>NC_080419.1:117327868-117995256 GCF_029873635.1 Malania oleifera | reverse complement strand
CCAAGGTCCCAAATCCATACTCCCACACATTGCCTCCATGTTTTTCAACAGTTCTCTAACACAACCTAATCAGAGAGAGAGATCAAATAGAAGGGAAAAAAGGACGGAGATACTAAGTTTGATGTTACCCTTGGTACCTAACTTCTTTCCATCTCAGATTCTAGAGTCAACTATATGGAGTTCATTAAATCTAAACCATCACTGTTTTTTAACAGTTCTCTTACACATCACCTGTATATTTGAGAGTCTAAATATTTATAGTCATATCTATTATTATAATATAATAATTTAATATTTTAAATATAATAATAGAGTGCGATAATAATACATAACAGGGGCCTTGTTGTCCAACCTAACAAAATAGTGACCGTAAATTGGCCCAAAAGGTAGGATTCCATGGGGATTCCCATGAAGCACCCATAGGGGAGGGTGGGGGTACGATGCCCATGGTTTGTGAGAATTCTTACATTTCCAGGAATGCGAACATTCCAATCACATTAGATTCTCATGCTCAAACAAGCATAGGATGGGATGCCATGGATATCAATTTCTGAAAATCTTGAAAGAAGTTATGGACCAAACGCCACCTCATTGTTCAGAGGAATCCAAGAAACAAACTCAACTTATTCAGGTCATATTCAGGTCATTCTTTTCCATTTTAGGCTACTTTTTTGCCCATAACATTCGTATAAATGTTCACATACATGGTCTCCAAAACGATGCCAATTCCACAATGCAAATCCCACTGCCTCATCCTGGTGGGCAGGAGGCCACTGGATTGCCCAGCCCCTCCCTGGCACAAAGTGAGATTTCTGTCTCAAACCCCACAAGTGGATGGAAAAACATACAATACTGTTAAGTCTCTAATATTCAGCAAGTAACCACCTATAAGAATAAAATAAATAAATAGATTTTTTTAACCAAATTCATGGATCCTGATATGGCAAGCCAATGAGCACAGAAGATTAAAAGAACAATAACAGAACTCTTCAACATTCACAAAAAATATAAGCAACGTGAATCTCCGTGCAGCAAGCTAGATTCATTAGAGTAGCAAGGAAGAAAGGAAACATACTTCCCGATTACCAGATGTATATTGATCCAGTTATCTGGGCAGCATGCTTGATGCAGCTGACCCGACAGAGCTTAGTCGAACTTCTTGTGGCAGGAGATTATATTTGATATTTAGCTCTTCAAAAAGTCTCTTCAACTCTATGACTAACTCAGATCTTCGCCTCGTTTTCTCTCCAAAGTTTTGAAAATTCATTGTGTGATTAAAATATACAGCCATCTTTATCTTATTCACATTCTCAATGTCCTTCACCACCACACTATGGCTAGGATGCCAGTGTTGGGGATTTTTCTCAAGATACCTGGCCAAATAAAAAGAAGATTGAGAAGTGAGAATATATTATAGAAATACAGTACCAAATGATTCAGAATACATTTGCACAAAAGTTATCTTATAATCCTGGATACAACTCCCACAATGTTGCAGACATCCTTCATCTTCCATCACGCTGAGGTTTTTCAATTTATAAAAAAAATGACTCGTGTTTGACTTGCACCCATTAGTTTGAGATGTTCCCTAGTTTCTTCTACTTTCTTCATGGTGTAATGGCATGCATGAATTTTTAGGTTTAGCAGGAAAGGAACAGAACTGATAACCAAAGTAAGACTATCATGTTGCCATAATATGGCATTTTAGAATGGAGGAAACTCCGCATTGGAAGCATGCAGTAACAATGAATCATAATGAAGCTACAAATGCATAGGCATAAACTACATCACAATATGCTGATTTTGAACAATACTATGCTTACTTTCGCAATACAATTTGATTAGCAAGCTGATAAAGGATGAGAATCTACATTGGGAAATCCCAACACATACTAGATGCACAATTTCAATGCACATCTCTTGAATGGCTTTAAACTCAATATGGTTACTCGATTATTTTAACAAAATCAAATCCCGTTTCTGTTGAGATTTGAGAACTATTTATTTATGAAAAGGGTCATCCTTGATTGTACAAAAGATCCAATTTACCATTTTCCACAAACTAGAAAGCAGTTACCTCTTTTTCAAACAAATAAAGTAAATTAATCGTCATCTACTACATTCAACCTTTCAATTCCAAAATTAGTTTTGAATTCAGATTCCAAATCTCTTGTCTCCTCTCTCCACCATGTCAATGCATGCAGTAGGAACCACCAGCAAAGGAACAAACCCACACTGACACACATAACAACATACTGACGAAAATGTAGGGTGCATAAATTGTTTTTATATAAACCAGCATACGCATAAAACATGATTTTCTATTTTTTGAAAGAAGGCAACTTATCAACTCAAAATAGGGAAGTGGAAAGCAATGGCATCAGAGGACAAAGAACCAGGGGCTAACTCACCCTACCTTCACAAGATCTCCTAGCTGTCAGAACCGCCATCAAATCTGTCAACAACCCATCATCAAAGCCATTCACCTCACCTGAAATCCATTCCAATATTGCAAAACCCTCATCATTGTAGCAATTAGATCATTGCCGAGAGTCCCTCTTCCCCATCGCAGCCCCTCCCAATCATGTTTTAAGTTCCAGAAGCCCAACCAAATTCCTCTGTCCAGAGAGGAGATCTACAATGGTGGGAAAGGGGCTTTGCTTGGTTGGTCTACTTGATACCCCAAGAAACCAATCTCAATAAATAATCTTAGCCCTCTTTTTAGACTGCAACAAGGAATACTGAAGATAAACTAAGTCTGATTGTGAGAAATTTAAGTTTTCCCATGAGATTTTGAGGAAAACTGTAGCGAATTTTCATCTAATCACAAGATATTAAGGATTTAGAATCAAATTTTCAGAACACAAACAAGAAAGAGATTCTGCTAGCATCACAACCAGGTTTTCTGCTCCTGATACCAGCAGTTCCAGATTTGCTGCTATAGTTCAGCTTATTTCCACGAGAAATAGATTTTTACTGCAAGAAATTGGGCAGATTCCTTTGGAAGTATAGAAAAAGCTGGCCTAGAGTTGAAAGTATGCTTGTGGGCAACCTGGTAAGGTTACATTGACCTTGATATGTGCTTGTGAATTTGCACTAGGTCCATACTTTCGTGCATTCCCCATTCTTGCTCTCAAAAAGGAAAAAGAAATAATTCCCTCGCTCCTTTGCATGCAATCTTAATTTTGTTTATTTTTTCTCCCCTACCATTGCATATCCAACCATTCCAAAGAGGGGGGGGGGGGGGGGGGGGTGGGGGTTGGGGTTGGAATTGAGACACTTTTACTAACAAGTAGGTGGCAATTGTAAACAAGTGAATGAACCTAGCTAGGCACCCCTTTGGTTTTGATGGTGTGAAGACCCTCAATATTTCTTAGATTGATTAGCCGACTTAGAAAAATAATTTGATTGGTACTGATTTTTGTACTCCAATTGCATCCAATTTTCTAAATCCAGACTTACTGGATTGACTAATGAATATTGGCAAAAATATGGCAGATGGTGGGTACAGGCATAGCTCATCAAGAAATTAGGGAAAAAAGAAAATATATATATATATATATATATATAAATATATAATGGCTTTAGAGAGAGAGTGTTGGGAATTAAATAAATAAATAAAACTTGATGAATATTCATTGTGTTTGGTTCAACTATATAAAAGGCCTTTTAAATTAGGAGAGATGTATCTATGGGGATTCATGTAACTACATAAATATGCTATACTAAATAAGTTAATAGTAATCATTATAGATTCATGTACTAGGCTGTAAGTGAAGCCTATAAATTGCCATGTACTCTATTCATTTGTATCAAGTGGAATAACTCAAACTGTTATATCCGTTATCAACTTCTTTCCATCTATTTAGTATCTTCGATCTATTTCCAACAGAGAGAGGAGGATGGAAAGTCCGATGATAAACAAGGCTGGCTCAGCGGCACTAAGGCAACAAAGTCCAGCCACTCCAGACTCTCTCTTGACTTAAACTTCTTTTAGGGTTTTGTTAAAACAATTAAAGGGCACAACAGCATTCCGAAGCAAGAAGTACCTGCACGTGTCCACTCCTTGTCAAGAAGTGTTTGGGAAGTGTCCCAATCATGTCCCAAAATAAAAATAAATTAATAAATTTCCAAACATGTTGGGGAGTGCTGGGCAGGTGTTAGAATCTAACATGTTTTGGACACCGACATTTCAAGCTTCCAGAAGTGTTGGTGTTTCCTAGCTGGTAACAGTCTTGGTGCTCTCATCCATATCACACTTAAAACATAATCATTAAATTTAGAAAAATATTCACACACTGAGACAATTGTCAAATATTATATGACTGGTTAATAATTTTCTTCAATATCCACCTAGGCAAGCCTTAGGTATTGTCTGCTTTGGTCCACTGGAGAGTTTCATCAACCTAAAAATCAAGTTTTAAGTAATAAAACAAGGCATCCATGATCATTTCCAAAATCTCCGAGAGGACTCAACTTGTTGAAGATAAGCACACCATTGTTACAAATCTTCACATAGATTATTTCATCGTCACAACATCCTCGGAGGGGTCCCAAGGAAAAGTGAGGATGAATCTCTGAATCACCTCAATTGAGTGGCAAACTCAATATTATGTGGAATCTAATGTAAATTATGGGACTGAGAAATGGGTTCTTTCTAAGTCAACATAGTCGCCACTAACTTATTTTTATCCTATATCCTTGGTACGCTTAGAACACATATTTAATATGTCACTAGTTCATTGGTCTCTAAGCTACACCTAGGTCCAAGGAAACCAGTGGTCAATGGTTTGCATTACCAAGTTGGATTCCGGAGTACAGTTATACAAAGGGAAGGCATTAACACCCTTTCACGCCCGTCCAATGGATGGTATCTGATTAGCCTTAGATTACTTTAAAAAACAACCAATCAAACTCTAATTCTTCTACTTTATTTGATTAACTGACCATTAATTTATTGGGAGGCTTTTCACAAGATTAAAACCCCCTCATCCAATTCTTGGAGGCATGCAAAGACATAGCCCTCAAAACCAAAGGAACGTTCTTTATGAATTTGATTTGTTCAGTAGCAAACACCAACATAGGCAAACATAAAGAGATTTACAAACAAGTAAAGCCATATTAAAACATATATTCATACATGTCCTGAATTATGCATGCAAACACTTATGTAGAACTCACATGCAAGGTATCCACTAAAATTCAAAGAGTCTAATAGAATCACTAATGAGGAGACTCGAAGTGAGTTTGTTAAAATCTCCGTCACTCAGGAGATGATTGAGGACTAGGTAACCCCAATTTACTGTGTATTCCTTATAGGGAGAGTGCATACACGCACATGCACACATAAAAGAAAGGAGCAAACACACATTCATGCGACAGGAAAAATCATGCAACGAGCAAGTCATACAACAAAACATGCTGAGAAATGACCAAAATTAAGCAAAAAGTGTCATGGAATTTTTCTGAAGTTTTTAAATATTTTTAAGGAATATTATCAAATTTTATTCATTTTTGTGATTTTTGATTTTTTAAAATTTTTTTTTTTTTGGGATTTTAGTCAAGAAACCTCAAAGATTTTTCCTGATTTTTAATGATTTTTTTGGTGATTTTTCTAAAATTTGTCTCAATTTTTTTTTTGGATTTTTAGTGAATTAAAAATTATTTTTTTAATTAAAAAAGGGTGGTTCAGGCGGGTGAACAAGGTCAAATAAATTCAAGTGGTTTGACCAGGTCAGCAAAATGGACCCTAGTTAACCCGAGTTGAACTGGGTCAAAGGAGAGAGACGGGAAAATGTCTCTTGTCTACCACGTGTCACCCATCCAAAGGTGACATGTGGCCCACTATGAACGGTAGTGATTTTTAATTTTTTTTTTAATTTTTTTGAAAATTTTTTGTATCAACATGTGGCAGGGTGACATCATGCTAACATCACTTGCCAGTCATCAACCACGTGGCGCCTCACCACTAGCCCAAAAATTTTCACCTAGATTGCTGATGTGACAACAATCCAACAACCCATAGAAAAAAGAAATCGGACGGCTAGGATCATGCCACGTCACTAGATGACGTCACCCAGGACGGGCGGTCTAGAACGCGCCACGTGCCACACCAAGTGGGTGACACGTGGCTCACTATGGGTAAAATTAATCATTTTATTATTTAAATTATTTATTTAAATATATATATTTTTTATTTTATTCTTTCCTTTCTTTTCTTTCTTCTCCCTCTCTCTCTCGAATCTTCTCCTCTTTCTCCCTCTTTGCCTCTCTCACACCAGTGTGAGTAGAGAACCCTTGCTTTAGCCTCTATGGCTGCCCTTTAGGTAAAACCCACCTCTCTCTCTCTTCCCTGTTCTTATCTCTCTCTTTTGATCTCTTCTCAATCTTGCATACTTTTTCTTTCAATCTCTCTCTCAATATATTTCTCGCTCCGACTCTCTCTAAAATCTCTAGCTCTCTCTCTGTATCTCTCTTTCTTTTCTTTCAGTTTCTCTTTTTCTCACTCTAAACTCTTCTCTCCGTTTCCCTTTGCAGATCGAAGGAAGGAGCAGGAGCAGAGAGCTTCACGCTCTCTACTTCTCTTTCTATTCGCTATCTTGGATCAGTCCCTACACAAGTATCCCCTTGATCCCCTACTCTCACTTACACTTCTCATCTCTCTCTCTGATTTCTCCTTTCATTTTTCATTTTATTTTCATTTTCTAGCATTTTCTCTCGGTTTATTGCAAGCCAAATAGGGGGGAATTATGGTTCGAGTTGACTAAGGTTAGGTTTAGGGTTTGATTAGGTTAGGGTTTAGGTTTAGGTTTAATTGGGCTGGAAATTGGATAGATGGGCTAGGGGATTGTTTGGAACCACTTATGCAGAAGTGCTTTTTAGAAATATATATATATATATATATATATATATATATATATATTGAATTTAATAAGTGCTGAACTAGAAAAGTGCTGAAAGTTATAAGTGGTGTTTGATTGTGTTTAAAATAAGCAGTATTTGAATACTTACTTTTATTATAGGGTACTATATGATTATTTTTAAACATATTTTAAATTTAAAATATTAATATTTTTTAACTAATAATTTCATTAATAATTATTTATAATTAAAATTTAAAATTTTACTATTAAAAAATACAACAACAACAACAACAAAACCAAGCCTTAGTCCCACTAAGTGGAGTCGGCAATGTGAATCTTTTTCCGCCAATTTATGCGATCATGGACCATTTCTTTTGATAGATTCAAGGATATTAAATCCCTACTCACTATCTCCTCCCAAGTTATTTTAGGTCTACCCTTACCCCTTCTACTGCCCCTCACAGTAAGTCACTCTTCCTCACAGGTACACTATAAGACCTACGTTGTAAGTGTCCATACCATCTGAGTCGTCCCTCCCTTATCTTATCTTCTGTAGGAGCTACACCTAACTTACCACGAATATGTTCATTCCTTAATTTATCTTTCAATGTAATACCACTCATTCATCTAAGCATTCTCATTTTGACAACTTTTACTTTTTGGATATTATGTTTCTTCGTCGCCCAACATTCCGATCCATATAGCATAGCTGGTCTTATAACTGTCCTATAAAACTTTCCTTTCAATTTTAAAGGTATTCTACGATCACATAGCACACTTGAAGCACTTCTCCATTTTACTCAACCTGCTTATGCATTACATCATCTTCAAAGTCTCCTTCAGCTTGCATAATAGATCCAAGGTATCAAAATCTACAAGTGCTATTTATTTCTTCATCATCAAGTTTAACTTTGTTTCCAATATTCCTCCTATCATTACTAAAATTACATTTCATATATTTTGTATTATTTCTACTTATCCTAAAGCCTCTAGATTCCAAAACTTCTCTCCATAATTCTAACTCAGCCTCTACTCCGTCCCTAGTTTCGTCAATTAATACAATATCATCTGCAAACAACATACACCATGGAACCTCCTTTTGGATACTCTTAGTCAATTGGTCCATCACTAAAGTAAAAAGATAAGGACTCAAAGCAGATCCTTGATGTACACCTATGATAATTGGAAATTCTCTAGTTTCTCCATCTATAGTCCTTACACTAGTCATTACTCCATCGTACATATCCTTAATGACATCGGTATACCTACAACATACACCCTTTTTTCCTAAAACCTACCATAGAACTTCTCTAGGTATCCTATCATATGCTTTCTCAAGGTCAATAAATATCATATGCAAGTCCCTCTTCTTTTCCCTAAACTTTTCCATTAATTTTCTTAAAAAATAATAGCTTCTGTAGTAGATCTCCCAAGCATAAAACGAAATTTATTTTCTGAGATCTTTGTTTCTAACCTTACTCTTTGCTCAACTACTCTTTCCCATAGTTCCATCGTATGACTCATAAGTTTAATTCCATGATAGTTATTACAATTTTGAATATCTCCTTTATTTTTGTATATAAGTATTAAAGTGTTTTTCCTCCATTCATCTGGCATTTTCTTAGTTTTACAATTGTATTAAGTAAATTAGTTAACCATATGATTCCGTTATCACCCAAGCATTTTCAAAACTTCAATTGGGATGTTATCTGATCCCATAGCTTTCCCATTTTTCATCTTTTTTAGTGCAAACTTAACTTCGTTAACTCTAATTTTGCGAATAAATCTTATATTTTTAGTCTTTTCCTCATTTGACAATTCTAAGTTTAAGCCTTCTATTTGGTTTTCGTTAAACAACTTACTAAAGTAACTTCGCCATCTTTCTTTAATATCTTCGTCCTTAACCAAGACAATATCATCCTCACTTTTTATACATTTTACATTTTCTAAGTCCTTGCTCTTCCTTTCTCTAGCTTGATTAAATATATATTTTTCCCCTTCTTTTGAACCTAATCTATCATACAAACTATTAAATGATCTATATTTAGCTTCACTAACGGTCCTTTTTACATCTTTTCTTGTTTCCTTATATTTTTCAAAGTTATCCCTGTTTTTACATTTTTGCCACATTTTATACCAAATTCTTTTTGTCTTTATGATTTTTTGTACATTTTTATCCCACCACCAACTTTCTTTGCTATTCGAGAATATTTCTCTTGATTCACCTAAAATCTCTTTTGCTAGATTTTTAATAGAGCTAGCAAATCTATTCCAAAGAGTATTTGTATCTATCCCATCCTCTAAGGTCCAATCCCCATATTTCATCATTTTATCTTTAAATTTTATTATATATTCTCCTTTTAGGTTCCACCATCTAGTTCTCCTACACTGGTTTATTTTATCATTTTTCTTCTATTTTTTAATACATATATCTAACACTACTCTATGTTGTGTGGTTAGGCTTTCACTTGGAATAACTTTACAATCCTTGCATGATAAACAATCTACCCTCCTAGTTAAAAAAAAATCTATTTGACTTCTATTTTGTCCACTTTTAAAGGTTATTAAGTGTTCTTTTCTCTTCTTAAAGTAAGTATTCATTATACTAAAATCATATGCCATAGCAAAGTCTAAGATCATCTCCCCAGACTCATTTTTGTCTCCATATCCTCTATGTATCCTCTCATAATTTTTATTATCTCTTCTAACGTGTCCATTCAGATCTCCTCCTATAAATATTTTCTCAGTCCCTGGTATGCCTTGTATAATACTATCCATATCTTCCCAAAATTGTCTCTTAAGATTTTGTGCTAAGCCAACTTGAGGAGCATAAGCAGTTAAGCACTAATGATATTTATTATCTCTTGTCCTAATACCATCTTGATTTTTATAATTCTATCCCTTACTCTAGTTATATCCACAACTCTATCTTTTAAGTTTTTGTCTATAATAATGCCTACTCTTATGTTTTTCTTTTCCAGTGTACCAGAGTTTAAATCCTGATTTATCGATTTCTCTAACTTTCTCCCCCACCCACTTAGTTTCTTGAAGGCAAATTATATAAATTCTTCTTCTAATTATTGTATCCACAATTTCCATACTTTTACCCGTAAGTGTCCCTATATTCCAAGTTGCTAATCTAATCCTAATTTCTTGAACTAACGTCTTTACCTGCCCACAACCAGAATGATGCAAGAACCCCGCATATTCGACACCGTACCCAGGCACCGACAAAGCAGGTCGCTTCGGGGCAACGACCTAGCCCACCCTCGCCCACTTTTCGCTACACTTGGGTGGTTCAAGTGCAACGCATCGCTCGTAGGGGATGCCCCAACAAATATTCGGTAAGGATTCATATCATAGTGATCTGATAAATTTTACGCTAGTTGTCAACTACCTAACGCAACCCTCCTCCTTAACACGGGCTTGGGAGCGGCTGTGTGTGAAAAAATTAGGGCATTAAGCGCATCACAGTTAGAGTTATTAATGTATATTTATAAGATTATTATTTTTAATTAATAACAATTGTGTTATTAATGTATATTTATAACATATTACTATCATATTAAATTATGATAAAAATAATATTATTACTTAAATTTAAAATTTTAATTTATTTATTGTTAATTTAAATTAATAAATAGTTTTTTTAATCCAAAATTAAATTATAATAACTAATATGTATTTTTAAATATATGTTAAATATATTAATATTTTTATAATTAAAATTTAAAAATGATAATTATATTAATTTAATAATTTAAATAACAATAATCTTGTTATTAATGTATATTTATAACATATGATTATCACATTAATTTATGTTAAAAATAATGTTAATGACAAAATTAAAATTTTTAGTTTATTTAATGTTAATTTAAATTTATAGATGGCTCTTTTCATTCATTCTAGACTTTAATTATATTTTATTAATAATTAATGGGTTATAATGCATCATAAAATAATATATGATTACTTTTTAATTAACAATTTAATTAATAATTATGTTAACTATTATTTTTAATTATTATTTAAATATTTTATTAAATAAAAATTGCATAATATTATTTTATGATTAACAATATTCTTGTTCTTAACTTGTATTTATAACATATGATTATAATATTAATTTATGCTAAATAATAATATTATTTAAATTAGTATTTTTTATTTTTAATATTAATATAAATTAATAAATAGTTCTTCATTCCAAAATTGAATTATGTTTCATTAATAATTAATATTATAAAATACAAAGTAAAATAATATATGATTATCCTTTAATGTATTTTTTAAATTACAAAACAACCACTAAATTTTCTTATATTTACAAAATTGACCCACCTATGAATAGTGTCACATATAAGTGGTCAAAAAGCTATCATAGATTGCTTCTCAAAATTTACTCGAATTGTTGTTAAAAAAGTGGCTCTGGAAAAGCACTTTTTGCATTAAGCGTTTGTTGTAGTACAAGTCAAACGCCACTTTTTTTTGTAAAAGTACTTATTTTAAGTGATAAGTGCTATAAGCACTATTTTTAAGTGCTCCCAAATAGGGGCTAGGTCGAGTAGGGCCTAGGTTTGGGTTAAATAGGGCTCTGGGTTTGTGGGCTTGAAATAAGCTGTGGGTTGGGCTTGGGATTTAGGTTCCGTTGGGCTTCTGGGTTTATGGGCTTGAGGCTTAAGTGGGCCTACGTTTCATATGGGCCTGAGGGTTTTAGTCAGGCTCTAGTTTTAATTTAGGTTTGATTGGGCTTGGGTCTTGGGTTTAGTTCTCTGGGCTGGGGGTTTTGAGTTAGTTGGGCTAGGGGTTTTGGGCTGGTTTGGTTTGGGCTTAGGGTAATTTGGTTTAGGGAATTCAAGTTTGGGCCTAGGGACTTTAGGATTTGGGTTAATGGGTAAGTGTATTCAGGTTGACTCGGATCCGGGTCAAGTTGATCCAGGTATTCAGGTACTTTGGCACAGATATTCGGGTCCTTCGACTAGGGTCAAGGGTAGTTTGACCCAGGTATTCAGGTAAGGTTGATCCGAATTTTGGGGTCGATCAGCTCGGGTCTGATTGGAGTTTTGGCAGGGTAATACTTGTATTTTTGAGTTTTGTTTGGGGAATTGAGGGTTTTGGTTTTAGGTTCTAGGTTTAAACAAATATAGATTAGGGCACTATTCAAAAACACTTGTGATTTGCAAAATTGAATTCTATGTTAAACTCAATTTCAATTTTTTTTCAAACAGCCATTTTCATCTTAAAATACTGCAAACTGATTTGATCATGAAATCTACACAATCATGCAATGAACCCTAATACTTAAACCTTATAAAACATTCACCCCAGTCAATCATCAAAAGTAACCAGAACTCAATTAGGCATAAATCAAAATGAGAGAGTAAGAGTACTTACCTATACTCCTTTCTTCTTCTTTACTGCCTCTATTCGCTACCAACCAAGCCTTCTTTCCTTCTGATTCTCTCTTTGGACTCTGCACTACTTTCTTCTTCACTCTTTGTGCATACTCTCCATTTGCTCTTCTTCTTACTCTTTGAATGATTTCTGCAAAAATCCCTTCCTCACTTTCTCTGGATGAATTATCTTCTCAAAATCCCCAGAACTCCTTTAGCCCCTTATTTATAGGCCAAATTGTATTGGCAACTTCTCTTTGGGAAATGCAGGGCATTGGAACCAGCTGCATGGGTATTAAGGTGCTTGGGGAAGGGAGCGGAGTGGCATGCCACAGCATTTCCCCATGAGCAGCCATATGGGAATTAACTGCCTTAATTAAATTGAAAGCCCAACTGGGAATTTTGACTGCCCTGCTCTAATTTAAAAGAAAGGCCCACGGTGGGCCCTAAGCACCCACAATCAAAGTCCCTTAATGGGCTGCTATTTCAAAATAACGCCCACAGTGGGCCTTAAATCAACAAAGGCCCAAATAGGGCTGCAATAAAAGCATTGGGCCCCCAATGGGCTCAAATCACCACATAGCCAAAATTGAGCATGAAATTATTTGACATTTGAAACTGACTTTGCAATATTTTGTGCACGCAGGTGAATGCATATGAAGGAGACCCAATGCCAATAGTCCAAGGATGAAGACCTTTTTTTTTTTTTTTCTTTTCTTCTCTTTTTGACGTTGTGCTTGTAATGCACAATGGATGAATGTAAACCAAATCTTGTACAAAAGCCTAGTACATAAACCTTTATTTCACAAAAGTAAGACTGAGAGTCAAAAATGAGAAATCCTGATTAGGTGAAGATCTTAGAAGGAACCTATGACTAATAATTTAAAAAAAAAAAAAAAAAGAACTTAAATTGTTTTTAAAAACAATTTTAAAACCCAAACCTTTGCTATATAATGGCTGGAAAAAATGGAGTGCATGCATTATTGAGTATCACGATGATGTTAATGATTTGCATATTGTTATTGTACAATTTCAAAATCCTTTAGTAGATATATGTCACGAGTCTTCCTTTTAGAAAGTGAAAATTTGAAATAAAAGATTATTACAAGAAGGATAGGAATAGCTTTCAAACTATTGAATTTATACAAAAATTAAACTTAGATATTAGTCATAACATTGTATTAGACAATTGGTATCTAAATTATCCTTATTTGTAGAACAAATAATATTTATCTATTTTATGGATTCTATTTATATTAATTGAATTTATTTAGTATGGCTATTATATTGCAGTTATTGCAGCATATACACGACATACCTATCCTTGATGTATTTTATTTTAAAATTTTAGTTTTAAATCTTGCATTATTATGTCTCTTAATAGTTACTAAAGTTTCATAAAAAAAAAATCGTTCTTTACTCATAATTTCCATGTTTTATAAGAAATTGAAACGGGAAATTTCCATCGGCATTAAAATTTTCATTGAAATTTTTGTACTTTTGAAGCCTCAAAATTTTAGTCAAGAAATTGAAATTTATGACCTTGACCCTGGACATGGTTGATGTTACCTTTAGGCTAGAAACAAACCTTGATTGCCACTAGACTTAATGCCAAGACTTGTATTGAATTCAAGATGAGTTGTCAACCACAAGGACTAAGTTTCTTGTCAACAGCTCAATTTCTAAGCAACAACTGCCCACTCCTAAGTCAAGAAATGAGTCAGAATTGGTTGCACTAGAATTTATTGAAGAATTTTTAGTTATTGAGTTTGTGATTAAGAAACCTCTTAAGATTATTTCTTCTCCATCCATGAATATAAGCACCTTTTCCCTTCAAATGGTCTGTAAATAAATCTAGTGAAACTTTTCCTGTCACTCTTACATACAAACTGGATGCATAATACTTGCATATTACATGCAAGTGACTTGACTAAATTAGCTAGTGCTTCTCAAGTTTGAGACTTTGCGTTGTCGCTAACAGTGTTGTCATATGGGAATCGGGATAGTTTGAAGCTTTCGAGTGACGATCTTTAGTCAGAGGACCTACTTGCTACTTTATGATGGTGATTGAGGATACAGTACAGCTCATGCTAGTTCATCATTTTACTACTTGGTTGAAGCTGTCCGACATTGTTGAGTTGTTGCTACTACGCCATTTCAAAACTCTAAGATCGATTTTTCTCTAAACAAGGGAGTACCGCCTATGGATAATTCTAGGTAATCATTTACTAGTCAAAGATTTAGAAATTAGGGATTTTTCTTTATGAATTTAGAAAATTTTGGGTTGTTTTGAATATTTTAGTTATTGAAGTTTTATTTAGATATAAAATTATTTTGGGGTTATTTTATAATTTTTTATTTGTTTGGGGTTACTTCAATATTATTCTCACATCTCACTATTAGTTGGTGTATGTGTGTATTCGAACTTCTTCACCATTTCTATATCTTTGAGGCCAAGATTGTTTGGTCAATTGAAGCCTGATATTTTGATGAAAATTTAAGTATATTGCTCTCAGTGATGTCCATCAGCAATATCATTTTCTTGCTGCAAATACTTAGTGACACCTTTTTTTGGTTTTTCTTGTTTCAAAAATCCACCTTAGGATGATGAATATTGTTGTCATCCAAGAGTTTGCACACTCTTGATGATAATACATATTCTTAATTGGTAGCTTGGCCAAAAAGACTTGCACTTAACCTCATCATTAATATAGTTGAAGATTTCCCAGACTTCAGTCCAGTGGTTTTTCCTTCTGCCTTGGAGGGTTTTCCATATAGACCAACTTGTGTCTCTTTCGGATTAATTGTCTCTATTCATTGTGATTATATGAGTACTTGATCTAACACAGCCTAACTATTAAAATGTTTGATCAAGCATATTCATCTACTGTTTATAACTGTATCACTAAACAAATAAGGAAAAAATAAAAGGCATAGTTAACTTACTTCTTTATTCTATCCTTTAGAGCTGCGATCCTTTCCACTGGTGTCATGAAATCTATAGAGAACTCCACAGAATCACCCATATCCGGGCTTCTATAAAAGTTGCTGATGGGTTTGGTAGCTAGGACGGTATTTGGATAGTATATCTTCTCATTATCATATCTCAAGAAGACCGTTGTGAAGATGTTCATCTCTTCAACTATCATCTGTCAATTTACAATGTACCAAATCATGCCAAATCAGCTAATCAGCAAGACCTATTGGCTATTACAACCAAAACAAATGTGTCTTGTAAATCTTACCTGAACGCCATCAATTACACAACGATCACCAACATCAAATGGATGCATCACAAATACAAAAATGATGGCTTCAAATATAGTCTTGCAGGTGTTTCCAAACATAAATGCTGCTACAACAAGCTGTGAAGAGAGTAAGACAAGCAACTTCGTCGTTGCAATTTCCATCAAAAGAAGCCACACAACGATAACCACAACAATCAAGATCCCAGTCACAAGTTTGTTCAATTGCTTAACAGCAGTTTTGGTGTCAGTTAAAGCATGTGCTAGTGCTTTGCGACCTTTGTAAACATTTACCTGCATAAATTAACAAGGTCATGAATGACAGAGGATGAGCCTCTCCTTCACAAAAACAAGGAGGAGGAGGTGGTTCCCTTTTGTTTTCCAGGCAGTCAACAATAGAGCTAATCATTTTATGTTAGGGGTGAATTTGTCCAGTTATATTCATATTTCAATACCAGATTTGTTTCTAGGTATACCAACCTAAACCAGATTTCAACAACTTAAAGAAATAATTCAACTATTGTATTGTTACAGAAAGATGTGGTGTCCCCCTTATGCTGCAATCTCAGCTTTGAAGTGGGTCAGAGTTGTTGTAGCTAGATATACGTTTTTGATCCACAACCTAACAACTAAAGTAGTAATCTAACTTGGTATCTGGCCACGTTGCCAGGGTGTCCTGGGTCCAATTGTTGCTGCCCACGTTTATTGTGACGTTTAAAAAATTATTGCATTCCCTGTAATGGGAGCTATTTATCATTTGTTTAATCGAGGCACTATATAAGATCTCATACAAATTCGGAGTAAAGAATCCAGAGTTTCACAGTTGCATTTCACTCTTGAAAGTGAGGACTAAGGGCAAGGGATCCAGAAACCAAAACAAATTGTCATAAAATTCTAGTCTTCCTTATAAAAAGTTTTTTCATTCACCAATAAAGAAATCAAAAACTTATAAATGAAATAGAGGTCATACCACCCAGTCAGTCAGAGTTTTCCTGTCAATTTGTCTGGTCTCTAACCCTTCAAACAAGGAAAATACACGCTCCACCTCTTCCCTCGTCATGAATCTCAACAGGTCATCCTCATCAATTGTACCTTACTTAAAGATTAAGTGATTAATAAGAAAGCTAACGCAACAACTGGAAAAGGACAAAATGGAAAAAAAAAAAAAAAAAAAAAAATACTACCTTGAAAGGGGTGAACTGTGTGGTTGAATGAAAAATGTCCAATTTTCTCACTTGAAACCAGGCTGGGGCAACATTCCTGAAAAATGTCGATAAGCAAGCGGCCACAATGGCCTTCCAATCTCATTTGTGATCTCCGCTTATCCGCCGTTTCGGCTCATCATTAACACTTTCATAGGGTCTTAGAGATTGTGGAGGCCCCGAGATCGCCATCCGCCACATCAATCAACAACTTACATGGTCCAAGCCGAACATCTCTCGCTTCATATCATGAAGCTCGCCATATCCAATAACCTCTTTTTCCTTCCCAACATCTTTACTCTTTGTACTCACAAAAGCTCAACTGACCATGCTCTGTGCTCTCCCAACCCTCTGAGCCAACTCAACAAAGGAGGCCCTCTGAAAGGATCTTAAGGACGTACTGATGGAAGATTACTAGATTCTTGACCTATCAAAGAACGTTTGACATGAAAATTTAGATGCTAAGATTTTCAGGGGCCATAAAGTTCTTCAAACGCCAAAGGAACGCCCCAATAAGGAGCGAAACCAGCGGTCCAACTAACAAAATCAGAATTTTTTTTTCAGGCGTTTTTGGATCGTCAAACCCATTGGCGAACAAACCCAAAACCAAACTTAGAAGGACTTCTAAACCGAGCCAATGAAGACCTGAACACTCTTTTTCAAGCCATGAACAACAAATACAGGACCCTTCTTTCCTAAGCAAAAAGTGTCTTTCAATGATAAAACAACAATATGACATTATAAACCAAACGTGTAAAAAACATCCCACAAAAGGAGATCACCATCCACCAAAACACACCATTCCAAAATCATCCAAACCCCATATCATGACCCTTGATTCCCAATTTGGGAAACACATACTTATAAACTAGCCAGCAAGGCAACCCCATATGGACCAAAACGCTAACCCACGCAATCAAAACCTTAGCCTTCACCCCCTCCTATGCTTCTCACTAAATTTCTATACCCTCTGTAAATCTCCTAGTTATTCCTCCCTTTCCGCCCCGGAAGACGCCAGCAACGGTTTTTTTGTCTTCGAGTGATCGAAATCGTTCTATAACCTTGAACCCTTTGTTATTGTTGGGGGGGACGATATGTTGGACAAGAGTTCTAAAAGGTGAACTAGCAGTGTACTGTTACCATCTTGTTCAAGGCAGTGTTTTGTTCATTTTCCTCCAAAACAAACTCGGTAATAGGTGATCCCAAAATTCGACTTGGGTTTTGAGAATTGCAACCTCACAGCGATCCCGTCGGGTGTAGTGACTATGGCTCTGGGGATACTGGGAAGGCGGGCTGATTGGGGGGGCTTGGGGCGAAACGGGCAATCTCCGCGAGCGAAAGACCAGCTCACCGGCGGCGCGCTGTGATACTCGTCTGCAAATATACAGTTGCACTGTTCTGCTGACTTCGGAAGGAAGACGGAAGCTCTTGTTTCTTTTTTTAACGCGATTGATACTTCATTTCTTTCTCTTTCGATGGTTCTGTACTACCACTCGTGCCATTTGTAAAGCGTCTTCTCCGACAGGCCATTTCCGCCTCACTCGCACGCCCCTTTTCGTTTGAATCCCTTAGAAATTCTGCAACAAGGAAGGCATAAACTAAAGAAGGCTTTCGCATTGCAAGAAGGAATCACAGAAAGTAAGGAAATTTAGAAGGTACATTATGGTGTACCCGGGTCGGCTGATGTTCTTTTTTTCCAAAAACGTACGACTTTTTTTAATTCACAACCAGATGCCCAAATACGCGAAAAAAACAGCGCAGTATTAAAAGTAAAAAGAAATCATGCTCTTTGTTGTGGAAATGTAACCAAAAAAAAAAAAACCGTAAGAGAAACAGAAAAAAGCAAAATCTTTTGCACGAAACAGTACAGGATTAACTTAAAGTTACAATTCCGGAGGACGGGTCGAAATCACTAGTTGAAGTCACGAATTCCGCGGGGGAAAGGAAAATAAAACAAAAATAACAAAGCAAAGAAAAAATATCAAATCAAAGAGCGCAACAAACGGGCCCGCACGTACAGACAGGGTAGGTTAGTTCGGATTATGAGGAAGACTAAAGAGAGAGTTGCCCAGGTGAGTAGTGATGTTGGGATGGGGGGTAGGTTTAGGTTTTTAAACCTTTTGAATAAAAATACGTCATTGCCGTGCTCTGTCACCTTTAAATTTCATAAGAGAAGCTTAACAGTTTTCCATAGTGTAACCTTGTTTAATTTAACTTTTAAGCTTATTATAGCTTCAATAATTAAATATTAGATTTGGGGTCGTCAAGTTTTCATCTTTCATTGTTCCTCTCGTGTAGAGATCTACCATGGGCAGATGACGAGGGGAGAGAGGAGGAGAGGAGAGAGATGAGAGGCGAGGAGAGAGGAGATGGAGAGGAGAGAGAGAGAGAAGAGAGCAATTAATCAAAAAATTTGGATTAAAAATTTTGTGTTAATGTTTCAACACAGAATTCTTGAAGGTTAAGTTTATTATGGGTTAATTGACCTTTATATCCCGTTTACTAAATATTTAGAGGCAAATTACACCTATTGAATTATAGCCTAACGTATGTTTAAATGTTTTAAAAAAATTAAAAAGAAAATAAAAAAAAAAAATTAAAAATTGCAGAAGGGTATTTTGAAAAACCTAAATGAAGGGATTAAAGGAAAAAAGAAAAAAAAAACTATGGACCATATTTTTTACGAAATTATTTAAAAACTTGAATATAATGTTGTTTTTTTTTTTTTGACATTTATATCTAAGTGTTATTTTTTTAACAAATGAAAAAATATTGTACATGACCGGGGTTAATTTTATTATTTTAGGAAGATGATACCATACAGGGAACTCGTATAGTTAGTATAGAAAATTGATAACATGAGAATTACTGTTCCCTTTTGTCAAATTAATTTAAACATTAGATCGGTCATATGAGCCGATCCTCTCCCAACAAGGAAAATACACGCTCCACCTCTTCCCTCGTCATGAATCTCAACAGGTCATCCTCATCAATGTACCTACTCATAAAGATAAGATGATAAGAAGCTAAAGCAACAACTGGAAAGAAAATGGAAAAAAAATACTACTGAAAAGGGTGAAAATGTCAATTTTCTCACTTGAAACCAGGCTGGGCAACATTCCTGAAAATGTGATAAGCAGCGGCCATGGCTTCCATCTCATTAGTGATCTCCTTATCCGCCTGTTCTGCTCCATCATTAACACTTTCATCAAGGGTATTAGAGATTGTGGAGAGCCCCGAGCTCGCCACATCAATCAACAACTTCATGGTCCAAGCCGAAACCTTATCTCGCTTCATATCATGAAGCTTCGCCATATCAATAACCTCTTTTTCCTTCCCAACATCTTTACTCTTTGTACTCACAAAGCTCAACTGACCACTGCTCTGTGCTCTCCCAACCCTCTGAGCCAACTCAACAACAGGAGGCCCTGAAAGGATCTTAAGGACGTACTGATGGAAGATAGAGTCTTGAACCCTATCAAAGAACGTGTTGACATGAAAATTAGATGCTAAGATTTTCAGCAATAAAGTCTTCAACAGCCAAAGGAACGCCCCAATAAGGAGCGAAACCAGCGTCCAACTAACAAAATTCAGAATTTTTTCAGCCGTTTTGGATCGCTCAACCCCATTGTCGAACAACAAAACCCAACTTAGAAGGACTAAACCGAGCCAAATGAAGACCTGAACACTCTTTTTCAAGCCATGAACAAAATACAGAACCTTCTTCCTAAGCAAAAAGTTCCTTTCAATGATAAACACAACAATATGAATAAACCAACTTGTAAACAACATCCCACAAAAGATCACCATCACCAACACACACCATTTCCAAATCTCCAAACCCCATATCATGACCTGTTCCAATCTGGGAACACATAAACTAGCCACAAGGCACCCCATAATGGACACAAACGCAACCCACTCAATCAAAACCTTAGCCTTCACCCTCCTATGCTTCTCACTCAATTTCTTATTAACCCTTCTGTAAATCTCCTCAGCTTCTTCCTCCCCTTTCCGCCCCGGAGACGCCATCAACGGTGTCTTCGGAGTGATCGAAATCGTTCTACTAACCTCTGACCCTTTGTTATTGTTGGGGGACGACTTGTTGGACAAGTTCCTAAAAGGTGAACTAGCAGTGTACGTGTTACCATCTTGTTCAAGCAGTGTTTGTTCATTTTCCTCAAACAAACTCGGGTCTATAGGCTGCTCCCCAAATCTCGACTTGGGTTTTGAGAATGCCAACCTCACCAGCGATCTCCGTCGGGTTAGTGACTCTGCTCTGGGGACTACGGGAGGCTTATTGGGGCTGGGGCTGAACCGGGCAATCTCCGGCGAAGAACAGCTCACCGGCGGCGACGCTGATACTCTGTTCTGCAAATATACATTGCCCTGCTTCGGAAACGAAGTCTCTTGATCTTTTAACGATGATACTCCATTCTCTTCTCTTTCGCTGGTTATTGCTACTACCACTTCGCTGCCATTTGTAAGCTTCTTCTCCGACAGGCCTATTTCGCCTCCTCGCACGCCTTTTTCGTTTGAATCCATTAGAATTCTGCAAACAAGTAAGTGCATAAAGAAGCTTTCGCATTGCAAGAATCACAGAAAAGTAAGAATTTAGAAGGTACATATGGTGTATCCCGGGTCGGCTTTTGATGTTTCTTTTTTTCCAAAAACGTACTTTTTAATCACAACCCAGATGCCAAAACGCGAAAAAAAACAGCAGCAGTAAAAAGAAATTCATGATCTTTGTGTGAAATGTTAAACCAAAAAAAAAAAAAACGTAAGAGAAAAAGCAAATCTTTTGCCACTAAACAGTACATGATTAAACATAAAGTTACAATTACCGGAGACGGGCTCGAAATCACTAGTGAAGGCTCACGAATCCCGGGGGAAAGAAAATAAAACAAAAATAACAAAGCAAGAAAAAAATAAATCAAGAGAGCAACAAACGAGGGCCGCAGACAGGGTAGTTCGGATTAGGAGAAGACTAAAGAGAGAGTTGCCCAGGTGAGTGATGTTGGGAGGTGGTAGGTTTTGTAACCTTTTGAATAAAATTAACGTCATTGCCGTGCCCGTTCACCTTTAAATTTAATAAAGAGAAGCTTAACAGTTTTCCATAAGTGTAACATTTTAATATTAACTTTTAAGCTTCTTATAGCTTCAATAATTAAATAATTAGATTTGGGTCGTTCAAGTTCACTCTTCATTGTTCATCTCGTGTAGAGATCTACCATGGCAGAGAGAGAGAGAGAGAGAGAGAGAGAGAGAGAGAGCAATTAATCAAAAAAGTTTGGATAAATTTTCGTGTTAAATGTTTCAACACAGAATTCTGAAGTTAATTATGTTAATTTACCTTTATATCCCGTTTTACTAAATTATTTAGGGCAAATTACCCTATTGACTAATAGCATAAGTATGTTTAAATGTTTTAAAAAAAATTATAAAGAAAATAATAAAAAAATTAAATTGCATAAGGGTATTTTGAAAACTAAATGAAGGGATTAAAGGAAAAGAAAAACTATTTACCATATTTTTTAGAAATTATTAAACTTGAATTATAATGTTTTTTTTTTTTTTACATTTATACTCTTAAGTGTTTATTTTTTTAACAAATGAAAAAATATTGTACATGAGGTTAATTTTATATTTTAGGAAGATGATACCATACAGGGGAATCTTCGTATAGTAGTATAGAAAATTTGATAACATGAGAATACTGTATCCCTTTTGTCAAAATTATTTAACATAGATCGGTCATATGAGCCGACTCCTTTATTTTTTTTGTACTTTTTTTTTTTATTTTTGCCTAAATCAGTTTGTGTTTTATTCATTAATACTTCAACGACATAAAAGTCTTTCTCCATTAAAGAAATTTGGTGATGACATGCAAGTAAACTTCTTAGTTTTTTTTTATATATTCACACCCCTCAATTCTTTATTTTTGAAAATACTAGCAAATTTTTTATTTTATAAAATTAATCATAAGAACATACTCGACTCAATTGAAAAGTAAGGATTAGGATTTAGTAAAATTGACCATAAACAATATTAGTCAATAGGGTAATTTGCCCTAAATAATTTTAATAAAGATGATAAATGCTATAGCTTAACCTAGAGGTACAACATTCAATTAATTTTTCTCAAACTTCCCACTTAATATAGTTGTATACGTATATTTATATAGTGCATAAAATAACCAAGTTACCTAAGAAGATGAACTTCATCCTCTAAAAGATATCATAGTCAAAACATGAAGTTTTCGTTTTAAAGGTTTTATAATTAAATCCTGAAAGAAGGAAGAAGGGATATGAGAAGTGAGATAAGCTACTGTCATTGTGTGTCGATGAGGGCCTTTAATGGACCCAAATAAAAGAACTAAACTCCGAAGTGCTCCATTGAAAGAAGACATCTTCTAATGAAGAAACAAAATTTTACACTAAGTTAATTAGTCACTCTTTACCAATTTATTAGCATATTATTTTCCACATTAAAAAATTTGGACTAATACTACTTTCCAAAGTCGCACTCATAACTTTCTAACATCCCCGATCAAAGAATTTTAGGCATTAAAAGTAGCTGTACTTCAATTTAGCAATTGCAAAATTTCAACGGAACAAGTCATATCGTCAAAGTAGTTCTAATACACTTCAGACGTCTAGGAGAATTTTAGGAAGAAAAATCAATCTTGGTAAGTCATGTGGGGTTAGAAAGTGTTAGGGAATCGTTGTTGAATTCTCAAGATAAAATAAATAAAAATTAAATAAATAAAGGGGTTTGCCAATTTTTGGTTAGCAGAGGTAATGAAGAATTTAAAAAGCTCTTCATACAAATTTTCTCCATTTTAAAAAATATTTCCATGTAATTCTTTTCATTTATATAAATATATGTTTTGGTCCACTGCATCATTCGATAATAATTTTATAAAAATCTAAATAAATATCCTCTTGCAAATCAAAATTTAAAGTGACACTTATTTAATTGCTTCTTTCATAAGATACCATTCCAATTACAAATGTATGTTTTAACTTTAAGGTCCAAGAAATTTAAAAAAAAAAATATTAGATAATGAAAAGAAAACCACACGAAATCGATAATATTTTCATATTTCATTATCAAACAAAGTGTAATAAAAAAAAAATAAACAACATAACAATATACCAATTAATAAATGAAATTTTGATCATACACATCATCAATACTTTTTAAAAAATTTTAATTGTATTAGAAATTTTTTTCACTTTTAATAATATTTGATATAGAGAACAATATAATGAAAATAATTTCTTATTTTTATTTTATTTTACTATTTTTTTCAGATAAAATCCTTAATACATAGTTAGTGTTGTAAATGAAATAAAAGAGGAATACAAAAAAGTTTGGAATTATAGAAATTCAAAAGGCTAGTTCTTCAGGAACTAGATGTTACTAATCATTTTATTCTTATTTTGTTGTAAAACATGTCCTCATATAGGCAAATACATTGGCATCCCAAAAGTTAACCACATAATGAACCATTATGTGGACATACCAAAAGTTGTAACCTATTATCTACATAGTCATCTACATAAATATACATGTTTTACAACACTTCCCCTTTGATGACTATACACTATGAATATGTCTCATTAAAACCTTCGCTAAGGAAAACCCTGTGGGACAAAACCTTAATGAAGGAAAAAGAGTACAATATTCATACTTCCCCTAAAAAATACAATCAATTAAGAAATGTCCTTAAGTTGTCGCATTTCAATGTTATGTACATGTTTCTTGAAATTTGAAGATGACAATGCTTTTGTGAATGGATCTGTTGAGTTGTCACCTGAACGAATTTTACAAATGTCAACATCTCCTTTCTTTAGAAGTTCATAAGTGTAAAAGAACTTTGGTGAAATATGTTTATTTCTATCACCTTTTATGTATCCACCTTTGATTTGTGCAATACATGCTGCATTATCCTCATACAATATTATTAGGGTGTCATACTCCAATAATAATCCACTTGTATCTTTAATGTGTTGGATTATAGTTCTTAACCATATACATTCACGACTTGTTTCGTGAGCTGTCAACATTTCTGAATGGTTTGAAGAGGTAGCGGTGATTGTTTGCTTTACAAATCGCCATAAAATAGTAGTATCACCACATGTAAAGATATAGTCTGTTTGTGATCGAGCTTTATGATGATCAGAAAGATATCCAACATCAACATATCTTTTAAACTCTGAATTTACTCCCTTTGGGTAAAACAAACCCATATCAGATGTGCCGCGAAGATAACAAAGGACATGTTTTACTCCATTCTAATGTCTCTAAGTGGGTGTAGAACTAAACCTTGCTAGCAAATTTACTGCAAAAGCTATATCTGGTCTAGTGCAATTTGCAAGATACAAAAGTGCTCCTATTGCACTATGATAGGGTACTTCAGGACCAAGAATTTATTCATCATCTTCTCGAGGACAAAAAAGATCATTTTTCACATCAAGTAAACGAACAGCCATCGAGGAGCTTAATGGATAAGATTTATCCATATAAAATTGTTTCAAGATTTTTTCTATATAAGATGATTGATGAATAAGAATTCTACTTGTTAAATGTTCAACTTGAAAACCAAGGCAAAATTTTATCTTCCCAAGATCCTTTATCTAAAATTCTTTCATTAAGTAGTCAGCAGTCGTTAAGGTCTCTGCTGGAATTTCTACTATATTTATGTCATCAACATAAACTGCGACTATAACAAATCTAGAATTTATCTTCTTAATTAAAACACAAGGATAGATATGATTATATTCTTATCCAATTTTTAACAAATATTCATGACTCACTTTGAAAATGAGCAGCTCGGAAGCTATCCCAAGTATAAGAATTCAGTAATGTAATAATTTGCCCAAGAGCCAGATCATCTTCTCATGGAATGCCGTTTAGTTACAAACTTTGTGTAACCCCAAAAGAAATTAAGAAAATAAAGGTTTACTGAACATGGTTCAAATTCGATTTCTTGGATTTTTGAGATTTTTGCAATGAAACTTAAACCCTAACTAAAAATTAAACATGCAAGAAGATAACTAAATGAACGCCAAATTCAATACCAGAATAACGAAGTAAGTAAACCCTACAATCATCCAACTGAATAAAAATTCTAACTTTAAACACAAGCCTAAATAAGATTAAATCCTAACAAGATAGAACCATTGTTGTAACTGGAGCTAGGAGACAGCTAGGAGCTGGAGCTGAGTTGGAAACGCGGTCCATTTATCTCTCCATTTATCTTGATTTTATCTTGATGGATGAAACTTCCATTTGTAATTTAATGTATTTAATTTTGATTTAAATATCAGCCCTATAAATAGAGAGCTAAAGAATGTAATAGACACAAGAGAAGCTCAAAGAGTAGAGAGAAGAAAGAGAGGAGGAAGAGAGCGAGAGGAAGAGAGAGTTGTAATTTTCTGGCGAATAGTGAATTTTATGGTGTGCTTTGTGGACGTAGGTCAATCTTGACTGAACCACGTTAAATTTCTGGTGTCATATCTTTATGGTTGCTCACAGGGTCCTAACAATTGGTATCGGAGCCTGGTTGGAGCAGAAAAGCCAGATCGAAAGTGATCCCAAAATTAGAGCTCTGTTTAGTGGCTCGAAACTGAGTTTTGAGGCCACCATCACATTCAACTCATCGATACGAAGAGAACCGTGCAAACTAGAGCTCGAAAGGAGCTCAGATGAAGCCTCACGCTTCCTCACGCGCCTCGCCGAAGCAGGACGCCTCGCCACGCTCCGATCATGCATCGGTGACTTGTTGCTCACACGCCCCACGCGTTTCCACGGGTCTTCCTCACCCGGACAGCGTCAACCCGATCCGAACCGAAAGCTCACTCAGACCAGATCAAGCCAAGACCCAATCCGCGAATCTGTATCCGACCCGAACCAATCTAGACTCAGAGGTGCCACGTCACAACCATATCATTCAGTGCCACATCAGACAGGGGTGACATGTCAGTCAGGTGCCATGTCAGCTGGGCCCACAGTGCCACGGCAGCTGGACCCCACTGCCATGTTAGCGTGCCACATCGGCATAGTTGACTAGGTTTGACTTGAACTTTGACTGAGCTTTTCGGAGTCATTTTGAGTCCGTTTTTTGAGCGACTTGAACCATTTCTAAGGTTTTCTATCATTATAAATCCAACTGTACTATCCATTTGATCTAATTCCATCTCTAGGTCAGTGAATCGAGATGTCGAATGAAAAGAGCTTAAAAATCGAAATGTTCAATGGCAATAGTTTCAGTTTCTAGAAGATGCAAATAGAATATTATTTGTTTGGTAAGGAATTGTACTTACCATTGAAGGGTAAGCCAGTGTCTATGAATGACTGACGATGAGTGGGAGTTGCTTGATCGTAAAGCTCTCGGAGCCATCAGAATGACGTTGTCAAAGTCTGTGGTGTTCAATATCAAGTATATATCATCCACCAAATCTCTGACGGATGTGTTCTCTAATATGTACAAGCAGCCTTCAGTCGCAAAACAAGGTACATCTCATGAAAAGATTGTTTACTATGAGCATGTCTACAAGTGAAAGTTTCAGCAGACATTTAAATAATTTCAACGAGTTGTCGGATCAACTCACCTCAGTCGGGATAACGTTTGATAATGAGATTCGTGTCCTACTGATTCTCAGTCAGTTGCCCAAAAGTTGGAATGGTGTTGTTACTGCTTTAAGAACTCGAACCGTGTGAGGTTGGTTTATATGTAAAAGAGGGATGGAAATGGAATCCTGCAAACTTCGTCGACGAGGCCATAATTCGTTGATGAGGAAAAGCCGAGGGGCTCAGGAAATTGGAAATTTCAGGGTTCGTCGATGAAATCTCCATCTTGTCAACGAAATCTATGAAGAATTCATTGACGAGGACACCAATTCGTCAATGAAATCCTCTGGGTCAAAGGTCTTTATAAGGATATTTTAGTTTTCTTCTTGGCTAAGTTTTGGAATTTCTCTCTCTCTCTCTTTCTCTCTAGGATTGAAGCTCTCTCTCTCTCTCTCTCTCTCTCCTCGATTACTTCGTTGTTTGTCGCCGGAATTATAAATCCAAAGTTACTACGAGGATTAGTGAAGGATTCTCTACGCTTCTAGTGGATCGGAATCTCGTTTAGAGAGATTTCGGGTTTCAGGCTAAAATCGAGGTAAGACTCGGTTTTCATTTCTAATTCAGTATATGTATAGTAGTACGGATTGTAAGTATGTTTTGTACTATTGTTTGTAGGTTTTGGAGTCTCGGTTCGTAGTTTTGAGGACCGTAGAGTTCGTAGTTGGTTTTCGGATTAAGGTAAGGGGATTCTGTTTATATCAGTTCATTTTTGAAATTGGGATTGGTAAGCCTGTAGGCTACGATCGTATGTATGTTTTGACTGCTTATTTGGGGAAATCTATCTGGTAAAAATACGAAATTTTCAGGTTATAGTTTTTGGGAAAATTGGGGATTTTGGGTATCATCTCTATTTTGTTTGGAAAATTGTTGGTTGTATTAAAATTGTATTATTGAGGTGACCGTAATCCATATTTGCATAAACTATATACTTGAATTAGTAAATGATATGATTTGTCGTAAACCAAATAAGTGTGGTATGTTTGTATGTATGTATTTCTTCCAAGTATTTGTAAAACAGCTATGTGGCGGCTAATTATTGTACGCTGAAATATATGGGGACGTGAGTTTCAAAATGATTCCAGGTTTTGTAAAATAGGCTAGGGGCGGCTAATTGTCATATGCCAAGAGTGACCAGTTCTATATCTGAGGGTGTGAAATATCACCAGTCTAATTCCGGTTGGTCACCAAAGTGGTGTGAGCTATATGCTACATCGTATGAAACAATGGATTCATTATTAGGCCTAGGTCGTTGCAGCATAGTTGTATATGTGGCAATGTAATCAGGGTGAGACTAGGTAACCTTGTGTAGTTGTGTATGTAGCAATGTAATCACTATTGGGCCTGAGTCGTAGATCTTCATAGTTGCATGTGTAGTAACATAATCGCTGTGAGACTAGGTGACCTTTGTGTAGTTGCAGATGGAGCAATGTAATCAATATTGGGCCTTGATCGTCGTAGCGTAGTTACGTATGTAGCAATGTAATCGTTTTGAGATGAGGTGACCTTGTGTAGTTGCGAACTAGTGTGACGACACTGACCGTATGTATGTATGTATGTATGTTGGGTATTGTATGAACTGGAATGGTTTTTGTGGAAAATACTAAACTTTATGTATCTGTATGAAACTGTACGAATTGTTTCAAACTATATCGTATGTATAATGTTATGAAGTATGTAAAATGACACTGGTGTGCCACACACTGATATAAACTATTATCTTCCTTACTGAGAGGTGTCTCACCCCGAATGTACATACAATGTTTTTCAAGTCCTTCTGATAGCGGTAAGTAGCATCCTAGCTTTTGGGAGCAAAGGTGTCGTAGCTTCTGCTAATACCTTTTAGGTATGAGTTTTGGTATCCAGGTTGTTGGGATAGTTTTTGTAGACACCTGAGTATGTTTTGTATTATAGGAATGTGTATCCTAGCTTGTATAGCATAAACTCTGGTATGATATCATTTATGTATAAAGACCGTTTTCCACTACGTATGTTGGATGAGTATTAATGTATGTATGTATGTATGTATGTATGTATGTGGGCATCCGTTCACCCCACGGGGTCGGACTCCCTTTGGTATTGTATCATGTATGGTTTAGATTGATACAGAGACAGGTTAGGTTACTGTATTCACACGTGGGACCCATTTCCGAGTTCGGAGCTTGACAACTGCAATCAGTAGCTTCGTGGGAAAATCGAAGCTTATATACGATGAGGTCATCAGCATGATTTTGATGGAGGAAATCGGAATGTAGTCAAACCATGGCTCCACTTTGAGTTTAGCCTTGAACATGGAAAGTTGAGGCAGAGGAAACAGACATGGACGATCAAACAACTGCGACAAATCTAGGCCTAGGCGGTCTAAATCCAGAAATCCCAGAGGTACTCGGGACACAAGTTCCTAGAGCACAAAAGTTATTGAGTGCTGGAACTGTAGAAAAACTAGTCATTACAAGAACCAGTACAGAAGTCAGAAGAAAGAATACGAGATAAGGGCAAAGATAGAAGCAAATGTTGCTTCAGAAAATGATGATTTGTTGATCTGCTCTTTGGAGAGCAAAAAGGAGTCTTGGGTATTAGACTCTGGAGCATCATTTCATGCCACTTGCAGTAGAGATTGCCTGGAGGAGTATACATCAGGTAGTTTCGGTAAAGTATATCTGGGCAATGATCAAGCTTGAGACGTTGCCGATAAGGGGATAGTGAAGATCAAAATGAATGGGTTAGTATGGAAACTAAGAGATGTCAAGTATATTCCAAACCTGAGGAAGAATTTGATCTCAATCGGTCAATTAGCAGATGAAGGTTATAACACATCTTTCATTGGTGATGAATGGAAGATTTCGAAGGGTGCATTGACAATTGCTCGAGGTAAGAAAAGTGGTACTCTTTTTGTAACTCCTGATGCATGCATGTCTATTACAGTTGATATAGGAAATGATGATAGCAACTTATGACATCAACGACTCAGACACCTAAGTGAGAAGGGACTCAAGGTGATGCACTCAAAGGGTAAGTTGAGTGATTTACAGTCGGTGAAGATTGACACATGTGAGGATTGCATATTTGGGAAATAGAAGAGAGTCAGTTTCCAGACAAACATCACCACCCCGAAGAAGGAGAGACTCGAGCTAGTCCATTCAGATGTATGGGGACCAACAACCATTTTGTCCACAGGTGGAAAGCATTATTTTGTCACGTTTATCGATGATCATTCACGGAAGGTATGAGTTTACTTCCTGAAGTATAAATCTGATGTTTTTTATGCTTTTAAAATTTGGAAAGCGATGGTAGAAAACGAAACTAGATTGAAAATCAAAAAGTTGATAACAGATAACGGTGGAGAGTATGTTGACACCGAGTTCAAGAAATTCTGTTATGAGCATGGTATCTAAATGGAAAGAACTGTGTCAGGTACACCTTAACACAACAGCGTAGCCAGGCAGATGAACATAACATTGACATAAAAAGCTAGAAGCATACGTATGCAGTCAGGCTTGCCAAAGATGTTTTGGGCAAAAGCAGTCAACACAACAGCTTATTTGATTAACAGAAGTCCTTCAGTACCATTGGACTATAGTCTACCAAAAGAAGTTTGGAGTAACAAAGAGGTAAAACTTTCACATTTGAAAGTTTTTGGCTGTGTTGCATATGTACATATCAATGATCATGTCATGAATAAGCTGGATCCGAAATCCCTGAAATGCACTTTCATTAGTTATGGTGGAGATGAATATGGATACCGCATTTGGGATGATGAAAAAAAAAAGGTAATCAGAAGCAGAGATGTGATTTTTGATGAAAAGATGATGTACAAGGATAGACACACAATAGAGTCTACAGAGTCTGAAACAACCTTTGTAAATGTGGATGATGTTTTATAAGATGTAAGAAAATGTCAGCATAACACCAAGAATTCTCAACAAAATGCCGAGATTCCTCAGGCAGAGGAACATGTGGAGTAGATTGTTGCACCACCACCTTTTACTCCAACACCAGAGCTTAGGAGATCTTCTCGGCAACATGTACCAAACAGAAGGTATGTGAACCATTTACTTCTTACAGATGGAGGAGAACCTGAATACTATGTTGAAGCATGTCAGGCTGGAGATTTGAGCAAGTGGGAGCTTGCAATAAAAGATGAGATGAAGTCTCTTAACTCCAACAAAACATGGGAACTAGTTGAGTTGCCCAATGGTAAGAAGGCTCTGCACAACTAATGGGTTTACAGAATCAAAGAAGAACATGATGGATCCAGGAGGTACAAGGCTTGGTTGGTAGTTAAAGGCTTTGACTAGAAGGAAGGAATTGACTACACTAACATCTTTGCACCAGTTGTGAAGCTAACAACCATCAGATTTGTTCTGAGTATTGTTGCCTCAGAGGGTTTACATCTTGAACAGTTGGACATGAAGACGACATTTCTTCATGGTGATCTTGATGAGGAAATCTATATGTAACAGCCAGAAGGTTTCTCAGAAAAAGGTAAAGAGAATCTTGTATGCAAATTGAAAAAGAGTTTGTAAGGTCTCAAACAAGCTCCTAGATAGTGGTACAAGAAATATGACAGCTGTATGCAGAGGAACAATTTTCAGAAATGCAATGTCGACCACTACTGCTACTTCAAAAGATATCGTGCTAGCTATATTATTCTACTATTATATGTTGATGATATGCTAGTCGTAGGATTAGATACTGAAGAAATCAAAAAATTGAAACAGCAATTGTCAGAGGAATTTGATATGAAAGACTTGGGTCCTACAAAGCAGATTCTTGGGATGCGGATCTCTAGAGATAAGCAACAAGGCACATTGTAGTTATCTCAGTCAAAGTACATCAGCCGTGTTTTACAAAGGTTCAACATGAGCAGCGCTAAGGTTGTAAATACACTGTTGGTAGGTCATTTTCGTCTCTCAAAGGATCAGTCTCCCCAGACAAATGAAGAGAAAGACTTCATGGCTAAGGCTCCATACACCTCAACCGTTGGAAGTCTAATGTATGCTATGGTTGGTACCAGACCGGATATTGGCCAAGCAGTGGGAGCTGTCAGCAGGGTTATGTCAAATCTAGGGAAGATACACTGGGAAGCAGTGAAGTGAATTTTGAAATATCTGTGTGGTACTATTGATAAGTGCCTATGTTTCAGAAAAAGTGATATAAAAATCTGAGGATTTGTAGATGCTGATTTTGCTGGTGAGACTGATCATCGCAAAAGCACCACCGGGTACATATTCACTGTTGGCTCAATAGCTGTTAGTTAGATGTCACAGATATAGAAGATTGTTATTTTATCCACTACATAAGCTAAATATGTAGCAATGATAAAAGCCAGTAAAGAGATGATTTGGCTTCAAGGTTTGTTAACGGAGCTTGGATTAAAGCAGGAGAGGAATGCTTTACACAGTGACAGTCAGAGTGCGATACATCTGGCAAAGAACTCCACATTTCATTCCAGAACTAAGCATATTAGATTGTGTTACTACTTCTTCAGATCTCTAATAGAGGACGGTGTGTTGATACTTGAAAAAATCTAAGGTAGTAGAAATCCAACAGATATGTTAACTAAGGTGGTGACTACAGAGAAGCTGAAGTTGTGTTTAACTTCAGTTGGTCTTCATGCCTGAAGACATATTTTGAGCACATCATTTATTTATGATACTGGTTAAGAAAACATCTCCGTCTCCAAGTGGGAGATTGTTGTAGCTGGAGCCAAGAGACAGCTAGGAGCTGGAGCTGAGTTGGAAACGTGGTCCATTTATCTCTCCATTTATCTTGATTTTATCTTGATGGATGAAACTTCCATTTGTAATTTAATGTATTTAATTGTGATTTAAATATCAACTTTATAAATAGAGAGCTGAGGAATGTAATAAACACAAAAGAAGCTCAGAGAGTAGAGAGAATAAAGAGAGGAGGAAGAGAGTGAGAAGAAGAGAGGGTTGTAATTTTCCAGCGAATAGTGAATTTTGTGGTATGCTCCATGGACATAGGTCAATCTTGACCGAACCACGTTAAATTTCTGGTGTCATATCTTTTTGATTGCTCACAAGGTCCTAACAACCACTAACTTTAATAATAAAAACACTTAAGAAAGAAAGAGAGAGAGAGAGAGAGAGAGAGAGAGAGAGAGAGAGAGAGAGAGAGAGAGAGAGAGAGAGAGAGAGAGAGAGAGGTGGAATAGAGAGGGAGATGGAGAGAAAAAGGAAGAGAGTGGCCATGAGTGAGAAGGCTGCAGTTGTTTGGGTCGCAGAGCACAGTAGGCAGCCTACAGCAGACAGCAAGGCAGAGAAGTAGCAGGCAGCAAGGCAGAGAATCAGCGGTAGCGGTAGCACATGGCGGCAACATAGGAGAGAAAGATGACGAGAGAAGAGAAAAAAAAAAGAGAAAAAAGAGAGAGAAGAGAAGAGAAGACAACAGAAGAGAAGAGAAGAGAAAAGGAGAGGAGAAGACATAGGAGGTTCAGCAACCTCCTTGCTGCGCACGCCTCCCAGCTATGCAAAAAGAAGACCTAGCTACTTTTTTTTATCCCCCTAAAACCCTACGGGTCTCCTTATTCCCCCCAAGCGCACATCTTTATGGGCTCACGTGGTCTTGTCAAACCACATGGGCCTCTTCTTTTCTTCCAATGCACATAGCTCAGTGTATTCGGCTGCCTTGTTTCACACGGCCAACCCTTGTGCCCACATAGCCTCCTTGCGCTCTTGCATGGGCCTTTATTAAATGCTCATGGCAGCCCCTTCATGAGACCTAGCTCAACAAACGAATGCCCAAGGAACTCAACTGCATGGGCTCTTCCACATGTACGTGGTCACATTAACTTGATGGGCCAATTATATAAATATTTTTTTCTTCCTTTCTTTTGTTTACACACAACCAGTTCTTCAAGTGGTGTGCCCTTCTTGTTGCCGAACCCGTACGGCCCTCCTATCTGCTCCAATTTAACTACTAGAAGAGCTAAGCACATCTCATAGACTCACAGTTTTGAGTTGGACTCTAGCTCACACACATGGCTTCACGAATATGGCTCGGCTTCCGAAAATTATTTTTGATGCGTAATCTCATTTAATGCTCACCTACATGGCACTGCTTCATGCTCACGACTCGCATACACTCTAATTTCAATTTTAATGTCCAAAAATTATCCTGTAATAATGAAATACAATTGTCCATAAATTTTCGGCAACAAATAGGATAATTATCTAAAAATTATCAAATGAACTCACTGATTAAAATATTAGACATAATCAGGAATTTAATTAAAATTATGATCTTTAATGCATGAATTTAAATGCCTAATTATCCTATTTTTACGCGTAATCAATTCATTTAGACGATTGTACCATATTCGCCCAGATTGCTTCAATCCAACAAGGATCTTTGTAATTTAACGGAATACATTTGTATATATATATATAATATATATATATATATATATATATATATATATATATATATATATATATATATATATATATATATGTCATTATCCAATGAGTCATACAAGTAAGATGTTACTATGTCCATAAGGCATATGTCGAGTTCTTCAGAAACTGTTAAACTAATAAAAAATCTGAATGTAACTACATCCATAACAGGGGAATAGGTCTTATTATAATCTATACCAAGCCTTTAGGAGAAACCTTATGCTACAAGACACGCCTTGTATCTCACAATTTCATTCATTTCATTTCTTTTACATACAAAGACTCATTTATACCCAACAGGTTTGACATTCTTAGGTATTTGGACTACTGGTGCAAATACCTTACGTTTGGTTAATGAGTCTAGCTCAGTCTGTATTGCTTCTTTCTATTTTGGCCAATTATTTCGATATCGACATTCTTCTACAATTTGAGATGTAGGCTCATTATCATTAATAATTTCTGAAGCAATCGCATATGCAAACACATTGTCAACAACAACTTCATTTCTTCTCCGCATATTTCCAAATTTTAATAAGATCTCATAATTTTTCGGTACTGGAACCACTTCTAATGTTGCTTCTGTGGAAATATGGGATTGTTGATCTATATTTCTTTTAACCTCTTCTTGAGTGTTAATGAACTCTTTTGGAATGTCACTTTTATTCATTTCCTTTTTCTTTTAATTAACAGTATCCTTTGCACCAATTGGTTTACTACGCTTCTGGCGCACTTTAGATTCATTAGCTGCTATTCCTATTAGGTGTTCTTCAGGAACAATCAATCTAGCAGGAATATTTGCAAACGGAACATGTGATTTAGTGACCCTTTTTGGTGTCTGTAAAAACATCTGGCAATTGATTTGCAGCATTCTGCACATTGATTTGTGTGTGTATCAAGATTAGAAAAAGTTGGTGTGTTCCAAAAAAATTTCTTGTGTTTTTAATCCTTTACCTTTTCCTTCTCCTAATGACAGGAAAACGGATTCATCAAATTGACAATCTAGAAATCTTACTCTAAAAAGATCGCATGTTAGTGGTTCAAGATATCTAATGATAAAAGGAGATGCAGTTGGTCTAATTCTAATCAAAGATGCAACATGCACTATAGCATGACCCCAATCATATGCAGGAAGCTTTGATCGCATAAGCATAGGTCTAGCAATAAATTGTAAACACTTAATGAAGGATTTCACTAAACCATTTTGTGTATAAACATGTGTAATAGAATGTTCAACACTTATTCCTATTGACATGCAATAGTCATAAAATGCTTTTGAAGAAAATTCACCTACATTATTTAATCGAACAGTCGGAATGGGATGATTAGGAAAACTTGATCTTAACGTTATTATTTGAGCAAGAAATTTAGCAAAAGCAACATTACGAGTTGAAAGTAGACAAACATGGGACCACCGAGTGGAAGCATAAATTAAAACCATGAAACCATGAAATATCGAAATGGTCCGCAAGATGGATAAATTGGGCCACAAATGTCTTATTGTATTCTTTGCAGAAAAGATGGAGACTCTAAAGGTAATTTAGATGGAGAAGGTCTAACAAGTAGTTTTCCTTGAACACAAGAAATACAAAAATAACCACCAGGTAAAAGAACTTCCTGATCTTTTAATGGATGTCCATGTGTATTTTCAATGATTCGTTGCATCATAGTTAAACCAGGATGGCCAAGATGATCATGCCAAAGTATAAACTTCTAGGCTCGGAACACTTCCGGTGCATAAAATTTGATTCAACCATCCTTATTTTTGTGAAATATAGGCCAGATGAAAAACTTGAAAATTTTTCTAATATGATCTTTTGGTTTGACACTGTAGATGTAATAAAAAGATATTTCATATCTCCTTCATTTTTGGTTTCAACATGATATCCATTACGACGTATATCTTTAAAACTTAGTAGATTTCTTCGGGATCTACTAGAATACAACACATCATCAATATACAATTTTTTTCCGTTTGGAAACATAATGTGAACTCTTCCAGAACCCTGTATTACATTTGTAGAGCCAAACATTGTATTAACATTAATTTCAGCTAATGTTAATTGCAAGAAATATTTTTTAACATGAAGAATTGTGTAAGTCGTGCCACTATCCACCAAACACATGTCATCCTCTATTTTATCAAGTTTATTTTGTATGATCTAGTAAATGAAAAGTAAAATTTAAGAATTAGAAAAGATAACAAAATATTATCAAGCATATTATATGTAAAACTTTTAATAAAAAAAAATCACATAAGTTAATTTTTTTCAAAATAACATAAACATGAAGATAATTTAACAGTAGACATTTCCATCCCCAATCAAATGATCAATTTTGCCACCAGGATCCTTAAAAAAAATAAGAAACATCAAAATCAACATCCAAAGGAAACTCATACTTAGCATCAATGGGTTTAGACAAATTCATTTCAGCATTTTTCCCTTTTCCTTTTAACGATGTCTTGTAAAGATCAACTAGGTGTTTAGGAGGGCGACATATTTAAGACCAATGACTTTTTGTTCCACATCTATAACAAATATTGTCATTATTTTACACTTTATTATTTTGTTCAGAACTTTCTTTATTCTTTGTCCATCTCCTTTGAGTCTTTTCAGCACCTTTGCTTTCAAACTTTGAAGGATGATCATCACGGGTTCAATAATTTTTCCTACCACGACCCTTTTACCACCATGACCTCATCCACGACCTTGAGAAAAAGTCACATTCACTTTAGGGAATGGGGTTTAGCCAATTGGACGAAATTGATGATTTTTCAACAAAAGCTCATTATTTTGTTTAGCCACAAGTAAATAAGAAATTAGTTCAAAATATTTTGTAAATCTACGCTCTCGATATTACTGTTACAGGAGCACATTCGAGGTATGAAAATTTGAATATGTTTTTTCTAACATATCATCATCGATAATTTTTCTCCAAATAACTTTAATTAAGAACTAATTTTAAATAAGGTTGAATTATATTCACTTACAATTTTAAAATCTTGCAGTTGCAAGTGTATCCAATCATATCGAGCTTTTGAAAGAATTATCATTTTTTGGTGTTCATATCTCTCCTTTAAGTTGTTCCAAAGGATTAATGGATCTTTAATAGTAAGACACTCAATTTTCAATTCTTCGTGTAAATGGTATCGAAGGAAAATCATTGTCTTTGCGCGATCCTATAGGGATGTTTGATTTCCTTCTTCAATTGTACTTCCAAAATTCATAGCATTAAGGTAAATTTCAGCATCAAGTACCCATGACAAATAATTTTTCCAGAAATATCAAGGGTAACGAATTCAAGTTGTGTGAGATTTGACATCACAAAGTCACTTTGAAAACAAATAAAAATTCAAAATTAGGTAAATATTAAATGGAAATGTTATTCTCACATGTATCCCAACATAAAAATATTTAAAGACACGTACTCAAGATAAGAGATATAGTTAATATATAAATATAGTTTGACAAAAAATTAAAGTTATATAGATAACAAATGTTAAAGGAAACAAGATTCCTACCTTAGAATTATACCAACAAAACTTATTATATCATTAGAGACTTGATCGTAGTGATAACGTGCTGTAAATGAAATAAAAGAGAAATATAAAAAAGTTTGGAACTATAGAAATTCAATAGTCTAGTTCTTCAGGAACTAGATGTTGCTAATCATCTTATTCTCATTTTGTTGTAAAGCATGTCCTTATATAGGCAAATACATTGACATTCCAAAGGTTAACCATATAATGAACCATTATATGGACATTTCAAAGGTTGTAACCTATTATCTAGATAGACATCCACATAAATACACATGTTTTACAATAGTTAGTGAAAAAATTTTGAGATAAAAAATATCAGTATAACTCCAATCTAATGAACAAATTTGATTAATAGCAACATATTTATATAAGCAAGAAGATAGATAAACATAATTACGGTAATAGGGGTTTTATTTTTATAATAAACATAAGTTTATTGGGATTGTTAGAATCGCACATGATCAAGTGCACCCATATAATTACACTTTCCTACCTTGAATTTTTTATTATATATTAATTAATTAGTAAACTTTGCTTACTATAAATCTATCACAATTAAAGAGAGGGAAAAATTAATTAATTAACTAAAGATGTGAGCTACCATAATGACTATTAATTATGATAAGCAACAAGGGGGACTGTCCTGCATGTCATTATCATTAAAATATTTATATATATTTGTCACACCATTTGTTGACTCTTATTTAATTATTTTATATAAAAAAATTCTGATATAAAAGTAAAGGTTGCCATGCGTATAATTGTGTTTATTGAAGGTCAAAAACAAAGTGCGTAAATATATTTAATATTTTTAATGCCAAAATATTTATAAATAAATACTAATCTATTATTTAAAGAGCTTAAGATATATTTTTGTAATACTCAAATTAAATCATACATCTGCAATAGTGTGACACAACTTAATTTGATGAAATATTATCTACTTTAAACTATTAAATTTTATAATTTGATAGCGTAAGAAGACAACTCATGATGTTGAAATCTTATTGTTCTTGTGCTTTCCAATATGTGCTTGTTGTGAGATCATGATAGACTTACATGTTCGACCTTTAATGTCATAGTTCAGTGAATAACACTTTTGTGCGGGACCCATGCACATAAAATAATCTTTAGAATAACGTAAACTTCTATCAAATCTAATTAGTGGTTTTAGTCAAACTCAGTTTTATATATATATATATATATTATAATCCAGGGATTCCAACCACCATGGCATTACTTTGGATGCTATAGTGCGGCACTAAACTCGGGGGTATGAAAGTTGCCAGCCCATTGACTCACTTTTGATAATTCATCGGGCAAATTCTCAAGGGATTATTGAACCTGTTACCTTAGGGTCACCAAAGTCACAAGTCGCCCTTACCACTTAAGCCAACCGAGTTAAGTCCAACTCAGTAATATATTATCTGCTCTAATGTGTCAAATCACAAAATTTTGTCTCACAAAAGACTATTTTACAACAATAAGGCATATATGTTTTTACATATATAACTAAAATATTAGCATTTAGCAACAAACACAAGAATTGTGTTTAATTAAATTTATACGAATTTAGATATAATTCAATATAAGATATATTATATTTTATCTAAATTCACACATATTTAAATTAAAGATTTAAAAATTAAGTCCCAAAATATGAAATTAATGTAAAATTGTGACACCAACCACACAATGGATATATGTTTGAATAAAGAAAAAAAATATTTGGGTCAATGAAAAACAAAGTGTACAGAAAATGAACGCATTCATCATATTTCAAAACCCTCATTAGCCTACATCAACCTTTATTTTATTGGTTTATGATTTATTGCTATCCCTATTTTCCCTATAAAATGCCAAGAGACCTCTTTTCACACACACACACACACATACACACGTCGTGTAAGATTTTACCTTTTAATAGATAAAACTTTTTAAGAAGTTTGTTGGAATTGGTGTATTCTCAAGAGAGGGTGAATTGGAAATTTTAAAACTTTCTTTTTAGTCAATTCAGATTCCTTAACCAATATTACACAAACTTAGGAACTTTTTATACAGTCATAAACTCAATCAAATATTTAAACAATTAAATACAAGCATTCAAGTGCTGAAATTTAAAGTGCGAAAAATAAAAATAGACACAAGAAATATTATCGGGGTTTGACCAATACTGCCTACGTCCCCGCCTCAACTCGCAAGTCTGAAGATTATCATTATTGCTCACTTAATGGATGGAGTGGCACCAGTTACAATCAGGTCAAATTACCAGGGCTGACCTCAATCTTAATAAGCTGATCCTTACGGGTTAGATTAACACCCCCTCAGGCCATGCCTAGAATACAACATATCAATATAAATTTTTGCGTACAATTCAAATGCTTCTACACAAGCAAATATGTACCACGATATGCTCAATACAATTACGAATTGCACTTCTGTATGAAATGAAAGTATAGGTTCAGTGAAGTCTAAATGTGACTACTCTCAAGATAATGTCAATATTATCAAGCAATATGTGAGAGTGATGTGAGTATATCTTTGTGTTAAAAATGTGTATATCAATCACAAGCAATAACCACAAAGAATTTAAAAGCACACTCAGATATCTCTAGAACAAATATTAAGTATAAAGTATACAAGATATTTGTAATCAAACTTGTTTGAAAAGTATTTCACAAAGCACAAGAACGAGCCTTTGAACACTTGCATCAATTGTAAGAACCTGAATAGTGATATATGGATTTAATTAATTAAGAGAAGGCTAAAATGGTAATTGAGCAGGCTTCGTCAACGAAGCCAGAGTTCGTCGACAAAGGCCTCAGGTTTCTCAGCGACAAATTTTAGGTGCTCGTTGATGAGGAGAAGCCGAGAGGTTACGAGAAACCGACAATCTCAGGCTCATTGACGAGGTCACCGTTTCGTCAATGAGCTGTCTGCATGGGATCGTCGATGAGGACGCCATTCATCAACAAGGACGGCCGAGTCAAAGGGCTATAAATAGATATTTTTATTACTTTTCAGTTAAGAAAACTCAAAATCTCTCTCTGTCTTTCTAGAAACTCAACCTACTCTCTCTCTCTTTCTCTCTTTCTAGATTTTTTCGCCATACGTCACTAGAATCGACGATCTGACTTTACCACGAGGATCAAGGAAGGATTCTCTACAAGTTCTACGGATCAAATTTTCGTTTTGTGCATTCTCGAGTTTTGGCTCGAAATTGAGGTAAGACTCGGTTTTCAATTATGATCCGATAGTTATGTAGATAATAAGGTTGTGAGCATTTTCTATACTGTGCTTTGTAGATTTTGGGAACTCGGTTTGCTGTTTAGGGGCCGTAGAGTTCGGGATTGACCATTTGGGGAAAGATAAGGGGATTTAGTTTATGTCAATTATTTTTGAAATCAAACTCGGTGGAATTGTGGTCCATGGTCCTGTGTGCATTTTGGTTACTCATTTGAGGGAATCTAGCAGGGAAAACTATGGGTTTTTTCATGTTATAGTTTTGGGAAAAAGGGGGTGACGGGCTACATCCCTGGTTTTGTTGGAAAATCGTAAATATATTGTGATATATATTGTGTTATAGGGATGACCATGCCTTGACTTGTTTAAACAGTATGTGTTTGGAAAACCATGATTTTATATTACCAAATGGGTGTGGTTTGTTTGGTTATATGAGCATGTATGGTTGTGTTTTGTTGAGATGCAATAGGAATTGGGTTCTAAATTGTTCCAGGTATAGAAAGAGTGTCCGACTCTATATCTGAGGGCGTATAAAATCACTCGCCATGTTTGGCAAGAGTGTCCGACTCTATATCCGAGGGCGTGAGCCTTACCTTACCGGCTGATCATTGAAGGGTGTGGATCCACCAGTTTGTACCGGTGCGATGCCATGGGAGTTTGGGACTAGCCATGTGCTAGGGACGCCATGTAATGTGGGCCTGCTTCGGGCCGAAGGGTGTGATGACACCGGGTTACTTGATCATGTGTGTGTGCATGTATGCACTATACTGGAACTGTTTTGTGAAAATATTGGAATTGCATTTAACTGTGTATGTTTTGTGTATCATGATAACACTGATATGTCACACACCAATATAACTTGTATCTGCCCTTACTGAGAGGTGTCTCACCCCTGCTGTACGTACATATTTTTCAGGTCCTTCGAGCAACCGGAACTAACGTCCTTTGAGTTGGGAGCGTAGCGGTCGGTGTACTGCGAGTGGTACTTGGGTAAGTACTAAGACTGTAACGAGTGGTCTTTTGTGGTTTTGGCTGACACCCGGGTTGTGTTTTGTATTATGGATTTGGATTTCCTTTTTGTATAGACTCTGATATGGTACTAGATGTGTATAGAAAGACCATTTTCCGCTGCATATATTTTTTTGTATATGGATGTGTATAGGGTGTCTGGGAACCCCACGGAGTCGGGCCCTTATTCACTGTCCTATGTATGGATGTTTTGTATGAAACAGGGCTAGGTTAGATTACTAATTCACCCCTGAGTCCTATTACCGGGTTCGAGATGTGACAGCTTGGTATCATAGTTAACTAGGTTGTTAGGTTTTGTAGACTTGGTTAGGCGTAGTTGTATGTACATGCCAGAGTATAGGATGTTGGAAATAGGTAGAGTAGGTCGAGGGTTGTTCTATTGCTAGACAGGGACTCGTCAGCTGTGTTCCGTGTTTTTCCTAGAATGACGATTTCAGTAAAATCATGGCAAACCATTGATGACTTTCGTGTTGGTATGATGGGACATACCTGGACTCGTGAGATGGTAGTTAACATGATTAGTCGTAAATAATTGTGTTAATTGTATGTGTTATAGGGGTATTAATAGATTGGTATTGTGTTTTCATAATGGAGCCTAAGGATAATGGCCTAGGGAGTGGCTCCGAGGGATGGCGAGTGATGAGTCTCCTTCGGTGCCTCAAGGGTTGATGAGGCAGGTCCTGCGGGAGATCGGGCGGAGTGTGAGAAGACGCGAACGCTTTCCTATTGTTGTGGGGTGCACTATTGAGAGGTTCAAACGCATGCATCCTCTGACGTTCTTAGGAGAACATGATCCGATGATAGCAAAGGACTAGGTCGAGAAGACCGAGAGGATTCTGGAGGTCTTACACTACACTGATAGGAAGAGAGTCCTCTATGCTACCTTCTAGCTATCTGGGGAGGTAGGGCGATGGTGGACTACGGTGAGTCTTCTGGAGAAGTAGAAGACCGGTTCTGCTGAGATGACATGGAGCCATTTCAAGGAGGTTTTCTTTGACAGATACTTCTTGGCTTCCATCCGTGACATAAGGCGGATGAGTTTTCTGCTCTGACTCAGGGAAGTATGACGGTGCAGGGGTGTGCTGCTCGGTATATAGAGCTATCCCAATTCGCGCCGTGTTTGATCTCGAACAAGTACGAGACGACTCAGAGGTTCGAAAGGAGCCTGAGGAAGGACATCCTCAGACTAGTGGGTATGCTTTAGATCCATGAATTCTCGGTTTTGGTGGATAAGGCCACTGTGATCGAGATCGATATCCGAGAGGATAAGGTGGATCAAGAATTGAAGAAGAGGTCAGTACCTTGTGGTTCTCAGTTGGGATCTCGTTAGGGATCATGGAAGAAGAAGATCAAGGGCTCAGGTTATCATCAGAATACTGAGCGCTAGGGTTCTCAAATGAGTTAGTCAGGTGATCATTGTACCAGGTGCCATAAATGGCATAGCGGTGAATGCCAAGCGTTTGGGGGTAATTGCTACGACTATGGCTATTCAGGTCACATGGCTTGGGATTGTCACGTGCCAAAGAAGGGTACACCTTCTTCGAGTCAGAATAAAGGAAGTAATCAGGTATCCTAGAGGACATATCAGGTGAACACAGCTCCGGCAAGGGTGTACTCGCTTACTCCAACGGATGCTAAGCATGCGGGAAATGTGGTGACAGGTATTATGATGTTGCTTTTAAATAGAGCTGTGGTTTTATTTGATTCGGGTGTGACCCACTCCTTTATATCTATTAATTTTCTAAAACTGTGTTGGGTGGAGACCCAAGTCACAGATGAAGTATTGCCTGTAGCTACACCATCTAGGAGTGTATCATTCTGTAGGAGGATGTTAGGAGACTGCCCAGTAGTAATTCAGGGGAAGTTGCTACTGGCGAATCTTATAGTATACGACATGTCAGGATTTGATGTTATATTGGGGATGGATTGGTTGTTCTCCAGTTATGCTGTGATCGACTGTCCTAGGAAGGTGGCGGTGTTCAGATCTCCTAGGGAGCAGGAGTATGAGTTTGTAGGATCATGTGTGCGTTTAACGCCATAAATTCTATCGGCATTGTAGGCGAGGAGATTACTCTTGGAAGGATGTCAAGGGTACCTAGTTTGTGTGAAGGAACCACTGTGGGATGACTTGAGACTCGAGGATATTCGGGTAGTCAGCGAGTTCCTGGATGTGTTTCCAAATGGTTTACTTGGTTTACCTCCGAATCGTAAAGTGGAGTTCACAATAGAGTTGTTGCCTGGCAAGGCACCGATCTCTAAAGCTCTGTATTGGATGGCTCCAGCATAACTTTAGGAGTTGAAGGAGTAGTTGCAGGAATTACTGGACAGGGGTTTCATTTGACCTATTATTTCGCCCTGGAGAGCTCTACTTTTTTTTGTGAAGAAGAAGGATGGGTCAATGCGTATGTGCATTGATTACCGTGAGATCAACAAGGTGACTATGAAGAATCGTTATCCATTGTCTCGTATTGATGATCTCTTTGACCAGTTGCAGGGGATGCAGGTCTTTTCAAAGATCGATCTACGATCAGGATATCATCAGGTGAGGGTTAGATCTGAAGATGTGGCGAAAACTGCTTTCCGTACTAGATACGACCACTATGAATTTCTAGTCATGCCTTTTGGGTTGATGAATGCTCCGGCAGTGTTCATGGATCTTATGAACAGGGTTTTCCATGAGTACTTGGATCAGTTTGTAGTGGTGTATATCGATGATATTCTGGTATACTTGAGGAGTTTGGAAGAGCATGAAAACCGTTGAGGGGCATAAGAGTCTTTTTAGAAAATATTAATGAAGGTTAAATAAAATTAACGTTGTTTTACTACAGTTAAAAATGTTCAATTCGAGAGGTTTCGGTTGACTATATTTTAAGTTTGATCTTTAGTCGACTAAGACATTTTTGAACTGAAGGTTCGGTCTACTGAAACATGGCGATTTTGAACCATTCGAGGTTCAGTCGACCAAGGCAGGTTTGATTGACCATTTTCTGAGGTTTGGTTGACTAAGTCAATTTTGAACTAGTGGTTCGGTCAACTAGGTTGTTGGGAGTCAGCCACATGTCAGTTCGATCAACCATGGAGTGCAAGGTCATTTTAGAATGGTTGACCGAATAGTCAATATGTTGACTCTAATAAGTTCGGTCGACTGAAGCTTCTATATAGCTTTGGGTTCGGTCGACTGAAACCCTTTCAAATTTTATTTTAAGTCCAGATTCTTGCTAGAGTTTACCCCCAATTCACATGGTATGATTTTTAAGAAATAAGGGATTTGTGCAAGTGATTGTGTAGGGACCTAGGGTCGATCTAAGGTCTAGGTATTTTAATTTAGCCTAAAAAACCTGGTGTCGGTCGGCCGAAGTCTTTTCTATAGTCATTGAACTTTTAGTCCTATCATGTATGTGATGTAGATATTACAGACCATATTAAATATTACATACCCAGAAGAATAAATGCAAATACAATAAAGAGAGAGGTCTTCAATCTTTTGCTACTTTAGATGCCATATATGAATATGCCGGGAGTATGTGCTCTTTAAGGTCTTTCTGGCATCCACTTCACTTTCATGTGTGTGTTTTGAAAGATTAACATGTTCAAGTACTTAGACAAACATATTAGTAAAATACGGTTTGTCATTATCAAAACCAGGGATCGGACTCAAAAAGTCACAAAGTTTATATTTTACTGTCAACCGTATGAATTCATTAATTAATATCTACAGTTATACAAATAGATAAAAGTGGAAAAATATTAAGATTAAAAAACACGTTTACAAAAGATGTGCATCCATTACCAGGATAAATTAAAGTTCAAGCACAATGATAAATATTTACTAAATTTGTATGAAAAAAAAAACCAATCTTCAATAACAAGTATATTCAAATTAGGAATTTTGTATATAAGATTTAAAAAATATTAGGGCAAAACAGACTAAAATCCTCTAGGGTTTGGTAAAAAGATAGGGACCTACCTTGAATGTAATAGCCCAGGAAATTTTACGTAGGGCCTTGTCGACGAACACAGGGAGTTCATCAATGAGGGCATAAGGAGGCCTCGTTGACAAAGCCACGTCTCGTCGACGAGAAAATACCGAGAGAGGTTTTTGGGGCAGTCTGAAATTCGTTGACGAGGGAGGAAGTTCGTCAACTAAATTATTAAAGAACTTGTCGACGAGGTGACGTGTCTCGTCGACGAATTCTGCTCTATAAATAGTGAAAATCGGGATTTTTGATGGAATTTCAGCGCAGGAAACCCTCTCTTTCTCTCTTTATGCCCCTTCCTCCTTCTCTCTTTGATTTCGGGTCCGTTTTACGCCAGATCGATGATCTGAAGCTACCACGACGCTCCTGGTGAAGTTCTCTGCAAGTCTGCTGGAGCTGATCGTTGGTGGAGTTGGTTTGGATTTCGTCCCAATCTTAGGGTGAGACATTTTTTTTAGTATTTGTCTTTCCCTCAGTTATAAGAAATACAATACATGAAGAAATACTGATGTTTTGTTTTGAGAGATTTGATTTTCAGGGTGTTGAGTGGAGAACCCTGCAGGTATAACGTTAGAGTACAGTAGAGATTTTTTAGAGATAAGGTAAAAGAAATATGCTATGCTAAGAACTTTTATAATATTATCAGAGATTTTACACATATGTATATACCAGCTATTACCCAGTTTTACAAAATATGAGTTTTAAATGCTTGTATGGCCTGAGTAGATATTTATATGATTAAGAACTTATATAGTTTTTACAGTATATCATATTATACTGAATACACAGATATAAACAGTATATAGTTTCACAAAACATATATATATATATATATATATATATATATGTATACATATGTTTACTCAGATCAGTATGTGATAGTTTTATATAGATCATTATATCACATATATTTATCCATAATAGTATATTACAGTTTTACTCAGATCAGTATATTACAGCTTTATTTAGAACAGTATATACAATGTTTATAGTATGCCATGTTTCCTATTACCATAACATACAGAGTATACAGACAGAGTATATAGATAGACTATACAGACAGATATACAGAGATAGCATCAAGATGCTACAGATACAACATACAAAGATTATAGTATTTACAGTACAAAAGTTAGCGTTATGGTAATTTTGGAAACATGATGAAAACAGTAAAAGAGTATATATGTATGTATATATATATATATATATATATATATATATATATATAGTATCAGATCCCTGAGGAATGATTATAGACAGATACAGATAAAGAATACAGAGCACGGTACCGTTGCTATATACAGATAGAGTGCAACCACATATCTCAGACAGTGTGTGGGTACCGTCAAACTGTGCTCGGAGAGGATGCAGCTCCCCAGTTCACTGGGTTGAGGGGGCCAATTTGACGAGGTAGCAGCCAGTCCTGCACCTAGGACAGTATGTAGTTTGGGCGGGCTGAGGTAGTGTAGAGTATATTGACTTATCTAGAGGCTCGATCAGATTAAGTCCCGCCTACGGGTCACACAATCCTGTCATGAGGGGTCAAATCATGACATACAGAGTTCCAGGGGTAAAGCACAATTATGTATATGTATACAGTTTTACAGTATATGATGTATAACAACCTGCTTAATAAACTGATTTATTATTATTTTTCTTATACTATGATAATCTACATGCTCTGATACCATACTGCGGTAAACCCAAACATAAACCTAAGCAGCGAGAAGCATAAATCACATAGACATAATCATATGAAAATATATACACAATACAAAACCAATACCACTAAATACTAGAGTACTACATGTTTCCCAAAATATACACATATCACTGTTCCCAAAAACACCCTTAACTAGGTAGGGTACACAAAAATCCTTCATAACATACTCATTCTCTGACAGGGCATCACTGAAGCCCCTCTATCTGTGAGCCTGGTCTACTCGCCTACCTAGATCACCTGAAAAATGATTCAACACTAGGATGAGCCAACACTTAGTAAGATGAAATATGCTATTACTAGTGTGTGGCAATTGAGCTACTATATCATGAAATCTATTATCAAATAAACATGTCTAACTGAATATATAAACAAAGTATAAGTGATAAAATACACCACCCCTGTCCCTATTGCTTAACATGACAATATTGGAGTTTATTATTCAAAATACTTCTAGTATAAGTAAGTATGTTCCTTGTTTCTGCAAAACTATACATACGTAATAATAATTGAAAATGTTCCCTGTGGCTATCTATGTGTCATGCTTACCCCCTCATGACATCGTTGTGCGGCCCGTAGGCTGGATTTACCCTGGTTGGCCAACCAGGAATAAATCACTATACTCCATAGGTCGATCTACCCACCTCAAGCCTAACCTCTTCAAGGGCCTAGGTGAACGACCTTACCACGTATTATCTAAATAGGTGGTTGCACTCATAAAGTAACATAGTATCTGTAGCAACGGTACCGTGCTCTGTAGTTACAAGTCCAACAGGGTCTGATATCATACAATATATTTCTATGCATATCTATCTAATTTACCATGATTCTGAAGTAATCGTAATAACCATGATGCTGCATAAACTGTACAGTAAATCTAGGAACTGTATAATCATAACACTGTAACTGTATAATCATAATACTGAAAATTGTGTAATCATGGTACTGAGATTCATAAAATCATGGTACTGAAATATCGTCAAATCAGAATACTGAAATATCGTAAAACATATATTCATACTATATTCATATTCAAAAGCCACACGATACTATAATACATAATTTTCATCATTTAATAAACTGTATAATATTTTAAAAATACCTAACATAGCATATTTCCCTTACCTGATTACTAGAAAGCCCCTATGGGATACTAGCCTAACACCCGCAGGGCCTCTTACACAACACCCTGAAACCAACATATGCCAAAACAAAATATCAGTATTTTTTTGTCTATATCATTTTCATAACTGACATAAGGCTAAAAACGGACTAAAAAGGCCTTACCCTGAATTTGGGATGAAATCCCACTCAATCCCACCGATGATCCGTCCTTGCAAACTTGAAGAGAATTCCGCTAGGAGTGTCATGGTGGCTTCAGATCGTCAATCTGGAGACTAACGGGGCCAGAATTGAAGAGAGAAGGGAGAGAGAGACGAAGGAGAGAGAGAGAAGCCGAAAATTATGATAAAAATCCAAGCTTTTCCTACTTATAGGGTTAGATTCGTCAATGAGACACATCACCTCGTTGACGAGTTTTTTAATAAATTCGTCGATGAAGCCCTGTATTCGTCGACGAAATTCAGGACAGCCCGAATCGTTTCTCGGTATTTTCTCATCGATGAAACCCTATGTTCGTCGACGAATTTTCTTCTGCACTCGTCGACCAACCCCTGTATTCGTCAACGAGTCTTGGTAATTTCCTAAAATTAAAATTATCCCCAAAATGCGATGTCGTCGACAAACGCGGAGCGTTCATCGACTATTTCTCTCCCTCTTATTATTTAAATAATATCATTCTTTGGGTCACTACATGATGAGTATAATATGATATTAGCAGTATGAAAAGTAGTAAACACAGTTGATATAGTTATATTTTAAATTGTGAAAAGAAAGATATGCTTTACAGATTTACTATTGTATTATAGTTCAGTTGCTATTTAAACAGTATTCCTAACTTAGTTGACACACACTAGTAATAGCATATTTCCACTTACTGAGCGTCGACTCAACCCATGACTTTTACATTTTTCAGGTGAGCCAGCTGTACGAGTAGATCAGGCTCGCAGATAGAGAGTATATTGATTACCCTGGTTTAGAGGTTAAGTTTGTGTAGGGTTTTGTATTCTGGGGCAGATATTTTGGAGAGAGATGTATTATATAGTATGGTTTGGAAATATAGATTTTTGGTATTGTATATATGTATGGATGTATGGATTACGTTTCTGCTGTATAGGTATAATTTTATATTCAGTTTTACCCCGACCCCTTTTGAGGCTCGAATTTCATGACAGGGCGTATCAAAGTAGTTCATATATATAAATAAATAAAATGATGTAAATTTTTAGGTCATTACAATTTGGTATCAGAGCCTAGGTTGCTAGGTCCTGTAGACTTTAGAGTGCAGTTGAAAACAATACCAGAATGTAGGAAAATAATTTCAGGTTTTATTCTATGATCTGGATACAAGATTATATTGGCGGTTTCTGTGTTTTTCCTAGAGTGACGACTTCAGGAAAGCCATAGTAAACTATTGACGAGTTATGTAGTTAGGTTATGGGATATGATTTGGGGTTAGGATCAGGAAGACTGGTTAATAGAGAATTTGGAATTTTAGTTGAATAAGTTGGGTCTGTAGGGAAATAGAATTCTGAAACGGTGTTCTATGTTTTTGTAGGATGGACCCAGGAGGCAATAGCACTTACGCTAGTTGGGATGATGGTGCTAGTCCTTGTGGCGCAGCAAGTGGGGATTCAGATGCTGTGCTACACAGTGTGGTCAGCAAGTGATGGCTGAGATTGCAAGGACCTTTAGAGAGCAGGAAGGTCCATCTTCAGCTTAGGGATGTATCATATAGAAATTTATGAAGATGAATTCGCCAACGTTTTCTGAAGCGACTGACCCTACAGTTGCAGAGAACTGGGTGCAAGAGGTAGAGAAGATTCTGACAATACTTCATTGCACCGACGAGTAAAGAGTTTTATATGCTACATATAGGCTAATAGAGGAGGCCGAGAGATAGTGGGCAGCCACCAGATTGTTGGAGGAGCAGAGGGCTATACTAGTGCCGATGACCGAGGCTTGATTCAAGGACTTGTTCTTCGATAGATATTACCCTGCCTCAGTTAGAGAGGCTCGAGTACAGGAGTTTCTGAGCCTGTCCCAGAGATCATTGACTGTCCAACAGTATGCGGCGAGATTTATCGAGCTCTCGCGTTTCTACCCATATAGTGTCTCCGATGAAGTGAAGAAGGCTAGAATATTCGAGAGGAACCTGAGGTGGGATATTTACAGGAAGGTGGCGGTACTGAGGATCTAGGATTTTGCAGAGTTGGTTGACTGTGCCACTATAGCAGAGGAGAGTTTATCTAGAGAGACGGAGACATAGAGTCAGAGGAAGAGGACTGCGCCTTCGAGTTTTCAGGTGGGTCCTAGTCGAGGCCTTTGGAAAGGAGGTAAATCTGGCGGAGGCTAGAGGCAGATGGTAGAACATGGGGGATTTCAGGGCGGACAATTTCCTCCTATATGTCCTAGATGCGGATGGAGACATCCTGATGAGTGTCGATTAGGGGAGAATGTCTGTTATCGTTGCGGAAGGCCCGGCCATATGGCTCGATTGTGTCGGATGCCGTCGAATTATGCACCAGCTCCCAGACTGTTTCGAGATGGATATCAGGCACCCCGCGGAGTTCAGTAGAGGAATATTGTGTCGGCGAGGGTTTATGCATTGACACTGGGAGATGCTGAGATGGCTGGATATGTGGTCACAGGTATCATTATTACTTTACCATATAAAATTGTTGTTTTGTTTGATATAGGTGCCACTCACTCTTTTATATCAGCAACATATGTAAAAATGACTGGAGTAGAGACACAACTGTTAGACATAGAATTATCTATGGGTACGCTGATGGGATCTGTAATAAGATGCAGGAGAGTGTTTCAAAATTTCCCAATGAGTGTTTAAGAGAGAGTACTACCCGCGAATCTCGTGGTCCTAGATATGCAGGGGTTTGATGTGATATTAGGCATGGGTTGGCTAGCAACTTATCATGCTAGTATTGATTGTCATCAGAAGGAAGTAATTTCAGACCCCCGGGCGAGCAAGAGTACAGATTTGTAGGATCACTCGTACATGCCTCACCACAGCTGGTGTCGGCTATTCAGGTAAGGAGGCTGCTACAGGGTGGTTGCCAGGGGTATGTCGCATACATAAAAGATTTGTCAAAAGAAGAATTGAGACAAGATGACTTGTTGCCGGGATCTGTGCCAATATCTAAAGCATCGTACCGTATGGCTCTAGTCGAGTTGAAAGAATTGAAAGATCAGCTACAAGAATTAATGGATAAAGGTTTTATCAGGCCCAATGTGTCGCCCTTGGGAGCGCCAATTTTATTCGTGAAAAAGAAAGATGGAACCATGAGTTTGTGCATCGACTATAGGGAGATAAATATACTGACAGTCAAAAATATATATCCTCTCCTTAGGATCGATGATTTATTGGATTAGCTTCAGGGGACCTAGGTATACTTTAAAATTGATTTGCGATCAGGCTACCATCAGGTGAAAGTTAGAGCAGAGGATATTTCGAAGACCGCGTTTCATACCAGGTATGGGCATTACGACTTCTTAGTGATGCCATTCGGGTTGACTAATGCACCGGAAGTATTTATGGATCTAATGAATCAGGTGTTCCATCAGTATTTGGACCAATTTGTGGTTGTGTTTATTGATGATATATTGGTCTTCTCGAGGAGTTTTGAGGAGCACGAACATCATTTGAGGCTGGTGCTGCAGATATTAAGGGAAAGAAAATTTTATGCAAAATTCAAGAAGTGTGAGTTTTGGTTAAAACAGGTTACTTTTCTCGGCCATGTGATCTCTGAAGCAAGTGTATCAGTTGATCCAAGTAAAATAGAGGCAGTGGTGAGTTGGGAAAGGCCGAGAAATGTTCAAGAAGTCAGGAGTTTTCTAGGATTAGCAGGTTATTACCAGTGCTTTGTGGAGGGTTTCTCCAGGCTATTAGGTCCATTAACACGACTTACAAGGAAAAATATAAAGTTTGACTAGACCGAAGACTATGAGCAGAGTTTTCAGGAGTTAAAGCGACGGCTAGTTTTAGCTCCAGTATGGACTATTCCTTCAGGGGAGGATGGGTTCGTAATATACAGTGATGCCTCTTTGAAGGGTCTTGGATGTATGTTGATGCAGCACGACAGGGTTATTGCGTATGCATTTAGGCAGCTTAAAGAATATGAGAAGAATTATCCTATCCATGATTTAGAGCTTGCTGCGGTGGTGTATGCTCTTAAGATCTGGAAGCATTATTTGTATGGTGGGAAGTGCGAGAATTTCACAGATCACAAGAGCCTGAAATATTTCTTTTCCTAGAAAGAGTTGAATATGAGGCAAAGAAGGTGGCTAGAGCTTATTAAAGACTATGATTGCACAATTAGTTACCACTCGGGAAAAGCGAATGTAGTGGCGGATGCTTTGAGCAGGAAATCAAGGGGACCCATACTGGCAACTATGGAGATTCAACACTTAATTCTAATGGATTTAGAGAGACTTAGTATAGAATTGGTGGAAGATAGTCCTCAAGCATTTGTTGTCGGTCTAGTGGTTCAGTCTACGCTATACGAGAGGATTAAAGCGGCTCAGGGTGATGATGCAGAGTTGGCAGAGGTGATGGCTAGAGTGCGGGATGGTCAGGGAGAGGAGTTCAGCATATCAGATGACAAAGCCCTGCGACTCAGCACTAGAATCTGTGTTCCTGCATATACCAAGATGAGGAGGACTATATTAGAGGAGGCTCACATATCCCTATACACCGTACATCCAAGTAGCATTAAAATGTACTGAGATCTACGGGAATACTTCTGGTGGAGTGGGATAAATAAAATGGTTAACCCGAACCCGTGGATAGCGGGGACACCTGTCAAACACAGCGGAAAACCTAGCAGCAGTAAACATAAAATCTCAAACATCCAATCATAAAACATAATACCAGAGCTTTCTATAACATCAAAATACTGTTATGATATACAACCTCCAAAAGTCAAAATAACACTAGGATTAAATAACAAAAACTCCCGATCCTAGTTCAATGCTTACCCTTATAGTAGGGAAGCTCTAATCACTCAATGGCGGCTCTAGCCCGCCGGTCTCTCAGGGGCTCCTGAAAAATTAATTAAGTTTGGGGGTGAGACACTTCTCAGTAAGGGAAAATAAACTAAATACAGCTGTGTGGCAACATGAATATTTAATGCATTTATATGTATACAGTACATTTCATAAATCTATAAACATCATCATATCGTACTGGGTAAACGTATATTTTCACATCTGTTAATAAATCATAACATACATAAAATCATCTGTTATAACTGTAGTACTGAAAACAAACCCATGATCAATAGCTAGCTGGTGTCATGTATTACCCCCCACGACGGGTTGTACAGCCCGAATGCGGGACCCGACAATGGCTGGCCGACCACTGTCAAATCAAATATGTCTGTAAGTACGATGAGCCCACCACACCCTGGTCCGGACTGCCAGGTGGACGTCCACACTCTACTAAAAGCCACATCAACTATCCATCTCTCATCCCCTCGTGGGACGGTAGCACTAATAAGGCCTCGTGCCAAAATTAACCCATAGCTACGGTACCGAGCTCCTGGTCTGAACTAAACTAACATTCTGGTTGTGAAAACATATAATACATGATCATACGTAACATCATTACGGTCTCGTGCTGAAAACATAGATACGGCCTCGTGCCGAAAACATAAATACATGGCCTCGCGCCAATAACATAAATACGGCCTCTTGCCGATAACATAAATACGGCCTCGTGCCGATAACATAAATATATGGTCTCGCACCAAAATTGTTTCAGGTATATATATTCTGAAAATACATCATTTATCATATAATCGTCAAAACCATCACAACATAATTCATCTTTTCATAATACCTGAAAACATGTTTTGTTCGTAAAATCTTTTACATCATAATACATTCCACATAAAATAATATTCATGCCACACATATGCTGTTAAAAGTCATACTTCATATTCTAAAATCGTGATTTCCTTATATCTCATACATACATATACATTTTAATCATCATAGCAATATTTTCCCAATCGTACATTTCATTCGTAATACACAATATAACATATGCTTTTCTGAAAATAAATTTACTCATAATCAATAATAATTTGCATGGAAAATTACTGCTTTAGTTTATTCCCTTACCTGCCTACTGAGAAATTTGTTAGGATCCAAAATTTCACGCCCATGGAGCTTGAAATTTAACTCCTAAAATTTACATTTTTTCCCAAATTAATTAATCTATTTCTCCAAAATAATACTCATCTAGTCTTCCCTAAACTCCATATACCTCAAATTAATATTTAAACTATTATTTAACATCCCTAATTAATTTTCTAAATTTTGCTTGCGAGTCGCAAAATTACCCCCGCGGCACTCACCCGGGCCCTAAATTCTAGAATCCTACTTCAGTCCTAGATGCTTAATATTTTAGCATTTCTAAATTAATGCTAATTAATTAAAAATAAGCTTCTTAATAATTGTCGCACCTCAAATTTGGGGTTTTGGCCTGACATCCCCACGAGAATTCCGTCCCACTAGACTTGTAGAGAATCATCCCTAGATTCTCGTGGTGGTGTCCGTTCGTCAATTGGGCTTATATTTTGCAAGAAATTAAAAAAAAAGAGAGGAGAAAATGGCTTACCCCAGGGAATATGCCTACGCCGCTCCTACCACCGATCCGCTCCGGTAGAAATGACGGCAGCGGCGAATGGAGTCCAGTGGTATTTTTAGATTTTTGATCGGGCGAAAATCCGTCATGAAATCTAGGAGAGAGGGAGAGAGAATGAGAGGAGAGAGAGAAAACTTGCAGAGCTGCAAGTTAAAAGAAAAGAAAATAAAGAAAGAAAGAAGAAGAAGATAGGAAGAAGGGGGGGGCGCCAGCCAGCCAAATGCATTCCTAAAGCTTCTAGCTTCAGGAATGATAATAATAATAATAATAATAATAATAATAATAATAATAATAATAATAATATATTTAATTAATATAATAATAATATATTTTATAAATAAAAATAAAAATAAATTTTAATTAATTTTTTTCTTTTTCTTTTAAATCCAATTAATTAATTAGTTAATTAATTAAAATTTTAATTAATTATTTATTTATTTTTTTTATTTTTTTTTATTTTTTTGGAAATCAATCCACTAATTTTTTTATATCTCTGTTTTTGGGGTTTTTACACTCGCCGCCGAAAGTTAAAGTTTGATGTGGAAGATCGAGTTTTTTTTAAGGTAGCTCCTCTGAAAGGAGTTATGAGGTTTGGAAAGAAGGGCAAGTTGAGCCCTAGGTATATTGACCCTTTTGAGATACTAGAAAGAATAAGGTCAGTTGCCTATAGGCTAGCTTTGCCACCAGTTTTATTCATAATACATGACATGTTTCATGTTACTATGTTGAGGAAATACGTCTCAGACCAGTCCCACATAAATAGTTATGCAGAGATAGAGCTTAAGGATTCATTAGCTTATGAAGAAATACTAGTACAAATATTAGACAGAAAGACACAAGAACTACGTACTAAAGAAATTCACTTAGTGAAAGTTTAGTGGAGGAATCACGCCATAGAGGAAGCTTCTGGGGAGCTTGAGGAGCAGATCCGATAGAAATACCTGCAAATGTTTCAAGAGGTATAGAGGTATTCAGGTAAAAAATAATAGTTAAATAAGTTTCTTTTGCAGGTACATGTATGGATTTAGTGAGTAGATAGTTTCAGTTTTATATATGCAATCTCCAGAACATAAAATGTAACCACGGTATTCCTCCGCCATAAGTGAGGGCAAGTAAAAAAATAAGTAGACCCTTTTTCCTTTACGGGTTGATGGAGTGTATAGATGGTGTTCAACTCAAATAGTAAATTTCAGGAATGAAATTTTATAAGGAGGGGAGAATGTAATAGCCCGGGAAATTTTACACAGGGCCTCGTCGACGAACATAGGGAGTTCGTCGACTATGGCATAAGGAGGCCTCGTTGACAAAGCCACGTCTCGTTGACGAGAGAAATACCGAGAGAGGTTTTTGGGGTAGTCTAAAATTCATCGACGAGGGAGGAAGTTCGTCGACGAAATTATTAAAGGACTCGTTGACGAGGTGACGTCTCTCGTTGACGAATTCAGCTTTATAAAGAGTGAAAACCCAGATTTTTTATGGAATTTTAGCACAGGAAACCCTCTCTTTCTCTCTCTACGCCCCATCCTCCTTCTCTCTTTGATTCTGGGTCCGTTTTACATCGGATCGACGATATAAAGCCACCACGACGCTCCTGGCGAAGTTCTCTGCAAGTCTGTTAGAGCTGATCGTTGGTGGAGTTGGTTTAGATTTCATCCAAATCTCAGGGTGAGACATTTTATTCAATATTTGTCTTTCCCTCAGTTATAAGAAATACAATACATGAAGAAATATTGATGTTATGTTCTAGGGGATTTGATTTTCAGGGTGTTGAGTGGAGAACCCTGCAGCTATAAGGCTAGAGTACAGTAGGGACTTTTCAGAAATAAGGTAACGAAAATATGCTATGTTAGGAATTTTTATAATGTTATCAGAGATTTTATACATATGTATATACCAGCTATTACCCAGTTTTACAGAATATGAGTTTTAAATGCTTGTGTGACCTGAGTAGATATTTCTTTGATGAAGAACTTATATAGTTTTTATAGTATATCATACTATACTGAATACACATATATAGACAGTATATTACAGTTTTTCCAGTATATGAAGTTATACAGAACATACAAATATAGCTATATATTCACTGAGATTATACAGAAAGTTATATATACATATACAACTTTTATTCAAATAGTTTCACAAAACAGATATATATATATATATATATATAATATACATATATACTTATATATATATATATATATATGTATACAGATGTTTACTTAGATCAGTATGTGATAGTTTTATACAGATCAGTATATCACAGATATTTATCCAGAATAGTATATTACAATTTTACTCAAATAAGTATATTACAGCTTTATTCAAAACAGTATATACAATGTTTATAGTATGTCATGTTTCCTATTACCATAACATACAGAGTATATAGACAAAGTATATAGACAGAGTATACAGACAGATATACAGAGATAGCATCAAGATGCTACAGATATAACATACAAAGATTACAGTACAAAAGTTAGCGTTATGGTAATTTTGGAAACATGATGAAAACAGTAAAAAAGTATATAGTATCAGATCCCCGAGGAATGATTACAGACAGATACATATAAAGAATACAGAACACGGTACCGTGGCTATATACATATAGAGTGCAACCACATATCTTAGATAGTGTGTGGGTACCTTCAAACTGTACTCAGAGAGGATGTAGCTCCCAATTTACTGGGTTGAGGGGGCTAGTTTGATGAGGTAGCAGTGAGTCCCGCGCCTAGGAGAGTATGTTGTTTGGCTAGGCTGAGGTATTGTAGAGTATATTGACTTATCTAGAAGGCCGACCAGATTAAGTCCCGCCTGTAGGCCGCACAATCCTATCATGAGGTGTTAAATCATGACATACAAAGTTTCAGGGAAAAAGCACAGTTATGTATATGTATACAGTTTTGTAGTATATGATGAGTATAGTATGATATTAGAAGTATGAAAAGTAGAAAATACTATTGATACAGTTATATTTTAAATTGTGAAAAGAAATATATGCTTTACAGATTTATTATTGTATTATAGTTCAGTTGCTATTTAAACAGTATTCCTAACTTAGTTGTCACACACTATTAATAGCATATTTCCACTTACTGAGCGTCGACTCACCCCATGACTTTAACATTTTTTCAGGTGAGCCAGCTGGGCGAGTAGATCAAGCTCGCAGATAGAGAGTATATTGATTAACCTGGTTTAGAGGGTAAGTTTGTGTAGGGTTTTGTATTCTGGGGCAGATATTTTGGAGAGAAATGTATTATATAGTATGGTTTGGAAATACAAATTTCCGGTATTGTATGATGTATATGGATGTATGGATTACGTTTCCGCTGCATAGGTATGATTTTATATTCAGATTTACCCCGATGCCTTCCGAGGCTCGAATTTCATAATAGGGGGTATCAAAGTAGTTCATATATATAAATAAAAAAAAATGATGTAAATTTTTAGGTTGTTACATTGAAATTTCAAAAATCCTATTAACCTCTCCTAAGATGTCAAAAATACCACAAACTTTTTTTTTATATTTGTTATAAAGATACTAACATCCTCTCAAAAGACTTGTCTTTTAACAAAATGTAAGGTGAGATTGTGTCTTTTTGACAAACCTCGAGGTTTATTGAATTCCTAAAATCTCATGAGAGGTCTCTATGAATTTTAAAATCTTAGGGGAGGTTTCTCTTTTGTCAAACCTCAGGGACGTCCTTGTCTTTTTGTTAAACCTCAAGGAAGGTCAATATCTTTTGTCCAAATTATTAAGATTCAAAATGTGCCACTAGTACTTAAGATGAAACGCCAAGTATATATTTAAAAAGGGAAAAATAATGGAATCATATTAGGAATCCTTATAAATGAAAAACATTAAGGTTCCGTTTGGAGCTTGAAAAGTATTAGAGAAAGGAAAATAAAGTATGAAGTAATCCATTTTTTTCATGTTTGATTATCAAGAAAAGTAAGAAAGAAAACAAAAAATATACCAAATCAATGAACAAAGATTAAATTTTACACATCGTTTACATTTTATTTTTCTTAATTTTTAACCATATTAAAATAATTTTTTCTTTTTAGTATTATTTGGTATAGGGGGGAAATATAATAGAAAATAAATTTTTTCTTATTTTTCTTTCCTTCTCTCTCCAGCTTAAATCCTTAATCCAAACATGCCCTAAAGCTAAAAAATCATAATAAGAAAAAGGACCGGAAGATGTACATACAAGAAGCTGCCCTTAAGAGCCCCAGGCATAAGCTCAGGTGATAAAGACTTGCGTCAAACGGCCTTGGACAAAAGTAAAGTCTGAGGTTCGAACCCTATCGCTAGTAGCGTACATCCGCAATTTACCTCCTACGTGTTGGTCGAGGGTACAATTGGCATAGACGTGAGATTAGTCTGGTGCGTAAGCCCAGGACCCCCGACAATATCAAAAAAAAAAAAAAAAAAGAAGCTGCCCTAGAGAAGACAATAGGTAGGAGTGCACTTTGTACATACAATTTCTACTAATGATTATAATTCTTTTTAAAAATATTTTTTCACACTTCCTAAAGATAAGGATATTTGTTTTTTATAAAATGATTTTAACTATTTGTATTCTATATATTTAAATTTTAACATATCCAAACTAAGGTTTCAAAATATTTTTTTGTTAGTTTTTATTAATTTTTTTTTGAAAAAAAATTTATCATACTTTTAAAGATAGGGATATTTTAGTTAACAAAACAATTTAGTTAATTTTTGCTATCTTGTTAACAAAATAATTTACATTGTTCATATTTTTATCTAGCATAATTACAACTATGTCAAATTATAGTTTTGAATTAAGAGAAAAAAGGACTCACACAGTATAATTAGAGCATATTTATTATATGTCAGCTCATTAATTGCACTTTAATTAACGTCATTAAACATATTTATTATATGTCAGCTCGTGAATTGTATCTTAATTAAAGTCATTCATATCAAATTGTTTCCATTAATTACAGAGGTTAGAGCATTTAATGAATCGAATTACTTCAAATTTAAATGCAATTTTAAGAAAACTGATACTTTTGTTTGAGCTTTTAGGTCTAGTTTAAATTAATAATTTTATTTGAAAAAATATATATTATTTTTCATTATAGTTTCTCTACATCATATAATATTAAAAATAAGATTTTTTTTAATATAATCAAAATTTTAATCAATGAATGACATTTTTGTATTTTCAAAATTTTAATTAATAACCTTTTCAATATATATTCCTAACCTAATTATTTTTCTTACATGCATCGTACATCATCATACTTGTTAAACCCGGACCGCCATCTCTGGACTCGACTAAAACCGGTCAAACTTAATGGATTAGGTAAATAAAATATGCAAAAATGGAGAATTTGTAATGCAAACAGGAGTTGAACCTTGCAACATAAATATTGTTCATACTAAATTATCTTTATATAAATAGATATGTGTATAATATAACAATTATATAATATTATATAATACCGTTATCGATTCAACCATCGGGCTGGCTCAGCACCTCGACCAACCATTAAGTTCACCGAATTGCTCAACTTTTTGGGTTCTAAAACTATGTTATACATGAATAATTGTAAATGAATAATATTTTGTACTATAATGATAATTATAAGTTTATTTTGAGAAGCTACAAATGAAATCAAAATGCATATATTTGTGTTTATTTTAGTTGAGTAGCATTTGAATTTTCGTCAATGTTATTGTGTTGTAGGCATATATGATCGTATATTTCTGTATATATAAGAACATTACAGTAAAAATAATATTAAATTAATTTATTTTAAACATAAAAATTAAAATTGATTAATTAAATTTACAATACTTAACATATAAAAAAGTTAGAAAACATATTTTTATTTTTATTCTTAAAATTTTAATTTCTTATATAATTTTTAGAAAATCAAAAAATAAGATGTCATTTTATAGTTATTTAAAAATATAGACATGAAAAATAAAAATATTTATCACAACTAAACAAAAAAAAAAAAAAATTAACCATTTTAATAAAAGTCTTTGAAAACCAAAAAATAAATTGGAATTTTCTTAATTCTTTGAAAAATTAAGAACATAAAATGAAAAATATTTTCCATAAAATAACAAGCCCTTAGATTATCTTAAATTTAAATTTTATGCATATAATACTCCAAAGCCCTTAGATTATCTTAAATTTAAATTTTATGCATATAATACTCCATTCCCCTAAATTTCTAACGATCCTCAAAGATCTCCTAATTGTTAGGATGTGGCTCGTAATGGAGTAGGCGGCCGCACCAACCCAACTGCGTTCGTTGACATTGGGGACCGGCGGCCACCAACCTTGCCGACCATGTTGAAATTTCAGTCTCCTCTTGTAACGACCTGCTTAATTAACTAATTTTTTTTTTTTTTATAGTCTAATATTCTGCATGCTCTGATACCATACTGAGATAACCCAATCATAAACCTAAGTAGCGAGAAGCACAAATCACATAGACATTATCATTTGAACATATATATATATAGTACCACACAATACCAAAGTACTACATGTTTCCCCCAAAATATACACATATCATTGTTTTCCCAAAATACCCTCAGCTAGCTAGGGCAATACAAAAATCTTCCACTAGACTCACTTTGCTGACAGGGCACTATAGATGCCCCTCTACCTATGAGTCTGGTCTGCTCGCCTACCTGGATCACCTGAATAGTGTTTCAACACTGGGATGAGCCAACGCTCAGTAAGAAGAAATATGCTATTACTAGTGTGTGGCAAATGGGCTACTATATATCATGAAATCTGTTTTCATATCAACATGAATTACTGAATACAAAAGTACAGTACAAATAATAAAATACACCACCCCTTTCCATGTTGTTTAACATAATAGTTTTATAGGTTATAAATCAAAGTACTTCTAGTGTACATAAGTAGGGTCTCTATTTCTGTAACTCCATACGTATATAATAGTAACTGAAACTGTTCCCTGTGGCTATCTGTGAGTCATGACATGCCCCCTCATGACAAGGTTATGCGGCCTGTAGGCTGGATTTACCCTAACTGGCCAACCAGGAATAAATCATTGAACTCCGTTAGTCGACCTGCCCACCTTAACCCATATCTGGATGGGGAGCCTAACCTCTTCAAGGGCCTAGGTGGTCGACCTTACCACGTATTATCTGAATAGGTGGTTGCACTCATAAAATAACATAATATCTGTAACAACGGTACCGTGCTCTGTAGCTGCAAGTCCAATAGGGTCTGATATCATATAATACATTTCTATACATATCTATCTGATTTACCATGATTCTGAAGTATTCATAATAACCATGATGTTGCATAACTGTACTGTAATTCATATGTCGTAATACTGAAAACTGAATATTCATAACACTGAAACTGCATAATCATAATACTAATATTCGTGTAATTATGGTTCTGAAATCCGTATAATTATGGTACTAAAAATCCATAAAAACATAGTACTGAAATTTACATAATCATGGTACTGAAATTCGTAAAATCATGAAACTAGCATTTGTAAAACATATACCCGTACCATATTCATATTCACAAGCCACACCATACATAAATACATAATTTTCATAATTAAATAAGCTGTATAGTATTTTAAGAAATACCTACCATAGCATATTTCCCTTACCTGACTACTGGAAAGCCTCTAGGGAATACAAGCCTAACGCCCGCAGGGCTCCTATAAAACACCCTGAAACCAACATTCACCAAAACATAATATCAGTATTTTTCCATCTATATCATTTCCTATAATTGTCATAAAGCCAAAAAGAGACTAAAAGACCTTACCCTGAATTTGGGATGAAATTCAACTCTGTTTTCCTAACGATCTGCTTCGGCAGATTTGTAGAGAACTCCGCCAGGAGCGTCGTGGTAGCTTTGGATCGTCGATATGGCGACTGTAGCTTTGGATCGTCGATCCGGCGACTGGGGGGGTCAGAATCGAAGAGAAAAGGGAGAGGGAGACGTAGAGAGAGAGAGAGAGAGAGAGAGAGGAAGAGAGAGAGAGAGAGAGAGAGAGAGAGAGAGAGAGAGAGAGAGAGAGGGAGAGAGAGAGAGCGGCGCGAGAAATGACAAAATATCCCGGTTTCCCTCCTTTTATACTGCCAGATTCGTTGACGAGACCCATCACCTTGTCGACGAGTCTTTCATAAAATTCATCGATGAAGCCCTGTATTCGTCGACGAAATTCAGAGCAGCCCGAACCGTCTCTCGGTATTTTCTTGTCGACGAAAACTTGTGTTCGTCAACGAAATTCTGAAGGCCTTCGTTGACGAAGTCTACGACATCCTTCTGTTTCTGTATTTATTTTCTCTCCCTCTCATTATTATTAAAATGGTATTATTTTGCGGGTCACTACACCTCTGCCTGACTTTTACTCCCCATCCATGTGTGTGTGTGTGTGTGTGTATATATGTGTGTGTGTGTGATATATGTGTGTGTAATCTGGGTTGTGAGAGTGTGGCAGGATGTGAGTTGTAGAGGATTGTGTGCGGGCAAGAACAGAGTGTACTCTGTTGAGAGAGAGAGAGAGAGAGAGAGAGAGTGGCGAGGAGCAAAGTGTGTTGTGTATGAGAAAGAGAGAAAGAATTGAGCTGAGGGCAGTAGGCTCCTCCTCCATGTATTATTCTCCTGGTTATATTGATTTATTGTGTGCTTCGTGGGCGTAGGTCGATTCAGCCGAACCACATAATCTGGTGTTCCATTTATGTTCTTTATTTTTACTCGTGTGTGATTATTGCTCCTAGATCCACCCCCAACAATTGGTATCAAAGCAAGGTTGGAGCAAAATTTCCAGATCGGAGCAAAATCATTGAATCAGAGCCTCTGCTGAGTATCTCAAAACTACGTTTTGATACCACCATCGCATTCCTCTTGTTGAGACAAAGCCAATAGTGGTAATTAGAGCTCGAACAGAGCTCACAAGAGGACGCATACGCCTTAACGCACCACCAATGACCAAGAGATGTTTCTACGCGCCAGCACTTGTTCGACAGGTGGGCTTACGCTGTCCCACGCGCCAAAAATCGCACAGCAAGCATTTGAAGGTTGAAGACATTGATTTCAGCTCGCTATGTCAGCCCCAGTCATCACCACTTCACCCGCGATGTCAATGTGTGTCCGTCTAGTTAGCGCAGAGTCAATGCGACACGTCAGTGCCGAGTAAGCGATCCAGTCAAACGCCACATTAGCAACCGGGCCCATGTGTCACGGGCTAAGCTTGTTCAAGGCATTATGCTTGCCTATGACCGCTTATCTCGTGTGTTTGGGATGGGTTTCCATCATGTAAATACTAGTGTAGGGTTATTTTCTAGTATTTATTTCATTGTAAGCTAAATAAGGCAGTATGACTCCTCGGTCACTTTGATGTTTCCTAGTGCTAGAGTGAGAATGGCCTAGAAAGCTCTTTAGGGGAGGGTGAGTGTTCATCAATCATTGTAAAACTCACTAGCAATTGTCAACATGCTTAGCCTACTTGCCTCCCTCACTAAGTACAACATGTCAACGGAGAATTTGTTAATGAATTACGTTTGCTTCAATATTTACTGCTTGGTTGTCACGGCTTTCATGAATTGATTATTATTTCCGCTGTTATCTGATTGAATGTTAATGAAAGTGCTTCGTGGATGAATGTTGGTAAACAAAAGGCTGGCTAGTTAAGCAAGAGTGCTTTAGCTAGCGCCGCACGGCCCTTCACAACGGTGTGAAAAAGGCGAACCGTAACATTTGGTATCAGAGCCAAGTCGGTGACACTTGGTGAGAGCCCATGGCTCAGTTACTACGAGAATTCAGTTACCTTCGTTGTGGGATTTTTGGAAGCTTTGGTAATTAACCATGGCACCAAATACTGCTGAGAGACTTGGTGCACTGGAAGCATAGGTTGAAGAGACAACCAACAATATGGCCAACGAGATGGCCCAACTGAGGGGACTTGTTGATGAGGTGATGGGATCACAGCAACATCAAGCAAGTTTGACAAGTGAAATGTCAGAGGACTTTCACCACACTGTGGAAACTTTGCAGGCCCGGATGGCTGATCTGGATGCAAAGGTGAATATGATGGTTCTTGCTATGGGGAACTCCAACACTCCAGGAGTCAGCAAGACCAAGGTGCCAGAACCCAAGACGTATGGGGGTGCCCGTGATGCTAAGGAGTTAGAGAACTTCTTGTTTGATATGGAACAGTATTTCCGCGCTATGAGGATGCCCTCGGAACAGGTGAAAGTGGATACTGCAACCATGTACTTGGTGGGTGACGCCAAACTGTGGTGGCGTGCTAATTACTATGACATTGAGAATGGAAACTGTGTAATCGATAATTGGGCAGACTTGAAGAGAGAGCTCAAGGCCCAATTTTTTCCTGAAAATGTTGAGTATAATGCAAGGAGAAAACTGAGAGATCTCAAGCATACGGGGTCGATCAGCGAATATGTGAAACAATTCTCTGCTTTAATGTTGGATATTCGGGATATGTCGGAGAAGGACAAGTTGTTCTATTTTCTTGAGGGGATGAAACCGTGGGCAAGGACTGAACTTCATAGACAAAGAGTTCAAGACTTGCCTACCGCACAAGCTGCAGCAGAATGCTTGACTGACTATGCTGGGGAGAAAACCACTTCGTCCAAAGGATCTGGCGGAGAGGGAAATAATGGAAAGTCTTTCAAGAAAGGCAAACCCAAAAATAGGGGAGCCGACTATAAAGCATCAACCTCAAAGGAAGTTTCGTCGTCTCGAGGGTTCAACACACCCAAGGGAAAGGGTAAACTTGAGTGTTTCTTGTGTCGAGGTCCTCATAGAGTCTTTGAGTGCCCTCACAAAGGCATCACTTAATGCTTTACAGGCTTCCATTGCTGAACAGGCAGGGGAAGACGATGGGGAAGAAGATGAGACCCCGAGGATGGGTGCAATGCGGCAGGTGAGCGCATTGGAAAAGCAGGCGAAAGTACCAAAGGTTACACGAGCCAGAGGGCTAATGTTTGTGGACTTGAGAATCAATGGGAAGAGCACCCACGCTATGGTGGATACCGAGGCTACCCATAACTTTGTTTCGCAACCAGAAGCTTGAAGACTCAACTTATCCTTAGAGAAGGATACAGGACGCGTGAAAGCAGTTAACTCTGTAGCCCAGCCTACTCTAGGAGTAGCCAAGCAAGTGGCTATAAAGCTTGGACAGTGGGAAGGTCATGCGAATTTCACAGCGGTGCCATTGGATGACTATCCAGTCATTCTAGGAATGGAATTCCTAATGGGGACGAGGGCAGTGCTGATGCCTTCGGCTAGTTCCCTGTGTCTGATGGGAGATCACTCGTGCATGGTGCAAGTCGTTGCAACGAAAGGAGAAGGAGGTGTTTCCGGATAAGCTGCCTCAAAATTTACCTTCACGACGGACTGTGGAGCAAGAGATCAAGTTGTTATCAGGAGTGAAACCACCTGCTAAAGGGCCATGTTAGATTGCGCCTAGAGAGATAGTAGAGTTAGGGAAACAGCTTGATGAAGTGGAAGCGGGATGTGTTCGCCCATCCAAAACACCGTTGGGAGCATCGGTGTCATTTCAGAGGAAACATGAAGAGCATCTACGGAAGGTGTTCGACAGGCTGAAGGGAAACAGTCTGAATGTGAAGAAGGAGAATTTCTCTTTCGCTCGGTGGAGCAACAAATTCCTTGGTCAAGTTGTTGAACAAGGTCGTATCCGTAGGGGTATGGAGAAGGTAAGGATGATTCAAGAACGGAAGGTCCCCACGACAGTGAAGGAGTTGCGTTCCTTTCTTGGCCTTACTAGTTTCTACAGGAAGTTCGTTAAGGGGTATTCGCGGAGAATGACTCCAATGACAGGACTACTGGGGAGGTATTATTGGCCGCACAAGCGGGATAATGTGGTTGATTATACCAAAACTTGTCTCACTTGCCAACAAGACAAGGGGGAGCGGAAGAACTATGGTACTTTCATGGCCACACCAAAGTACTGTTCGGCAGAGGGGACGACACAATTGTTCCTTGTGACTGTTGTGAAACATTAGGGTATTCCCCAAGTTATTCTTTGTGACCAAGATTTAATGTTCACTGACAACTTCTTGATAGAGTTTTTCAGGATATTCAGGTCACACCTTGACATCTCTTCGAGTTATCATCGACAGACAGACGAACAGATGAAGAGATTCAGAGAGCTGCTAGATGAGTACTTGTGCCATTTTGTCAAGGACAACCAGAAGAATGGCGTGCAACTACTTGATGTGGCTCCATTCTGTGGCAACACCCAAAGGCGCTCAACTACCAACAAGAGCCCTATTGAGCTTGTTACAGACCAGCTGCCACTGTTACCTCACACAGTGGGCGAGCCGTACAGACGAAAGAGACCCAGGGCGTACATCTTCACCAGTGAAGGAGGACATAATGTAGAGTTTGCTAAAGCCTATCTGGAGAAAGCTTCTAAGCAGATGAAGAAGTGGGCAGATCAACAGAGAAAACTGCAATTTCATGTCAATTGCCTCAAGCCATTTAACGCCAACACCAACGACCTGAGCAGAAGTCTGTCAAACAGCGCAGAGTTGAAGACAATGCAACCTGACCGACATGATGTTAAAGAGATCCTTGTAGATCGAAAGTTCCTATCCTCAAGGAAGAAGCGGCAGAAGTTCCTAGTGAAGTGGAAGTGCCTTGATGATAAAGAAATCAGCTGGATTTCTGCGGAAGATTTGAAGCCATTCGTGGACAAATTTGAAGTGTACCTATCGCCAAAAGTCTACGAGGACGTCGACCGCATAAGTGGGGAGAATGTCACGGGCTAAGCTTGTTCAGGGCATTATGCTTGCCTATGACCGCTTATCTCGTGTGTTTGGGATGGGTTTCCATCATGTAAATACTAGTGAAGGGTTATTTTCTAGTATTTATTTCATTGTAAGCCAAATAAGGCAGTATGACTCCTCGGTCACTTTGATGTTTCCTAGTGCTAGAGTGAGAATGGCCTAGAAAGCTCTTTAGGGGAGGGTGAGTGTTCATCAATCATTGTAAAACTCACTAGCAATTGTCAACGTGCTTAGCCTACTTGCCTCCCTCGCTAAGTACAACATGTCAACGGAGGATTTGTTAATGAATTACGTTTGCTTCAATATTTACTGCTTGGTTGCCACGGCTTTCATGAATTGATTATTATTTCCGCTGCTATCTGATTGAATGTTAATGAAAGTGCTTCGTGGATGAATGTTGGTAAACAAAAGGCTAGCTAGTTAAGTAAGAGTGCTTTAGCTAGCGCTGCACGGCCCTTCACAACGGTGTGAAAAAGGCGGACCATGACACCACGCCATGTTAGCAGCGGATCCACGGTGGCCCTATAATGCCACGTCAGCGGTGGGCCCCACAGTGCCATGTAAGAAGGTGGGCCCTACACGACCATGTCAACAAACAACGTTTGTTAACAACATTACTAACTCCATCGAGAATATTCCATTTGTTAAAGGAATATTCAATTAAGTTTGACCAAAATTGACCGATTTGACTAGGAACTTTGATCGGGCTTTTTGGAGCCATTTCAGATCCATTTTTCAAACGGTTTGAACCATTTCTAAGGTTTTCAGCCACCCAGGATCCAACTGTGCTGTTTGCTTTGTGAGATTTAGGGCAGAACGGTAGGTGTTGGCATTTCAGAATTTGAGGTAGACAAGTTTGATGAGCAAAACAACTTTAGCTTGTGGCAGAGCACTGTAAAGGATATTTTGGTTCAACAAGGCTTGATTAAGCCGCTAATTGGGGAAAAGTTAGATGATATCAAAGATGATGATTGGGCAGAATTAGAGATGAAGACGGTCAGCACAATCCAATTGTGTCTGGCAAATGAAGTCAAATCGGTGTTAGATGAAACTTCACCAATGGAGCTCTGGAAGAAATTGGAGTAGAGGTATATGTCAAAGTCCTTTACTAGTAAGTTGTTTCTAAAGTAGAAACTTTATTTAACTCCAAATGAACGAGGGAAGTAGTCTTTTTGATCACGCAAATGATTTCAACAAGATTTTGAACCAGTTATTGAGCCTCGATGTGAAAATTGATGAAGAGGATAAGGTGCTTCAACTTTTATTGTCTCTACTAGGTTCATTTGATGGTCTAGTAACTGTATTGCTCATGGGGAAGGATACCTTGAAGTTGGATGATGTGATGACATCACTTTAAGATTCAGAGACGCTAAAAAATTCGGTTGTGACTTCTCATGAGCAAGCTTTGGTGGCTAATAGTGAAAGACAAGGAAGAAGCAAAGACCGAAAGCTTGGAGGTAAACAATGGCATTCAAAATCAAAAGGATGAGATACGAGTGAGGTTGTATGCTATTGGTGTGATAAAAAGGGTCACTTAAAAAGGGTCTGTGAAAATCGAAAACATTATGAAGAAGAAAAGAAGACACGGGATGGTGTCAATGTATCGGAGCATGCCACATGGCATAATAATGGTGAGATCCTTGTAATGGAAAGTAGCTTAATTACATCGACAAATCAATCGAAATAATGTGCAGTATGAATACTGCAAAAATTATGGCCATATGAACAGGGAGTGCCAAAAATTGATGGGAAAGAACATGAATGCTCGCAGTAGTCTAAATGATGATGGCTAAGTTTTGGACTCTAGGAGTTCAGTTCATGTTTGTTTTAAGAAAGATTTTTTTTCATTCTTTCAAAGAAGTTCATGATACGGTATCATTTGGTGATGGGTCTTTATGAGATGTTAGAGGGATTGGATCTGTGAAGCTGAAGACGCCTGTTAGAGTAGTCCGTATTTTGGATGGCGTAAACTTTGTTCCAAAGATGCGAAGAAATTTGATCTCCCTTAGTCGGTTAAATTCTAAGGGTTGTCAAATCTCTATCACAAGTGGGGCTATTGAGGTGACTCGACGTGACTCAATGGCTTTTACTAGGAAGGAGTCTCATGGGCTGTATCAGTTGATGGGAACCACAGTGGTTGGTGGTTTGACCTCGGATGATGACAATTGTATGTTGTCAGGAATGGACAGTCGAGTTCGGTTTTCCAATGAAGAAGGCGATGCTCTTTGCATGGTTCAGACGTTTGAACCAAACTATGAAGATTTGCCTCGATCGAGGTCGTATTAAGGTGGAGCTGTGGACTTAGGAGTTGATACTCGCCAAGGTGGATATTCTTAAGGTGTGGCTTATAATGGAGTAGGCAGCCGCACCAACCCAGCTGCGCTCGTTGACGTTGGAGACCGGCAGGCATTAACCTTGCCGACCATGTTGAAATTTCAGCCACCTCTGCTTGACTTTTACTCCCCATCCATGTATATATATATGATATATGTGTGTGTAATTTGGGTTGTGAGAGTGTGGCAAGATATGAGTTGCAGAGGATTGTGTGTGGGCAAGAACAAAGTGTACTCTGTTGAGAGAGAGAGTGGTGAGGAGTAGAGTGTGTTGTGTGTGAGAAAGAGAGAGAGAGAGTTGAGTTGAGGGTAGTAGCCTCCTCCTTCTTGTATTATTTTCCCAGTTATAGTGATTTGGTTTAACGACCTCAAAATTTATATCATTTTTTTTTTTAAAATATGATACTCCCTACAATAAAACTTGGGCCCCAGAAGGCACCAGGGTAATCTTGTGTACAAAACCATACCTAAGTAGTAAAAACATAAATCATACAACCATATATACCATACAATACCAGAATTCAATATGTCTAGAACATAGATACATAATACATCTCTTTTCAGAATCATCTACCCCAAAATACAACACCCTGTACAAACTTACCCTATTAACAGGGCTATCAAGAAGTCACTCTATCTGCGAACCTGATCTGCTCACCTAACTGGTTCACCTGAAAAATGTTAAAGTAATAGGGTGAGACAACGCTCAGTAAATGGAAATATGCTACTACTAGTGTGTGGCGACCTAGTCGTAAAACTATAATAATAGTATGTAAAACTGCGTGATCTGGCAAATCTGTAAAACACATATAACACATGTATAGTTGTAACAGCTTGGGAAGTTTTAAATAATTTAAAATTATAAGAAGATAAAAGAGGAGGAGGAATAAGTTGGAAAAAGGTTGTGGCAGCAAGCATTCGTCAACGAATGGATTGGTCTCGTCGACGAATGTTCTACATAGCTCGTCGATGAGGTTACGTGTCTCGTTGACGAGGAATTACCGAAAGGGGTTTATATAGTTTGAAATTCGTCAATGAGTTGGTTGTCTCGTCGATGAACTGTGTATAGGACTCGTAGACGAATCGACGTGTCTCGTCAACAAATCCTTGGGTATAAAAGGAAATTTTCTTTCATTTTAGTGCAGAATTCTTGCATGCTCACCTTCTCTCTCTAGAAATTTGGCCATCCTCCCTTCTCTCTTTGATTTTGGGCCGGTATTCCACTGGTTCGACAATCTGAGGCCACCATAACACTCCTAGAAGAGTTATCTACAAATCTGCTAGAGTGGATCATTGGTGGGACTAGTTAGGCATTCATCCCATATTTAAGGTAAGACTTTTTATGTAAAATTTGGCTTTACCCTAGTTGTAGGAAATATTATATGCGAAGAAATACTTAAGTTTAGTTATGAGAGATGTGGTTTTCAGGGCGTTGAACGGGGAACCCTGCGGGTGCAAGACTGGTTATTTTAGGAGGCTTTTCAAGAATAAGGTAAGGGGAAATATTTTATAATAGTTTTTAGTAATATTAAAATGACTAATTTTGGGTAAAAATCCTACATATACAGGTATAATTTTTCTGAACCAAACTGATATTGAAAATATTCTTTTAATTATATAAGTATTAAATTGGGAAAATTGTGTGGTTGAGACCATTTTGCTAATTAAAACGATTGTGATTTATGTGGAATGAGGAAATTGTTGAGATTGTGAATGTTATTTGACTAAAGTTCTTGTCTGGTTGAATACACTGATTGGATTGTGAACATTGTTTGGTTGAAAATACTGGATGATTGAGTATACTGTGGTATTTTCGTGGACATGGTTGATTGGTCAGGTTTGTGATTGATTTGTGGTGTGGTTCATATAAATGATGATATAACGTTGGCAGTGGTATGAGGAGGTCATTATATGGACATTTGTATTGGGAGGTAAACATTGACAGTGGTGTGAGGAGGTTGTTTGCCTATTTATCATGAACGGGGTGTTTGTTTTGTAATATGTGTGGTTTGAGCAGTCCTGTGTGGACATTTATACTGTGCTTGATTAGTCATGTGTGGACATTTATACTGTGCTTGATTAGTCCTGTGTGGACCAATTTTATGTGGATATTTATGTTGTGGTTTGATTAGTCCTGTTTGGACATATGTGTTGTATGGATCCTGTGTGGATCAATTATGATGTGGGTATATTTGTGAAATTCTATGAAGTGATTATGTTAGTAGTGTACGAATTTTAATTAATTAAGTATTTTGGGTAAAGTAGAGTATTCCACCCGAGAGCTTGCTAAGGAAGGGGAGTACTCTGGTAATTATTTATGGATACCAGGGTAGAGGGAAGTCACTTGTATGGGCGGGTGATCTTCCCCATTCTTGGTGTCTTTACTTGGATACATAACCCGATGGCTTACTGAGAAAGGTGAGTGCCCTGGTATTAGCACTAGAGCAGAGGGAACCTACTTGTATGGGCGGGTAGATTTCCCTATTCTCGGAGATTAACAATAAAATACTGATGGTTTTGATTATATGAATGGATGATAATGATGTTGACCATTATGTGATTATGGGCATGAAACTTGGATTACTTGTGGACTGTGTGTACACGTGAGATGGATATTTTAAATTGTATTATAAAAACTTCAACCACACACTATTATAAACTATTTCTTCCTTACTGAGGGGTGTCTCACCCCATCATCTACTAAATCTTTTCAGGTTACCCAGGTGATTGAGCTTAGATAGCTCCAGGGCGGGGTAGTTTTGTGAGTTAAATATAGCAGATCAGATGTGTACTTAGTTATGTTTAATATGTATTAATTCTGGATTTATAATACGAAGGATTAGGTTGTAATTATTATGGAACAATGCATGTAAATATAGCTCTCCGGTATTTTCTATTGAAGATATTTATTGTTTCCGCTGTGTGAATGGTATTAGAGACGCGTGTTGAGCTCTTAACGCACTGGGCCCCATGTGGCGGGTCTTGGGCGTTACAGCTGGTTTCAGAGCGTAACGTTCTTACGGATTTAGGAGGACTAATACCAGAGTATAGGTTGAGTTTAATGGGGGTAGGAATGGGTAGATTAGGGTGTTGATAGGAGTTTGAGTTGTTTCCTAGCTCGGAGGCAGAAATCTCTTGACGGACTTATTTGATTTTTTGAATCAGTAGACGGTTTCAGAAAACCACAGTAAATCCATTGACGGTGATGTTTCTGAGTTATGAAACCGAGATTTGGAATCTAAATATTGGAAGTTTAGATGATTATGGATAAATGGGTGTTGGATATTTAATTGAGGATATGGATATTAATTTGGTTTTCTATTACGATGAGTATATCATATATATAAAGATGTGGAGATTCTAAATTGCCTTTGTTGTACATTTATATTCAAGGATGGATCCTAGAGGCAAGGGCGTGGATGAAGGAGGAGGAAGCGAAATGGGAGCCTCCAGCGAGGACGAGATTGACACCTCTCGGCTGTTACGAGGAATAGCTCGTCAAGTTAGGGAAGAAATGAGACAGGAGTTTTGGGGAACAAGCTACCCACCAGTGCACCAGGGTTGCACTATTGATCAATTTACACGTCTGAAACCCTCGTCTTTTGTGGGTGGCACCGATCTAGTTAAGGCTGAGATGTGGATGCAGGAAATTGAGAAAATCTTGGCTGTGTTGAATTGTACTGAGGAGAAGAAGGTCCTTTTTGCCACTTTCAAACTGGCCGGAGAAGCTGAACGGTGGTGGCATGCGATGAAATTGTTAGAGGAACAATGAGTGGTACCAATACCGATAACCTAGGATCGTTTCAAGTTAAGTCTTCTATGACCGATATTTTTCTGCCACCACTAGAAATGCAAAGGCAGAAGAATTTTTTAGCTTGACTCAGGGACGCCTTACTGTTCAGCAGGATGCCGCTAGATTCCTAGAGTTGTCTCGTTTTGCACCTTTTGTGGTTCCAGATGAATATCATAAGGCGAGGTGGTTTAAAAGGGGCCTTAATTAGAGGATCCATGAGCATATGGCGTGTCTACAGATTCAGGAATTCACGGAATTGGTGGAGAAAGCTACACTGGTAGAATCGAGTCTGCCGAGGGGTGCAGAGGCTTTTGAGCAAAGGAAAAGGCCTGCATCTCCACGATATTAAGAAAATGTCGAGCAAGGATCGTGGAAGGGAGATAGAAATGTTTTGGGCCAGGGGTCAGAGAGAAAGGATTAGGGATGGCAGGGTGATTCGTCACGTCCCCATTGCCCTAGGTGTAATTAGCGGCATTGACGAGAATGCCAAGGCAGGCGTGTTATATGTTATTTGACTGAAATTCTTGTCTGGTTGAATACACTGATTGGATTGTGAACATTGTTTGGTTGAAAATACTAAATGATTGAGTATACTGTGGTATTTGCGTGGACATGGTTGATTGGTCAGGTTTTTAATTGATCTGTGGTGTGGTTCATATAAATGACGATATAACGTTGGCAGTGGTATGAGGAGGTCGTTATATCGTACCTGGTATAACCGTCATATAATGTTGGTAGTCGTATGAGGAGGTAGTTATATGGACATTTATACTGGGAGGTAAACATTGGTAGTGGTATGAGGAGGTTGTTTACCTATTTATCATGAACGGGGTGTTTGTTTTGCAATCTGTGTGGTTTGAGCAGTCCTGTGTGGACATTTATACTGTGCTTGATTAGTCCTGTGTGGACCAATTTTATGTGGATATTTATGTTGTGGTTTGATTGGTCCTGTGTGGACATATGTGTTGTATGGATCTTGTGTGGATTAAATATGATGTGGGTGTATTTGTGAAATTTCATGAAGTGATTATGTTAGTAGTGTACGACTTTTAATTAATTAAGTATTTTGGGTAAAGTAGAGTATTCCACCCGAGAGCTTGCTGAGGAAGGCGAGTACTCTGGTAAATATTTATGGATACCAGGGTAGAGGGAAGTCACTTGTATGGGCGGGTGATCTTCCCCATTCTCGGTGTCTTTACTTGGATACATAACCCGAGAGCTTACTGAGAAAGGTGAGTGCCCTGGTATTAGTACTAGAGCAGAGGGAACTTACTTGTATGAGCAGTTAGATTTCTGTATTCTCGGAGATTAACAATAAAATACTGATGGTTATGATTATGTGAATGGATGATAATGATGTTGACCATTATGTGATTATGGGCATGAAACTTGGGTTACTTGCGGACTGTGTGTACACTTGAGATGAATATTTTAAATTGTATTATAAACACTTCAGTCACACACTATTATAAACTATTTCTTCCTTATTGAGAGGTGTCTCACCCCGTCATATGCTAAATCTTTTTAGGTTACCGAGGTGATCGAGCTTAGATAGCTCCAGGGCGGGGTAGTTTTGTGAGTTAAATATAGCAGATCGGATATGTACTTAGTTATGTTTAATATGTATTAATTCTGGATTTATAATATGAAGGACTAGGTTGAAATTATTATGGAACAATGCATGTAAATATAGCTCTCTGGTATTTTCTATTGAAGATATTTATTGTTTCCGCTGTGTGAATGGTATCATAGATGTGTGTCGGTCTCTTAACGCACCGGGCCCCGTGTGGTGGGTCTAGGGCGTTACAATAGTAGCTTAAAATATATGTATCATCTGAACTTTCTATCATTCATACTGCTAATATCATACTATATACAACAAAAAACTATAAAACTGAATACATATACATAACTGTGCTATATCCCCGGAACTATGTATGTCATGATTCGACCCCTTATGATAGGGTTGTGCGGCCCGTAGGCGAAACTTAACCTGGTTGGCCCTCGAGGAAAGTTACTATACTCTACACTACCTCAGCCCAGCCAAACTGCATACTCTCCTAGGCGCGGGATTGGCTGCTACCTCGTCAAACTGACCCCCTTAACCCATCGAACTAGGGAGCTGCATACTCTCCAAGCACATTTGACGGTACCGACACACTATCTGAGATATATGGTTGTACTCTATCTATATTAGCAATGGTACCGTGCTCTATATTTTGTATCTGTATCTGTATCTGTCCTAAATCTTTTCACAGAGTTCTGGTACTATATATATACATATATATATATATATATATATATATATATATATATATTCCTTTACTGTTTTCACCATGTTTCCAAAATAACCATAACACTATTAATCTGTACTGTAAATACTGTAATATCTGTAGCATCTTGATGCTATAACTGTATAATCTGTCTGTACTTTCTTTCTGTATAATTTGTATGTACTTTCTTTCTATATAATCTAAGTGTTATGGCATTTAGGAAAACATAGCTTTTTATATACACTGTATATACTGTTCTGAATAAATATTTGTATACTAACATATATATATATATATATCTATGTAATCTTCTGAAAAATGTTGTATATGTATACATATTCTGTCTGTATAAAATCTGCAAATATCTATTTATGGCTATATAACTTGAAATACTGAAAAACTGCATAAAACTCCATATCAATATCATATACTCAGGCCACACATACTTTAAAAATTCATATTCTGTAAAATATCTGGTATACATGCATATATATATATATATATATATATATATAAATAATATTTCTGATAACATAAGTAAATCTCCTAATATACCATATTTCCCTTACCTTAAATCTAAAAAGCCTCTCACTAAACTCTAGCCCTACACCGGCAGGGTTTTCCACTTAACACCCTGAAAACAACATCCCCCAGAACAAAACATCAGTATTTTCTTACTTACAGCATTTCCTATAACTACAAAGAAGGCATAATCTGAACAAAATACCTTACCCTAGATTTGGAATGAATTCCAAACCAACTTCTCGCACGATTAGCTCCAGCAGACTTGCAAAGAACTTCGATAGGAGCATTGTGGTGGCCTCAGATCTTCAATTCGGCAAGAAACAGAGTCGAAATTGAAGGCAGAAGGGGAGAGGGGTATAGAGAGAGAGAAAAAGGAGATGTTTTGCACCAAATAATGTTGAAAAATCTAAATTTTCACTATTTATAGGGTCAGATTCGTCGACGAGACACGTCACCTTGTCGACGAGTCCTGTAGAAATTTCGTCGACGAACCTGCACCCTCGTCGATGAATTTCAGCCAGCCTTAAACCCTTTCTAGGTATCTTCTCGTCGACGAGATGTGGCTTCGTCGACGAGGCCCTGTGTAAAATTTTTCGGGTTATTACATTTGATGTGTGCTCCGTGGATGTAGGCCAATTCGTCTGAACCACGTAAATCTTATGTTCCATTTCTATTGTTTATTTTAGCTTGTGTGTGATTGTTGCTCCTAGATCCACCCCAGCACTAATATTATAATTTATTGCAAAAGCAACCTACTATTAGTGGACAATGGACTAACAATTAATCAATTTTAAAAAATAATTTCTTCCATTAATAAAATTACCTTTGAACTCTTTTATTTGATTAAAAATATATATATTTGATTTTTATAATAAACCAAAGCACAAATGGAACAAGTGTTCGCTAAAATATTAAAAGACATATTACTAATAAAATAACATGTCTTTTAAGAAAAAATATTGCCAATTTTCTTTTTCTTTTAGGTGGAAATCACTTAAAATTTGTATATTTTATTATCAATCATGTTAATCTATTGACTAAAATGCATGGCCATCACCATAGAAAATTTACGATAAAAAAAACATCTTTCACATAAAATGCACATATTGCATGTCCATTGTTGTAGAAAAATTATAATAAAATAAAACTTAAATGCAGTGATAAAGAGTAAATACTCAATAAAATAAATTGAACTAATTAAATAAAAATGCCCTTTAGAAAGTGTATGTTGGATAGGTTAAGATTTAAACCCAAAATATACTTATCTCATTTGAAAATAAACTCGATAGGTAGCCCCTTCCTGATTCTCTCTCCTCAATCTCCTTTTCTTTTTCTCTCAATGTCACTCTTCTCCTCTGATCTCTCACTTGATCTCTCCTCTATTTATCAATCTCTAACCCCTATCCTTGTCTTTCTTTGCAGGTTAAACAAGAGAGCTTTGAGCTCTCTTCCTTTGCTCCCTAGATCCAAGCATGGATCGATCCCTAAGTATCTCTCTCTGCTCCCTATCTCAATATCCCTTTCTCTTTCTCTTTTCCCCTAATTCTCTTTCCTATTTCTTGCACTTTCTTGTAGTTTCTTGAGCATCAAGTAGGGCGGTCAGGAATGGTTGACCTAGGTTAATTAGGTTGACCTCGAGGATAGGTTAGATATAGTTGGGTTAATGGCTTGGGTTAGGTTTGGTTTGAGTTAGGTTGAGTGAGGTTAGGGTTTGGGTCAGTTTAGTGTTTGGGTTAGGTTAAAATTAGGTTGGTTTTGTGTTTTGGGCTGAGTTGGGCTTTGGGTAGTTGAGCCTAGGATGGGTTGGATTTGGTCTTAGGCAAATTTGGGTTTAAACGAGTATGGGCTTAGTCAAATTAGGACTTGGGCTTGGGGGTCTTTGACTTGGTTTTAAATAGGTCAAGACTCAGGTTTTAAGTTAGGTTGGAGCTTAGGCTAGGCCTAGTTTAAATTGGGCTAGGTCAATAAGTTTAAAACAGGGTTGACTCAGGTAAGACTTGAGTTAACTTGTGTTAGGGTTATGTTAACTCAGGTCAAATTGATCGGGTCAATGGGTTGACTTGTCTTTCGTTTGGGTCATTTGAAGTGGGTATTTGGGTTGAGTATGACTCAGATCCGGGTCCCTTGATGTAGGTCATGAGTAGTTTGACCCAAGTATTCGGGTCAAGTTGACTCAAATTTTTGGGTCATTTAGCTTGAGCTTGATTAGGGTATTTTGGTTCAAATTTTGGGGCGTTGGTGGAGAATTGGACAAAATTATGAGTTCTACCTAGGGGTCTTTTAAGGATTGAATGGGGAGTTAGGTTAGTACTCAAATTGATATTGGCAATTCATTTTTCAGAAATCAATTCCAATTTTGTAAATCAAACACATTCTGAAATTTTGCAAATTGATTATGTCATATATTCTCCATATTTCTCAATCATTTTGTAGCATTTTCAAACAAAAATTTAATCAAAATGACCAGAATCACATGTATACATAAGAAATTGAGGGTACCTACCTTTTAGACTTTTCTCTCCTCCATCTTTATTGCCTCTACTTGACCTTTTATCTAGCGCCTTTTGAATTTTGTTGCTTGAACTTTGCATTGCTCCCACCTTTTATCTTTGAATGCTCTCTTTTTGCTCTTAGCCTCTCTATCAACCTCTTAATTTCTCTTAACCAAATGCTCTCTCTAATACTATCCCTCTCTATTTTTCCTAATCTCTCTTCTTGCTCCTCAAGGGATTCTCTAACTCTCTAGGGTGTCCTTAATCTCCAAAGTCTCTTTTATCTTTCTCTCTTCTCCATCTCTTTATTCATAGGCTAAAGGAGGGGAACAAGGTCCTCATTATCTTAGGATTCGCTAAAGGAGATCAGTGGAGACCGTACAACCTTTCTGATGTGCAGGATCCTCCTTAGAGGCAAGCACAGAGCATACTTGGTGCCATGTCATGAACATCAGAGGTACCCACTACAGTTTCATTAAACTTGAGGTTAGCCTTGCACCATAAATGACTCGGCAGGTTATAGGTATCCACTGTAAAGTTATCCCTCATAATTCCATAAAAATATTACAAGCTCATAGAAGTGAGAATTAGAGCCCTTTGGACAAATAGCCTTTGAGAAAGAGAGAACTTAGAAAGCCATAAGATAAGAACACAAAAAGGAATTTTATTTTTGAAGCTCTAGTTGCGTTATGCCTTACAAACGAGAAGGCAGTCCCTTATATAGAGGTCTGAGACCCCAAAACTTACACGCTAAGCAAGCATCTTACATACAATTGAGAGGGACATAAAACTACTACTTTTGACTTATAGACACTAAAAAGAGACAGTTGGAAAAGGTGACAGCACATGGGCAGCTGCATTTGTGCGAGAGTGACCCACCACCTTTCAATTAAGTTGAAACTTTTTGACTTTAGCGACCAACAATCATACTTATTACACGCAAACATTAAAGCAGCTCACCATTGTGGACTTTGGTGGCAAACATCTTTTCAAATAATATATAAAGTAGGAAACATATGGGGCTACATGCGATGTGATGGCAAGAGGTTGAGGTTGAGGTTGATGTATTCTTCTTCCGTAATATCTCAAAGATCGGATGGTGATACATTGGTGGATCAAAAGGATAATCATCGGTGTCCATCGGATCCGGAGAGTTCTGTAGAGCATCTTCGTAGGACGGTGGCTTAGGAGCTGGGATAATATCAGGGATGGCATGAAGGATTTTAGAACAAAACTTGGAATCATTCATCTCATAGAGATATTTGAGCAATGGCAGCTTGTAGTTTGGCCACGAACTGGGGAAGTCGTAAATAGTATCCCATTCATAAGACTGGTTCTGGGACCATAGGAGATTCTTGTTGGAATTGTAGAAATACGGTTTATGTAGGATGAAGACATTGTGGATGGTGGATGCAAGCTGTGTGTTGAGCTTCCAAACATTGTGGTTTCCCATGAGGGTGGTCAGCTTCTTTCTCTTGGTGAGAAGAGGGTCGAATCATTGTAGGAAAGTCCAAAGAAGGGAATCATGATTGGCTGGATCATGGAGGTGTGTGTAGACTTCTTGTAGAGGTATAAATACAGTGTGGACCTGCAAAACAGAAATATACCATATATACCATATATCATTAGTATCAAAAGATGATGGTTTGATGATGTAAGAATTCAGGAAGGGATAAGATGGAAAGATGAGGTGATGTCCAATCTTATCAGCATAAGATTGTATGTGGATCAAGGCAAAAGATATCAGCTGGGCTCTATTCAGACTTTATGAAGGAAATTTAGGTGGGAAAGTCATCTGAGTGGAGGCACTAAGGTGAAGAATATCTGTGGAAGAGAAGGAGGAGGAGGAAGAAGCCATAAGGATAAAAGGGATGGCCTGATATCTTGAGATTAGAAGAGTAGTTTTTCGAGGGCGAGAAAGCATATCAGTAAGAACATTGTGATCGCCTTTTATATGCTTTACAGAGAAGCCATATCGGGAAAACCAATCTTTCAATTTGAGAATCTGTGGATCAGGAAGAATCTTGTTCCGGAATTCAAGCATTTTGGGAAAAGACGAGTTGTCCATTTTAATCGTGAAGTGCTTTAATCTGATATAAAAGTCAAATTTCTGAATTCCATTTTTTACTACAAGTATTTCTTTGAAGATAGTGTGATAATGCTTCTGGGAATCTTTGAATTCTCTGTCCACAATAGGATTTCTTGTTGTCCTTTTCTTTAAGTAGTAAGGCACCCCAATAATGGTCACTAGCGTTTGACTGCAGGATAAGATTTCCTGTAGACGGAATAGTCAGAGGCAAGGGATCCTTTGCAACTTTCTTGAGATGTCTGACAGCTTGTGTCTGTTCAGGGCCCCATGGGGGTGGTTTCTTTTTCAAAATATGTGACAAGGCACTGGTAAATCGACTTGCATATGGGATAAAGTCTCTAATATAATTAATGATGCCGAGAAACTGCTGAATCTCCTCGACAGAGAGATTATCATCAGGGAATTTGTAATAATTGTTCAGCAAGGTGGGGACTTGGACGGATGGTCTCGTGAGATATTTTCATCCCCAAGAAATCAATCTCGTGTTGTCAAATCATGCTTTTCTTTTCTAACAACATTATCCCATACTGTGATGTTAGCTAGTGGAACTGTTCAAGAAGGTGGTGATGGTCTGCATGCCTCTTAGAAAATAATAAAATATCATCAATGTAGATCAGGGTACTGTGAAGGATAGGATTGAAAATTCTGGTCATTGCCTTTTGAAACAGTGTGGTGCTATCTTCAGTCCGAAGGGTAAAATGGTCCATTGGAACTATTCATTTGGAATACAGAAGGCTGTCTTGAATCTGTCATCCGGATGAATTCCAAGTTGCCAAAAAGCTCCTTTTAGATCGAATTTGGAGAATATTGTTACTTCAGCAAGATGGATGAATTGTGTTCTGGCTTTTGGAATAGGGAATTTATCATCCCTAATGAACACATTCAATGACTTGTAATCAATAACCAATCTTTTCTTTCCTCTGATTTTTTCTTATCTTTTTTCAACATAGAATGTTTGGCATGCCCAAGAGGAACTAGTGGGTTCATTTAAACCTTGCTTTAACAAAGAATGTCATTCTTCTCTGGTGAGCTTAAGGTCTGACGGAGACATTCCCGGATAGGAGGCTTTGGTTGGGGTGACATCTTCATTTAGCTTAAAAGGAATGTGTATGAAAAAGTTTGGATTTTTCCAGAGAGGATGATCATAGACAAATTGGTCATGACTTTCAACACATAACTTCAACAATTGTAGCTCTGAAAAATTGGGTATGGGAAGACTAGTAGTCTGAGGGAAGGACCTTTGGATCAACCATGGTTTTGTAAGAACCAGTGTCAATATAGGCAATAACAGATATGGGTTTACCATATTTTTCAGGGAGAAGATGAATTTGAACATGGGGACTTATTTGTGATTGTTTAGGGGTAGGCAAAGCTCGAACCTGGAAAATTTCTTCTGAATAAGATTCTTCAGAATCAGATGTTTCTGAATCAGTGAGAACAATGATAGTTTCTTTAGTCATCTCTTCTTGTTCTGATAAAATTGATTCGATATCAGCTTTAAAATCTTCATATTACAATTGTTGAGCCAATTTTGCAGATTTTGCTCTATTTTCAGGACATTGTTTTGCATAATGGCCTTTCTTCTTGCAAATAAAACATCGAGAGGATTTGTTGTGACCTTGTTTTGATTTTTTCTTGAAGAATTTGAATTGTTTTGATTTCTTCAAACTCCTTTTGGATTTATCTAAGTCGAACCTTTTGAAGTGCCTTTTCTTCTTAGGACTACAGATGCAAGCCTTTTCTTTGCATTTGATTTGCAAATAGGGCGTCCTGCATTGCTTTGTAAACTTATGATTCTGGTTTAACATTTTTGAGAATAACCGGTGAGTGTCACATAGTTTTTCAAGAGCAGAGAGGGCCAACTGATGAATTTCTCCTATAGAGATATCTTTGAGTGGTCCTGAGAGAGATGCATGAATGTCTTCCAGTAAAGAATTAATATAAACTTGTCTGAGATTTTCATCATCAAATCCACCAAGAAGATAATATCGTCTGGACATTCTTTGATAGTGGAAATCAAGATCTTTTGTTTTCATGGAGCAGCATCTCATTTAAAAAATACTCTTGTCTAACCTCGTTAGCATAAGCATCTGGGTCTCCAATAAATTCTCAATAAAGAGTTCCCAAAACATAGGAAGGAGTTTGGGATCTAATAAATGTTATCTGTCTATATTCACCAAGACTTTGAAACCAGTCCCTTAACGTTCCAGTAAATCTTGATGTGAATTCAATAAGAACTGTTTCTAATATATTCCCAGGCTTAGAAAGTTGGAGATCAATCCATGCACCAAATTCACCAACTCGGTCTCTCCATTTAATCGGAAGTAGGACTAGGGATGCATGCCATGGTTGTTCATGGGGAACGATTGTCTAGGCATTGGTTGTGACTTAATTGAAGGCCTACAATTGGGCCTTTAACTGCCCTTAGCTCATATTGAACTTTAAAATAAAGGCCCATAGTGAGCCTTTAATAAGCAAAATGACACATATTGGGCTGCAATAAAAGCATTGGACCCAAATCACAACATAGCCCAAATTGGGCTTGAATTGCTTTGACTTGTGAAACTGATTGAAATTTTTTATGCATGCAAGTGAATGTAAGTGGAGGGGGTTCAATCCAAGTAGCACAAGGATGAAGATTGAAACTTTGTCTTCTTTGTGATATATATATTTTTTCCTTCTAATTTTTGGTTTTGTACTTGTAATGCTAAATGGATGAATATAAACAACACTTCGTACAAAAGCCTAAAGAATAAAACTTTTATTTCAGGATGGTGAGTCTGAGAGAGACAAATAATGAGAGCTCCCGATTAGGTGAAGAACTTCGAAGGCACCTCCCAATAACATGATTAATAATCTCAAAAAGAGTTAAATGAAAACTTGATTCCAAAGAAAAAATTTTGAAAACCTAATATTTTTTCAAACAAAAAATTTTGCGAAATAATGGTCGGGCAAAATGGGATGTGTGTAAGAATAATTATTATTATAAAAGAAAGAAAAATTAAAACTAAGAACAACAAATTTGTTGTAAAACGTGCATATTATACATGTGGATGACTATCTTGAAAATATGTTATAACTTTTGGTATGCCCACATAATGGTTTATTATGGAATTGACCTTTGAGATGCCAATATAATCTTTGCCTATATAAGTACATGTTTTATAACCAAAATGGATATAAAAAGATAATTAGCAACACCTAATTCCTGAAGAACTAGACGGCTAAATTTCTATAGTTTCAAATTTCTTTACTTTAATCTTTCCTATATTTCTCTCTTTATTTATTTACAACACGTTATCAGCACGATCAAGTCTCTAATGGTATAGTAGAATCTTTTAAGTTTCATTGGTATTATTCCAAGGTAAGAAGCTTGTTTTTTTTTTAAACATTTGTTATCTATATAACTTTAATTTTAATTATATCTCTTATCTTGAGTACATGCCCCTAAATGTTTTTACATTGGAATATATGTGAGAGCAACATTCCATTTTAATATATACCTAACTTTGAATTTTTATTTGTTTTTCAAGTGACTTTAGGATGTTAAACCTCACAAAGCTTGAATGCGTTGCCCTTGATATTTATGGAAGAAATTATCTATCATGGGTACTTGATGTTGAGATTCACCTTAATGCTATGAATCTTGGTAGTACAATTAAAGAAGGAAATCAAGTATCCCTACAGGATCACGTAAAGGAAATGATTTTCCTTCGACACCATTTACACGAAGAATTGAAAATTGAGTACCTTACTATTAAGGACCCATTAATTCTTTGGAACAACTTGAAGGAGAGATATGAACACAAAAAATAATAATAATAATAATAATAATAATAATTCTTCCAAAAGCTCGATATGATTGGATACACTTGTGATTGCAAGAATTTAAAACTGTAAGTAAATATAATTCAGCATTGTTTAAAATTAGCTCTCAATCGAAGTTATGTGGATAAAAAATTATTAATGATGATGTATTAGAAAAAACATATTCAACTTTTTGTGCCTCGAATGTGCTTATGTAGTAGCAATATCGAGAGCGTATATTTACAAAATATTCTGAGCTAATTTCTTGTTTACTAGTGGCTGAAAAAAATAATGGGCTTTTGTTGAAAAATCATTAATCTCGTCCAACTGGCTCAACACCATTCCCTGAAGTGAATGTGACTTTTTCTTAAGGTAATGGACAAGGTCGTGGTGGTAAAAGGGGTCGTGGTAGGAACAATTTTTGAACCTGAGATGATCATCCTTCAAAGTTTGAAAGCAAAGGTACTGAAAAGACTCAAAGGAAATGGGCAAAGAATAAATAAAGTTCTGAACAAAATAACAAAGTGCAAAATAATGATAATATTTTCTATAGGTGTGAAACAAAAGGTCATTAGTCTCAAATTTGTCGCACTCCTAAACACCTAGTTGATCTTTACAAGGCATCGTTAAAAAAAAAAGGGAAAGATGTTGAAGTGAATTTGTCTGAACCCGTTGATGCTAAGTATGAGTCTCATTTGGATGTTGATTTTGATGTTTCTGATTTTTTTTAGGATCCTAGTGGCAAAATTGATAATTTGATTGGGGATAGAAATGTCTACTATTAAATTATCTTCATGTTTATGTTATTTTGAAAAAATAACTTATGTATTTTTTTATTAAAAGTTTTACATAAAATATGCTTGGTAATATTTCTTTATCTTTCCTAATTCTAAAATTTTATTTTTTATTTACTAGATCATACAAAATAAACTTGATAAAATGGAGGATGACATGTGTTTGGTGGATAGTGGCACGACTCACCCAATTCTTCGTGTTAAAAAATATTTTTTGCAATTAACATTAGCTGAAATTAATGTTAATACAATATCTAGCTCTTCAAATGTAATAGAGGGCTCTGGAAGAGTTCACATTATGTTTCCAAATGGAACAAAATTGTATATTGATGATGTGTTGTATTCTAGTAGATTTCGAAGAGATCTACTAAGTTTTAAAGATATACGTAGCAATGGATATCATGTTGAAATAAAAAATGAAGGAGATATGGAATATCTTTTAATTACATCTACAGTTTCAAACCAGAAGATCATATTAGAAAAACTTTCAAGTTTTTCATCTGACCTATATTTTACAAAAATAAGGATGGTTGAATCAAATTTTTTGCACCGGAAGTGCTCTAAGCCTTGAAGTTTGATACTTTGGCATGATCGTCTTGGCCATCCTGGTTCAACTATGATGCGACGAATCATTGAAAATACATATGAACATCCATTAAAGGATCAGAAAGTTCTTTTACCTGGTGATTATTTTTGTATTTCTTGTGCTCAAGGAAAACTATTTGTTAGACCTTATCCATCTAAATTACCTTTAGAATCTCCATTTTTCTGCAAAGAATACAAGGAGATATTTGTGGCCCAATCCATCCATCTTGCTGACCATTTTTCGATATTTCATGGTTTTAATTGATGCTTCCACTCGATGGTCACATGTTTGTCTACTTTCAACTTGTAATGTTGCTTTTGCTAAATTTCATGCTCGAATAATAAAGTTAAGATCAAGTTTTCTAGATCATACCATTCATACTGTCCATTTAGATAATGAAGATGAATTTTCTTCAAAAGCATTTTATGACTATTGCATGTCAATAGGAATAAGTGTTGAACATTCTATTGCACATGTTCATACGCAAAATGATTTAGCGGAATCCTTCATTGAGCGTTTACAATTTATTACTAGACCTATGCTTATGCGATCAAAGTTTCTTGCATCTACTTGGGGTCATGCTATAGTGCATGCTGCGTCTTTGGTTAGAATTAGACCAACTACATATCACAAGTTTTCACCTTCACAACTTGTGTTTAACCACCAACCTATTATATCTCATCTTAGAATTTTTGGTTTAGTAATATATTTTCCTATTGTACCTACGCAATGATGTAAAACATGAACCACTAACAGGTGATCTTTTTAAAGCAAGATTCCTAGATTGTCAATTTGATGAATAAATTTTCTTGTCTTCAAGAGAAGGAAAAGGCAAAGGATTAAAATCACAAGAAATTTTTTGGAACACACCAACTTTGTTTAATCTTGATACACACACAAATCAATGTGACCTTGAAGTTCAAAAAATAATTCATTTGTAGAATGCTACAAATCAATTGCCAGATGTTTTCACAGACACCAAAAGGGTCACTCAATCACATGTTTCGGCCACAAATATTGCTGCTAGATTGATTGTTCCTGAAGAACACCCAATGGAAATAGTATCTAATGAATCTAAGATGCGCCAAAAGCGTGGTAGACCAATTGGGTCAAAAGATACTGTTCCTCGAAAGAAAAAGGAAATGAATAAAAGTGACACTCCAAAAGAGGTCGTTAACACTCAAGAAGAGGTTAAAAGAAATATAGATCAACAATCCTATATTTCCATAAAAGCAACACCAGAAGTGTTTCTGGTACCAAAAAAATATGAGATCTCATTAAAATTTGAAAATATGCGGAGAAGAAATGAAGTTGTTGTTGAAAATGCGTTTGCATATGCGATTGCTTCAAAATTTATTAATGATAATGAGCTTGAGCCTTAAACTGTAGAAGAATGTCGATATTGAAATGATTGGCTAAAATGAAAAGAAGCAATACAGGTTGAGCTAGACACATTAGCCAAATGTAAGGTATTTGGACTAGTAGTCCAAACACCAGAGAATGTCAAACCTGTTGGGTACAAGTGGGATTTTGTAGGTAAAAGAAATGAAAAAATGAAATTGTGAGATACAAGGCGCGTCTTGTATCATAAGATTTCTCACAAAGGCCTGGTATAGATTATAATGAGACCTATTCCCCTATTATGAATGTAACTTGTAGTGACCAACAAAATAATAGTATTTTAATAATAAAGAGGGAGAGAAAAATGGAAACATGAACAGAAGGAGGCAGTAAACTTCGTCGACGAATGCGAATGATATCGCATTTTAGAGATAATAATAATTTTAAGGAATTTCCAGGATTTTTCGACAAATATAGGGGTTCGTCAATTAGCGCATGAGGAAATTCGTCGACAAATACAGGGGTTCGTCGATGAGCGCATAAGGAAATTCGTCGACGAAGCCACATCTCGTCGACGAGAAAATACCGAGAGAGGTTTTGGGGCAACCTGAATTTCGTCGACGAATTTACTGAAAGATTCGTCGATGAGATGACATGTCTCATCGACGAAGGCCACAGTATAAATAGTGGAAAACCCATATTTTTACCCATTTTCAACGCTTCTCTCTCTCTCTCTCTCTCTCTCTCTCTCTCTCTCTCTCTCTCTCTACGTCTCTCTCTCCCTTCTCTCTTCAATTTCGATCCCGCTAGTCGCCGGATCAACGATCCGAGGCAACCACGACGCTCCTGGCGAAGTTCTCTGCAAGTCTGTCAGAGCAGATCGTTGGTGAAATGAAGTTGGATTTCATCCCAAATTCAGGGTAAGACCTTTTAGTCTATTTTTGGCCTTATGAAAGTTATAAGAAATGATGTAGGCCAAGAATTATTGATGTTTTGTTTTGGGATTTATGATTTTCAGGGTGTTGAGTGGAGAACCCTGCGGGTGTTGGACCTGTTATAGTGAGAGATCTTTAACAAGAAACAGGTAAGAGAAATATGCTATGTTAGGTTATTTGAGAATGTTTTCAGTATAAAATTATAAATATTTCGCCAAAGTATTGTTCTACAACAGGGATTTATGCAGTTTATCATATATGATTAATATGTTTTAAAATTATCGTGTGGCTTGAGAATATAGATATAGTGTAGAAACATGCTTTACAATATTTTCAGAGATGTGTTTTATAGAATATATAGACAATGATTGTATTTTATAGCAATTATAGAAATACCATGATTATACAGTTTTACAGTACAATGACATATAATTTTTTAGCTTATTATAAAAACACAGTTGATATAGACACAGTTTTCTACAGTGTCATGATTTATACAGTTATTACAGAATCATGGTAAAACAAATAGTTGTATATATAGAGATGTATTATATAGTATCAGTGTAGTGAACCGAAGAATAATAGCATTTTAATAATAAGAGAGAGAGAAATAGAAACAGAAGGAGGCCGTAGACTTCATCGACGACATTACATTTTGGAGAATATAATAATTTCAAGGATATTGCCGAGCTTCGTTGACGAACACAAGGTTTCGTCGACAAACGTATAAAGGATTTCGTCGACGAATACAGGGCTTCGTCGACGAGAAAATACCGAGCGAGGTTTTTGGCTACTCTGAATTTCGTCGACGAATACAAGGTTTCGTCGATGAATTTAATGAAGGACTCGTCGACGAGGTGATGTGTCTCGTCGACGAATCTAACCCTATAAGTAGGAAAAGCTCGGATTTTTATCATAATTTCTGACTTCCCTCTCTTTCCTCTCTCTCCCTACGTCACTCTCTCCCTTCTCTCTTCGATTTTGGCCCTGCCAGTCGCTAGATTGAAGATTTGAGGCTACCACGACGTTCTCAGTGAAGTTCTCTACAAGACTGCCGGAGCTGATCGTGGGGAAAACAAAGTAGGATTTCATCCCAAATTCAGGGTAAGGCCTTTTAACCTATTTTTGGCTTTATGGTAGTTATAAGAAATGATATAGGTGGAGAAATACTGATATTATATTTTGGAAAATATTATTTTCAGGGTGTTTTGTAAAAGGCCCTGCGGGTGTTAGTCTAGTATACTATAGGGGTTTTCCAGTAGTCAGGTAAGGGAAATATGCTATGCTAGGTATTTTTAAAATATTATACAATTTATTATATGATGAAAATTATGTATTACAGTATCGTGTGGCTTTTGAATATGAATATAGTACGAATATATGTTTTACGATATTTCAGTATTCTGATTTTACGATATCTCAGTTCCATGATTACACAATTTTCAGTATTATGATTATGCAGTTTCAGTATTATGATTATGCAGTTTCAGTGCTATGATTATAAAATTCTTAGTACTACGACATATGAATTATAGTACAGTTATACAGCATCGTGGTTATTACGATTATTTTAGAATCATGGTAATTCAGATAGTTGTATATAGAAATATATTATATAGTATCAGACCCTGTTGGACTTGCAGCTACAAAGCACGGTACCGTTGTTACAGATATTATGTTACTTTGTGAGTGCAACCACCTATTTAGATAATACGTGGTAAGGTCGATCACCTAGGCCCTTGAAGAGGTTAGGCTCCCCATTTAGATATGAGTTGAGGTGGGTAAATTGACCAATGGAGTATAGTGATTTATTCCTGGTTGGCCAGCCAGGGTAAATCCCGCCTACGGGCCGCACAATCCTGTTATAAGGGGGTAAGTCATGACACACAAATAGCCACAGGGAGCAGTTTCAGTTACTATTACGTACGTACGAATTTACAAAAACGGGGACCATACTTATGTACACTAGAAGTACTTTGAATTATAACCTATAATACTGTTACATTAAGCAACATGGAAAGGGGTGGTGTATTTTATTACTTGTATTGTACTTTTGTATCCAGTTATTCATGATTATATAAAACAAATTTTCATAGTATAGTAGCTCATTTGCCACACACTAGTAATAGCATATTTCGTCTTACTGAGCGTTGGCTCATCCCAGTGTTGAATTATTTTTCAAGTGATCCAGGTAGGCGAGCAGACCAAGCTCCCAGATAGAGGGGCTTCGGTGGTGCCCTGTCAGAGAGTGAGTATGTTTTGAAAGAATTTTAGTATACCCTAACTAGTTGAGGGTATTTTGGGAAAACAATGATATGTGTATATTTTAGAAAACATGTAATACTCTGGTATTGTATGGTATTGGTTTTGTATTGCGTATATATTTTCATATGGTTATGTTTATGTGATTTATGCTTCTCGCTGCTTAGGTTAATGATTGGGTTTACCCCCAGCATGGTATCAGAGCATGTAGAATATTATAGTAAAAAAAAAAATGGTAATTAAGCAGGTCATTACAATCAGACCTTGTTGGACTATACAGTTTACAGAGCACGGTACCGTAGCTACATACAGTTTATAGAGTGCAACCACTTAGTCAGATAATACGTGGTATAAATGTCGATCGCATAGAGCCCACAAGTGGACAGACTCCCCATCAGATATGGGTTGAGGAGGGCTGATCAGACTATGGAGTATAGTGATTTATTCCTGGTTGGCCAGTTAGGGTAAATCCCGCCTATAGGCCACACAACCCTGTCATGAGGGCTTAAATCATGACACACAGTTATCCACAGGGAAGTTTACAGTTATTATTATGTTTATACAATTTTACAGAAACAGAAAACATATACATATATTAGCAGTATTTTGAATAGAAATCTAAAGTACAAAAATGTTAAGCAATAGGTATAAGATGAAGATTATATTTCTAGTATTATATTTTATAGATACAGTGATACATGACTATATAGTAATAGATTTTCTCAGTATTGTAGCTCAATTGCCACACACTAGTAATAACATATTTCGTCTTACTGAGCGTAGACTCATTCTAGTGTTGATTCATTTTTCAGGTGATCCAGGTAGGCAAGCATACAAGGCTCGCAAATAGAGGGGCTTCAGTATCGCCTATCAGAGAGAGAGTGAGTATATTTTTGGGAATATTTTTCTATACCCCTCACTGGTTGAGGATATTGGGGGAACATACATATATGTGTATTTTGGGAAACCTGATAACACTTTGGTATTGTATTGTATATAATTATATATGGGTATGTTTATTTGATTTCCGCTTCTTGCTGCTTAGTTTCATGATTGGGTTCAACCCAGTATGGTATCAGAGTATGTTAAATATCATAGTATAAAAAAAAAGAAAAAGAATATTAAGCAGGTCGTTACACAGTTACTTTCAGATTTATGATTAGTTTAATGGTTTCCGAAGGACTTGACATTCGCCTAATGGACGTAGTAATAGCTTGCTTATATGACTCATTGGATAATGACATATATATGAAAATCCCTAAAGGATTTAAATTGCCTGAAACATATAATCCAAAACAATGGTAAATGTATTATGTTAAATTACAAAGACCCTTGTATGTATTGAAGCAATCTAGACGAATGTGGTACAATCGTCTAAGTAAATATTTGTTGAAAGTTGGATATGAAAATAATCTTATCTATCCCTGTGTTTTTATCAAGAAGATAAATTCTGGATTTGTTATAGTTGCGGTTTATGTTGATGACATAAACATGGTAGGAACTCCAAAAGAGATCTCAACGACTGCATACTATTTAATGAAAGAATTTGAAATGAAAGATCTTGGGAAGAAAAAAATTTATCTTGATTTTCAAGTTGAACATTTAACAAGTGAAATTCTTATTCATCAATCATCTTATGTAGAAAAAATCTTGAAACAATTTAATATGGATAAATCTTATCCATTAAGCTCCTCGATGGTTGTTCGTTCACTTGATGTGAAAGAAGATCTTTTTCGTCCTCAAGAAGATGATAAAGAAATCATTAGTCCTGAAGTACCCTATGTTAGTGCAATAGGAGCACTTTTGTATCTTGCAAATTGCACTAGACCAGATGTAACTTTTGCGGTAAATTTGCTGGTAAGGTTTAATTTTACACCAACTTAGAGACATTGAAATGGAGTAAAACATGTTCTTCGTCATCTCCACGACACATCTAATATGAGTTTGTTTTACCCAAAGAGAGTAAATTCTGTGTTGAAAGGATATGCTGATGCTGGATATCTTTTTGATCCTTATAATTCTCAATCACAAATAGGATATATCTTTACATGTGGTGATACTGCTATCTCATGGCAGTCCGTAAAGCAAATGATCACCTCTACTTCTTCAAACTATTCAGAAATAATGGCAGTTCAAGAAGCAAGTCGTGAATGTATATGGTTAAGAACTATAATCCAACACATTAAAGGGACAAGTGGATTATTACTGGAGAATGACAAGTCAACAATATTGTACGAGGACAATGTAGCATGAATTACACAAATCAATGATGGATACATAAAAGGTGATAGAACTAAACATATTTCCCAAAAATTCTTTTACACTCATGAACTAATGAAGAAAATAGATGTTGACATTTGCAAAATTTGTTCAAGTGACAACTTAGTAGATCTATTCACAAAAGCATTACCAATTTCAATTTTTAAAAAACATGTACATAACATTGGAATGAGACAACTTAAGGACATTTCTTAATTGATTGTATTTTTTAGGGGACGTATAATATTGTACTCTTTTCCCTTCATTAAGGTTTTGTCCCACAGGATTTTCCTTAGCAAAGGTTTTAACGAGGCGTATTCATAGTGTATAGTCATCTAAGGGAAAGTGTTATAAAACATGTATATTATACATGTGGATGACTATCTTGAAAATAGGTTATAACTTTTGGTATACCCGCGTAATGGTTCATTATGCATAACCTTTGTGATGCCAATATAATCTTTGTCTATATAAAGACATGTTTTATGATCAAAATGGATATAAAAAGATAATTAGCAACATCTAGTTTCTGAAAAATTAGACGGTGAATTTTTATAGCTCCAAATTTCTTTACTTTAATCTTTCCTATATTTCTTTTTTTTTATTTACAACAAAATTTTATTTTTGACTATTTCAATTTTTCACTTTTTCTGTTTTTTTTTTTTTTAATTTTCCTTATTATAAAAACATTGAAGACAATTTTTTTTTTTTAGGGTTTGAGGGCTAAATGAGAATAGTAGTAATAATAAATTTAAGGATGATAGTACTGAGTTATGACTCATATTTAGAGGGCTATCCACTTTAAGTTTTTTATTTTTATTTTTATTTTATTTTATTTTATTTATTTATTATTTTTATTTTTATTTTTTTTAAAAGAGGGCGGTACCTCAATTTATTTATTAATAAACCCTCACTTTTGGCGGAGGAATACCATGGTTACAAGTTAACACCAACCAACCAAACTAGGACAAATAAAATTAAACATAACTAACAAAGGAGAAATAAACATAAAAACAACCAAAAAATAAAATAAAATACACCAAACGAAACTCTAGAGATGAACTAACGACGAACGGAAACAAGACCCCACACATCCATCTGAAGGATACCTTTCAGATAACGTGATAGAAGGTATTGCTCTTCGTAGATTACATTATTTCTCCTTTCTCCTTCTTTAGTAAGAAAATCAGCAGCATTGTTGCCTTCCCTATATTGATGCATCACCATGACATTCACTCCTTCTAACTCTCCACTTTAAGTTTGTTACAACTTGAGTCATGCATGCAAGAAACCTTCTTGTCTACTTAAACTAAGCTCGGTAGGTGGGTGCCTGCGCTTGGGGGGGGGAGGGGGGGGGGGGGAATATGGTGCAATATGTTTGAGTCAGATCGTAATGTAATTGTATTTTTGTATGAAGGTATTTTGGGGTTCTTCATATGGGGTTATACATACATATTATAGTAAAGGAGTGAAATTCTAAGACAGGTTTCATTTGATGATGGTGGAAATTACATAAGCGTTCTGTGCACATATGTACATTATCAAACCACGTAAATCCATTGTTCTTCTCTTTTTTGATTTTCTCTAGTTTTTTGTAATTTTTGTGTGTGTATGTATGCGTGCGCATTAGCTTTGGCGTAATAACGCAAAACATACTAATAATATTAAATAAATAACAATAATACAAATAAAACATCATAAATAATAAATAGAAAATAATCATTGTATATATATATATATATATATATATTGTAAGGAAAGCGCTATTGGCACAACAAAAATAACTATTGGCCCTCATATTTATATTTTAATGTATTAAATGATGAATTTTTCCTTAATTTTTACAATGAAATAATAAATTTTATCCTCTTTCATTTTTCTTTTCCAATTGCAAATAAAAAAAAAAGTAAAGATAAAATTATCATTTAATACTTGATAAAAATAAATGTGGAGTGTCATTCAAATTTTTTTAAAAGGTCAATAACACCTACTTTTTGTAAAGCAAATTTATTCTATTGAAGATTTATTTTATCTAAGGTGCTACCCCATTTTGTCAAGGATTCTATTAATGACAACCAAAATAGACATTAATTATTATTACAACACATTGAATACAACTATACATTTTAAGGCAACTATACGTGTTAAATAAATATGAGTTTTTTAAAAAACAAAACGGTGCTCAAAGGGCTTGACTACACAAGAAGAAGAGATCTTATATTCTCAACCATCCTCTTGCGAAGTTAAAACCCAATACTTTCAAGATGAAAATTCTAAATTCTAAGACCCTATTTGGAACTCAAAAAACATTAGGAAAGGAAAGAAATTATGAAAGCTCTATTTTTAATGTTTGTTTATCAAGAAAAGTGAAAAACAAAATAAGTTATATATAACAAACTAATTGTTGGGGAAAAAAATTATATACGAAACAATTCCCACAAGTAAATTAATGGCGTAATGCAAACTAATAAATAAAAATGAGATACACAAAATTTAACGTGATTCTCTCAAATGTTGACGTACGTCCACGGGGCACGACGGTCCAAATCGACTATCACCAGAATGTTGTTCAAAGTGGATATAAAAGGCATAAGTCTTACAAATATACAAGAGTGTATAAACAAGCGTAGTAAGATAGAAATACCTCACTAATATTTTGAACAAAGCTTCCAAAAGAACCAACCAAAACAAAAAAAAACAAAAAAACAAAACCAGAAGCTCCAAAAAATACTGAAAAATAATACGCAACCAAGCAGCAGGTTGCTGCAGCAAAAGATGACGACCGGCGCTGGTGAGGTGCTACTATAGGCGGAGGTTCTATATGAGTGGAAAACCCAAATGGAGAAGGAACTGGGAGAGCCGCAGCTATGGAATAAAAAATCAGAAAAAAATGAAGGAAAAACGAAAGGGTTGCTCGCTGCTGCTACTGCGTGTGACTTGGTGCTACAGGCGTGAGGACTGCTTCCTTGAGAAGCCAACAAGCACCCAGCATAGGTATCAGAGCCCATGATTTATTCCTAGGATGCTGGGCATGTGGTGCTGCAAATTTAGTTAGCCCAATTCGTGTGGAGTTTAGAGTCCGATCCCAATTCGTGAGGAGTTTGTAACCCGATGTGTGAGTGGGAGATTGTTGGGATTTGTCCCACATCGGTTGTGGAAGGGGCTTGATAGTCAGTTATTAAGTGTGAGAGAAAGCCACCTCATGCGTTAACTTTTAGGGTTGAGAAAGCCCAATACCACCCAACACTAATGAATATAATTAATTTTAAACATCAATAACGTTTGAGTTTCTTAATTTTTATTAGTTGAGAACAAAAATTTATTTTTAATATTATTTGATATGAAAAATATATAAAATAAAAACTGAATTTCCTTCTTACCTTTGTTCTCTTTGCTTTTGTTCAAACAAAATCATTAATCTAAATGGAGCTTGCTATTGGATGTCCTTCAGAGGACAACAAATTAATAAAAGTGTTGAGAATATATTGTTTTATACAACTCATGTATTATATGTCCATTTTAATTACACAAGGAGACCGCAAATCATCTTCCATCTCGTCATGTCCTTTCCTAACCTCTCCTGTTTAAAAAAGAAAACCCAAACTATAATAGCTAATGACTCGTTTGTTCTGCGGGATAGTTATTTCTTGAAATAAGAGAGAATATAATGAAAATTTTGGGAATGTAAGTAATAGTTATCATTTATATATTCCTTATTATTCCATTCAACATGTAATAAGAAAAGAGTAGACATTCTTATGGTGAAATTTTGAAATAATTATTCCTTATTTATTCTTTGTTATGCACTTAAAAAAAGTTTCATATTATTATTTATTTTATAATATTAATATAAATTGTTGTATAATTAATTGTAAGTAATCTAATATAACTGATTTATTCGTAAGAATAAATATTTTTTTAAAGAATATTGGGATTCATGCACCATATATATATATATTGGATAATCTGGACACTCCAGCCACAATCGTATTACTTTGGACACTATGATGTGGCACCAAACCCGAAGGGGTGAAAGCCGCCTGCCCATTGATGCGTTATTAGTAATTCATCAGGGTAAACTCTCAAGAGAGAATCGAACTTGTGAGAGTTTTTGTGGTGTAGGGTCCACTCATTAATTAGTCTTTGTAACGTGCATCTATATAAAGAGATCTTAGAATGGAATTAGCAATTGTTTCTAAGTAACTTTGTTTTTGAAGTTGATTCAACATCTCTTTTAAAATAATGGCGTCTTTGAAGTTTCTCTTCTGCATATCTTTTTTAGTCATGGCCAACATTTATATTGAAGGAGCTACTGCTCGATTATCAACTACCATTGTCACTAATAGCAAAGGTAATTTAAATTCCATTTTTTTCTTTTCTTTCTTTATTGCTTTTTAAATTTTTTTAGTACAACTAATTTTCTCAAAACGCATTTAGAATTTAGAAAGATGGTTATGAATAAGTTTTTGCATGGAATTAGAATCATAGAATTGGATTTGTATAAATTAGGATAAAATATAGTATAAAAATTGTATTAACTTTCTTTCATATTCATATAATTTCAAACCGAAACTCAAAAAATCCATATATGCTCCTATAAATACTACCATAATTATGATATCTTTGGCATAATTACCTTTGAGGATTTTTTTTTTTAAAAAATTTTTCAATTAGTCAAGGAAAAGAAAATGCATAAAAATATCTTTTCTAGAATCTTATATTTTTTTTTTCTTTTTCTAGATCTATCCACCACAAAAGTTTTGATTGGTGTTTCGTTTCTACTGTCTATCGTTCAATAATTTAGAAGATATATGCATATATTCTGAAAGGAGTAGGGCTAAACTAGAAGATATACTATGAATATATATATATATTATAATCTAGAATCCAATAGATCGATCGAGCTCTCAAATGGGAAAAGGAAGAGGAAGAATAGTAATAATAATTTGTGAACAATTCTTCTTCTCTTTGTTAATTTGGTATTCAATTTGCTAAGAGAAATAATTAATTTTGAAATACAGCGGTAGCTTGTCCTGGGATTTTACAGTGCCCACATGGATGCTGCGAGTGCTTCAACTTCGAATGCAAGAAATGCTGCGCCGAGAAAGAGAGAGAGACCATAATCGTCGACACCAAACCTTGAGGATTTTAGTTTCAGGAGCATGCATGGCATTGATGCATGCAAATGCTTTTTAATGTTTATTTTGATGGGAAATTGCTTCATTCAATTGTTTGCTCTTCTGCTTAATTGCATGCATCTTTGTCTCGAATTATTAGAATAACAGAAATAAATGAAGCCCTCTTCATCATATTCATTTTCTCTTTCGGCCTTATCAATTTGTTTCTTTTGGCTCGTGACAAATATAAGAAATGTGCTCAGTCGGGTCAGTTCAAGCGGTAAGGGTGACTTGTGACTTTGATAATCCTAAGGTCACGGGTTCGATTCCCCCCTTGAGGCATTACGATGGTGAATTACTAAGGGTGTGTCAATGGAAGGACGACTTTCACCCCCTAGGTTTGGTGCCGCACCATAGTGTCCAAACTGCTCCTAAGTCCTTTTAAGTGAATTAATTGCTGACGATGCTTGAGGCTTATAAGGGTTATTTTGTATTAAAAAAATATTAAATATTTAGGAGTAGTTTACATGACATTAATTGTTACATGAATGTATAAAATATTCAAAAAATACCAAAATAATATATATTTGCAACTCTAATGGAAATTCTCTATATCCCTTTTAAGTCGATTAATAGTATGACGATGTTTGAGGCGAGCTTAATTTTAAGGCAAATTAAGGCTAACTTTGGAAATGAAAATATGAAGGAATTAATCTTTTCATGTTTGGTTATCGAGAAAAGTGAGAAATAAAATAAATATCGCAAATAAGAGAATAAATTTTGATTTTTCACATAATTAATATTTGATTTTTCTGAATTTTTAATTATAATTAAACAAGTTTTTATTGTTATAATTATTATTTAATATGGATATAAAATATGCTGAAAAAAATTATTTCTTATTTTAGTTCTTTTTTTTCCTCAAATAAAAATTTTTAATCTGAATTCGGCATAAAACAAAAGCATTGAGTTTCTTAAAGTTACATTCAAATTTGAAGTAGCATAAATTATTAAATGTTCTGTAATTAATACAAATTATTTTAGCAATTTAGTACTAAAATTTAAATAGTATGTTTGGAGACATCCCATTAATCAAAACTTGAGATATTCTTAAATGTCTAGAGTTTGAATTTTGAGAGAAGTGAGAACGTATATGGATTCAGAAATGAGTTATCTCCCATTGTGTAGCTCAAGTTCAGTATAGAGTTTTAATTGACAAAAAAATGTATAAATTAGATTTATAGACAAAAACATTATTATCTTTTAAAACAAGATAAAATGTTTTTAAAAGAAATTAAACTTAACTAAAATTAGCAAAAAAATTATATTTAGAAAGTAGTGTAGTTTAGATAGGTTAAGATTTAAATCCAAGGAAGTAAAACTCTATTTGTCGCAAAAATATCTTTACAAAAAAAATATATATATATATATTTTCTTGTAGTGTAATGAATTTGACTTTCAAAAAATAATTTGAAGATTAAAACCATGAACCTAGAATCTCCCTTTAATTAAATATAATTGAATTAAATACCAAAAAATCCCCCTACCCCGCTTTGCCCCAAAATTTGGTTTGTTGAATGAGAATTAGATGAGAAATTATACAGGGGACCTCCCTTCTACATTTATGTGTGTCTGTATTTTAAATATTAGATATGTGACAAATTGGTCATACATTCATTAATATCAGACATATAAATAGGGGAACCTATTTTCAATATATGATAGTTTAGGAAACAGATACACGGGCACGTGGAGGGGGAGGTCCCCTGTATACTTTCTCGAGTTAGATGGGTATCAAAATTTTGAAGCAAATCGGTTTCTACATTTAGTGTATTCAAATAATATGAAATAATAATAGATGGCATGTGTTGACAGCATATTTCATTTGTTCGGGTGTCAATTTACCAAAAACACAAGACATGCCCCTTTCCATCCTATCGCAGCGTCCTGGTGAAGGGTCCATAATGGTGAAGAAAAATAATATTGAAATTTGAATAGAGTCACCATTAACCTATTATTTATCATAGTGCAGTTAGAACACATATTTACTACTCATTGATTGGTTTCTAGACTATTCCTAGGTTAAGAAACTAGTAGTCTCACTCTACTTTACCATAATTGGGATTGAAAGTTCAGTTATGCGTGGGGAAGATATTGATGGATGGAGGGGACTCACTCAATCATTGGTTGTGATTGAACTCAGTGAGAAAACACTCTGATTGCACACAAAACACTCATTGATTTCAATAATAATATGAAAATTACAAACACTCTCAATCAAAAGAATTTCTCTCACTAGTTACTCTCCCTCTTCTACACCACATATATTACACACACACACATCTCTCTCTCTCTCTCTCTCTCTCTCTCTCTCTCTCTCTCTCTCTCTCTCTCTCTCTCTCTCTCTCTCTCTCTCTCGTGGCTGCCGACTGCAGCTCAACAATTCAACAAAATGGGTTAGGATTGATGAAGGTAGCTGCATCAATTTTAATTTTCAACGTGCCCCCCTTAAACTTGACTCTCTTGCCTTTATCATTTCGAGCATTATTTTCAGTTTTGCAAAACTATCATGCTTGAGTGGCTTCGTGAAAGTATCAGCAATCTAATCATACGTTCTGTAAGACATCAGCTCCACTTCTTTCTTCTTGACATGCTCCCTAATAAAATGATACCGAGCATCAATATGTTTGATTCTTTTATGGAAGACTGGATTCTTTTATGGAAGACTGGATTCTTCGCAAGTGCAATTGCTGATCGATTGTTGATGTAGACTTCTGTGGGGTCATCTTGGAGAAATCCCAAATACTTTAGTACATTCCTGATCCATATACCATGACAAACAGTTGAGCTGGCAACAACATACTCATCTTCACATGATGACAACATTACAATGGGTTGCTTCTTTGATGACCATGTAAACCCTGCATCTCCTATAAAGAATGTGAATCTAGACGTACTTTTTCTTTCATCAAGATCCCTTCCCCAGTCGCTATCTGAATAGCCAATAAGTTTGCAATCACCTCTTAATAAATAGAACATACCATAAGTGATGGTACCATTAACATAGCGCAATATCTTCTTCTCTGCATTCATATGGGACTGGTCAGGAGTCTCTATGTACCTGCTGATAAGTCAAATTCCATAGAGTATGTATGGCTTGGTGCACATCAAATACCTCAAGTTTCAAACCAAACTCTTGAAATATGTGGGGTCAATATCTTCTTACTTATTCTTTCTCAACTCTAGTCCTGTTTTTGCGCACGTAAGTTCTTCTTCTCCTTTTTAATTTTCTCTTTTTTCTTTGTAACTATTGTGTGTGTGTGTGTGTGTGTGTATGCGTGCGCATAAACGTTGAAGTAATGAAAAAATAAATACTAATAATATTAAACAAATAACAATAATACAAAATAAAACATCATAATAATAAATAGAAAATAGTCATTATATATATATATATATATATATATATATATATGTAAGGAAAGCGCTATTGGCACTACAAAAATAACTATTGGCACTCACATTTATATTTTAATGTATTAAATGATGAATTTTCTCTTAATTTTTACAATGAAATGAAAATTTTATCCTCTTTCATTTTGCTTTTTCAATTGCAAATAAAAAAAAAATTAAAGATAAAATTGTCATTTAATATGTGCTAAAAATAAATGTGGAGTGTCATTCAAGTTTTTTTAAAGTGTCAATAACACCTACTTTTTTTTTTTTAAAGCAAATTTATTCTTTTGAAGATTTATTTTATCTAAGCTGTCATTTTGTCAAGGATTCTATTTGTGACAACCAGAATAGACATTAATGATGATTACAACACATTGAATACAACTATACATTTTAAGGCAACTATACGTGTTAAATAAATATGAGTTTTTTAAAAAACAAAGCGGTGCCCAAAGGGCTTGACTACACAAGAAGAAGAGATCTTATGTCCTCAACCATCCTTTTGCAAAATTAAAACCCGATACTTTTAAGATGAAAATTCTAAACTTTAAGACCATATTTGGAACTCAAAAAATATTAGAAAATGAAAGAAAATATGGAAGCTCTATGTTGTATGTTTGTTTATCAAGAAAAATGAAAAAGAAAATAAGATATATATATATATATATATATATATATATATATATATAGCAAACTAATGAATATAATTAATTTTAAACATCATTAATATTTGAGTTTCTTAATTTTTATTATTTGAGAACATTTTTTTTTAATAGCATTTAACATGAAACATATATAAAATAAAAAAAAAATTTCTTCTTACCTTCTCTTTTCTTTGATTTTGTTTTTAAAAAAAATCATTAATAAAAGTGTTGAGAATATGTTGTTTTATAGAACTCGTGTATTAAATGTCTATTTTAATTGCACAACGAGACCGTAAATCATCTTGCATCTGGTCGTATCCTTTCCCAACCTCTCCTGTTTAAAAAGAAAACCCGAACAATAATAGCTAATGACTCGTTTGGTTTGTAGAATAGTTATTTCTCGAAATGAGATGAAATATAATTTATTCCTAAGAATAAAAATTTTCTTAAAAAATATTGGGATTCATGCTACTTCAATTAAACAACCCATGAATTATTTTTGTGTTGTAGGGTCCACTCATTAATTAGTCTTTGTAATGTACATCTATATAAAGAGATCTTAGAATGGAATTAGCATAACTTTGTTTTCGAAGTTTATTCAATATCTCTTTAAAAATAATGGCGTCTTTGAAGTTTCTCTTCTGCATATCGTTTTTAATTATGACCAACATTTATATTGAAGGAGCTACTGCTCGATTATCAACTACCATTGTTACTAATAGCAAAGGTAATTTAAACTCTGTTTTCTCTTTTCTTTCTTTCTTGAAAGGAGTATGGCTAAAATAGAAGATATATTATGAATATATATTTTATAACCTGGAATCCAATAGACCGATCGAGCTCTCAAATGTTAAAAGGAAGAAGAAGAAAAAGAAGAAGAATAGTAATAATAATTTGTGAACAATTCTTCTTCTCTCTGTTAATTTGGTGTTTCAACTTGCTAAGAGAAATAATTAATTTTGAAATACAGCGGTAGCTTGTCCTGGGGTTGTACAGTGCCCCCATGGATGCTGCGAGTGCTTCAACTTCGAATGCAAGAAATGCTGCGCCGAGAAAGAGAGAGAGGCCATAATCGTCGACACCAAACCTTGAGGATTTTAGTTTCAGGAGCATGCATGGCATTGATGCATGCAAATGCTTTTTAATGTTTATTCTGATGGGAAAATGCTTCATTCAATTGTTTGCTCTTCTGCTTAATTGCATGCATCTTTGTCTCGAATTATTAGAATAATAAAAATAAATGAAGCCCTCGTCATCATATTCATTTTCTCGAATTGAAATATTTATGAGCAGTTTACATGGTATTAATTGTTACATAAATGTATAGAATATTCAAAAAATTCCAATTTAAGGCAAATTAAGGCTCCTTTGGTAATGAAAATATGAAGGAATTAATTTTTTTTGAAAAAAGTGAGCAATAAAGTAAATATTGCACATCAAAGAATAAATTTTGATTTTTCACATCATTAATATTTGATTTTTTAATTTTTTTAATTATAATTGAATAAGTTTTTATTGTTATTATTATTATTATTATTATTTAATATGGATATAAAATATGCTGAAAAAAATTATTTCTTGTTTTTAGTTCCTTTTTTTTCCCTCAAATAAAAATTTTAAATCAGAATTGGGTCGAAAGAGAAAACAAAAGCATCGAGTTTCTTAAAGTTACATTCAAGTTTGAAGTAGCATAAATTATTAAATGCTATGTAATTAGTACAAATTATTTCAGCAAATTAGACTAATATTTAAATAGTATTTTTGGAGACATCCCATTAGTTAAAACTTGAGATGTTCTTATCTCGAGTTTGAATTTTGAGAGAAGTGAGAACGAATATGGATTCAAAAATGAGTTATCTCCCATTGTGTAGTTCAAGTCCAGTATAGACTTTTAATTAAAAAAAAAATGTATAAATTAGATTTATAGATAAAAATATTATTATATTTTAAAACAAGACAAAATGGTTTTAAAAGAAATAAATGTAACTAAAATTAGCAAAAAAAAAAGTTATATTTAGAAAGTAGTGTAGTTTATGTTTAAAATTAAACTTGACTGGAGATGGACGACAACTCATGTAACACCCCGAATTCTTAAACACAGGTCTGGTGCGTTATACTTGGTAAAATCCTGATAATCCATAAATTAATATATACGCAACGGAAAACATAAACATAATTTTCATAAATATATTACCAGAGTTTACTATTTCTACTTATAATCCATATTAACTATTCATCCACCTGTATTCACAAATCTACATACCTCCAAAAACTCAATCCACAAAACCAGTATTCGCAATCATTCCTTTCTCAGCAGACTTAAAATATAAAAATATAAACTTAAACTTTATACAACCCAACAGTATTATCAAAATATACCCTTTCTCTTTATAATCCTAAAAAATGCTATAAACTCTCGAGCTTTCTAAGCCCGACTTCGAGGATGTCCTTGTTAAATAAATAAAATTGTAATATTCCGGTTGATTAAAGTTATCTTTACAGTGGTATTTATACTAGTATATGAAATAAAAAATACAACTGAAATAATAACTAACAAATTAACAATTAAACTAATTAACAGATTAGCAACAAAATTAACAATTCTAATACGCCCCCTCAAGATGGAGATGGCGAATAAAGATTTCACATCGACATCTTGCGATAAAAAGATGATGAAAAAAAAAAAAAACTCCATTAATGTGAAGCATGACAGCAGCAGAGAAGGCAACGGCAACGAAGATCATCCATAGGAGAAGATGCCGATGCATAAAGCAGGCAAGACGTGCCGGAGAAGACGAAAATTGCTACGAAGTGAAGACCAAAAATATTGCCCAAAACGAAGGAAAAGCCTGTAAAAATTTCCTTCAAAATCAAGAAACTCCAAGAGATCAACTGTCTCTGCGAAGGAGTGAGGAAACATAGCATAGCCGGAGCGGGAATGGCTAACCAGCAGATCAAACCCAATACGAGTGAGCCGGAGACGAGACGGAGACGACGACACAAACTAGCAGATCAAACCAGAGATAGAGTGGAGAGCTGCGAAGTCACTCTGAAGTGCGAAGCTCCTGACCGACAATCACGGGAACCAACTTCAACAATTTAGATAATGGAACAGTAGATATGGAAGGGATTTCCTGAAGACCTGTTCCAGAATTCCAACTACCGCCATTTTTAAACTAATGGCAACAAACAATATCTCTGCTCAACAATCAGAGATAAAACAAAATTCCATCCAAACTTCAAAGAAAAACCCGAACAAGACCAAGAAGCCGATGCTTGGTTCACTGGATTCACCCATGTAATTGGGTTCACGAAAGTATGTTCACAAACTGTTGGAAGCTTGCAACACCCAAACTGAAGAGGAAAAATTCGGGCGGCGAAGAACTAATCAATGATGACATACTCCTAGCTGAGCTTGACGCAAACCGCGAGACAGGTCTTCATCTTGTTCCAATCGCCAAAGCATTGTGAATCACCAGCTCCTTTGTGTCATTCTTTCGAACACTTGGAGCACACATAGGAAATGAAACCATACTAAACAATATTCCCAAAATTCCAAAGCAGAATATGGGAGAACGAAAGAAAAAAAAATGTATGCAGAAGAAGAATCAGAAAATCAGAAAATCCAAGCAGGGGAAGTGACACAATCACCAAAAGGGGAAAGAAGAAACCAAAAAACTGAAAATGAAATGAGAAATACCCAAACAAAGAAAACAAGAATAGAAGATCGTTGAGACGAGCAATTTCAAATTGAGCAAAATACAGAACACCTCGCTCATCTGACTCTTCGGTACCTCTAGAACAACAAAGCAGTAAGGAATCCATGACTCTGGGTGAACCATGGTTTCGATAACTTGGTTTCAGAGGCGAATGTCTGTGACAGAGCCGCGGTGACTGCCCAACACAAGAACGGTGAACTAGGGTTCCAAGAACCTAGTTTCAGAGGCATCATCAAGAAGCTTCAAGGGCTTCAACATGACGAGTGATCTTGATTGTGAATGGTAACCCATGAATCTTGATTGCAAGAATGGTTTACTTGCTCTTCGAACGCTAGAAGCCAAACTTGAAGTCGTCACCGCCAGTGGCGATGGCATCGACAGAATCTGGAGCCGCAGACATGGCAAACGCGTGGGATTGCAGTGAGAAGAGATCACAAAGCCTGGGGAGATTGAGAGAGCGAGCGTCAAAGTGGAGCGAAGAGTGCTCTAAAAGGCAAGACTGCAAGAGGAACTCTTGGCGGAACAGCGGAAGAACTCTCAAGTTTTCTTGAAACTGAGAGGGAGAGAGAGCGGAAGGAAAAAGCTCTGATACCATATTAAATAAATAATCTGTATTATTCCGGAATTGATTAAAGTTATTTTTATAGTGTTATTTATACTAGTATTTATACTAGTATAAGAAATGAAAAATACAACTAAAATAATAACTAACAAATTAACAACTAAACTAACTAATAGATTAACAACAAAATTAACAATTCTAATAGTCCTAAAAAAGAAATAGTCATATTCGAGTGAGACACATCTCTATAAGGGAAGAAACAATATATTAAAACAGCGTGTGGCTAACATGAGGTTTATAAATATCATTTTAATAACATTTGCAAAACGTTATCATAAACACTTAAACCATTCTCTAAGCCTAACCAAACACATGTAAAAGATTTAACCCACGACATTACCCAAGGATAAGGGTGATTACCTGCTCATACAAGTAGCACCCCTCTACTATAATACTTAGGCAACCTGAATGTCACTAATGAAGCATATGAGGGCACTCACCTTACTCAGTAAGTCCTCTAGTGTTAGATTGGTCTCGTACTCACACAGTTCAAACAAAGGTTTACCAGCGAAGGCCCCAAGCATAGGGAAATCTACCCACCCATACAAGTAGGTTCTCTCTGCCCTAGTATGTTATGCTGCTACTACCACATCTGAAGTTACTAGCGCACTCGCCTTTCTTAGCAAGCCCTCAAGCGAAGAGTACGCCCCGCCCAATCGTAACATGTTCTACGAGCATTGATACTTCTAATATCATAATGCATTATTCTTTCTGTCATTATTCAACCATTCACATTTGTTCATATTCATAGCTTAAACATTGCATTGCATTTCACTTTAAGTGACTCTTTCCCATTTACATCGTTCACATTTCACATTTCATTCATTGTCATTTCATTCCATTTTCATTTCATTCATTTGTACTACAATTGCTCTTTAGCCATCATCAGTTAGTCCACATAGAAATGAGTTAGAATTTGCAAACATAGCTCTTTTTAACTGTCATCAGTTAGTCCACATAGAAATGCGCTAGAATATGCTAACACGGCTTTTAGCTGTTATACATTTACATGGTTGCATTAACATACACAAGCAGGATAGTTCATTTCATATTTTATTCTCAATGCATTACTTACTTAACCTGTATCTCATACATATAACGTACATTTGCACATAACTTACATTTACTCAAGCCACACAATTTAGCAATAAAATTCATACATATTCCTTGTAAAAAAAGCCAACCCACATTTAGAATTTAAATGCTGAAAATATAATTTCCATTTCTTACATAATTTCCTAGAAAATACTTTTCACTTTCATCAATCCATTTTCATATATACATAGCTAAATAAGCGGACCTAGACTTAGAAAACATAATTTACATCGTTGGCATTTTTAAACCCATCCCAAAAACATATACGTAAGTATAACATAATTCATTATTTTTATTTCACAAAACCTGATTTAATATATAATTTCCCCTTACCCAACTTCTGAACTACGCCGGTAGGATCCCTAAACCGATACCCGCGGCGTTCACTTGGACCATGAATCAAAACCCTAGTTTAGTTAAATAATCCCAAATAAACTACTATTTTTCACATTTTATCAACTTAATAACCTCAAATAAACATTTAAAACCCCCAAAACTAAGAAACCTAGCCCCTTACCTCAACTTAGGAGCATTCCCCAAAAAGCCCAGTTTAAGAAACTGATCCACTAGATGTGTAGAGAATCCTCCCTAGAACACCGTAGTGGCTTCCGTTCAACGATTCAAGTTGAATTCGGGCCGGATTTGAAGAGAGAAGAGAGAGAAAATGACTTTATAGAGAGAGAAATGGAAATTTCCTAAATTCTTCACGTGGAAGCAACCTTGGATCCTTTTATAAACGTTGATGCCACGTAGATTCGTCAACGAGAAGGCAGGGATCGTCAATGAACTACTGAAGAGAATTCGTCAATGAGAAGATACATTCGTCGACAAAACTCATAGTTTGAAATTACTCTCTCGGGATTTCTTCGTTGACGAAAGACTGGGGTTCGTCTATGATCTCTAGAAGGACACTCGTTGACGAAGACAGAATATTCGTCGATGAGGCCTACTATTCCTTCCTCTAAAATCTTTCCTTTTTCCTTATTATCCATTAATCCATTTCATTTATTATACTTCCTAATTATTTTAATAGTTTCAATTTTTGAATCATTACAACCCACCTCTGTTGAATTTGGGCTAGAGTCGGCAGCAATCTCACCAAAATCTCACTAACTTCAGCCACCATTGTTGATTATATTGTTCTATCCTTGCTATAAATAGATGTGTATGTGTGTAATGTAATATATGGTGTAGAGAGGGTGAATAACTAGTGAGTAAGAGAAATTGCATTTTTTGAGAATTCTTTTGTATTTTGTTTCAAATTATTTATTGAAATCAATTAAGTGTATTTGTGTGCAATTCCTCACTGAGTTCAATCACAACCAGTGATTGAGTAAGTCCCCTCCACCCATCAGTGGTATCAGAGCACTCAGGTTCGTTGAAATTCGCCAAACAGAGGTGAAAACTAAGGTGTAGTCACAAGAGGGGGGTGAATTGGGTTTTAAAAATTTTTCTTTTAAATCTTTTAAGGAAATTTTAACTTCTTGTTGATTCTTCAAACTTTCAGAAAAAAACTTATTTCTTTATTTTATCCACAATCACACAAACATTCAATCATTCAAGTAATCAATCAACCAAACAATTTGAAAGCAAACAACCAAACCAAGATTAAAGTATACAACACTTTATTAATGTAAGAACTTAAGATGGTTGTTTGTTTGTATAAGCCTTGTGGATATGAATTTAAACCAAGCCCTGCAGTGAATGTGAAATCGTTCCTTCAATGCAAACCTCAACTCAATTTCCACACAACTCAGAATTTAAATAAACTCTTTAGTTAATTTGTCTTTGGGTGTTAACCAAACAACATACTTCCTTTTGAGGTTTCTGCAAAGTTTTGATCAACCAATGTACTCCCTTTCGGTTTCCGCAATCCAAAATCAAAATTAAACTTTAAGTTTATTTAACTTCCAAATTACGTAGTTTGTATAATTAAGAGAATTAAATCATCCACGCAATTTATATATGCTGAATGTAAAGAGAGTAAAGGAAAGAGAGTGAGACCACGATTTTTATGAGGTTCGGCTTATACCCAGCCTACGTCCTCGCCTTTGGCAAACCACCAAAGGATTCACTATGTCAGTTCTTCTGCTGGGCGAAAAAACACCTTTTACAATACTCCTTCAATTAGGCTGGAGCCCGCCTTTCCAAACGATATACCCTTGTTCGGTCACTCCTTCAATTAGGCTAGAGCCCACCTCTCTAAGCGATATCCCCACGCTTAGACAAAGATCCAACAATCCTGAAATCGTCACAATTTACAAGAGATACAACAAATAGATGTGTACAAAGAGTGCTCTTAGATAGAGCTTATTAGTACAATTGAAAACCAATATACCTCAATTTAAAAATATCAAAGGAATGAAGCAAGAAGCTCAATATAAATATCATCGGTTTCCTTCTCTTGAACGTAACCAATAATTCTATTTGTAAGCTTTAGAGAAGATGTGAAAAGCTCAGAAATTACTCAAGAAATTTATAGCAAATCAGAGCTTCGAGCAGATAGCAAGATAGCTTTGAGTGAGAGAGCTTTTAAAAGATTGTTCAATGCTTGTCGTTCTTTGTGAAGATCATAAAACCATGTGTTTATAGACTTGAAATCCTTCTTAAACGTGCTACCCAAGTTTACTTGGAGTGCCCCCCAAGTTTTCAAAAAAAAAAAAGAAAAAGTAATTTAATTTTTGAAATTAGGAACTTTAAAAATTATGTCCGTTGCCGAACTTCTGTTGCCTGAAGTCACTTCAGTAGCCTTAAGATACAGGGTTAAGCGCCTAAAGACATACTGCCTGTTTTAAATTTATTCAGGAAAACTTCGGTGGCCTGAGGTTTACACCTCGGTCACCTAAAGTTACCTTTTTCTGAGTTTTCTTTCCTTTTTCAAAGTATTTGGCTTCCTTGCTTTCTTGCTTTCGAAAAATATTTTTTTGGGATTTTAAAATAAGGTCTTAAAGTCCATTTCAATCCTCAATGAGCTTCTTTTCATTCACAATGACATTTTTACCTTTGAAGTACTTACATGAAGATTTCCTAAAAATATAAAAACTTCTTATTCTTTGAAAACTTCATGGTTATCTTTAAGCTTTGAGTTCATTCCATATTTAGTTGTCTTCGAGCTTCCCTTTTTTATCACTTCATGACACATCATGCACCTTTGAGCTGTTGGTGATCTTTTGATAGTTCCTTCAAAGCTTTGTTGGTTTTGGCTTGTTGAGTTCCCTGAAATATCATTACTTGAACACACAACACATTGAACCTTTCCTTCATTTGTAACCATCAAAACAAGAGGTGAAAGCCTTGTTAGGCTAACAAAAGGCGAATAGAGAGAAATTCAAAATTTTTCCCAAATTTGAAGTTACTCAAAATTTATTTTTGAGCATACCATTGTGAAATTTGCATCGAGACGAGTCCAAAGGTGAAAATCGCCTCATAAACAGAGTTTGGGAACCTCTACACATGCTCACACATGTCGACAGATGAAACAACGTCCTCTACACGCATCGCACATGCTAGAGAGGATAATGACAGCCGATGTCACGCCCCTCATGTGCCCGCACGCGTCTTCTTTACCCAGTTAGTAAGATCCAACTCGGATACACAGAAACCCGATCCGCAACCCAGCTCCAGACTCGCATGGGCGACCTGACGCGGCTGATGGACCCGCATTCAATCGCTGACACGCGGCATGCCCAGAAGCTGCCATGTGGCCCTAAAGGTAATCACTCACGCCATTTTTCTCCATTAACATCCGTTAAGTTAAACTAGTCCAATAAAACCGGTATAGAATTGTTTTTCTTTGTTGGTTCAACGATTTTTAATCGGGTTCATTGTAGCCCAAAACTGGTTCCTAAGGTTTTTCGACCTTCTGAAGACGGTGGTGGCATCAAATTTTCCAAAATTAATCCCCATCACTTTGGTTTCTATATATTAAATTCAATGGTGAATGCTGCTACCCAAGCGGTAATTCTAAAGTTGATACGGGAGAACTATGACAACTGATCTATTCAAATGAGAGCCCTTCCAGGTGCTCATGATGTCATGGACATCATTGAAGATGGGTATAGAGAAAGTCCATCAAAAAAAGCCGAAGCATCTATGTCTGATGCTTAAAGAATGACTTTGCTAGCCGATTAAAAGAAGGATTGCAAGGCGAAATCCATAATTGCTGGCTTTATGGGAAGTCAGCAGTCAATCCTATTGCGAGGGATCATAGCAGTGGGGCCCAGTTCGATAGTGCTTGGCATGCCAGCCCGTCGGCACCCCTGCTTGGAATTGGTGCAGCTCGTCATGTCCACCCGACGCTTAGTGTGGGGCTCTGCGCTGCCGTTTAAAGTAAAAAAGTTGCGCCCCTTCTATCACCAATTGATTTTAGAAGAACCGGTAGGGCTTGATCTTGAAAAGTGGTATCAGAGTGAGGTCACGGGTTCGAGCATTCCTAGGGTAGCTGCTAGGGGGGTGATTGCTGGCTTTATGGGAAGTCAGCAGCCAACCCTGTTGCAAAGGATTGTAGCAGTGGGCCCCAGCTAGATAGTGCTTGGTGTGCCAGCCTGTTGGCACCCATGCTTGGAATTGGTGCAGCCCCTTATGTCCACCCGATGCTTAGTGCGGGCTCTGCACTGCCATTTAAAGGAAAAAGTTGCGCCCCTTTTATCATTAATTGGTTTTAGAAGAACTGGTAGCGCTTGATCCTGACACCCTAAAAAACTCTAAAAAAGAATGGGTTCACTTGTCATATGTGAGGCGGAGTGTCATGATCAACATCTCATATATTGTAAGGAACAAATGCTAAATGTATAGAGTGGACTAGTTTGAAAAGGATCCAGCCTATTTATGAGGTGTCAGGTCCTTCATCCTAGCATCTTCTCACCTACTCGTCATGTCCAACCAAGGCCACCCTAGATCAACTTATTCACAAATCAGATGTGAATACATCTAAAGCATTAAGCGGTTGAAGAGTCTTCATATGTGAAGAACATGTATCGTGTCCCTGACTTTTTGTGGTATTTTTATGGAGCAGGTATTAACCTTTCATTTCATGTGCATTTCTATTTTGCTTATTCTTTATTCTGCTCATTCTTAATTTCTGTCTTTTCATTGTCAATTAGGATAATCATTACACTTCTTTTATTGTCTTCATATCACTAATGGGAATTAAGCTTGAACAGTAGTCCATGAACTAAGTCTATTTCTAGGGGTGGCTCAGCCTTCGCATCTTGAGTAGGCTATAAGACCTAAGTTTCTATCTCTCCACTAGATGCCACCTCTAGGCTAGCAAGTAAAAAATAGAGACTAGTGTACAAAGAATCATATAAAGAATTGTCCAGAAGAAAAGAGAACTGATTTTCATGAACTTTGATTTGATGTTAACGCTCAAAAGGACGATAAATAGCTCAAGGATACATTACAAGGTGTCATAGTCACCACAGGTGTTCTCTCATTGCTCACAAGGAACCCTAAGTGCAATGAATCACGTGAAAGTGTCTATTCAGTCTCATGAGATACCATGTAAATACAAGAGTTTATATAACCAAATTAACACGAATGAACTACCAATCAACCTTCATGGAGTTACAAAGTCATATAAAGAGAAACTACCCATAAATGACTCAAGTGTGTAATTCTTAGGTTATATACAAGTATGTGAAGGGTATACGTCAGTGTTAATCATGGCATAATCATCTATCCTCAATATCCTTTCTTTCTTTCTTTTTTTAATTAATTAATACAAAACTTAGCAAGTGGATGTGCATAGTGTCACATATAAATTCTCACCCCCCCCCCAACTAAGTGGAACATTGTCCTCAATGTGAAAGCATAGGGGAAATAGAAAAGATGTGCACGGGAGAAGTAGAGCGTACCTAGGTAGAGAAGTAATGGAAAATAAAAATTGAAACTACAGAAAAATGTACCTAAAAATAAACTAAAAATAAAGCAAAGGTAAAACAAAATGAAAAGAAGGGAAAGAAAAACATCACAGTCTGTTTGGCGGAGGCTCTAAAGGAATTTCATCTGCTGGGTGTAGGTCTATAAATTGAACCGGTGAGTCTCCAAATTTGAGTCGCCACGATGAATCAATCTTGTTACCTACACAAAAGTTAGTCTCAAATAAATCAATACGTTCTAAGGTACCAGACAAAACATGTGCAGACTGCCTTCCTTGTTTTAATAAGAAAGGATCTTTATTCAGTATATTTTTCAGGAAATTTACTTCTTTAAAAACCTATAAGAACCCGAACCATGATAGGTGGGTTAAATAATTAAATGAGCGGCACAAAGGTAAATTTAGCAGGCCTCGTCGACGAATCCAGAGTTCATCGATGAAGTCTTAAGGATACTCGGCGACGAGTTTTAGAGGCTCGTCGACGAAGAGAAGTCGAGAGATTTTGGGAAACCAGGGATCCCAAGCTCGTCGACGAGGTCGCCATTTCGTTGATGAGGGCGGCCTAGTCAAGAGCTATAAATATCTATTTCCATTGCTTAATCACGAAGAAATCTAAAAATCCTCTCCCTCTCTTTCTAGAACTCAAAGGGCACTCTCTCTCTCTAGATTGCTTCACCGTTCATCATCTGATTCGATAATCCGACGTTACCATGAGGATCACAGAAGGATTCTCTACAAAACCTACGGATCAAAAACTCGTTCCGGACATTTTTGGGTTTCAGCTTATAATCGAGGTAAGGCTCGATTTTCTTTTCTGATCTGATAGTTTGGTAGAGTATGGAGTCATGAGTATATTTTATACTGTGTTTTGTAGGTTTTGAGAACTCGGTTCGCTATTTAGGAGCCGTAGAGTTTGGGATTGATCTTTTGGGGGAAAGGTAAGGGAATATAGTTTATGTTGGTTATTTTTTAAATCAAATTCAGTAGAACTGTGGTTCACGGTCCTATGTGCGTTTTGACTACTCATTTAGGGGGAATCTAATGAGGTAAAATTATGGGTTTTTCATGTTACAGTTTTGGGAAAAAATGGGTATTGGGTTGCATCCCTGGTTTTGTTGAAAACCGTATGTATATTGTGATTTATACTGTGTAATAGGGATGGTCGTGCCTTGACTTTGTTTTAAACTGTATATGATTGGAAAACGTGATTTTCAGATTACCAAATGGGTGTGGTATGTTTAGTTATATGAGCATGTATGATTGTGTTTTGTTGAAATGCAATAGGAACTAGGTTCCAAGTTGTTCTAGGTACTGAAAGAGTGTCCGACTCTATATCTATGGGTGTATGAAATAGTTAGGCCATGTTGGCAAAAGTTTTCGGCTCTATATACGAGGGCGTGAGCCTTACCGGTTGATCACCGAAGGGTGTGGATCCACTAGTTTGCGCCGGTACAATGCCATGGGAGCCTGGGATTCGCCATGTGCCGGTGGCGCCGTGCATCGCAGGTTGGCTACGGGCCAACGTTGGATATCGCGGACCTGCTACGGGCCAAGGGGTGTGACGACACCGTGTAGATCATGGGCGTGCGTATACGTGTGTGTGCGTGTATGCACTGTACTAATACTATTAGTTACGAATTTATAAGTATTAGTAACGAATTTGATCCTTCACTAATACCCTAATTTTTTATAGTAATAAATGTTTAAATTTAGCCAAAAAAAATTTTTTAAATCCAATTCATCCCCCCTCTTGGGATCACTTTAACGCCCTAACCTGAGTCTGACAGGGAGCATTACGTCTCTCCTCCACCACTTGGACCAGACAACAGAGGGCGGACTTTATCGAACTAATGACTAACCCCACAGACTAACATGTGTTCTTTTTAGTGTGTTTTTGTCCTCACACACTTCTAGAGAAAACTTCCTAGAAGGTCACCCATTCCAAGATTACTCTAAGCCAAACATGCTTAATTGTGGAGTTCTTATGTGAAGGCTCCCGAAAAGAAAGGTGCACATTGTTGATACGGGTAGTAACATCTAATCCTTTTTTTTTTTATGTCTTTCTTCCATGGGGTATCACATTCTCCCCCACTTACAAAACGCAGCATCCTCGTTGCAAACCCACATTTCCAAACTCAGGTAATGTGAATCTCATCACACTTCCGTCTGGGTAATTGCTCTGATACCATTTTGTAACGCCCCAACCTGGGTCTGCCAAGGAACACTACATCTCTTCTCCTCCACCTAGACCAGACAATAAGGACGGGCCTTATCAGGCCTTTTTAGTGTGTTTTTGTCCTCACACACTTCCTGAGAAAACTTCCCAGAAGGTCACCTATCCCAAGATTACTCCAAGTCAAGCAAACTTAATCGTGGAGTTCTTATGGGAAGGCTCTCGAAAAGAAAAATCCACCTTGTTGATATGAGTCGTAACATCTAATTCTTTTTTTTTTTAAGTCTTTCTTCCACAGGGTATCATAAACACACCAAAGTTAACGAAAATGAGTTTAAAAAAGTGTTAATGGAGTGAAGTGGGGCCTTGTACCTCTGCCAGAGCAAGAAAACAAAAAAGAAAAAAGAAAAGAAAAATTTGAATGTTTTTTTTTAAAATTAGTGGGTCTACTTGGTTCCTACCTCTATCAAAGAGAGGAAATTTTTTATTTTATTTTCTTTTTAAACTAGTGGGGCTCATGTGGGGCCCTTCTTATGGAGAGAGAGAGAGAGAGAGAGAGAGAGAGAGAGAGAGAGAGAGGAAGGAGTTTAAAAAAGTGTTAGTGGGAAAGAGTTTAGAAAAGTGTAGTGGGACCTTGTACCTTTGCCAGAGAGGGAAAACAAAAAAAAAAATGAAAATATGACTGTTTCTTTTTAAAAAAAAAAAATTAGTGGGCCTGCTTGGTTCCTACCTTTGTCATGGAGAGGGAAAATTTTATTTTATTTTATTTTTAAATTAGTGGGGCTCATGCGAGGCCCTTCCTATGGAGAGAGAGAGAGAGAGAGAGAGAGAGAGAGAGGGAGAGAGGGGAAGGCATTTAAAAATGTGTTAGTGGGAATGAGTTTTGAAAATTATAGTGAAGCCCTGTACCTCTGCCAAAGAGGGAAAAAAATAAAAAGAAAATCTAATTTTAAAAAAAAAAAAAAATAGTGGACTTGCCTGGTTTCTACCTCTCTCAAATAGAGGGAAATTTTTTTTTTTTTTTCAATTAGTGGGGCTAATGCGAGGCCCTTGTTATGTCGAGAGAGAGGATAAAAACAAAAAAAAATCTGGACGAGAAGAAATTTTTTTCTTTATTTAAAAAAAGCTGATGCTAAGTGTCAGTGTTCGATTGACTCTATATTTCAGGATTCATATATAATATAGATAATGACAACAACAACAATAATTAAAAATAATATTTGTAAAAGTAATGATAATTATTATAGAGGTAATGAAAAAAACAATAATAGTAATAAAAAAATTCATTTTTTCCTTTCTAATGTTTCCTTTTCTTTTTTTTTTTTTCTCATAGTAAAAACAATGAAGACATTTTTTGGGATTTAAAGGTAAAATGATAATAGTAGTAGTAATTAAAAAAAAAAAAAGTACCCCGCGAGCATGGTGCAATGGAAAGGCATCAGCACATAAGAAGGAGCATTGGAGGTTTAATTCCAGGTAGATACACTCACAAAGCCAGCAGTACTTATGGATGATGAGAATTTACTCTGTGAGCCAGCGGGAACCGTGAATGGTGAGAGTTCGTTCTGTGAGCCAGCGGGGACCGTGGATGGTGAGAGTTTTCTGTGAGCCAGCGAGGACCGTAGATGGTAATGGAGATGTGTCCCGGGGGTCGGGTTGGCCGAACGTCCAACTGATGCACGGAAGTCGTGTCCACATTCCGAACTTTACCTGATTAGTGAGACCTAGGGGGAGGATGCTGATCCGTAGGTTTGGTGCCACACCAGGGGGTCCAAAGGGCTTGTTGGTGGCTGGAGTTCCTGTGTAATAAAAATAAAATAAAATAAAATAAAATAAAAAGACACTCACATTCCCTAAAATTTACCAAAAAGATAAGGATCTTTACTAAAATTTTAAAAATTCCACAGACCTTTCACACACCATTACACACACTGCTCACACACCATTTCAAATATTAACTTACACTAACTATGTAGTGACCCGAAGAATAATAGCACGTTAGTAATAATAAGAGGGAGAGAATAGAACCAGAAACAGAAGGAGGCCGTAGACTTCGTCGACGACATTGCATTTTGGAGATAATATTAAATAATCATAAATTCAGGAAATTGCCCAGCTTCGTTGACAAACACAGGGTCTCGTCGACGAAAGTCTTCAGAATTTCGTTGACGAACACAGGGCTTCATCGACAAAATTTGTGAAGGGCTCGTCGACGAGACACGTCATCTCGTCGACGAACCTGGCTCTATAAAAGGAGGAAAATCGAGATTTTTATCGATTCACTCGTCGTTCTCTCTCTCCTACAACTCTCTCTCCCTTCTCTCTTCAAAATCATCCCAAATTCAAGGTAAGGCCATTTAGTCTCCTTTTGGCCTTGTGGTAGTTATAGGAAATGATACAGGCAGAAAAATACTGATGTTTAGTTCTGGAAAATATTGATTTTAGGGTGTTTTGTAGGAGGCCTTACGGGTGTTAGGCTTGTATTCCCTAAGGGCTTTTCAAAGTTAAGGTAAGGGAAATATGTAATGCTAGGAAAATTCCAAATATTATACAGTGTATTTATTTACAAAGATTATGTATTTTAGTATGGTGTGGCTTGTGATTATGTATATGGTACGGGGATATGTTTTACAAATTTAGTTTCCTGATTTTATGAATTTCAGTATTATGGTTATACGAACTTCAGTATCATGATCTTACGGATTTCAGTACCATGATTTTATAATATTTCAGTACCATGATTTTATAAATCTCAGTACCATGATTATACGAATTCCAGTATTACGAATATGCAGTTCCATGTTATGATTATTCAGATTTCAGTACATTATGCAGTATCATGGTTATTTCAGTACTTCAGAATCATGGTAAATCAGTTAGTTATGTATAGAAATATATTATATAATATCAGACCCTATTGGACTTGCAGCTACAGAGAACGGTACCGTTGCTACAGATACTATATTACTTTATAAGTGCAACCACCTATTTAGATAATACGTGGTACGGTCGACCATCTAGGCCCTTGAAGAGGTTCGACTCCCCATCTAGATATAGGTTGAGGTGGGCAGGTCGACTGACGGAGTTCAGTGATTTATTCCTGGTTGGCCAGTTAGGGTTAATCCAGCCTATGAGCCGCACAACCTCGTCATGAGGGGTATGTCATGAGACAGATAGCCACAGGGAACAGTTTCAGTTACTATTACTTACGTATTGATTTACAAAAACGGGGATCCTACTATATACACTAGAAGTATTTTGAATTATAACCATAATACTGATATGTCAAGCAATAGGGAAAAGGGGTGGTGTACTTTATTATTTGTGTTGTACTTTTGTACTCAGTTATTCATGTTTATATGAAACAGATTTCATAATATATAGTAGCTCATTTGCCACACACTAAAAATAGCATATTTCTTCTTACTGAGCGTTGGCTCATCCCAATGTTGAAATATTTTTCAAGTGATCCAAGTAGGCGAGCAGATCAGGCTCGCAAATAGAGGGGCGTCTGTAGTGCCCTATTAGAGAGTGAGTATCATTTTGGGAGCGTTTTTGTATATCCCAGTACAGTTGAGGGAATTTTTAAAAAACAGTTATATGTATATATTTTGAGAAACACAGTAGTACTCTGGTATTGATTTTGTATCGTATATAATGGTTATGTTTGTATGATTATGCTTCCTGCTGCTTAGGTTAATATCATGGTATCAGAATATGTTACTTGCTATTATGAAAAAAAAAATCAATTTAATAACCAGGTCGTTACAAACTATTACTAACATTTATTTTACTTGCTTACTAACACTTTTTTATTTGCATACTAACATTCATTTACTTGCTCACTAACACATTAATTTTATTTGCTTACTAACACTTATTTATTTGCTTACTAACATTCATTTACTTGCTTACTAACACATTTATTTTTCTTGCTTACTAACACTTATTTATTTGCTTACTAACATTTATTTATTTGTTTGCATACTAACTCATACCAACATGCATACTAACCCATTTATTTATTTATTTGCATACTAACTCATACTAACTTGCATACTAACTTCTACTAACTTGCATATTAACATTTACTTACTTGTATGTTATCTCATTTACTTACGCGTATGCTAACTCATTCACTAATTTGTATACTAATTCATCTATTCACCTACACACATTCATGTGCACATTTACGCACACTTATGCACACACCGGCTTCCATACACATTCATACACACACATTGTACACACGTTGTCAACACACTTTGCTCGCACACTGATTGCACACACATTCATACATATACATTGTGCATATGTTCTTCACACACATTTATGCACACACTTTACTTACACACCAATTGCACACACTCTTTTTGTCACACCCCGAACCTGATAATGGGACCTAGGGGTGAATTAGTAACCTAACTTGTCCCTGTGTCATACAAAACATCCATACATAGGACAATGAAAGAGGGTCCGACCCCGTAGGGTTCCCAGGCACCCCATACACATCCATATACATCAGAACATGCGCAGCGGAAAAAGGTCTTTCTATTGATAATCTGTACCATACCAGAGTCTATACACAAGGAAATTCAGGTCCATAATACAAACACAACCCGGGTGTTTTCCAAAACCACAAAAGAGCACCCTATACAGTCCTAGTACTTACCCAAGTACCTCTCGCAATACACCGACCACTACGCTCCCACACCCAGAAGCTAGCTCCGGTTACCTGAAGGAATTGAAAAATATGTACGTACAGCAGGGGTGAGACACCTTTCAGTAAGGAAGAATACACGTTATATCGGTGTGTGGCATTCGAGTGTTATCATGACAGCAAAACTTACACAGTTAAATGCAGGTTCCAGTACTAGTTTCAACACAGTACATACAAGCACACACATATATGATCAAGCAGTTTTGTCACACCCTTCGGCCCGTAGACGGTCCGCAATACCCGGCGTCGGCCCGGCCGACCCATAGTACTCGGTGTCCCAGCACATGGCGAACCCCAGACTCCCATGGCATCGTACTGGTACAAACTGGTGGATTCACACCCTTTGGTGATCAGCCGATAAGGCTCACGCCCTCAGATATAGAGCTAAACACTCTGCCAACCCATGGCTAGCGATTTCCTATGCCCTCAGATATAGAGCCGGACACTCTCAGTACCTGGAACAACTCAAAACCCAATTCCTATTACATTTCACACAAAAACACAACCATGCATGCTCGTATAACCAAACATACCACACCCATTTGGTAATCTAAAATCATGGTTTTCCAAATATATACAATTTAAATGAAATCAAGGTAGGGTCATCCCTATTACATAGTATAAATCATCGTATACATACGGTTTTCCAACAAAACCATGGATGCAACCCAATACCCTTTTTTTCCCAAACTGTAATCACGGAAAACCCATAGTTTTACCCATTAGATCCCCCCAAATAAGTAACCAAAATGCACATAGGACCGTGAACCATAGTTCTACCGAGTCCGATTAAAAAATAATCGACATAAACATAATTCCCCTTACCTTTCCCCAAATGGTAAATCCTGAACTCCAAGGCCCCTTAAAAGCAAACCGAGTTCCAAAACCTACAACATACAGTACAAAATATACTCATGACTCCATTATCTACAAACTACTAGAACAAAAATGAAAACCAAGCCTTACCTCGATTTTGGGTTAAAACCCGAAAACACCCGAAACGAAGATCCGATCCGTAGATATTGTAGAGAATCCTTCCATGATCCTCGTGGTAACTTTGGATTAACGATTCCATCAATGAACAGTGAATAAATCTAGGGAGATGGAGAGTAGGTTGAGTTTCTATAGAGATAGAGAGGGAAAATGAGATTTTTTAGCTGAGAAGTAATGAAAATATCTATTTATAGTACCCTTGACTCAGCTGTTCTCGTCAACGAATTGCGTCCTCGTTGACGAGGCCTTATAGTCTTCTCATTGATGAGACCATGACCTCGTCAACGAGCCTGGGATTTCTGGATTTTCGAAACCCCTTGGCTTCTCCTCATCGACGAACCCTGAATTTCATCGCACTTCCCAATACCTCTCGGCTTCTCCTCGTCAACGAGACCCTAAAACTCTTCGCCGAGTATCCTTAAGATCTCGTCGGCAAACTCTTGATTCGTCGACGAGGCCTGCTAATTTACCTTTTTGCCCCTCATTTAATTAATTAAACCCACCTATCATGGTTTGGATTTTTATACTTTTACACACACTCATGCACACACTCTTACACACACATTAACACACACCACCACACGACCATAGGTGCCGAGATTAGGGTGACCCATGCCTTTGATCATGGCTCACCGAAATGGTGGTAGCCAAATTAACACCAATAGGTTAATTGGGTGTTTGTTGTGTGATCCTACGGTCTCCATTGGCGAGTTCGCCCTCATAGCCTCTCACACTTTTATTTATTACTTCTTTTTTCTTTTTCTTTTTCTTTTTCTTTCTTTCTTTGTTTATACTTTTTCTTATGAATGCTTCGGTGCCAGTTAAATGTTTCTCGACACCTAACATGATCGTAAGCTGTATTAATGTGGTCTTGACCAGACCTTAAAAAGGTTAATTCTTCCCTTTTGACCGGTTTTCTCACCAAAACAATTGGGTCCTCTGAACCGGTATGAAACTAGTTTAGCCTTTTATTTTATTTTATATTTAAACTTTTAAAAACCCATAAAATTCATAAAAAAATCATAAAAATTACAAAAGATTCAAAAAACTCAGGAGAAAATTTTAAAAATATTTTTGTGACTTGATTTTCATTGTTTTTACTTAATTATTTTTTGTTATTTTAAAATTCAGGAAAATATGGAAAAATCACCTAAAATCAAAAAAAAATCAGAAAAAATGTTTTAAGGCTCAGAGAATTGTTTCCATCCCGAATAAATTCCAAAACCTCTCGGAATATTACTTTGCACTTAGAAAATTTTATAAAGATTTCAAAACCCCGAGAGTGTATTTTTGTAAACTATTTTCTCAATTTTCCATCCCTATGATTTAAAAGGGAGACATAAGCTTTTCGGAGTACAATATGCTCTAGTTCTAAGGGAATATTTATATAGTATTTTATTTTGTGCATTTTCTTTGATTTTTGAAAGGGGTAATTTTCAAAAACTTATTAAACTTGATTTATGGAATAACTTTTGATTAATTAGGTACCGTTCGTAAGAACGAGTGCATAGGGGGTGCAGATACCTTCCATTCGCGTAACCGTACTCCCGAGCCCGACTCTGGTGATGCAAACTGATTCTACCTTTAATTGGGTAGTAATAAAGTGTTTTAAGCACACTTCAAAAGGTTAGTGACAATTCCATTACATTATATTTTCCAAAAAAATATTTTCTTTAAAATTCACATATTTTTCCAATTCGCAGTCGCACCCACTAGTGATGGCAGGTTCGGGACGTCGCGACAATCCTTACCACCTTAGCTTGTGCCCGAGGGCTTGTGTGTGTGTGTGTGTGTGTGTAGGGGGGGGGGGGAGAGAGAGAGAGAGAGAGAGAGAGAGAGAGAGAGAGAGAGAGAGAGAGAGAAGGAGTTTAAAAAAGTGTTAGTGGGAAGGAGTTTAGAATAGTGTAGTGGGGCCCTGTACCTCTACCAGAGCGAGAAAAAAATATGAATGTTTTTTTTAAAAAATTAATGGGTCTGCCTGGTTCCTACCTCTATCAAAGAGAGGGAAAATTTTATTTTATTTATTTTATTTTTAAACTAGTGGGGCTTATGCGGGCCCTTCTTATGGAGAGAGAGAGAGAGAGAGAGAGAGAGAGAGAGAGGAAGGAGTTTAAAAAAGTGTTAGTGGGAAGAAGTTTAGAAAAGTGTAGTGGGCCCTATACCTCTGCTAGAGAAGGAAAATTAAAAAAAAAATGAAAATCTGAATATTTTTTTAAAAAATTAGTGGGTCTGCTTGGTTCCTACCTATATCAAAAAGAGGAAAAAATTTATTTTATTTATTTTTTAAATTAGTGGGGCTCATGCGGGACCCTTCCTATGTCAGAGAGAGAAAGAGAGAGGAGTTTAAAAAAGTGTTAGTGGGAAGGAGTTTAGAAAAGTATAGTGGGGCCCTATACCTCTGCTAAAGAGGGAAAACAAAAAAATAACAAGAAAATCTAAATATATTTTTTTTTAAATTAGTGGGTCTGCTTGGTTCCTACCTCTATCAAAGAGAGGAAAAAATTTATTTTATTTTATTTTTAAATTAGTGGGGCTCATGCGGGACCCTTCCTATGTCAGAGAGAGAGAGAGAGAGAGAGAGAGAGGAGTTTAAAAAAGTATTAGTGGGAAGGAGTTTAGAAAAGTATAGTGGGGCCCTATACCTCTGCTAAAGAGGGAAAACAAAAAAATAACAAGAAAATCTAAATATTTTTTTAAAAAAATTAGTAGGTCTGCTTGGTTCCTACCTCTATCAAAGAGAGGAAAAAATTTATTTTATTTTATTTTTAAATTAGTGGGGCTCATGCGGGACCCTTCCTATGTCAGAGAGAGAGAGAGAGAGAGAGAGAGAGAGAGAGAGAGAGAGAGGAGTTTAAAAAAGTGTTAGTGGGAAGGAGTTTAGAAAAGTATAGTGGGGCCCTATACCTCTGCTAAAGAGGGAAAACAAAAAAATAATAAGAAAATCTAAATATTTTTTAAAAAAAATTAGTGGGTCTGCTTGGTTCCTACCTCTATCAAAGAGAGGAAAAAATTTATTTTATTTTATTTTTAAATTAGTGGGGCTCATGCGGGACCCTTCCTATGTCAGAGAGAGAGAGAGAGAGAGGAGTTTAAAAAAGTGTTAATGGGAAGGAGTTTAGAAAAGTATAGTGGGGCCTTATACCTCTGCTAAAGAGGGAAAACAAAAAAATAACAAGAAAATCTAAATATTTTTTTTAAAAAATTAGTGGGTCTGCTTGGTTCCTACCTCTATCAAAGAGAGGAAAAAATTTATTTTATTTTATTTTTAAATTAGTGGGGCTCATGTGGGACCCTTCCTATGTCAGAGAGAGAGAGAGAGAGAGAGAGAGAGAGGAGTTTAAAAAAGTGTTAGTAGGAAGGAGTTTAGAAAAGTATAGTGGGGCCCTATACCTCTGCTAAAGAGGGAAAACAAAAAAATAACAAGAAAATCTAAATATTTTTTAAAAAAAATTAGTGGGTCTGCTTGGTTCCTACCTCTATCAAAGAGAGGAAAAAATTTATTTTATTTTATTTTTAAATTAGTGGGGCTCATGTGGGACCCTTCCTATGTCAGAGAGAGAGAGAGAGAGAGAGAGGAGTTTAAAAAAGTGTTAGTAGGAAGGAGTTTAGAAAAGTATAGTGGGGCCCTATACCTCTGCTAAAGAGGGAAAACAAAAAAATAACAAGAAAATCTAAATATTTTTTAAAAAAAATTAGTGGGTCTGCTTGGTTCCTACCTCTATCAAAGAGAGGAAAAAAATTATTTTATTTTATTTTTAAATTAGTGGGGCTTATGCGGGACCCTTCCTATGTTAGAGAGAGAGAGAGAGAGAGAGAGAGAGGAGTTTAAAAAAGTGTTAGTGGGAAGGAGTTTAGAAAAGTATAGTGGGGCCCTATACCTTTGCTAAAGAGGGAAAACAAAAAAATAACAAGAAAATATAAATATTTTTTTTAAAAAATTAAAGGGGCTGCTTGATTCCTACTTCTCTCAAAGAGAGGAAAATTTTTATTTTATTTTATTTTTAAATTAGTGGGGCTCATGCGAGACCCTTCCTATGTTGTGAGAGACAATAAAAAAAAAAGTCTGGATGAGAAAAAAAAATTCTTTTTAAAACAAAGTTGATACTAAGTTTCAATGCTCGTTTGATTTTATATTTCAGGATTTATATATTATATAGATAATGACAACAACAACAATAATAATAAAATAATATTTGTAAAAGTAATGATAATTATTATAGAGGTAATGAAAAAAAAAATAATAGTAATAAAAAATTTATTTTTTAAATTTATGGACACTCACATTCCCTAAAATTTACCATAATGATAAGGATCTTTCCTTAAATTTTAAAAATTCCACGGACCTTTCATCAAGTTTAAATTTATGGACACTCATACTCCTTTTTTATTAGTATTCAAACTAAATTTTAAAAAATATATATATTTTCAATTATGCCCACAACCCTTGGGAGCTGCTAGCTTCCTATGCATGATATCTTTTTTCTTTTTTCCAGTTATGTTGTCAACCCTCAACCCAAAGATTGCTATATTTTTTACTCTATTATTTGAAATAGGTAAAATTATAGGAAATTTGATGGGAGTTGCAACTATTGTATCAATGAGAGTCAAAAATTTATTTTATTTTTTTGTTTAAATTGATATGGATATAAAATTGAATGGAAATGTCTATTTTGTTTTGAAGGTAGGCAACTTAATAAGGATAAAGAAGGGGGAGGAGGAATTTTTTCAAAAGCAAATGAATCATGTCGCAATATATAACTAAGAGCAAAAAGGGAAAAAATATTTTTAAAACCAAATTGCACCCTGGAAGCATATAATTTGGGACAAAATGAGCAAAAAATTATTTTTAAAGACATTATGTCAATAAGGGCAAAAAAGGAAGAAAAAAAATGTTCAACCACATCATGTCTAAGAAGCTAGCAGCTCCTAAGGATTGAAGACATAATTGAAAAAATATATTATTTTTTAATTTCCTTTTGAATATTAACAAAAAATTGATGAGGCGATATAGATGTTGATAGATTTAAACTTGAGGAAAGGTTTGTGGAATTTAAAAAACCTTTAGGAAGGTCCTTATCTTTTTTCAAATCTTAGGAGAGGTGAGTATCTTTGTCCTAAATGCTTTTTTTCTTAAGAATGATAACAACAATAATAAAAAAAATAAATAAACAATATTTTTTAAACTTTTCATAATAATAACAATAATACAAAATAAAATAGAATAAATAATAATAACGAAGGGAAAGTAATTGTTCTTTTTTTTTTTTGAAAAGCACTATTTACACCCCAAAATTTACCAGTGGCACTCCACATTTATTTTTTCAATTACTAGATAATAAATTTATACATTAATTTTTCTAATGAAATGACAAAAGTATCCCTTTTTTTTTTGGCTTTTTAATTACAAAATAAAGAGTCAAAAGTTAAAGTTATCAATTGAACAGTCATACCTTCTAGAGTTCCTAGCAACTTTGTTTGGTTTATTTCAGTGAAGATTCATCGTATCATAAGGTGTCACATTATTTTGTTAAGGGTTCTATTAACGTGGGTCATAAGACTATAATAATGACGGCAACCTTAAGGTCTGTGTAGAACTTGAAGAGCATTAGGAGAGGAAATAAAAATATAAAAGCACCACTTTTCATGCTTGGTTATGAAGCAAAGTGAGAAAGAAAAACATAATGTGCAGTAAATAAATTAATAAAAATATGATTTTATGCATTCTTATTATTTGAATTTTCTTAATATTTGACGATATTAAAATAAACTTTTATTTTGAAAGTATTTTATACACACACACACACACACACACACATATATATATATATATAATGGAAAATATTTTTTCTTCTTATTTTCTATTTCTCTCCTTTACTCAAACAAAATTCTTAAGCCTTATTTTGAATTTGGAAAAAAAAAAAAAAACAAGAAAAGGAAAGGAAAATTTGAAAAGATCCACTCTTTTTTTTTATGTGTTTAGTTGTCAATAAAAATGAAAATGAAAAAAAAATAAAAAATATATTATACACCCCATTTTGTCCGATGATTATATAGCAAAACTTTAAAGGTTTAAAATTTATTTTTTAATTTTTAGTCATTTCTAACTATTTGTTTTAGGTGTCATTTATGGTTTTCATCTAATCAAATATCTCATTTTGACTCTCTCAGCCTCGCGCTTTGAATTGAAATTTCTTTCATGGGATTTTTGTATCATTTATTTTACATTCATCCATAAACATTACAAGTACAATATTCAAAGGAAAAAAAAAAATACAAAGAGAGGAAATTTCCATAGACTTCTTTATCACATGCATACACGAAAGGGAGTTTTAAAGTTGATTTCACCTCTTAAGGTATTTTGGGTCAATTTTGTGATTTAAAGTCATTGTGGACCCATTACCTGTATTGCAGCCTAACGATTTGGGGCCCAGTGTGGGTTAATTGAACTTGAAGAACATTAGGAGGGGAAAGAAAATATAAAAGCTCCATTTTTTATGTTTGTTTATGAAGTAAAGAGAGAAAGAAAGATAAAACATATTGCAAATAAATCAACAAAAATTTGATTTTACACATTATCAATATATGAGTTTCCTTCGAATGGATAAGTTGGGTTTCACTTCCATTCGTCGTTAGTTCAACTCTCGTGTTTTTGTTTAGTGGATTTTGATTTGTTTTTTTGTAATTTTATTTAGTCCTATTTAGATTTTTTTCTTATTAGTTTTGTTTGGTTTTGTTGTCCTGATTTGGTTGGTTGTTGATGTTGTTTTTGGGAGGGTTTCAATTTCATATCTGTAATCTCTCCTTTGTTTGCCTTATAATCACGGTATTCTTTCGCCAAAAGTGAGGGCATATCAATAAATAAAAAGAGGTGCCGTCCTCTTTTAGTATATGTATATATATATATGAGTTTCCTAATATTTGACGATATTAAAACAAATTTTTATTTTAATAGATTTGATACAAAAAGAAAATATAATGAAAAATTTTCTTCTTATTTCCTTTTCCTTTCTTTACTCAAACAAATATTTTAGGCATTATTTTGAATTTGGGGAAAAAAAAAAGCAAGGAAAGGAAAATTTAAAAGGGATCTACTTTTTTATTTCTATGCTTAGTTGTCAAGAAAAATGAAAATGAAACAAAAATAAAAATATATATCAAACAAATGAACAAATAATTAATTTTGCACATCGCTAATATTTGATTTTAAAAAACATTTAATCATATTATACTTAAATTTCATGTTAATAGTATTTGAAATAGAGAAAAAAATACGACGATAAATGATATCCTTCTTATTTTCCTTCTATTTCTTTTTTCAAACAAAATTTTTTATGCAAATGGGCTCTTAACCTAAATGGAACCTACTTGTTAGATGTCCCTTAGAGGATAACAAATTCAAATCTTTAAAATATTTTGTTTTATTCAAGTCATGCCCTATATTTCTATTTTAGTTGAATAACAGGAGGTAATCCATCTCGCATTTAACCCTTTCCCATAAGAAATTATTCAGGAGATCTCCTCTCCCATGTGTTCATGTGTCTATTTATTAAATTATACAAATATTAAAAATAAGTCCCCCTCTTTATATATATTATATTAAAGAATGTAACACCAATTTGTCATATATGTAACATTTAAAATATAGACACATGGATAGATGGAGGAGGAGGTCCCCTGTATAATTTTCCTTTGCCACCATTATCGATTTAAAATAATACTATGAAAATTTTAACAAGTTAGATATCTCTAAAGGGACAATAAATATGAGTGTTGAGACTCATGTGCATATTTTTTATTTTAATTAAACAACTTGTCTATTATTCTTGTCGGGTAGGATCAACACATTAATTAGTCTTTATAATGCAATCTATATAAAAGGTGCTTCGAAAGGAAGTAATTCATCCATCTAAAAAATTTTGTTTTTAAAGTTTATTCAACTTTTTCTTGAAAATAATGGCATCTTTGAAGTTTTTCATCTGCTTATTCTTTTTAATTATGACTCATGTCTATGTTGAAGGAGCTGTTGATCGATTGTCAACTACCATTGACAATAATAGCAAAGGTGATTTTTCTTGCTCTTTTCGTATATTTTTTTTTTTTGAAAAAAAATATATTCAAGAACAAATCTTCTGTTGGGTTTGTATGTTGTGTCGGGGGAGACCTTGATGGTTGCGTTGCCAAGGGAGATCCCTTGCCAGGAGAGATCCTAAAGTGTGAGGAAGAGATTGTTAGATTATCTCGCATTGGTTGTGGAAATGGCTAGTGAGAAAGTCTTACCTTTTGAGCTAATTTTTGAGATTGAGAAGGTTCTAGACAACCCAACATCTTCTTTACTTTGTATTTTAATGCTACGAACATGATGAGATATATATATATATATATATATATATATATATATATATATTGAAATAAAAAGTTGTTTAGTTTGATGTTTTAATTTGGTAAAATAATTTGCGAATGCAGCGGCGGGTTGCGAAACGGGTTTACTGTGCCGATATGGATGTTGCGAGTGCATCGACTTTGAATGCAGGAAATGTTGTGCTGCGAAAGAGATTATTACAAGCTCCTTTGGGATTGATGCGACCAAACCTTAATGATGGATGGTTCAGCAGGGCATGGCAATATTGATCTACAACCATGTTTGTTCTTAAACTTTATATGTTTATTTTGATGGGAAAATGCTTCATGTACCTGCATTAATTTATTCTATTGGAAGAATAAAAATGTAATAAAATAATAATTCCCTTTTATCTCTTTGGATGCATCTTCTGCCAACTTAGAAAAGAATTTCATCATATTTTTGTTGTTGTAAGACAAATATGAGCATCTATATGGATGTGGGTATGCAATATATGGTTAAAAGTTAAGAAAAAGCAAATGTAGGTGATGCTTAAAAGGAAAGTTTTGTTAATTTGGAAACCTATTTTCTATTATACTTTTTGCCTTACTACATATTATTAAAAATAAAAAATTATTCTAATATAATAAAAAATGAAGAAAAAAAAATCCAATATTAGTGATGTTTAAAATCAAAATTTTATCTCCACCAATTCCCTTCCACTAATTCCACATTTAACCTCTTCAAGTCCATCTTGATCTGATGTTGTACAACAACCGCTGAATCTAACGCACCCACCAATTTTCGACTCAAAGCATTAGTTACCACATTAGCCTTTTCTGGGTGGTAACTAATAGTATAGTCGTAATCTTTAATCAACTCAAGCCAACTTCTCTACCTCATGTTCAATTCCTTTTAGGTGAAAAAGTATTTAAGACTCTTATGATCAGTAAAGATCTCGTACTTTTCACTGTATAGGTAGTACCTCCAGATCTTTAATGCAAAAACTATAGCTGTCAGCTCCAAGTCGTGCATCAGATAATTCTTTGGCGAGAAGCGTACGCAATAACCTTTCTTTACTACATCAAGACACACCCGAGTCATTTCTGAGATGCATCACTGTAGATCACAAATCTGCCATCTCCTAACAGAATGGTCAACACTATAGCAGTAACTAGTCGTTGCTTCAATTCTTGAAAACTCTGCTCGTATTCACTAGTCCATTCAAATTTCTGGTTCTTTCTCATAAGCAGCATTAAAGAACCTGATAGCCCCGAAAACCCCTCAACGAATCGGTGATAGTATCCTGCCAAAACCAAGAAACTTCTAACCTCGTGCACGTTCTTCGGTCTCGCCCTATCAACTACGGCCTCTATTTTGCTCGGGTCCGTTGAAATTCCTGCCGTAAACACTATATGTCCCAGAAATGCAACTTTTTCCAGTCAGGACTCGCATTTCTTAAATTTAGCAAATAGTTTTTTTTCCCTAATGACCTAAAGTACCAGTCTCAAATGAGCTTCATGCTCCGCGGGGCTCCTCGAATAAACCAGGATGTTGTCGATGAACACCACCACAAATTGATCCAAATACTGGTGGAAGACCCTGTTCATCATATCCATGAACATTGCAAGACCATTTGTCAATCCAAACGGCATAATCAGGAATTTATAATGGCTATAACGAGTCCTGAATGCTGTCTTTGGAACATCTTCCACCCTAACCTTCACCTGATGATACCCAGATCGTAGATCGATCTTAGAAAAAACTTGTGTGCCCTTTAGTTGGTCAAACAAATCGTCAATATGGGATAATGGGTACTTGTTCTTCACTGTCATCTTATTTGTAAAGACCCAAACTATAATAAGCTGGGCTTGTCGACAAAGGAGTCACGTTCGTTGATGAAGTGTTTTAAAGCCTCCTCGACAAAATTTAGAGCCTCGTCAACGAGCAAATACCGAGTGGGTCAGAGAAATATCCGGAATTGGGCTCGGTGACAAAGGAATGGCGACGTCGACGAGCTATGTGGCAGATTCGTCAAAGAAGATGCTGCCTCGTCGATGAGTTTGACTCGGTCAAAGGTTCTATAAATATCCATTTTGGGTTACTTAGAAGCTAAGCTTCTTCCCAAAGCGCTCTCTCTCTCTCTCTCTAAACCAGCGAAAACTCTATCTCTCTCTAAGGTTCTTCGTCGTTCGAGGTCTGTTTCTAAAAACGGAAGTTGCTGCGAGGATCAGAGGAGGAAGTTCTACAAGTTTAACAGATCAGATCGTTGTTTCAAAGATTTTAGGGTTTTCCAAAAAATCGAGGTAGGGATCTGATCTCAAATTTGATTGAATCTTGGGATAAAAGTCAAAATTATAGTAAGATTATGTTCTGTGGTTTTTAGGTTTTGAGGATCTCAGGTTGTCTATTTCGATCGGTTTCGTATGTAGTTTCGTTTCGAGTTTAAGGTAAAGGGAATTTGATTACAACAATATTTTTTTAAAATTAAACCGCTAACAAGTTAGTTTATACTTATATGTATGATTTGACTGCCTATTTGCTAAATTCTACCGAGTAGAAATGCCGATTTTACAATTTTTAACAAAAACGAGGATTTTGGCGTATGATCTCCAAATTTTACAAAAATCACTTCTTTACATTTATACTGTAGTAGGAGATGCTTGAATCCTTTACTTTTTCATTTAAATGATGTTTACTAGATTTTTTTTATCATTTAGTGAATTTTTGGATTAAACTCGTGTGATAATGCTGAAATGGAAATGTATGAATTTTCTATACTATGTATATGGATTATGGGAACGGAGTTCCAACTTGTTATACTAAGAATGTGGAAAACAGAGGCCGGTTATATACCGAGCTGTATTAGTGAAACAAAAAAGGGTAAACCGAGTGGATAGGCGCCAGTTTGAACCCGATGTGATTATCTAAATTTGTGAAAATACTGAAATTGCACAGATTACTATATTTTGATATAAATTATATATATGATACTGGAACCACAACTTGCTACCAAAAGCAGTTGAAAAAAACTTCAGTGATGGGGTTGAAAAATACTCTAAACTATTATAAGCATAGTTCTGATGCTGGTAGTATAATGCAACCATACATAAGGGATCGGTATGGGTGCTTTAGATGGTTGACCTGCAAGGAGTTAGTAAGCTACTGGTAAAAATAAACCAGGGGGCGGTCGGACTATAAAAGATGCTCGACTTTTTCTACACGAATAGGACACTGTCAGAGGTATCAGTGCACAACTTGGGCCACGAGGGTAAACAGGAAAATTGTCATACCAAGCTGGAAGTGTTTTAAAATTCATATGCATGATTTAAATACTTGATGTGCAGATAAATTTTATATGTTACAGTATTATAAAAATGTTCCAAATGCATGAGTTTTTATGAAAATGTGCATATATTCAGTCACACACTATTGTAACACTTTCTTCCTTACTGAGAAGTGTCTCACCCCATTATATAACCTTTGTTTTCAGGTCCATCGGTACGTCAGTCCAAGTAATTAGAGGGACTGGGGAGGTTGTTTTTGTTTTAGCCTACTTAAGCGTTCAAATCATGTATTAAACTTTGATGAAGTTCGTATTTTGGAGGATTGTAATAACTGGTTATATTTTATGTCTAACTTTGTATATTTGAGGATGTAATAGTAAACTCTGGTACAAGTCTAGTAGAAATCCCAATGAATGTTTATATTTTTCCGCAACATTTACATTGTAATGAGGTACGGTTTACACCCGTATATCCCTATTTAGGTCGGGTTGTCTACGTATCTTGAACAGGTACAGGTATTGTGTATTCGGGTTAACGATGCTGGTTTGTATAAAGGATCGGGTTGTTACATTATTAATTTCCCGGTAGTCGAAGCACGTTCTCATCGACCCATCCTTCTTCTTCACAAACAACATCGGTGCTCCCTAGGGTGACACGCTCGATCTGATGAACCCCTTGTCAAGTAGTTCCTACAACTGCTTCTTTAGCTCCTTTAATTTTGCTAGAGCCATTCTGTATAAAGCCTTAGGAATTGGGGCTGTCCCTAGATTTAATTCAATGACAAACTCCACCTTGCGATCAGGAGGCAATCCTGGTAAATCCTCAGGAAAAATATCCAAGAACTCCTTTATCACTAGTATATCCTCCAGCTTAAGTCTTTCCTTTAGTGCTTCTTTTACAAATGCAAGGTACCCCTGGCTACCCTCTAGAAGTAACCTCTTTACCTAAATTGCTAAAAGGATTTGTGGTGCAGAGCGCACACATGACCCGAAGAATTTAAACTCTTGCTCCCCAGGAGGTCTAAACACTACCTCTTTCCTATGGCAATCAATGCTCACATAGCTAGATGTTAGCTAGTCCATCCCCAAAATGACATCTAACCCATACATGTCAAAAACTATTGAGTTAGCAGGCAGCAACATTCTCCCCTAAATTTCCACTCGGTAGTCTTTGATCACCTTACTACACACAAAAATTGACCCTGTCGGCGTGACCACGCCTATCTCGGCATCTAACAACTATGTATTTACCTTATACAATTTAACAAATCCCCGAGATATGAAGGAGTGCATCGCACCTGAATCAAATAACACAAGTGCACCATTCAACAAAAATTGAAATAGTACTTGTCACCACATCGTCGGCGTTCTCCGCATCTCCTGGCGTAAGCAAGTACACCCATGCCTGGGCGGTGCCCCTCTGGTGACCACCTCGGGGTGCCTGGTTACCTCCCCGATACTAATGTTGTGGAGGAGTGTGAGTCAACATTGCGCAGTAGTCCCGCACCATATCTCTAGCCCCACCACACCGGTAGCTGCTAGCTAGTCCACCCCTGCACTAGCCCCAATGCCCCTTATGGCATCTAGGACAGGCCTTTTCTTCTGGTTTACTGCTAGTCTCTCACCCTCTTGAATGCTGGCCTCAACTATCATGGTCTTCAGACCACTAACTTAGAAAAATTCTAAGTCATCAATGTCATCACCTGTGCGCGTATACCCTGCCTCAAACTTTTATCAAACCTCTGGGTCTTCTTCTGCTCATCCGGGATCATATATGGAGTAAAGCAGGATAGCTCCACAAACTTGGCCACATACTGCTATACAGTTAAGTGTCCCTGAGTCAAATTTAGGAACTCCTTTGCCTTAGCTTCTCGGCTAGTAGTAGGGAAGTACCTGACAAAGAAAACCTCCCTGAAATGACTCCAGGATATAGTTGCAGGTCCTGGACGCTGTTCCTCCACCAGTTTTGCCAACCTCCGCCACCTCTTTTCTTCCCCCACTAATTTAAAAGTGGCATACCACACCTTTTGCTCCTCCATGCACTCCAGCACACCCTGCAATTCCTCAATCTCCTGAACCCAATCCTCAGTTGCGATTGGGTTCGCTCCTCCTGCAAATGCCAGCGGATTCGTTCGGGTAAACTACTAAAAAGTGCAGCCCTGACCAACCGGTGGTTGATCTCACTCTCTAGAGTCCCTCCGATTTTCCTTCCTGGCCTGCCGCGCTATACTTTGCAGCACTGCTAAAGCATCCATATCATCCTCACTGGAAGTATCCACGTGATTATCCCCTCCAGCTACGATGTCCTTCCCCCTGGAATCCATCCTAAATATAGGATAGAAACCGATTTAGAAATTCCACATTTACTATGGTTGATGTTAATATGGAATGAAGAAGCATTATAACATATGAGTTTGTAGTTAAAAGAATCATTTCACAATCCTTCCACAAAACCGTCAAGATATCGGCCTCTAATCATAACTCTGAAATTAAACACCTACTCAACCGACCTAACATCCCTACCTAAGTTTCCAAGTTCCAGTCTCTCAACCCAGTAATGAAACCATCAATAGATTTACCATGGTTTTCCTAAAATCGTCATTCTAGGAAAAACACAGAAAACCATCAAAGGATTTCCGCCCCTAAGCTTCTAGACCATGACTCACCTAATCTACCCATTCCTATCATTAACTTATCTCAACCTATACTCTAGTAATTATCAACTATCAAAGTCTGCAGAACTTAACAAACCTAGGCTCTGATACCAACTGTAATGCCCCGACCTGCCACGTGGGGCAACCCGGGGTGCTACTTTAGTGACGTATGTATACCTAATACTATATTCATCATATAAAAGCAGCGAAAACAAATAACACATTCTCCAAACATTATCAGATTTCTAAACTACCTTTATGCACAAAGGTCTCCAAATATCCATATTATAGACCATAAAACAGTACAAACAAAAACAACTCAATCCATACATCCCACGTACATACACTATACATCTAACTCAACCCGTCTAGCCTTCTAAGCACGATCCCTAGTGTATCTTGAAAAGATGATTTATATATTAGGGTGAGACACTTCTCAGTAAAGCAGATTAAGTTAATATCAGTGTGTGGCCAACATGAGTTTTTAATGTGTACAAAATATCATCAGTTGTTAATAAACCACGGTTATAAAATCATTTTCAAACCATACCCACACACACACGCACACCATTTTTTATAAGTGAAAGCTCTTGAGAATAGGGGAGATTACACGCTCATACATGTAGCTCCCCTTTACTCTAATACGATATGCGACCTGCTAGGGTTACATCTGATACTTATCAGGGTCCTCGCCTTTCTCAGCAAGCCCTCGGGCAGAGAGTTTACTTTGCCATAAATATTTATGCATTTGTTTCCTCAGTATAAACAAATTCAATAAATAATAACACCATTTACATAAATTAACAAATATGCATAAAAGACACTCCCTAGGACTAAACACCATTTACCTCCCCCATGGTATGGATTGTGTAGCCCAAAGGTTGGACTTATGCCCTAGGGGATCATCCAAGACACAGTCAAAGTAATCATCTGCAAGTATGTTTGCAGGCATCCATAACCAAGTTGCAGGTTCGCTAGCCTTACCACTTCTTGTTCCGACCCCCAGGAAAGGTACTTCATCCTTACGCAGGCTAAACGGTGGAGACCACCCTATACCTCTCAGTACAGTGTGGGCACACACGGTCTTAATATAATTTCCTAGCAACGGTACTGTTAGATTTGGTGTGATCCCAAGAGGGGAGGTGAATTGGGTTTTAAAAACTTTTTGGCTAATTTAAATGTTTCCCTGATTCACCACATATCATATCCCATTCAACATATACACATATATGTAAAATGATTTTAACACTAAAAGCAAACATACACATGTGCAATATCTTATTTAAATTAAATGAGTGTATGCAAATAATTATGACATTAAATAAACATTCATACACATGCTGAAATTAAAGTACAGGAATTTAAATAAGATAGAGAGGGCGACACCGGATTTGTTATCGAGATTCAGTCAAACCAGCCTACATCCCCACCTTGGGCATACCCCCCAAGGATTCTACTAAACCTGCTCACTTACGAGTGGAGTAGAAACTATTTACATCCTCTCCTTACGGAGCAAGGAAAATCCCAACTCAATTGCTAGACTAAGTCGAACTAGTCTCACTTACGGGGTTGAGACTCTCTAGTTCAATTTTCGGACTGAACCGAACTAGTCTCACTTATAGGACTGAGACTCTCTAGTTCAAATAACGGGCTGAACTGAACTAGTACAATAAAAAAAATTTTGTACAAGATAATGCTTTTGAAAATACAAGCAAAGATGTACACGTTTAAGCTCATAAAATACGTGCACTCTCTAATGGTATGTAGTAATGCTCAGTAGAGTAAGGGTGCCATTAAATGATTTTTTACAAGTAGAATGTGTATAGAAAATGAGTATTATGTTCTCCAACAAAGATTTATATGCAAATGAGAAATACTTAGAGAATCTAGGAGTTAAGCTCAAGAAAACATTTGTGCAATAAACAATTTTTTCCCAAAAATATTTATCAAAGAAATAACTGGGAGAAAACCTAAACAATACTCTCAAAAATATTTTTCAAAGATTTGGTGCCTAGTGAGAATATGTGCAAATAAAATGCCCTAAATAAAATACTCTCCTCAAAGATGATTTTGAAATAAATGCATGAAAGAGAGTTAGAGAGATTTGTATAAAATATTTTGTTCCAAAAGAATGATTTAAATAATAAAAACATTTTGGGGAAACTTTGATTATTAATGGATTAAAGAGAAAATTTGGGTTAATCAAAGTAATGAGGGGGTATTTATAGAATTTGTGAAAATTATGACCGTTGGGGACACGAAGGTCATTTTAGAAAAAGATTAATGATGTTTAATTAAAAATAACCTAGTTTACCGCCAGTAAAAAATTCAACAACCTGACAGGCTCGGTCAACCGTACATGAGGTTTTGTTGACCGTATTATCCAGTTCGGTCGACTAGGAAAAAATTGAACTGAAAGTATGGTCGACCACTTGAAGGTTTCAAAGGCGATTTTCCAAATCCGCACAGTTCGGTCAACCGGGTCAATTTGAACTACGAGATTCAGTCGACCAAGTGGTTGGCATTTCCCACGTGGGGGTTCGATTCACCAGGGCGTTGCGCATATATTTCTAGTCGGTCGACCGAGCGGTCAACTTGTTGACTCAAAGATGTTCGGTCGACCAGGGCTACCTATATATATCCGGTCGGTTGACCGAGCGGTCAACTCGTTGACCCCAGACACTTTCGGTCGACTGAAGTTCTGTGTATTCTAATTAGGTCGACCGAATAGTCAACCTATTGACCCTAGTGAGTTCGGTCGACCGAAGCTTATATATAGCTTCAAGTTCGATCGACCAAGGCTTTTCAAATGAAATAACTTTCCCCAGCCTGTCGCAAACTCCCTGATGCTTAATTTGAAACTTATTCAAAATCTTAATATCTGACTTCTTCAATTTTTGAAAAGAATTGTTGCTTTCAGCAATAAAACTAACCCAGAATTGAACATTTCTCCACATCTGATCTGCACTTTGATAAACTCCTTCCATTCTCGATTTATATTTTCGATTCTAGAGGCACCACGTAATCAAATACAGAATCAATCTGATTAAAGTACCTTTAATAGACGATTTTTTAGCATAGTGAAACCAATTTGCAATTTTGTTTTTCCAGAAAACGTTGGAAAGGAATCCCCAACGCCACGCTAGCCCGACGCCAAACCTCTGAAACCACCTCACCTAAAGAAAGAATATGATCAATGTTTTCCTGACTTCTCTGAATGCAACAATCACAAACCGAAGTCATCTATATTCCTTTGACCTGAATTATATCATCTACAACCAAACATCTAAATCAGGCTCTCTATAAATACATTGAGATTCTTCTAGGCAATAAATAATGTCAAAACCAGTCATTCCACACAAAATTAATACTTCTGCTCCTTACTATCTCCCAAACCGTTTTGGTAGAGAAATTATCGTCAAGGGCAAGTTTCCAGACAAAAATATCTTGCCCACTTTTACCCGCTGGCACCTAGAGAAGATCCACTTTTTTTTTTTTTTTTTTTTCTATGTTAAGTTGTCAATAAAAATGAAAATGAAAAAAAATAAAAATAAAAAATATATTATAGACACCCCATTTTGTTCGATCATTACCAAAACTTTAAAGGTTTAAAATTTATTTTTTAATTTTTAGTCCTTTCTAACTATTTGTTTTAGGTGTCATCTATGATTTTCATCTAATTAGGTCTCTCGTTTTGACTCTCTCAGCCTCGCGCTTTGAATTAAAATTTCATTCATGGGGTTTTTTGTATAATTTATTTTACATTCATCCATAAACATTACAAGTACAATATTCAAAGGAAAAAAAAAAAAAACAAAGAGAGAAAATTTCAACAGGGTTCTTTATCACATGCATACCCAAAAGGGAGTTTTAAAGTTGGTTTCACCTGTTGAGTTATTTTGGGTCAATTTTGTGATTTAAAGTCATTGTGGACCCATTACCTATATTGCTGTCTAACTTGGGCTAGAGGTGATTTGGGGCCACTGTGGGTTAATTGAACTTGAAGAACATTAGGAGAGGAAAGAATATATAAAAGCTCCATTTTTTATATTTGGTTATTAAGTAAAGAGAGAAAGAAAGAAAAAACATATAACAAATAAATCAACAAAAATTTGATTTTACATATTATTAATATATGAGTTTCCTTCAACTCTTGAGTTTTTGTTTAGTGTATTTTGATTTGTGTTTTTGTTTTATCTAGGTCTATTTAGATTTGTTTCTTTTTAGCTTTTGTTTTGTTTTGTTGTCCTGATTTGGTTGATTGTTGATGTTATTTTTGGGAGGGTTTCAATTTCATTATCTGTAATCTCCCCTTTATTTGTCTTGTAATTACAGTATTCCTCTGTTAAAAGTGAGAGCATATCAATAAATAAAAGGAGGTGTCGTCCTCTTTTAGTAATATATATATATATATATATATATATGAATTTCCTAATATTTGACGATATTAAAACAAATTTTTATTTTAATAGATTTGATACAAAAAGAAAATATAATGAAAAATTTTCTTCCTATTTTCTTTTCCTTTCTTTACTCAAACAAATATTTTAGGCCTTATTTTGATTTTTTTTTTGGGGGGGGGGGGGGGGAAACAAGGAAAGGAAAATTTATAAGGGATCTACCTTTTTTTTTTTTTTTTATTACATAGGAACTCCAACCACCAATGAGCCCTTCAGACCCCCTGGTGCGGCACCAAACCTATGGATTTGCGTTCTCCACCCCCAGGTCTCGCTGATCAGGGTAAAGTCCAGAATGCGAACACAACTTCTGTGCATCAGTTGGACGTTCGGTCAATTCGACCCACGAGACACATTTCCATTACCATCCACGGACCCCCGCTGTCTCACAGAACGAACTCTCACCATCCACGGTTCCTGCTGGCTCACAGAATAAATTCTCACCATCCACAGGTACCACTGGTTCCATGAGTATATCTACCTGGAATTGAACTCCTGTTACTCCTTACTTGCTAATGTTTTTCCACCATGTCATGCCTGTGGGGGTAGGGATCTACTTTTTTATTTCTATGCTTAGTTGTCAATAAAAATGAAAATGAAAATATATAAATAAATATATATATATATATATATATAAAGAACAAATATTTAATTTTGCGCATCGCTAATATTTTATTTTTAAAAACATTTAATCATATTATACTTAATTTTCATGTTAATAATATTTGAAATAGAGAAAAAAAATCGACAAGAAATGATATTCTTCTTATTTTCCTTCTATTTCTTGTTTCAAAAAAATATTTTTATGCAAATGAACTCTTAACCTAAATGGAACCTACTTGTTAGATGTCCCTTAGAGGATAACAAATACAAGTCTTTAAAATATTTTGTTTTATTCAAGTCGTGCCCTATATTTCTATTTTAGTTGAATAACAAGAGGTAATCCATCTCGCATTTAATCATTTCCCGTAAGAAATTATTTAGGAGACCTCCTCTCCATGTGTTCATGTGTCTATTTTTTAAATTATACACATATTGAAAATAAGTCCCCCTCTTTATATATATTATATTAATGAATGTAACATCAATTTGTCATATATGTAATATTTAAAATATAAACACATGGACAGATGGAGGAGGAGGTCCCCTGTATAATTTTCCTTTGCTGCCGTCATCCATTTAAAATAATACTATGAAAATCTTAACGAGTTAAATATCTCTCAGAGGACAATAAATATGAGTGTTGAGACTCATGTGCATATTTTTTTATTTTAAATAAACAACTTGTCTATTATTCTTGTCGGGTAGGATCAACACATTAATTAGTTTTTATAATGTAATCTATATAAAGGGGGCTTTGAAAGGAAGTAATTCATCCATCTAAACAACTTTGTTTTTGAAGTTTATTCAACATCTTCTTAAAAATAATGGCATCTTTGAAGTTTTTCATCTGCTTATTCTTTTTAATTATGACTCACATCTATGTTGAAGGAGCTGTTGATCGATTATCAAATACCATTGACGATAATAAAATAGGTGATTTTTCTTGCTCTCTTCGCATATCTTTTTTTTTTTTTTAGAAAAAAAAAAATATTCAAGAACAAACCTTTTGTTGGGTTTGAATGTGGTGTCGGGAGAGACCTCAATGGTTGTCTTGTCTGGTGAGATCCCTTGCGAGGAGAGATTCTGATGTGTGAGGGGGAGATTGTTAAGTTATCTCGCACCGGTTGGGAAGATGACTAGTAGTTAGTTATTATGCATGAGGGAAAGTCCCACCTTTTGAGTTAGTTTTTGAGATTAAGAAGGCTCTACACCAACCAACATCTTCTTCACTTTGTATTTTAATGCTATATATATATATATATATAATGAAATAAAAAGTTGTTTAGTTTGGTGTTTTAATTTGGTAAAATAATTCGCGAATGCAGATTTTCGTTGCGCTGCGTATTCACGGTGCCCACATGGATGTTGCGACTGCATCGACTTTGAATGCAAGAAATGTTGTGCTGCGAAAGAGATTATTACAGACTCCTTTGGGATTGATGCGACCAAACCTTAATGATGGATGGTTTAGCAGGGCATGACAATGTTGATCACAACCATGTTTGTTCTTAAACTTTATATGCTTGTTTTGATGGGAAAATGCTTCATGTACCTGCATTAATTTATTCCATTGGAGGAATAAAAATATAATAAAAGAAGTATTCCCTTTTGGAATTATCTTATCTCTTTGGATGGATCTTCAGCCATACTTTGTAAAAAATTTCATCATATTTTTGTTCTTATATGTTAGAGGATTCATCCTCAAAATCTAGGTGTTAAGGAGAGAGAGTTAAGATGATCTTATATTGGCTTTGAAACTGCTCACAGAGACGATATGGGACTGGACGGACATTAATACTCCTCCTCGAGCTCATGGAAAAATGAGGCAATGAGAGTTTATGGGGGAAAATGAGACGAGGAGAAGTCTTGCCCACGGAAGAGTTAAGTAGCCCAATGCTTACCTTTGATACCATATTAGAGAGCTCATTCTCAAAACTTAGGTATTAAGAAAAGAGATTTAAGAGGATCTTCTACTGCCTTTGAAACTGCTCACAGAAACGATGTCGGACTGGACGGACATTAATATTGTAAGACAAATATGAGCATCTATATCCATGTGGGTATGCAATATATAATTAAAAGTCAAGAAAAAGTAAATGTTGGTGATGCTTAAAAAGAAAGTTTTGTTAATTGGGAAACCTATTTTTTATTATATTTTTTGCCACACTAAATATTATTAAAAATAAAAATTATTCTAATATAATAAGAAATGAAGAAAAAAAAAATCAGATATCAATGATGCTGAAAATCAAAATTTTATCTATTAATTTGGTATATATTTTGTTTTTGTTATCACTGGCAATTAGTTCATGACTAAATATTAAATAAAAAAATTATTCTTTCATATTTTTATTTTACATTTCTAACATTTTCAAGTTCCAGTGGATTCTAAAGGTTTCTATCAAAGTTGGATTTAAGAAAAACTTTTAAAATATAGAATATATTGCTACGATTATAAGGCTTATATTTAATCAAATAATTAAATTTCATAATTTAATTTATAAAATTAAATTTTTATATTTTTATAAAAAAAAGTGTAGTGGGGCCCTCTATCCTAGCCAGAGAGGAATCAGTCGGTCTGCATGCTTCCTAAAAAAGCAAAATCTGGATGAGTAAAAAAAGAATAAAAAAAGGAAAAGAAAACGCTGATTCACTCTATGCTCCAGGATTCATAATAAATTTGGGGTTTTTGGAGGTAAAACGATAATAGTATTAGTAATAAAAAATTAAAAAAAAGGTAAAAGACACTCATCTCCTCTTATTTAAAACTTAAAATTAAAAATTAAATTAAATTTATAAAATTAAATTTTTATATTTTTATGGACTTATAATTTAATGATTCTCTATAAAGTTTATGCACAAGTCTCCCATAGTGTGTGTGTGTGTGCGCGCGCGCACATTCTATTTTTGGTAATGAGGGACTCCAACCACCGACGAGCCTAATTAGACCCCCTGGTGTGGCACCAAACCCTGCCTACGTTGACAGTGCCCTCCACCGGCATAGGATGTAAATTGCGGATATGCACTTAAGTGATAAGGCTCGAACCCCAGACGTACCTCTCTTTCAAGGCTATCTGGCTTCCGTCCTTACCATCTGAGCTTGTGCCCGAGGGCTTGTATGTGTGTGTGTGTCTCTATATATATATATATATATAGAGAGAGAGAGAGAGAGAGAGAGAGAGAGAAGGAGTTTAGAAAAGTGTTAGTGGGAAGGAGTTTAGAAAAGTGTAGTGGGGCCCTATATATATATAGAGAGAGAGAGAGAGAGAGAGAGAGAGAGAAGGAGTTTAGAAAAGTGTTAGTGGGAAGAAGTTTAGAAAAGTGTAGTGGGGCCCTATAATTCTACTGGAGCGGGAAAAAAAATCTAAATGTTTTTTTAAAAAATTAATGGGCCTATTTGGTTCCTACCTCTATCAAAGAGAGGAAATATTTTATTTTATTTTTAAACTAGTGGAGCTTATGTGGGGCCCTTCTTATGGAGAGAGAGAGAGAGAGAGAGAGAGAGAGGGGGAAAGAAATTTAAAAAAATTGTTAGTGGGAAGGAGTTTAGAAAAGTGTAGTGGAAACCTGTACCTTTGTCAGAGAGGGGAAAAAAATGAAAATCTAAATATATTTTTTTTAAAATTACTAGGTCTGCTTGGTTCCTACCTCTGTCAAAGAGAGGAAAAATTTTATTTTTAAATTAGTGGAGCTCGTGCGGGCCCTTCCTATGGAGAGAGAGAGAGAGAGGGAAAGAAATTTTTAAAAAAAATGTTAGTGGGAAGGAGTTTAGAAAAGTGTAGTGGAACCCTGTACCTCTGTCAGAGAGGGAAAACAAAACAAAATGAAAATCTAAATATTTTTTAAAAAAAATTACTGGGTCTGCTTGGTTCCTACCTCTGTCAAAGAGAGGAAAAATTTTATTTTATTTTATTTTATTTTTAAATTAGTGGGGCTCATGCGAGCCCTTCCTATGTCGAGAGAGAGGATAAAAAAAAATCTAGATGAGAACAATTTTTTTTTTTTTTTAAAGAAAAAAGCTGATGCTAAGTGTTAGTGCTCGATTGACTATATTTAAGGATTCAAATATAATATAGATAATGACGACAACAACAACAACAATAATAATAAAATAATATTTGTAAAAGTAATGATAATTATTATAGAGGAAATGAAAAAAAAAAACAATAATAGTAATAAAAAATTCGTTTTTGCCTTTCCAATGTTTCCTTTTTTTTTTTTTTTCTCATAGTAAAAACATTGAAGACATTTTATGGGATTTAAAGGTAAAATGATAATAGTAGTAATAAAAAAAAAAAAAAAAAGTAAAAGACACTTACATTCCCTGAAATTTACCAAAAAGATAAGGATCATTCTTAAAATTTTAAAAATTCCACAGACCTTTCATCAAGTTTACATTTATGGACACTCATACCCCTTTTTATTAATATTCAAAATGAATTTAGAAAAATAATTTTTTTTTTCAATTATGCTCTCAACCGTTGGGAGCTGCTAGCTTCCTATGCGTGAATTTTTTTCTTTTTTCCAGTTATTTTGTCAACTCTCAACCCAAAGATTGCTAGATTTTTTACTCTATTAGTTGAAATAGGTAAAATTATATGAAATTTGATGGGAGTTGCAACTAATGAATCAATGAGAGTCAAAAATTTATTTTATTTTTTGTTTCAAATTGATATGAATGTAAAATTGAATAGAAATGTCTATTTTGTTTTGAAGGCAAGTAACGTGAAAAGAACTTAATAAGAATAAAGAAAGGGGGGGAGGGGGGGGGGGGAATTTTTTCAAAAGCAAATTAATCATGTTATAGTATATAACTAAGAGCAAATCTCAGGAATTTAAAAAACCTTTAGGAAGGTCCTTATCTTTTTGCAAATCTCAGGAGAGGTGGGTATCTTTTGTTCTAAACACTTTTTTTCTTAAGAATGACAACAATGATAATTAATAAATAAATAAAAATTATTTTTTAAACTTTTCATAATAATAAAAATAATAGAATTATGTTGTAGTATATAATTAAGAGCAAATCTCAGAGAATTTAAAAAATCTTTAGGAAGGTTCTTATCTTTTTGCAAATCTCAGGAGAGGTGGGTACCTTTTGTTCTAAACACTTTTTTTCTTAAGAATAACAACAATGATAATAAAAAATAAATAAACATTATTTTTTAAACTTTTCATAATAATAAAAATAATAGAAAATAAAATAGGATAAATAATAATAACAAAGGGAAAGGAATCATTTTTTTTTAATAAAAAAAGCACTATTTACCCTCCAAAAATTACCAGTGGCACTCCGCATTTATTTTTTCAAGTATTAGATAATAAATTTATACATTAATTTTCCCAATGAAATGACAAAAGTATTCCTTTTTTTTGGTGAGTCAAAAGTTAAAGTTACCAATTGAACAGACATACCTTTTAGAGTTCCAATAGCAACTTTCTTTGATTTATTTCAATCAAGATTCATTGTATCATAAGGTGCTACATTATTTTGTTAAGGGTTCTATTAACGAGGGTCATAGGACTATAATAATGACCGCAACCTTAAGGTCTGTTTAAAACTTGAAGAACATTAGAAGAGGAAATAAAAATATAAAAGCACAACTTTTCATGTTTGGTTATGAAGTGAGAAAGAAAAACATAAAACGCAGCAAATAAATTAATAAAAATTTGATTTTATGCATTCTTAATAATTGAATATTCTTAATATTTGACAATATTAAAATAAAATTTTATTTTGATAGTATTTGATACCCAAAAATATATAATAGAAATTTTTTTTTCTTTTTTTCTTTTTCTTTCCTTTACTCAAACAAAGTTCTTAAGCCTTACTTTGAATTTGGAAAAAAAAAAACAAGAAAAGGAAAGGAAAATTTGAAAAGATCCACTCTTTTTTTTTTTTTTTAAATAAAAAGTGCGACACCTCCATTTATTTATTAATATACCCTCACTTTTGGCGGAGGAATAGCGTGGTTACAAGATAAAACAAAAGAGAAAGTACAGAAAACCCTCAAAAAAAAAACCAACACTAGCAACCAACCAAATTAGGACAACAAAATTAAAACATGAATAACAAAGAAGATAATAACATAAACAAAAAAAAAAACACCAAGTGAAACTCTAGAGATGAACTAACGCGAACGGAAACGAGACCCCACTTATCCATCCGAAGAATACCTTTCAGATAACGTGGTAGAAGATGTTGTTCTTTGTAGATTACATTATTTCCCATTTCTTCTTTTTTAATAAGAAAATCAACTGCACTATTGTCTTCCTTATATTGATGCATCACCATGACGTTCACTCTTTCTAGCTCCACCACGAGCTCCTCCCAAAATTTCCAAAGATATCACAAAGTACATCTACCTTTCTGAAATTAATCAATTACAATTCGCGAGTCATATTCAATAATCATATTAAAATAATGCAAACTTTTGCACAAACGAATTCCTTCCCTGATTGCTTTTAATTCCGCACTATTATTCGTATCATTGCCAAAATAACTTGAAAAAGCTACTTTTACCATGCCATGACAATCTCGAATGATTCCTCCACATCCTGAAGTACCCAAATTGCCCCTACAACTCCCATCACAATTAAGTTTTATCCACCATACTGGAGGTTTAACCCATGAAATAACTTTCCCAAACCTGTCGCAAACTCCCTGATGCTTAATTTGAAACTCATTCAAAATCTTAATGTCTGACTTCTTCAATTTTTGAAAATAATTGTTGCTCTCAGCAATAAAACTAACCCGGAATAGAACATTTCTCCACATCTGATCTGCACTTTGATAAACTCCTACCATTCTCGCTTTACATCTTCGATCCTAGGGGCACCACGTAATCAAACACGGAATCAATCCGATTAAAGTACCTTTTATAGACGATTTTTTAGCATAGTGAAACCAATTTGCAATTTTGTTTTTCTAGAGAAGGGATCGTTGGAAAGGAATCCCCAACGCCACACTAGCCCGACGCCAAACCTCTGAAGCCACCTCACCTAAAGAAAGAATATGATCAGTGTTTTCCTGACTACTCTGAACGCAATAATCACAAACCGAAGCCATCTATTTTCTTTTGACCTGAATTCTATCATCTACAACCAAACATTAAATCAGGCTCTCTATAAATACATTGAGATTCTTCTGGACAATAAAAATGTCAAAACTAGTCATTCCACACAAAATTAATACTTCTGATCCTCACTGTCTCCCAAGCCGTTTTTCTAGAGAAATTACTGTCAGGGGCAGGTTTCCAGACAAAAATATCTTGCCCACTTTTACTTGCTGGCACCTAGGGAAGATTCACTTTTTTTTTTTTTTTTTTCTGTGTTTAGTTGTCAATAAAAATGAGAATGAAAAAAATAAAAAAAAACATATAAATTATAGACACCCCATTTTGTTCGATCATTAGCAAAACTTTAAAGGTTTAAAATTTATTTTTTAATTTTTAGTCCTTTCTAACTATTTGTTTTAGGTGTCATCTATGGTTTTCATCTAATTAGGTCTTTGGTTTTTACTCTCTCAGCCTCATGCTTTGAATTAAAATTTCATTCATGGGGTTTTTTGTATAATTTATTTTACATTCATCCATAAACATTACAAGTACAATATTTAACGGAAAAAAAAAAAAAAAAAAAAAAACAAAGAGAGAAAATTTGCACATGGTTCTTTATCACATGCATACACAAAAGGGCGTTTTAAAGTTGGTTTCACCTGTTAAGGTATTTTGGGTCAATTTTGTGATTTAAAGTCATTGTGGACCCATTACCTGTATTGCAGTCTAACTTGGGCTAGTGGTGATTTGGGGCCCACTGTGGGTTAATTGAACTTGAAGAACATTAGGAGAGGAAAGAAAATATAAAAGCTCCATTTTTTATATTTGGTTATTAAGTAAAGAGAGAAAGAAAGTTAAAACATATAACAAATAATTCAACAAAAATTTGATTTTACACATTATTAATATATGAGTTTCCTTAGGATGAATAGGTTGGGTCTCACTTTCGTTCGTCGTTAATTCAACTCTTGAGTTTTTGTTTAGTGTATTTTGATTTGTTTTTTTGTAATTTTATCTAGGTCTGTTTAGATATGTTTTTTGTTTGCTTTTGTTTTGTTTTGTTGTCCTGATTTGATTAGTTGTTGGTGTTGTTTTTTGGAGGGTTTCAATTTCATTATCTGTAATCTCCCCTTTGTTTGTCTTGTAACTACAGTATTCCTCCGTCAAAAGTGAGAGCATATCAATAAATAAAAGGAGGTGTCGCCTTCTTTTAGTAATATATATATGTGAATTTCCTAATATTTGACGACATTAAAACAAATTTTTATTTTAATAGATTTGATACAAAAAGAAAATATAATGAAAAATTTTCTTCCTATTTTCTTTTCCTTTCTTTACTCAAAACAAATATTTTAGGTCTTATTTTGAATTTGGGGGAAAAAAAAAAGCAAGGAGAGGAAAATTTATAAGGGATCTACCCTTTTTATTTATTTATTATTACATAGGAACTCCAACCATCAATGAGCCCTTCGGACCCCCTTGTGCGGCACCAAACCCATGGATCAGCGTTCTCCATCCCCAGGTCTCGTTGATCAGGGTAAAGTCCGGAATGCGAACATAGCTCCTGTGCATCAGTTGAACGTTCGACCAATCCGACCCCCGAGACATATCTCCATTACCATTCACGGTCCCCCGCTAACTCACAGAACGAACTCTCATCATCCACGGCTCCTACTGACTTACAGAATAAACTCTCACCATCCACAGGTACCACTAGCTCCATGAGTGTATCTACCTGGAATTGAACTCTTGTTACTCCTTACTTGCTAATGTCTTTCCACCATGTCATGCCCGTGGGGATAGGGATCTACTTTTTTATTTCTATACTTAGTTGTCAAGAAAAATAAAAATGAAAATAAATAAATAAATAAATATATATATATAAAAGAACAAATATTTAATTTTGCACATCGCTAATATTTTATTTTTAAAAACATTTAATCATATTATACTTAATTTTCATGTTAATAGTATTTGAAATAGAGAAAAAAATTCGACAAGAAATGATATCCTTCTTACTTTCCTTCTATTTCTTGTTTCAAAAAAATATTTTTATGCAAATGAGCTCTTAACCTAAATGGAACCTACTTGTTAGATGTCCTTTAGAGGATAACAAATACAAGTCTATAAAATATTTTGTTTTATTCAAGTCGTGCCCTATATTTCTATTTTAGTTGAATAACAAGAGGTAATCCATCTCGCATTTAATCATTTCCCATAAGAAATTATTCAGGAGACCTCCTCTCTATGTGTTTATGTGTCTATTTCTTAAATTATACACATATTGAAAATAAGTCTTCCTCTTTATATATATTATATTAATGAATGTAACACCAATTTGTCATATATGTAATATTTAAAATATAAACATATGGACAGATGGAGGAGGAGGTCCCCTGTATAATTTTCTTTTGCTGCCGTCATCCATTTAAAATAATACTATGAAAATCTTAACGAGTTAGATATCTCTCAGAGGACAATAAATATGAGTGTTGAGACTCATGTGCATATTTTTTTATTTTAAATAAACAACTTTTCTATTATTCTTGTCGGGTAGGATCAACACATTAATTAGTCTTTATAATGTAATCTATATAAAGGGGGCTTCGAAAGGAAGTAATTCATCCATCTAAACAACTTTGTTTTTGAAGTTTATTCAACATCTTCTTAAAAATAATGGCATCTTTGAAGTTTTTCATCTGCTTATTCTTTTTAATTATGACTCACATCTATGTTGAAGGAGCTGTTGATCGATTATCAAATACCATTGGCGATGATAAAAAAGGTGATTTTTCTTGCTCTCTTCGTATATATATATATTTTGGGAAAAAAAAATATTCAAGAATAAACCTTCTGTTGGGTTTGTATATCGTGTCGGGAGAGACCTCGATGGTTGTCTTGTCGGGTGAGATCCCTTGCGAGGAGAGATCCTGATGTGTGAGAGGGAGATTGTTAGGTTATCTCACATCGGTTGTGGAAATGACCAATGGTTAGTTATTATGCATGGGGGAAAGTCTCACCTTTTGAGTTAGTTTTTGGGATTGAAAAGACTCTACACCAACCAACATCTTCTTCACTTTGTATTTTAATGCTATATATATATATATATATATATATATATATATATATATATATGTATATAATGAAATAAAAAGTTGTTTAGTTTGGTGTTTTAATTTGGTAAAATAATTTGCGAATGCAGAGTTTCCTTGCTCTGCGTATTCACGGTGCCCACATGGATGTTGCGACTGCTTCGACTTGGAATGCAGGAAATGTTGTGCTGCGAAAGAGATTATTACAGACTCCTTTGGGATTGATGCGACCATACCTTAATGATGGATGGTTTAGCGGGGCATGACAATGTTGATCCACAACCATGTTTGTTCTTAAACTTTATAAGTTTATTTTGATGGGAAAATGCTTCATGTACCTGCATTAATTTATTCCATTGGAAGAATAAAAATATAATAAAAGAAGTTTTCCCTTTTGGAATTATCTTATCTCTTTGGATGGATCTTCTGGCATACGTTGTAAAAAATTTCATCATATTTTTGTTCTTATATGTTAAAGGATTCATCCTCAAAATCTAGGTGTTAAGGAGAGAGAGTTAAAATGATCTTATATTGGCTTTGAAACTGCTCACAGAGACGATGGACATTAATACTCCTCCTCGAGTCCATGGAAAAATGAGACGATGAGAGTTTATGAGGAAAAATGAGGCAAGGAGAAGTCTTGTCCACGGAAGAGTTAAGTAGCCCAAGGCTTAACTCTGATACCATGTTAGAGAGCTCATCCTCAAAACCTAAGTATTAAGGAGAGAGAATTAAGAGGATCTTATACTGACTTTGAAACTACTAACAGAGACGATGTCGGACTGGACGGACATTAATATTGTAAGACAAATATGAGCATCTATATCCATGTGGGTATGCAATATATAATTAAAAGTTAAGAAAAAGTAAATGTTGGTGATGCTTAAAAAGAAAGTTTTGTTAATTGGGAAACTTATTTTTTATTATATTTTTTGCCACACTAAATATTATTAAAAATAAAAATTATTCTAATATAATAAGAAATGAAGAAAAAAAAAATCAGATATCAATGATGCTGAAAATCAAAATTTTATCTATTAATTTGGTATATATTTTGTTTTTGTTATCACTGGCAATTAGTTCATGACTAAATATTAAAAAAAAAAAATTATTCTTTCATATTTTTATTTTACATTTCTAACATTTTCAAGTTCCAGTGGATTCTAAAGGTTTCTATCAAAGTTGGATTTAAGAAAAACTTTTAAAACATAGAATATATTGCTACGATTATAAGGCTTATATTTAATCAAATAATTAAATTTCATAATTTAATTTATAAAATTAAATTTTTATATTTTTATAAAAAAAAAAAGTGTAGTGGGGCCTCTATCCTAGCCAGAGAGGAATCAGTCGGCCTGCATGCTTCCTAAAAAAAAGAGCAAAATCTGGATGAGTAAAAAAAGAATAAAAAAAGAAAAAGAAAAAGAAAAAGAAAAAGCTGATTCACTCTGTGCTCCAGGATTCATAACAAAAACAAAGAAGGCATTTTTTTTTTTTTTTTTGGGGTTTTTGGAGGTGAAATGATAATAGTATTAGTAATAAAAAATTAAAAAAAAGGTAAAAAACACTCATCTTCCCTAATTTAAAAGACAAGAATTTTCTCTAAAATTTTAAAAATCTGATAAACCTTCCCTTAAGTTTGAATTTATGGACACTTATACCCTTATGTCAACTTCATGTTAGTATTCAAATAAAAGTTAAAAAAATATTATTATTATATTTTCAATTATGCCCTCAACCCTTAGGAGCCGCTAGCTTCTTATGTGTGAAAATTTTTTTTTTTTTTTCCTAATTATGTTGTCAACTAGACCTAAAAACTAAAATAAAAGCACCTTGGGTGCTGGCTATGACAAGAGCAATCAATTCACCTCGAGTTGGGGAAGGAGGTAAAGGTTTAAAGAGCCCTGGCCCCACCTTGGTTCCTAGTCATAAAAAATTTTAAAAAATAAATTAAACAAATTAAAAAACTTAATGGAAGACATTAAATATCTTGAAATTAAATTTAAGTTCAAAGTAAAACAAATTCATTAAATGATTTGTAATTAATATAAATTATTTCAACAATTAAATACTAGACCTAAAAATTCAAACAAAAGAATTGATTTTTTTGAAGTTGCATTTAAATTTGACCTGTAATGATTTATTAAATACTGAAACCAATACAAGTTATTTTCCTAGACTTAAAAGCTCAAACAAAAGTATTTATTTTCTTCAAATTGCATTTTAGTTTGTAGTATAATAGATTTATTAAATGCTCTGTAATTAATACAATACTTAAAAGTTCAAAAAAAAGCATTATTAATATTTGAGTTTATACATTAAACATATAGCAAATAAATCAACAAAAAGTTGATTTTATACATTATTAATATTTGCGTTTCCTAATATTTGACGACATTAAAATAAATTTTTATTTTAATAGGCTTGGTACAAAAAGAAAATATAATGAAAAATAAATTTTCGTCTCATTTTCTTTTCCTTTCTTTACTCAAACAAATTCTCTACGCCTTATTTTGAATTTGTAAAAAAAAAAAAAAAAAAAACCAAGGAAAGGAAAATTTAAAAGGAATCTACTTTTCTTTTCTATGATTAATTAGTTGTCAAAAAAATGAAAATGAAAAAAAATAAATAAATAAATAAATATATATATATATATATATATATATATATATAACAAATGAACAAATATTTAATTTTACACATTGCTAATATTTGATTTTTAAAAATTTTTAATCATATTATACTTAATTTTCATATTAATAGTATTTGATATAAAGAAAAAGTACGATGAGAAATTATTTTCTTCTTATTTTCTTTCTATTTCTTTTTTCAAACAAATTTTTTTTGTTACATAAGAACTCCAGCCACCAACAAGTCCTTTGGACCCCTTAGTGCAGCACCAAACCTACGGATCAGTATCCTCCCTCTAGGTCTCGCTGATCAGGTAAAATTCTAAATACAGACACAGCTTCCGTGCATTAGTTGGACGTTCGGCTAACCCGTCCTATATTTCTATTTTAATTAAATAACAGGGGGTAATCCATTTCGCATTTAACCCTTTCTCACGAGAAATTATTCAGGAAACTTCTTCTCCATGTGTTCATGTGTCTATTTCTTAAATTATACACATATTGAAAATAGGTTCTCCTCTTTATATATATTATATTAATGAATGTAACACCAATTTGTTATATATGTAACATTTAAAATATAGACACATGGAAGATGGAGGAGGAGGTCCTCTGTATAATTTTCCTTTGCCACCGGTATCCATTTAAAATAATACTATGAAAATCTTAATGAGTTAGATATCTCTAAGAGAATAATAAATATGAGTATTGAAACTCGTGTGCATATTTTTTATTTTAATTAAACCACTTGCCTATTATTCTTGTCCCCACCCATTAATTAGTCTTTATAATGTAATCTATATAAAGGGAGGTTCGAAAGGAAGTAATTTATCATATAAACAACTTTGTTTTCGAAGTTTATTCAACACTTTTTTAAAAACAATGGCATCTTTGAAGTTTTTCATCTGCATATTCTTTTTATTTATAGCTGACATCTATGTCGAAGGAGCTGTTGATCGATTGTCAACTACCGTCGACATTAATATCAATGGTGATTTTTCTTCTTCTCCTTGTATTTTTTTTTTTTTTTTAAATCATTCAAGAACAAATCTTTTGTTGGGTTTCTATGTCATGCCAGAGGAGATCTCGATGGTTGCCTTGCCAGGGGAGATCTTGATGCCTAGGGCCAACTCTTCACAATATGAGGCCTTATGTGAATGATTTAACTATGGGCCCTTAATATTTTTTTTTAATTTTTATTTTTTTAAAAATTAATTTTTTTAATTTTTTAAGATGCAAAATCACTAATTAAAGTTTTATATTCAACTTGTATTTCATTTATTTGATAATGGAAAAGTCAATGTATGGGAAGAGAGCATCATAAATATGTTAAAATTATTACATTAAAAAAAATTAGGGGCTCCAAAATTTACTTGAAAAATAAAGAATTAAATTGCATTTCCTTTATATTTTAAAATACAATTTTATTTACTTGATAGTGGGAAAATCAATATATGAGAATAGAGCATCATAAATAATGTTAACATTCTTACATTAAAATAAATAAATTTAGGGCCCTCAAGGTCAGGCCGGCCCTATTGATGCCTTGCTAGGAGAGACCCCGATGTGTGGGGGGGAAATTAGTGGATTATCCCACGTTGGTTGTGGAAAGGATTAATGATCAGTTATTAAGTGTGAGAGAAAGTTTCACTCCTTAAATTAACTTTTGAAATTGTAAGGTTCTAAACCACCCAACATCTTCTTCACTTTTTATTTTAATGCTATGAACATGATGAAATATATATATATATAATGAAATTAAAAATTGTTTAGTTTGGTGTTTTGATTTGCTAAAATAATTTGCTCATGCAGCGTTTCCTTGCTCTGCGGTTTCACTGTGCTCAAATGGATGTTGCTTGTGCTTCGAGTCCTCATGCCTGAAATGTTGTGCCGCGAAAGAGATTATTACAAACTCCTTTGGGATTGATGCGACCAAACCTTAATGATGGATGGTTCAGCAGGGCATGGCAATATTGATCTACAACCATGTTTGTTCTTAAACTTTATATGTTTATTTTGATGGGAAAATGCTTCATGTACCTGCATTAATTTATTCTATTGGAAGAATAAAAATATAATAAAATAATTATTGATGGATCTTCTGCCATGCTTGAAAAAAATTTCATCTTATTTTTGTCGTTGTAAGACAAATATGAGCCTATATATATATATATATATATATATATATATATATATATATATATGTTATAATTGAATAAGAGGATTTTTCTATATTATATTATTCAACAATACAAGGGTATATTTATACATGAGTTAATGATCCCAAATTATTCCTAAATATCTACTCTATAATAAATACATAATAAATAATAAAGAAAAAGTGTATATGTATCTCTAATACTCCTCCTCAAGTTGGAGCATGGAGATCCGTAATGCCGAACTTACGTGATAAGTCTAGAAAATATTCATGACCCAAAGTGTAAGAACCCGAACCATAATATATGAATTTAATTAATTAAGAAAAAGGAAAAATGGTAATTGAGTAGGCTTCGTTGACGAAGCCAGAGTTTGTCGATGAAAGCTTAAGTTGCTCGACGACGAAATGCAGGAGCTCGTCAACGAGGAGAAGCCGAGAGGTTTCGGGAATCCGAAAATCTTAAGCTCTTCGACGAATTATCTTTAGCGCCTCGTCGATGAAGACACCATCTCGTCGACGAGGGCGGCCGAGTCAAATGGTTATAAATATCAATTTTCATTACTTCTTAGCTAAGAAATCTCAAATCCTCTCTCTATCTCTCTAGAAACTCAACATGCTCTCTCTCTCTCACTAGATTTCTTTGTCGTACGTTGCTGGAATTGTAAATCAAACGTTACCACGAGGATCAGGGAAGGATTCTCTACAAGTTTTATGGATCGGATCTTCGTTTCGGGCGTTTTCGGGTTTCGGCTCAAAATCAAGGTAAGATTCTGTTATTAATTCTGTTTCTGTAGTTGTGTAGAGAATAGAGTTGTGAGCATGTTCTGTACTATGGTTTGTCGGTTTTGGGAACTCAGTTCACTGTTTAGGGGCCATAGAGTTCGGGACTGACCATTTGGGGAAAGGTAAGGGGATTCAGTTTATGTCGGTACTGTGTGCGTTTCAGTTACTCATTTGGGGGAATCTAATGGGTACAAACTATGAGTTTTTCATGTTATAGTTTTGGGAAAAAGGGGGCAACGGGTTGCATTCCTGGTTTTGTTGGAAACCCGTTAATATATTGTGATATATATTGTGTTATATATGTTTGGAAAATCATGATTTTAGACTACCAAATGTGTATGGTTTGTTTGGTTATATGAGCATGCATAGTTGTGTTTTTGTGGAAATGCAATAGGAACATGGTTCTGAATTGTTCCAAGTACTGAAAGAGCATTTGGCTCTATATCCAAGGGCGTGAGAAATCACCTACCATGTTTGGTAAGAGTGTCCGACTCTACATCCAAGGGCGTGAGCCTTACCAGTTGATCATCGAAGGGTGTGAATCCACCAGTTGTACCGGTACGATGCCATGGGAGCCTAGGGCTACGCCATGTGCCGGGGACGCCGTGTAATGCGAATCGACTTCGGGCCAAAGGGTGTGACAACACCGAAGCTTGATCATGTGTGTGTGCATGTATGCACTGTACTAGAACTATTTTGTGAAAATACTGGAATTGCATTTAACTATGTATATTTTGTGTCATGATAACACTCAAATGCCACACACTGATATAACCTGTATCTGCCTTACTGAGAGGTGTCTCACCCCTACTGTATGTACATATTTTACAGGTCCTTCGAGTAACCAGGACTAACGTGTAACGACCCGCTCCTTTTTCGCATATTATTTTTTTTTTATATAAATAAATTATCATCACATCATACAATCCAGCTCAGCAGGTCACAATCCACCTGGACCCGTGGGCACCAGGGATATAACAAAACATACAGCAGAAGCCTACGCAGCAGAAAGTACAAAATTATATACATCTCATCACAATGTGCATAACACATACCAGAGTCACTACAATTACTATCTCACAGTATATACATCCCAAAAATGAAATCTAGGGACAATCCCCACAAAAACCTAACTGTCCCTACCAAAAACTTACCCTTCCAAAGAGGGCAACCAACTGATCTAGATCAGCGGGGCTTTTCCCGCTCTCCTATCAGGGGCTCCTGCAAAATGTATAAGATTTAGGGGTGAGACACCTCTCAGTAAGGGAAATAAACTAATACCAGTGTGTGGCAACATGAGTATTCTGTGTTCTACATATACCATACATAACATATTTAATACTGTTTATCAAATCTGGGAAAACATATGCATATCAACACATAACAGAACATACTGCATTTTCATAAACATATCTCATCTCATACACTAATAATAACATAAAACAATCCTGGTAGGTTAGCTGGCTGTTGTCATGTATTACCCCCACATGACTGGGTTGTGTGGCCCGAAGGCGGGACTTGACAATAGTTGGCCGACCACTGCCAAGTCAAACAGTAGTCTGTAGGTTCGATGGGTTTACCCAGACTGGTCCGTACACCAGGGGCGATAACAGCACACTTCTTGAAAATAACCACATCGACCATCCAATCTCACACCACTCCGTCCAGCGGCGTTAACACAGATATCATGATCACGAAGACCATGGACACATAACAACGGTACCGTGCAAGTGCTAGCCTAGACCAAGCCAACCAGGTTCTGATATCATATACATATACTAAAATCGTGATACATAAATATCTCATATCATTTATTTTCGCATCAATCATATCATTTCACATATATACGTGTATCATAAAAATCATCGGCCCGTACGCCGGTATTACACATTTTAACATAGCATGGCCCGTACGCCGGCAAATCACATAGCACAGCCCGTACGCTGGCAATCCACATAGCACGGCCCATACGCCGGCAATCACATAGCACAGCCCGTATGCTGGCAAATCACATAGCACAGCCCATACGCTGGCAAATCTCATCCACATAGCACGGCCCATACGCCGGCAAATCACATATACATATAAAAATATCTCGGCCCGTACGCCGGTTTTCCATCATAGAAATCCATATCATCCCCATTCCAAAAAAAAACAGTACAAAACATTTTTATACTCATGCCACACTAAACAAATTTTCCTCGTATTCAACATATCATCTTTTAAACAGTATTTTCCAAATATAAATCATATATATAAATATATTTATTTTTCCTAAAACCAGATGCTATATATATGTATACATGCATTTTCTTAAACAAAACTAGCTTAGTTTATCCCCTTACCTGATTCCTGAAAAGCCCCTAAGAAAATCTCCCCCGTACCCACAAGGTTCTCAACTCAACACCCTGAAAATGAAAACTCGCAGAATTAAAGTTCAGTATTTTCGTACGTACAACATTTTCTATAACTACCACTAAGTCAAATTCGACTTTAAAAAGTCTTACCTCAACTTAGGGATGATTTCCCACGTTCCCAATCAACACCCTGGAACTGAAAATTTCCAGTATTAAAGTTCAGTATTTTTACGCGTATATCACTTTCTTCAACTGTCAAAAATCCAAATATTGAATATAAAGCCTTACCTTGGATTTGGGATGAAATCCAATTTCGTTTTCCTGACGATCCGTTCCGGCAAACTTGTAGAGAATTTCGCCAGGAGCGTCGTGGTGGTTTCGGTTTGTCGATCCGGCGTAAAACTAACCCGAAATCGAAGAGAGAGAGAGAGAGTTGTAGGAGAGAGAGAAAGAGAGAGAAAGTGAGAGAGAAGAGAGACACGGCCAACAAATCCAAAAATTGGATTTCCTTCCAAAGCTTCTTAAAGAAGCTTGCTAATTTAATAATATATATATATAATAAACCTAAAGTAAAGTAAAGAAACTTTCATACCTTTTATATATATATATATATATATATATATATATATATATATATATATATACACACACACACACAAGTATATATATATATATATATATATTTGTTCCTTATCATACTGTTTATTTTATTTATTAATTTAATTAATTAATTTTATTTTATTATTTTATTATTATTATTATTATAATTATATTTTTATTTTTTTTCGGGTTACTACATTCCTCCCCCCTTAAAAGAATTTCGTCCTCGAAATTTACTGTTTCCGTACTCGCCATCCTTTAATCAGGAAAAAGGGTCTACTCATTTTATTACCTATCCTCACTTATGGCGGAGGAATACCGTGGTTACATCTCGAGTCTTGGAAGATTACATATAAAAAAAGAAAACCATTCTCCCAAAACTAAAGTACTACACTATTCAACCATTACATGTACCTGCAACAGAAAACTACTTAACTATTTACATTTATTCACTCAGACTTCTTGAAATAAATGCGGATACCTTTGCTTCATCTGCTCCTCAGACTCCCAAGAAGCCTCTTCTACTGCATGATTCCTTCACAAGACTTTTACTTGAGGAATCATCCTGTTACGTAGCTCTTGCACTTTCCTATCCAGAATCTGTATTGGTATCTCCTCATATCCCAATGAATCACTAAGCTCTAACTCATCATAATTGATGACATGAGAAGGGTCTGGGACGTATTTCCTCAACATAGCTACATGAAATACGCTGTGAATCCTGGACAATACAGGTGGCAAAGCTAGCCTGTAGGCTACCGGTCCCACTTTATCTAGAATCTCAAATGGACCGATAAACCTAGGACTAAGTTTACCCTTCCTCCCAAATCGCATAACCCCTTTCATCGGAGCTATCTTCAAAAATACGTGATCACCTACGTCAAACTCTAAATTCCTGCGGCGATGGTCGGCATAACTCTTCAGTCGGCTCTGAGCTGCACTGATCCTGTCCCTGATAAGACGAACTTTATCACACGCCTGCTGAACCAGCTCTGGTCCCACTACTCGCCGCTTACCCACTTCATCCCAAAACAAAGGAGAACGACATCTCCTACCGTATAAAGCCTCAAATGGTGCCATGCCAATGCTAGATTGATAACTGTTATTATACGCAAATTCTACTAATGACATGAACTGAGTCCAACTACCCCCAAAGTCTAGTATACACGCTCTGAGCATGTCCTCTAATATTTGTATCGTCCTCTCAGTCTGCCCGTCTGACTGAGGATGGAATGCCGTACTAAACGATAATTGAGACCCCAGAGCCTCCTGCAGACTCCTCCAAAATCGTGATGTGAATCGTGGGTCTCGATCCGACACAATAGATACAGGCACCCCATGAGAACGTACTATCTCCTGAATGTAAATCTCCGCTAAACGGCTGAGGGAGTAGCTGATCTTGATGGAAATAAAGTGGGCCGCCTTTGTCAATCGATCAACAATCACCCAGATGGCATTATGACCATGTAATGCCGTCGGCAGTCCTGACACAAAGTCCATCGATATGTGATCCCACTTCCACTCCGGGATGAATAACGGCTGCAACTGCCCTGCCGGTCTCTGGTGCTCAGCCTTTACCTGCTGGCACGTCAAACACTGCGCTACATACTCAGCAATCTCTCTCTTCATACCACTCCACCAGTATGACTCTCGCAGATCTCTGTACATCTTCGTACTACCGGGATGAACTGTATACAAAGATCTGTGAGCCTCCTCTAGAATAGTCTTCCTGATCTCAGTATCGGCAGGAACACATAATCTGGAACGGAACCGCAAAGCTCCGTCATCTGCAATACTGAACTCCTCCCCCTGCCTACTCTGTACTCTGTCTATCACCTCCACTAGCTCTGGATCTTGCTTCTGGGCAGCTTTAATTCTCTCCTGTAGAGTAGGCTGTACCACTAGGCTGGCAATATATACTGGGAGATCACTCTCCACCAACTCTATGCCGAGTCTCTCCAGATCCATAATGATCGGATGCTGGATCCCCATAGCCGCCAACACCGGCTCCCTGGATTTCCTGCTCAACGCATCAGCTACCACGTTTGCTTTCCCTGGGTGATAACTGATGGTACAATCAAAATCCTTAATCAGCTCCAACCACCTTCTCTGCCTCATATTCAGTTCTTTCTGTGTAAAGAAATACTTCAAACTTTTATGGTCGGAGAAGATCTCACACTGCTCACCGTACAGGTAATGCCTCCAAATCTTCAGTGCGTGTACCACTGCAGCCAACTCAAGATCATGGGTAGGGTAGTTCTTCTCATATTCTTTCAACTGCCTAGATGCATACGCCACTACCCTGCCATGCTGCATTAATACACAGCCAAGTCCCTTCAAGGACGCATCACTATAAATGGTATACCCTTCACCCCCACATGGGATGATCAACACTGGTGCTGTGACTAGTCTCTGCTTCAGCTCCTGAAAACTCTGCTCACAACTATCGTCCCACTCAAATCTAACATTCTTCCTCGTCAATCGTGTCAAGGGCCCTGACAAAGTTGAGAATCCCTCAACAAAACGACGGTAATAGCCTGCTAGCCCCAAGAAACTCCTGATCTCCTGGACATTTCTCGGTCTAGCCCAATTCACTATAGCCTCAATTTTGCTAGGATCCACAGAAATACCGCCTCTAGATACAACATGCCCCAAGAACACGACCTTCTCCAGCCAAAATTCACATTTACTGAACTTGGCGTACAACTTCTTTTCCCGAAGTGTCTGCAAAACCTGCCTCAAGTGCGTCTCATGCTCCTCATAGGTCCTAGAATAGACCAGTACATCATCAATAAAAACAACAACAAACTGGTCTAGGTATTGGTGGAAGACTCTATTCATCAAGTCCATAAATACCGCAGGAGCATTCGTCAAACCAAACGGCATCACTAGAAACTCGTAATGCCCATACCTAGTCCTGAAGGCCGTCTTTGAGACGTCTTCTGCTTTCACCTTCACCTGATGGTAGCCAGATCTGAGGTCAATCTTCGAATACACCCGGTACCCTGGAGCTGGTTCAAACAAATCATCGATACGGGGGTATGAGGATACTTATTCTTGATTGTCACTTTATTTATCTCCCTATAGTCTATACACATCCTCATAGTCCCGTCTTTCTTTTTCACAAATAAAACTGGAGCTCCCCACGGAGATACACTGGGCCGTATGAAGCCCTTATCTAGCAGATCTTGCAACTGATTCTTCAATTCTGCTAACTCCACTGGCGCCATTCGATAAGGTACTTTAGAAATCGGCGCTGTACCGGGAGGTAGATCAATAGAGAAATCCACCTCACGGTCGGGTGGCAAGCCTGGTAACTCATCTGGAAAAACATCCACAAACTCCTTCACTACAAGGGTGCTAGCAAGTTTGACTCATTCTCTGACATCTCTTTCACAACCGCCACAAACCCCTGACAACCCACTCAGCAGTAGTCTCCTGGCCTGAATAGCTGAAACTAGCTGAGGCGGGGATTGTACCTGTGACCCCTACAAACTTGAATTCTGCTTCCCCCGGGGGTCTAAATATCACCTCTCGTGCACGACAATCTATGCTGGCAAAATTAGCTGCTAGCCAATCCATACCAAATATAACGTCAAACCCATGCATGTCTAACACTATCAAATCAGCAGACAATGTTTTCCCCTGAATCTCTACTGGGCAGTCGCGGAGTACCCTACCACACCTCACTACCGACCCAGTCGGTGTAGATACCAACAGTTCAACATCTAATGATTGTGTTTCAGCCTCACAAAATTTAATACACCCCAAGGACACAAACGAGTGTGTAGCTCCTGAATCAAATAATGCAATAACTTTAAAAGAAAGCATAATGACCATACCTGTCACCACGTCACCTGATGCCTCAGCCTCACTCGGCGTCAGAGTAAACACCCTAGCTGGAGCCGTATTCCTCTGCTGGCCCCCCCGTGGTGCTTGATAACCTCCCCGGTATGGTCTAGGAGCTGGAACTGCATCTGGTGGAGTAGGGTAGTCTCGTACAATGTACCCCGATCTACCGACAGCGATAGCACACCGGAGCTGCATCTGGCGGGGGTAGGACAATCTCGCACTATATGTCCCGATCTACCGCAGCGGTTCTAGCACACTACACCACCAGCTCGGACACTCTCCCCAGTGCCTCCTACCACAAGTCTGACAAACTGGAGGACCTGCCCTGTCTGCACCCTCGCGTCCTCCCGGCTCCTGTCTCCGCCCCTCTACCATGATTACATCTCCTTCATGGACCCGGCCTGTGACCCTGCTGGTAGCTCGTAGATGCAGATCTCTTCCCCTCAGTCCCTGCTCATCCGCATCAAGACGCTCACCAATCTCTGCCCAAGGACGCCCTGTCGACCAACTCAGCGAAGTCCTGGATCCGCAAGCAACACCACCTGCCTAAATATACTCCGCCTCAAGCCTCTCTCAAACTGCCTCTCGCCTTCTTCACCTCATCAGGAACAATGTATGGGGCGAATCGAGAGAGCTCGATAAAACGTGCTGATATTGCTGAACGGATAGCTGTCCCTTGCTTCAGACTCAGGAACTCTTCTACCTTAGCCTCCCTCACAGTAGCTGGAAAATATCTGTCAAAGAACCAAATCTTTTAAACCGGGTCCCATGTCATAGCTATTGGAGTCACCCTTTGCTGCTCTAATAGTCTCACCGCAGTCCACCACCTCTCAGCCTCTCCTGTCAATTTATAGGTGGCAAAGAGGACCCTCTGTTCCTCAGTACATTGCAGCACAGCCAAGATTTTCTCAATCTCCTGCATCCAGTTCTCAGCGGCTACAGGATCAACTCCACCTGAGAACGCCGGAGGATTCATCTTCGTAAATTTCTCTATAGTGCACCCATGGCCTGTAGATGGACCACTCTGCTCCCTCGAGCTCCTAGCAATCTCAGCCATAACCTGCTGAGCCACGCTACATAATACCGCATCAGAGTCGGTCCCAGCTGCACTTGATGGTCCTGCTCCATCACTGCCACTCGCATGGGCACTATTTCCTTTTGGATCCATCCTGGAAAATAGCAGTTGCAATTCAGTAATCCTATCCTCATAATTTACCCACCTAACCTCACCACTCATCTCAACATTTCTAACTCATTGTTAATCCCCAGTCCTACATTCTAGGAACACAACCCGACAATAGCTTACTATGGTTTTCCTGAAATCGTCACCCCAGGAAAAACACAGAAACTACCACGGAAGTCCTGCTTCTAGACTGTAGAACAAAACCTCAAATCATTTCCTAAACTCTGGTATTGTTCCTGCTGCACTCTAAAGTCTACAGAACCTAGTAACCTAGGCTCTGATACCAACTGTAACGACCCGCTCCTTTTTCGCATATTATTTTTTTTTTATATAAATAAATTATCATCACATCATACAATCCAGCTCAGCAGGTCACAATCCACCTGGACCCGTGGGCACCAGGGATATAACAAAACATACAGCAGAAGCCTACGCAGCAGAAAGTACAAAATTATATACATCTCATCACAATGTGCATAACACATACCAGAGTCACTACAATTACTATCTCACAGTATATACATCCCAAAAATGAAATCTAGGGACAATCCCCACAAAAACCTAACTGTCCCTACCAAAAACTTACCCTTCCAAAGAGGGCAACCAACTGATCTAGATCAGCGGGGCTTTTCCCGCTCTCCTATCAGGGGCTCCTGCAAAATGTATAAGATTTAGGGGTGAGACACCTCTCAGTAAGGGAAATAAACTAATACCAGTGTGTGGCAACATAAGTATTCTGTGTTCTACATATACCATACATAACATATTCAATACTGTTTATCAAATCTGGGAAAACATATGCATATCAACACATAGCAGAACATACTGCATTTTCATAAACATATCTCATCTCATACACTAATAATAACATAAAACAATCCTGGTAGGTTAGCTGGCTGTTCTCATGTATTACCCCCACATGACTGGGTTGTGTGGCCCGAAGGCGGGACTTGACAATAGTTGGCCGACCACTGCCAAGTCAAACAGTAGTCTGTAGGTTCGATGGGTCTACCCAGACTGGTCCGTACACCAGGGGCGATAACAGCACACTTCTTGAAAATAACCACATCGACCATCCAATCTCACACCACTCCGTCCAGCGGCGTTAACACAGATATCATGATCACGAAGACCATGGACACATAACAACGGTACCGTGCAAGTGCTAGCCTAGACCAAGCCAACCAGGTTCTGATATCATATACATATACTAAAATCGTGATACATAAATATCTCATATCATTTATTTTCGCATCAATCATATCATTTCACATATATACGTGTATCATAAAAATCATCGGCCCGTACGCCGGTATTACACATTTTAACATAGCACGGCCCGTACGCCGGCAAATCACATAGCACAGCCCGTACGCTGGCAATCCACATAGCACGGCCCATACGCCGGCAATCACATAGCACAGCCCGTATGCTGGCAAATCACATAGCACAGCCCATACGCTGGCAAATCTCATCCACATAGCACGGCCCATACGCCGGCAAATCACATATACATATAAAAATATCTCGGCCCGTACGCCGGTTTTCCATCATAGAAATCCATATCATCCCCATTCAAAAAAAAAAACAGTACAAAACATTTTTATACTCATGCCACACTAAACAAATTTTCCTCGTATTCAACATATCATCATTTAAACAGTATTTTCCAAATATAAATCATATATATAAATATATTTATTTTTCCTAAAACCAGATGCTACATATATGTATACATGCATTTTCTTAAACAAAACTAGCTTAGTTTATCCCCTTACCTGATTCCTGAAAAGCCCCTAAGAAAATCTCCCCCGTACCCACAAGGTTCTCAACTCAACACCCTGAAAATGAAAACTCGCAGAATTAAAGTTCAGTATTTTCGTACGTACAACATTTTCTATAACTACCACTAAGTCAAATTCGACTTTAAAAAGTCTTACCTCAACTTAGGGATGATTTCCCACGTTCCCAATCAACACCCTGGAACTGAAAATTTCCAGTATTAAAGTTCAGTATTTTTACGCGTATATCACTTTCTTCAACTGTCAAAAATCCAAATATTGAATATAAAGCCTTACCTTGGATTTGGGATGAAATCCAATTTCGTTTTCCTGACGATCCGTTCCGGCAAACTTGTAGAGAATTTCGCCAGGAGCGTCGTGGTGGTTTCGGTTTGTCGATCCGGCGTAAAACTAACCCGAAATCGAAGAGAGAGAGAGAGTTGTAGGAGAGAGAGAGAGAGAGAGAGAGAGAGAGAAAGTGAGAGAGAAGAGAGACACGGCCAACAAATCCAAAAATTGGATTTCCTTCCAAAGCTTCTTAAAGAAGCTTGCTAATTTAATAATATATATATAATAAACCTAAAGTAAAGTAAAGAAGCTTTCATACCTTTTATATATATATATATATATATATATATATATATATATATATATATATACACACACACACACAAGTATATATATATATATATATTTGTTCCTTATCATACTGTTTATTTTATTTATTAATTTAATTAATTAATTTTATTTTATTATTTTATTATTATTATTATTATTTTTTTTTTTTCGGGTTACTACATAACGTCCTGGTGTTGGGAGCGTAGTGGTCGGAGTACTGCGAGAGGTACTTGGGTAAGTACTAGGATTGTAGTGGGTTGTCATTTTGGGATGTTGACTGGCACTTGAGTTGTATTTTGTATTATAGATCCAAGTTTCTTCTGTATAGACTCTGGTATGGTACAGAATGTGTATAGGAGGACTATTTTTCGCTGTGTATATCCGGGTTGTATGTGAATGTGTATAGGGTGTCTGGGAACCCCGCGGTGTCAAACCCTCATTCATTGTGATGTATCGTTGGATTTGTATGATACAGTGATAGGTTAGGTTACTAATTCACCCCTAGGTTCCATTATCGGGCTTGGGGCGTGACAGCTTGGTATTAGAGCTAACCAGGTTGTTAGGTCTTATAAACTTGGTTAGGCATAGCCGTGTGTACATACCAGAGTATAGGATGATGGAAATAGGTAGAGTAGGTCGAGCGTTATTTTGTTGCTAGATCGGGACTCATCGGCGATGTTCTGTGTTTTTCTTGGAATGACGATTTCAGTAAAATCACAACAAACCATCGATGATATTTCGTGTTGGAGTGATAGGACAAAGTTGGACCTGTCAGGTGGTAGTTAACATGATTAGTAGTAGATAATTGTGTTCACTGTATGTGTTGTTGGAGTATTAATAGATTCCTATTGTTTTTTTAGAATGGAACCCAAGGATAACAACCTGGGGAGTGGCTCCGAGGAGATGGCGAGTGATGAGTCTCCTTCTGTGCCTCGAGGATTGACGAGGCAAGTCCTGCGGGAGATCGGGCGAAGTGTCAAGAGACGCAAATGTTTTACTACGTCTGCGGGGTGCACCATTGAGCGGCTCACATGCATGTACCCTTCGACATTCTCAGGGGGACCTGACCCGATGATAGCCGAGGACTAGGTTGAGAAGATTGAGAGGATCTTGGAGGTTCTACACTACACGGATAGGCAGAGAGTCCTCTATGCCACCTTCCAGCTATCTGGGGAGGCAGGTTGATGGTGGACTGCAGTGAATCTGTTCGAGAAACAGAGGACTAGTCCTGTGGAGATGTCATGGAGCCATTTCAAGGAGGTGTTCTTTGACAGATATTTCCCGGCTTCCACACGTGACGCTAAAGCGGATGAGTTTTCTGCTCTGACTCAGGGGAGTATGATGGTGCAGAGGTATGCTGCTCAGTATATAAAGTTATCTCGTTTCGTACCGTGTTTGATCTCGAACGAGTACGAGAAAACTTGGAGGTTTGAGAAGGGCCTGAGGAAGAATATCCACAGATTGGTGGGAATGCTTCAGATCCGTGAATTCTTGGTTTTGGTGGATAAGGCCACTATGATCGAGATCAGTATCCGAGAGGATAAGGTGGATCAGGAGCCGAAGAAAAGGCCAGTACCTTCTCGTTCTCAGTCAGGATTTTTCCAGGGATCATGGAAGAAGAAGTATAGGAGCTCGGGTTATCGTCAGAATATCGAGCATCAGGGTTCTTAGATGAGCCAGTCAGGTGAACATTTTATCAAGTGCCACAGATGACATAGTGGTGAATGCCAGCTGTTTGGGGGTAACCTCTACAACTATGGGCAGTTAGGTCACATGGCTCAGGATTGTCATGCACTGAAGAGGGGTACGCCTTCTTCGAGTCAGAATCAGGGAAGTAATAAGGTATCCCAAGGAACATATCAGGCAAACATAGCTTTAGCAAGGCTGTACTCGCTTACTCCAATGGATGTTGAGCATGCGGGGAATGTGGTGACAGGTACTATGATGTTGCTTTTAAATAGAGCTGTGGTTTTATTTGATTCGGGTGCGACCCACTCCTTTATATCTGTTAATTTTGTTAAACTATGTGGGGTGGAGACCCAAGTCATGGACGAAAGATTGTCTGTAGCTACACCATCTGAGAGTGTATCATTTTGCAAGAGGATGTTAGAGGACTTCCTAGTGGTAATTCAGGGAAAGTTGCTACCGGTGAATCTTGTGGTATACGATATATCAGGCTTTGATGTTATACTAAGGATGGATTGGTTATTCTCCAGTTATGCTGTGATCGACTGTCATAGGAAGATGGTAGTGTTGAGACCTCCTAGAGAGCAGGAGTATAAGTTTGGGGGATCGTGTGTGCATTCGATGCCATAGATTCTATTGGCACTACAAGTAAGGAGGTTACTCTTGGACGGATGTCAGGGGTACCTGGCTTGCGTTAGGGAACCACCGCGGGATGAGTTGAGGCTCAAGGATATTTGGGCGGTCAGTGAGTTCCCGGATATGTTTCCAGAAGATTTACCCATTTTACCTCCGGATCGTGAGGTTGAGTTCGCGATAGAGTTGCTGCCTGATAAGGCACCGATCTCTAAAGCTCCATACCAAATGGCTCCAGTAGAACTTTAGGAGTTAAAGGAACAGTTGCAAGAACTACTAGATAGGGGCTTCATTCAACCTAGTGTTTCGCCCTAGGGAGCTCCAGTTTTGTTTGTGAAGAAAAAGGACGAGTTGATGCATATGTGCATTGATTACCATGAGATCAACAAGGTAACTATGAAGAATTGTTACCCTTTGCCTCGTATAGATGATCTCTTTGACCAGTTGCAGGGGACATGGGTTTTTTCGAAGATCAACCTACGGTCAGGGTATCATCAGGTAAGGGTTAGATCTGAGGATGTGGTGAAGATTGCTTTCCGAACCAAATATGGTCACTACGAGTTCTTGGTCATGCCTTTTGGCTTAACGAATGCTCCGGCGGTGTTTATGGATCTTATGAACAGGGTTTTCCATAAGTACTTGGACTGGTTTGTAGTCGTGTTTATAGATGATATTCTGGTATACTCAAGGAGTTCGGAAGAGCATGAAAGCCATCTAAGGTTAGTGTTACAGAATCTTTGAGAGAAGAAGTTGTATACTAAACTGAAGAAGTGTAAATTCTGGTTGATTCATGTTGCATTCTTAGGCCATCTGGCGTCTAAGGACGGTATCTTAGTGGATCCTCGCAAGATCAAAGTTGTGGTCAACTGGGTGAGGCTGAAGAATGTGTAGGAGGTTCGGAGTTTTCTAGGACTAGCGGGTTATAATCGTCTGTTTGTGGAGAGGTTCTATAAGTTGTCTGGGCCTCTGACTCCATTGACCAGGAAGGGGGTGAAGTTCGAGTGGACTAGTGATTGCGAGCAGTGCTTTCAGGAGTTGAAGCATCGGCTGGTTACTGCTCCATTTTTTACCATTCCTTCTAGGGATGGCAGTTTTGTGATCTATAGCGACACGTCTCTAAAGGGCTTGGGATGTGTACTTATACAGTAGGGTAAAGTAGTAGTATATGCTTCTTGGTAACTGAAGGAATACGAGAAGAATTACCCTACACATGATCTGAAGTTAGCTGTTGTTGTATATGCATTGAAGATCTGGCGACACTACTTGTATGGTGTGCAATGCAAGATTTTCACTGATCACAAAAGCCTTAGGTACTTTTTGACGTAGAAGGAGTTGAATATGAGGTAGAGACATTGGCTTGAGTTGATCAAGGACTACGATTGCACTACCAGTTATCACCAGGGGAAAGGTAATGTGGTAGCCAATGCATCGAGTCAGAAGTCAGAACATGCAGCTGAATCTGTAGTGGTAGCTCAACATCATATCAGGCAGGATCTAAAAAGCCTGGGTATAGAATTGGTGGCCGATGATCATCAGGCTTCCATTGCTAGTTTGGTGGTCTAACTGACTTTGTTTGAGCATATTAAAGTCGCGCAGGCTAGTGATGCGAAGTTGGTAAAGGTTGTGGAGAAGTTACAGAAGGGATTGGCTATGGAATTCAACATCTTTGAGGGAGGTGTGTTGAGGTTTGGGACCAGGATATGCGTTCCAAACAACACCGAGATCAGAAGGACGATTCTAAATGAAGCACATCGTTCATTGTATATGGTACATCCGGGTAGTACGAAGATGTATCGAGATTTGCGCGAGACATTCTTGTGGAGTGGTATGAAATGGAAAATTGCTCAGCTCGTGGAGCAGTGTCTAACATGTCAGCAGGTGAAGGCTGAACAACAGAGATCGGCAAGACCGTTACAGCCCTTAGCTATTCCGGAGTGGAATTGAGAGCATATTTCCATGGATTTTGTGATTGGATTGCCGCCAGCACTTCACGGGCATAATGCTATCTAGGTGATTGTGGACAGGTTGACGAAATTTGCTCACTTGTTACCGATGAAGGTTAGCTACCCTTTGAGTAGACTAGTAGACATATACCTACATGAGATAGTTAGAATGCACTGGGTACCTGTTTCTATTGTGTCAAATCGAGACCCAAGGTTTACTTCTCGATTCTAAACAAGCTTATAGGAAGCACTAGGGATGAAGCTTACTTTCAGTACAACATTCCACCCCAAGACTAATGAACAGTCGGAGAGGAAAATACAGATTTTGGAAGATATGTTGCGGGCTTGTGTGCTAGATTTCGGTGGTAATTGGATACAGTTTATGCCACTGGTAGAGTTAGCCTATAACAACAACTTTCAAACTAGTATCGAGATGGCACCGTTCGAGGCTCTGTATGGTCGGAGGTGTCGATCTCCTCTATATTGTGAGAGGTTGGTGAACGTTAGGTGTTAGGACCTAAACTCGTGCAGCAGGCGTCTAAGAAGGTGGGTTTGATTTGAGATAGGATTAAATCCGCTTAAAGTTGGCAGAAGAGTTACACAGATTTTCACCAGCGTGAGTTGGAGTTCGAAGTGGGGGTTAAGGTATTTCTAAGGATCCCTTCGATGAAAGGGGTGATGAGATTCGGGAAGAAGGGCAAGCTGAGCCCAAGGTTTATTGGACCATTTGAGGTTCTTGAGCGAGTGGGTCCAGTAGCCTATAGGATTGCACTACCCCCAGCACTCTTGAGGATCCATAATGTGTTTCACGTATCCGTACGTGTTGGATCTGTCACATGTTGTTAGTTGCAAGGACTTGGAGATTGGGGATACTTTAGCGTACGAGGAGGTACCTATACAGGTTCTGGATAGTAAAGTTCAGAAGCTACATACCAAAGACATACTGCTAGTAAAGGTATTGTGGCGGAATCATGAGGTTGAGGAAGCTTCTGGGGATCTGGAAGCGAAAATACACCGAAATTATCCACAGTTATTCTGAGTATGTGTACAATACCTTACTTTGTATTGGAATAGGTGGTTAGACGTTGGGACTATGTATTACTGTAGACTTTCGAGACGATTTATGTATGTAACCATGGTATTCCTCTGCCATAAGTGAGGGTATGTGTATGTTGTGATGGGGCTGCATTATAGTGGTCGCTGATTTTCTTTCTAAAGTCAAGTGTGTATTTGATTGTACGAATGAGTTTGTGAACGAGAGATTGCAAATTTCGAGGACGAAATTTTTTTAAGGAGGGGAGGTTGTAAGTGTTGACCTAACTAGGCTTTTTAATCCTGTTTTGATGATAACAAAATGAATGATGCTTTAATATATGATATTAAGTGATGTGTTTTAGGTAAAAAGAACTCTCAAGGTTGATAGGTTGAAGCTCAATGTTAATCTAGTGAAAGCTCCTCAGAATATTGAAGGCAATGAATGACAAATGAAGAAGTTTAAGGGCAAGCAAACTCATAGTCAAAAGTGAACCTCAAAAGGCTGAAGGAGGTTGAAGAATTTAAGAAGACCATAATTAGAAGAACTGTTGTAAGTACTTCAAAGCCAAATGCTAGTTAAATATGTAAAGCTCTCATAAGTCAAAAGAAACTAAGAAACACCTTGTTAAAAGAGCTTAAAATATGTTTTTTATTTTTATTTTGAAGCTCATTAGGCAAAGAGACTTAGAGACTTTAGTTTAAGTTTTGGAACACATTTTTCAAGGTTAAACAAGTTAATATTCTAAGATTAATTAAGCAAAGAAGAGTTTAATTCAACAATTTAATTAAATGAGGAAATTGTTCTTTGGAAAAATTTTGAATTTCAAAGTTAATTCAATAACTTAATGCTACCTAATTAAATGAGGAAATTGTTCCTTGGAAAAATTTTGAATGTCAAAATTAATTAAATCATTTAATTAAATAAGGAAAATTTTCTTTTGAAAAATTTTAAATTTCAAAATTAATTCAATAATTTATTGCTACCTACTTAAATGAGAAAATTGTTTTTTGAAAAAATTTGAATTTCAAAATTAATTCAATAATTTAATGCTACCTAATTTAATGAGGACATTATTCTTTGAAAAAGCCTATAAATATCTCTTTGGGTAATGAAAAAACAAGATAGAGAAAACACAAGAAAAGAGAGAAATCAGATAAAATTTGAAATTCATCTTGTGCTAAAATTCTTTTGAAGTTCTTCTTTGCTCACATCTTTTGCTGGAGAGGAATTCTACAATTTTGGTTCAAAGCTCGGTTTTGGGTTGCAATTTTATTTCTCTTTTAAACAAACCATTGAATTTATATTATATTCTTGTAGATTGTGATGATTCCAGGTTTTCTGGATCGTTGGCTAGGCGAGGGATTATCGCTTAGAGAGGTGCTGTTCTAGCCTTCTGAAGGAGTGTGTAAAGGTATTGTTTCGCTCGGTAAAGGAACAGGTTTAGTGAATCCTTTGGTGGTTTTTCCAAAGGCAAGGACGTAGGCTGTGTTGAAGTCGAACCTCGTAAAATCCTGTATCTCACTCTCTCTTTCCCTTACTCTTTATTTTTAGCATATTTATATTGCGTGGATAGTTTAAATTTGAAATCATATACACTACGTATATTTGGAAATCAAACAAACTTAAAGTTTATTTTTGATTTGGGTTGCGGAAACCGAAAGGGAGTATGTTGGTTAAACCATACTTTGCGAAAACCATACGGGAGTACGTTACTTGGTTAAAACGCCCAATGAACTAATAGTTTACTTGAATTCTGAATTTTGGGAAGAGTGTGGATGTGTGGTTGTAAATCATATAAAAGAAGCAAATTTATTTTAACAAGCATATCATTCAACTACAGGGCTTGATTCATATTTATAAGGCATACATAAACAAAGAACCGTCCTAATTTCTTACTACTGTATATCTTAATTTTGGTTTGGTTGTTTGCTTTCAAATTGTGTTTGATTAGTTTGGATAGTGTGGTTGATTGAAAGGTTGTTTGGTGATTTAGTTGTTTAAGTGGTTGTGTTGTTGATTGTATAAAAGAAACCAAGTTATTGTGTGTTTGAAAAATTAAACAAACAAGTAAAAGAATTGGTTAAACAATAAAAGAAGTTAGTATTCTTAAAAGGAACGAAAAAGAAATTTTTTAAATTCCTAATTCACCCCCCTCTTGGGAAGCTATCCTAATTTCAGTAAGAACCCGAACCGTGATATATTGATTTAATTAATTAAGAGAAGGGGAAAATGGTAATTGAGCAGGCTTCGTCGACGAAGACTGAGTTTGTTGATGAAAGCCTTAGGTTGTTTGGCGACGAAATGTAGGAGGTCATCGACGAGGAGAAGTCGAGAGGTTTCGGGAATCCGAAAATCTCAAGCTTGTCGACGAGATCACCGTCTCGTCAATGAATTATCTTCAATGCCTCGTTGACGAAGACGCCATCTTGTCGACGAGGGCGGCCAAGTCAAAGGGATATAAATATCCATTTTCATTACTTCTCAACTAAGAAATATCAAATCCTCTCTCTATTTCTTTAGAAACTCAACACTCTCTCTCTAGATTTCTTCGCCATACATTGTTGGAATCGTAGATTTAACGTTACCACGAGGATTAGGGAAGGATTCTCTACAAGTTTTATGGATCGGATCTTCGTTTCGCGTGTTTTCGGGTTTCGGCTCAAAATCAAGGTAAGGCTCGGTTTTTGATTCTGTTCCTGTAGTTGTGTAGAGAATAGAGTTGTGAGCATGTTCTGTACTATGGTTTGTAGGTTTTGGGAACTTGGTTCGTTGTTTAGGGGCCGTAAAGTTCAGGATTGACCATTTGGGGAAAGGTAAGGGGATTCAGTTTATTTCGGTTATTTTTGAAATCGGACTCAATAGAACTGTGGTTCACGATACTGTATGCGTTTCGGTTACTCATTTGGTGGAATCTAATGGGTAAAAACTATGGGTTTTTCATGTTACAGTTTTGGGAAAAAGGGGGCAACGGGCTGCATTCCTAGTTTTTTGGAAAACCATTAATATATTGTGATATAGGGATGGTCGTGCCTTGACTTGTTTAAACTGTATATGTTTTGAAAATCATGATTTTAGACTACCAAATGTGTGTGGTTTGTTTAGTTATATGAGCATGCATAGTTGCATTTTTGTGGAAATGCAATAGGAACTGGGTTCCAAATTGTTCAAGGTACTAAAAGAGTGTCTGGCTCTATATCCGAGGGCATGAGAAATCGCTTGTCATGTTTGGCAAGAGTGTCCAGCTCTATATCTAAGGGCGTGAGCCTTACCAGCTAATCACCAAAGGGTGTGGATCCACCAGTTGTACCGGTACGATGCTATGGAAGCTTAGGGCTATGCCATGTGTCGAGAATGCCATGTAATGTAGGTCAACTTTGGGTCGAAGGGTGTGACGACACTAGGTTGCTTGATCATGTGAGTATGCGTGTATGCATTGTACTGGAACTGTTTTGTGAAAATACTGGAATTGCATTTAACTGTGTATATTTTGTGTCATAATAACACTTAAATGCCACACACCGATATAACCTATATCTGCCTTATTGAGAGGTGTCTCACCCCTGCTGTATGTACATATTTTACAGGTCCTTCGAGTAACCGGGACTCATCTTGGTGTTGGGAGCATAGTGGTCGGTGTACTGCGAGAGGTACTTGGGTAAGTACTAGGATTGTAGTGGTTAGTCATTTTGGGATGTTGACTGGCACTCAGGTTGTATTTTGTATTATGGATCCAAGTTTCTTCTGTATAGACTCTGGTATGGTACAAAATGTGTATAGGAAGGCTTTTTTCCGCTATGTATATCCGGGTTGTATGCGAACGTATACAAGGTGCCTGGGAACCCCGTGGGGTCGGACCCTCATTCATTGTGATGTATCGTTGGATTTGTATGATACAGGGACATGTTAGGTTACTAATTCACCCTTGAGTTCCATTACCTGGCTTGGGGCGTGACACAAAGTTTTGTTGAATATGTCAGTAAGCTGACTGTGGGTAGGAATATGCTTAGTGAAGAAGAGGTCAGCCCATAACTTTTCACGAACAACTCGACAATCGATTTCTATATGTTTCGTACGTTCGTGAAAAATAGGATTTTGGGCAATGTGAACAACCACTTAGTTGTCACAATATAAGAGCATAGGCTGGAAATGCGGTACACCAAGATTATTTAAAAGAGTTTCGAGCCATGTAAGTTCACAAGTAGTGGAAGGCCTGGTACTCAGTTTTGGCGGAAGAGCGAGACACTGTAGGTTGTTTCTTAGTGCACCAGGAAATTGGATTAGTGCCCAGCTGAATGAAAAAAACCAGTGGTGGAGTGGCGAGTAAGGGTACAAATAGCCCAATCCGAATTAGAATAGGTGGAGACGTGAAGAGTGTTGGCAATAGGAAAAAATAAGCCTTGGCCTAGAGAGGCCTTAATGTATTGAAGAGCACGTACAACAGGATCATAATGTTGTTGTCTGGGTTGGTGCATAAATTGACTGAGAATGTTGACTGGAAATACAATGTCGGGACGGGTGATGGTGAGATATATCAAACGTCCAACGAGTCGCTAAAACAAGCTTGGATCGGAGAGAAGATCACCATCAGTATTATTGAGCTTGAGATTTTGCTCCATGGGAAAGTTGGTGGGAAGAGCACCAAGATGATCGCTATTAGTGAGGATGTCAAGAGCATATTTTCATTGATTAAGAAATATGCCAATTGGAGAGCGAGCAACTTCGAAGCCAAGGAAATACTTCAGTTTTCCAGGATCCTTTAGCTTGAATTTTTGAGCAAGCATGGCTTTGAAAGTGCTAATATCGGAGAGATCATTACCTGCCATGAGAATGTCATCAACCTAAACAAGTATGAGAGTAAAAGATTGACCCTGAGAGTGGGTGAAGAGAGAGTGATCGGCCTGAGATTAGGTGAACCCCTTAGCAAATAAAACAGAAGATAATTTAGAGAACCAATCGTGAGAGACTTGCTTAAGGCCATAAAGGGATTCTGAAGACGATAAACACGAATCTCCCCTTGTTTGCAATAACCCAGTGGAGGGGTCATATAAACCTCCTTATCGACGTCATCATGGAGAAAAGCGTTGTTGACGTCCAATTGAAGGAGATGCTAATTCCAAGCTGCAGCCACTACAAGAACACACCTAACAGTAATGAGTTTAGCAATAGGAGCAAAAGTGTCATGATAATCCAAACTTTCTACCTAAGTATAGCCCTTGGCCACCAAGTGAGCTTTGTGTCACTTTATGGATCCATCGGCCTGAATTTTTGTTTTGAACACCCATTTACAGCCAATTGGTCTTTTTCCAAGTGGAAGATGTTGAAGAACCCATGTATGATTGGCTTCTAAGGCTTGGATTTTAGAAGCCATGGCATCACGCCAATGCGGGTGTAGCACATCTTGAGAATAGAAGGTGGGTTTGGGACGTTGGGATATAATAGAAAGAAGAGTCAAATGTTGATTGGAAAAACGATGACAAGATAAAAAAGAGGAGAGACAATGAACTGTACTTGAGGAAGATGTTGAAACTTGTGAAGCCATGAAGGACTTTGGTAAGTAGGGCAAATATAATCTTCCAAGTAAGAGGGACGTGTGATAGCTCGTTTGGGTCGTGAAAAATGGGTGGTGGGGGCAGTGGGGAAAGGGGCGAGGGTGAGGGTGTCAGTGAGAATACCAAGGAAGAAGGAGAGAGAGGTGAGGGGCTAGGGGTAGGTGTGGTTGAATGGGTAGGTAAAGTGTAGGAAGGGTGTATATCACAAATGAGAAGGGGAAGGATGGAAGAAGAGGTAGGAGTTTGAGGTATGAGATCATAGGGAAAAACATTTTCTTCAAAGGTGACATCATGGGAGATGAAATTTTTTTTTGTTTTTAAGATCGTATACATGATAAGCCTTATGATGAGTAGGATAACCTAAGAAAACACATCGAAGAGCACGAGGAGAGAATTTATTGTGATGTTAGTGAGCGGTTTGGGCATAGCACAAGCACCCAAACACTCGCAAGTGTGTATACAATGGTAGTTTCTAAAAAAGAATTTCATAAGAGGACTTATGATTGAGGCTGGGTGAAGGAGTGCAATTAATTAAATAGGTGGTTGTGAGAATGCATTCGTCCCAAAAAGAGATGGGAAGATTAGCTTGAAAACGTAAACACCGATTCACATTAAGAACATGGCGATGTTTACGCTTAACAACACCATTCTGCTGAGGTGTATCCATACATGTGCATTCGTGAAAAATGCCTTGATCATGGAAAAAGGTTTGAAGTGAAGAGGATAAAAATTCTCGACCATTATCAGTGCATAGGTGCTTGATAGTGCAATTGAAATGATTTTTGACTATGGCGCAAAAATTTGTAAGTCAAGTGAAAGTATTAGATTTCATGCGCATAAGATAGACTCATGTAGCACGCGAGCAGTCATCCATGGTTGTTAAAAAATAATGTGCACCAAAGAGTGAAGTTGTAGGATAACCACCCCATATGTCACAATAAATTCGATTAAAACAAAATGTACTCGTATTTGTATTCAAAGAAAAAGGTAAACGAGTGTGCTTTGCTCTAACACAAATATCACAAGGAAAATGAGAATAAGAAATATTTAGAGGTTTTGGAATACATGAAATAGAAGAATGACCAAGACATTGATGCCAAAGAGTAGTGTTAGAAACACGTTGAGAGTCGAAAACTGACGCGGAAGGAGGTTTATAGTGGTAAAGTCCATTTCGTACTTCACACATTCCAATCAACCTCCTCGTTGATAGGTCCTGAAAAACAAAAAAGGTAGGAAAAAATATAGCAACACAATTAAGATCAGTGGTAAGTTTGTTAATGGACAATAAATTAAATTTAAATGAAGGCACATAAAGAAGATTAGAAAGAGAGAAAGTAGGAGAAAAATGCATAGTGCCAGTATAAGTAATAGGAACAATGTCACCATTTGGAAGCACCTGAATCAACAATCCATTCAGTATTAGAAAAAGAAGCAGAATGACAAGAAGTATGATTACCAGCAAAATTGGCAGAGTTAGTGTTCGAGGGCGATAAAAGATCCAAGAGTTAATGGTATTGTTCGCTGGTGAGACCAAGGACAGCAATCTTAGAAAAAGTTGAAGAACGTGTTACAGTATTTGCAGCCATTGAAGAACCAGATGTGGTGTTGAACATAATGTCAGATCAGTTCAGATGAATCAAACCATTGAATCGGGTCAGATCCGATCAGTTCGGGCTTGTTAGTGGTTGAAGTTCCCACATCATCAATATATATATATATAGGTCTAATCAAGACCTAGCGGTTTAAATTTTTGAATTGGGCTATTGTTGGATATCACACGCACGCGCGTGCGCACACACACACACATTCTATTAGCAGATTCATACGAACGCATGCAAACTGTCTAGCTAAGTAAATTTTTGATCCCACATGAAAATTTTGATGAACATTTTCCAAGATCTACCCTTGGTTTGCATATCAATCAGAAAACTATTGAGAACATGAAATATAGAATTTATATCTTATGACACTTGAAGGTAAATTTATATTAGAAGTGACCAATTAAGTATTTCATGACATATTGTTTGTAATTTTGAAAAAAATTATAAAAACTCATGTAAAACCAATCAACATTAACACGATTATCATGGATTAAGCAATTCATAGTATGGTAACCGTCTTAAGGGAGACATCCTTGTTTAAGGTTTAGAGTTTTGATATTGGAAGTTATATGTAAGAAAAATTTCATAAATATATTGCAGCCAAGGACCTTCAATTATCATGAACTTCACATCAATTACTTTATGCGGAAAATAAATAAATCATAAACTGTAAACTTTACATACCGGAATCAGCCATATCAAATCTATCGAGAAGAACACCCGGAGAATTCGAAGAAATCGTTTCTCCCACTTCTTCTCTTTCTCTTTCCTTCCTTCACCAGATCTATGGGATCTCCTGATGATTAGAGAAGTAAAGGCAGAGAGAGGACAATTCCTTTCTTCCTATCTTTTCTTTAATGCTAACACCACCATGTAGCTAACCCCTTAGAGCTTAACTTGATGTATAGCATACCTTTATAGCTACACCTATAATAGTAGCTAATATATATATATATATATATATATATATATATATATATATATTATATACATATATATCTATAATATTTATGTATAGGAATCTCTTCAAACTTCCACCATTAATTTCTCATATTAAATAAGCTAACCTTTTAGTTAACCCATATAACTATTAATTCATATCCTTATCATATGGGACACATTCCCTATATGTGGGACCCACATCATTCATGTGGGACATGACCTTTGGGATATAAATCCTACATTCTCCCACTTGATCCATATGAATGATATTAATATGGATTAACAAATATCTATAATGTGCCCAAAACATTAGCTTATTTATACTTTTTAATGAGATTAACATAATATCATAATCAAGCAACCCATTAGTATGAGTCATGGCGGTAAATATCATTAGAGCAACATCTTCCCTTCCATGTACCACAAAACTAATAAACCACTTAACTATTATCTATAATAGGAAGTTACCAGATTGTCCCTGTAATGTCTTTGTCAAAGACCATTTTTGTTTAACAGTGAACCATCTCCATAATCACGTAATTTATGGTAAACAGAAATAATGTTCAGAAACACTTTTATTGATATCATTATACATATTATAGAACAAAACATAAAGATCCACTATTATACATCAAGGATTACAACAAAGACCCATGTGATCCGCATGTTCTTTAAATGCCTTTGGTGTCAATCCTTTCGTTAAAGGATCTGCTATCATGAGCTCAGTCCTTATATGTTCTATAAGTACTGTCTATTTTCGAACTTCCTCCTTAACGGCCAAATACTTGAGCTCCATATGCTTGGCGCCATTAGAGTATTTGTCATTTTTGGAGAAAAAGACTGTTGCAGAATTATCACAACAAATTCTCAACGGCCTGGCTATACTGTCGACAATCCCAAGTCCTAAGATAAAGTTCCGCAACCACAAAGCCTGAATCGTGGCCTCAAAGCACGCCACAAATTCAACTTCCATAGTAGATGCTGCTATGATAGTCTGTTTGACGTTCTTCCATGATATTGCTCCTCCAGCTAACAGGAACAAATAGTCATACGTTGACTTATGACTATCAACGCATCCAACAAAATCTAAGTCAGAGTAGCCAACCACCTCCAACTGATCTGTTCTTCTATATGTGAGCATACAATGTCTGGTTCCTTTTAAGTACCTCAAGACTTTCTTTGCCGCTTTCCAATGCTCCATTCCGGCATTACTTTGGTACCTCCCGAGCATCCCAACTGCAAAACTAATATCTGGTCTCGTACAAGTTTGCACATACTTCAAACTCCCAACAAAAAATGCAAGAAGAATATTTTCCATACTTTTCTTTTAAAATTCATTCTGTGGACAATCTTTTAGACTAAACTTGTCCCTTTATAAATAGGAGCGGGAGTTGATTTACAATCAGTCATATAAAATCTCTAGAACTTTGTTAATATATCATTTCTAAGACAACCCTAACAGTCCAAGTGATCTGTCCTGGAATATTTCAATTCCAATCACATAAGTTGCATCACCCATATCTTTCATTTCAAAGTTCATAGAAAGAAATCTCTTGGTATCATTCAATAAGCCAAGATCATTACTGGCAAGTAAAATATCATCAACATATAGAATCAGAAAGATAAACTTGCTCCCACTGACCTTTAGATATATACACCGATCAATAGTGTTTTTTTCAAGACGAAAGATCGTGATGGTATCATGAAATTTAAAATACCATTGTCTAGAAGCTTGTTTAAGTCCATATATTGATTTCTTTAATTTGCAAATCATGTGCTCTTTTCCTTTAATCATTAAACCTTCAGGAAGATCCATATATACCTCTTCATCTAAATTCCCATTTAGAAAAGCAGTTTTCACATCCATTTGGTGTAACTCTAAATCAAAATGAGCCACCAAAGGTATAATGATTCTAAGAGAGTCCTTTTTAGACACAGGAGAAAACGTCCCTTTATAATCAACACCTTCTCTCTGAATGAAACCCTTTGCTACAAGTCTAACTTTATATCGTTCAATGTTGCCATTACAGTCGTGTTTGGTCTTAAAGACCTATTTACACCCAACTGTTTTAAACCCCTCAGGAAAATCAACGATGTTCCAGACTTTATTCTGTTCCATAGATTTCAACTCATTATTTATGGCTTTGATCCATTTTTTAGAATCATCACTTTCAATGGCTTGTGAAAACGTAACTGGATCCTTACTAGTTCCTAAATCATAATCAGCCTATTGCAGATATACTGAATAATCATCATAAATAGCTGGTTTCCTTACTCTTTGAGATCTCCTTAATGTTATTTCTTGTAATTTTTCTGCAATTGGCTTGATGGTGACATTTTCATTACCAAGTGATACATCATTAGATTGTTGTTCAGTGTTATCATGCCATTCAACAACTAAAGAAATAACAATGTCTGTTAAAGGTCTAGATTATGGTATAGGAACCTGAATTTCTTTAATGACCACATTTCGTGATATATCACTCCCACTGATTTCACCATTTTCAAGGAACTTTGCATTACCAGATTCAACTATTCTCATATTATGATTAGGACAGTAAAACCTATACCCTTTAGACTTTTCTGGGTATCTAATAAAATTCCCACTCAAAGTCCTTGAATCCAATTTCCTTTCATTTGGATTATAAACTCTAATCTCTGCTGGACAACCCCAAACATGAAAGTTTCTTGAACTCAATTTCCTTTCCGTCCATAGTTCAAAAGGAGTTTTCTGAACTGCCTTACTAGGAACCCGATCAAGCACATACACTGCTGTTTTAAGGGCTTCAATCCATAATGAAATGGGTACAGAGGAATTACTCAACATACTCCTAACCATTTCTATAGAAGTACGATTCCGCCTTTCAGCCACACCATTCTGCTGAGGCATACTATGTAACGACCTCAAAATTTTATCCATTTATATATATATATATATATATATATAATTATATACAATAAACATTCCTACGCAGCGAAAATACAAATCATAAAACCATTTATACAGAAACTGTACAATACCAGAATCCAGAATATAAAGACCATACAAAAATGCCCCTCCAGTGTCATCTATCCAAAAACATACACCACACTAACAAAAACTCACCTTATAACCAAGGTGATCTGAGCTATACTCTACTTGCGAGCCTGATCTGCTTGCCTTACTAGCTCACCTAAAAAATGTTAGAGCAATTGGGTGAGTTGACGCTCAGTAAGTGGAAATATGCTATTACTAGTGTGTGGCAATTAAGTTAAGGATACTTTTAAAAATAATAACTGAACTGCAATGTAATAAATCATCTGTAAAACATATCTTTCTTTCACAATTTAAAACATATTGTATCATATGTTTTTCTACTATTCATACTGGTAATATCATATTATACTCATCATTTACCGTAAAACTGTAAACCTATATATATAACTGTGCTTTTATCCCTGGGACTCTGTACGTCGTGATTTGACCCCTCATGACAGGGTTATGCGGCCTGTAGGCGGAACTCTATCTGGTCAGCCCTCCAGATAAGTCATCATACTCTACACTACCTCAGCCCGGACAAACTGCATCCTCTCCTAAGCTCGGGATTGGCTACCACCTCGTCAAACCGGCCCCCTTAACCCAGTGTACTAGGGAGCTGCATACTCTCCTAGCACAGCTGACGGTACCCATATACTATCTGAGATATGTGGTTGCACTCTATCTGTATCTAGCAACGGTACCATGCTCTGTAATCTGTATCTGTCTATGTATCCTTCCTCAGGGATCTGATACTATATACATATATACATATATACTCTTTTACTGTTTTCATCATGATTTCAAAATTACCATAACTCTATCTTTCTGTACTGTAAATACTGTATCTGTAGCATCTTAATGCTACCTCTGTATATTTATTTGTGTATTCTATATATAGACTCTGTCTATGTGTTCTGTATGTTATGGTAATAGGAAAACATGGCATGCTATAACATTGTATATATGTATATATACTGTTCTATATAAAGCTATAATATAAAATACTGGTATGAGTATCTGTATACATGTATATGGATATATGTATATATCTGTTTCATGAAACCATTCATATAAAAGCTCTATAAGCATGTACTGTCAATAATTATGTATTCAGTATAGTATGATACATCATAAAACTATTTAAATTCTTTATCTCATGGAAATCTACTCAGGCCACACAAGCATTTAACTCATATTCTGTATAAACTATATAATATACTGATATGAGTATATGTTTATAAATTCTCTAATAACTTTATAAAAATTCCTAGCATAGCATATTTTCCTTACCTCAACTCTGAAAAGCCCCTATAAAAATCTGGCTCTATACTCGCAGGATTTCTAACTCAACATCCTGAAAATACAATGTCTCAGAACAAAACATCAGTATTTCTTAGTCTACATCATTTCCTGTAACTGCTAGAAATTCAAAAACTCAATAAAAGACCTTACCCTGAATTTGGGATGAAATCCAACTTCCTTTTCTCGACGATCCCCCCCAGCAAACTTGTAGAGAATTCTTCCAGGAGCGTCGTGGTAGCTTCGGATCGTCGATCCAGCGACTGGTGGGGCCGAAAACGAAGAGAGAAGGGAAAGAGAGTCATAGAGAGAGAGAGGAGAGAGAGAGAGAGAGAGAGAGAGAGAGAGAGAGAGAGAGGAGAGATTTCTTAAAATGAAATAATTCCCGGATTCCGCTTATATATAAACCAGGGGATTTCGTCGACGAGACCCTGTATTCGTCAACGAGTCCTTCACAAATATCGTCGACGAGACCCTGTATTCGTTGACGAAATTCAGGCTGCCTCAGAACCCCTCTCGGTATTTTTTCGTCAACGAAGCCCTGTGTTTGTCGACGAAATTCTGAAGAACTTCGTCAACGAGACCTTGTGTTCGTCGACGAAGCTTGGCAAATTTCTAAAATTATGATTATTTAATATTATCTCCAAAATGCAATGTCGTCAACGAACGCTAAGTCTATGGCCTCCTTCTGTTTCTGTATCTATTTTCCTCTTTCTTTAATATTTGAATATCAATATTTTTCTGGGTCGTTACATACCAAGCATTGTGTATTGAGCACAAATACCATGTTGTTCTAGGAATTTAGCAAATGGTCCTGGACATTATTTTATGCCATCATACCTACCATAATACTCACCACCTCTATCAAATCTAATGATTTTCACTTTCCTATCTAATTGTCGCTCCACTTCAGCAACATATGCCTTTAAAGCATCTATTGCTTGAGACTTTTCATGCAACAAATAGATATAGCCATATCGTGAAAAATCATCAGTAAAGGTGATAAAATACTTTTCTCCACCTAAAGATGGTGAGTCAAAAGGCCCACATACATCAGTATGAACAATTTCCAATAGATTCTTACTACTTGTGGCTCTTTTCTTTGTATGTTTAGTTTGCTTTCCTTTAATGCAATTAATACATACATCGCAATCAATAAAATCAAGGTTCGTGAGAACCCCATCCTTTACCAATCTTTCCATTCTTTCCCTGGATATATGACCCAGTCTTTTATGCCACAAGAAAGAGGAATTCTCGTTTATTCTACTATGCTTAGTTCCAATATTATGATGCAGAGTGAGGAGTGTTTCAGCAAACTTTTCATTAATATTAAATTTATTCAAGCCCACATACAAAATACCAGAGCCAACACATAAGTCACCTTTCATAATACGGAAACCTTTATGTTCAAAATACAAACCATAACCGTCATTATCTAATCTAGACATGGAAATTAACTTCCTAGAAATATTTGGAACATACAAAGTATCAAACAGGTCTAAACAATGACCCGATTTAAGATACAACCGAACAGTTCCAACACCCATAACTGGCACTTGATTTCCATTCCCCAAGACTATCATGTGTTCATTTTCCTTTACACTCTGGATCGTAAGATATCCCTGCATCGAATTGGAAACATGAACAGTAGAACCAGAGTCAATCCACCAAGTGTTAGAAGGAACTTGTATCATGTTTGATTCAAAACATACATAAGCTAAAGGCTTACCTTTCTTTTCGAACCATGCTTTACGTTTCGGGCAATTTTTCTTTAAATGCCCATAGCCATGACAAAAGTAACACTTGGGACCATAATATTCCTTCCTGCGAGTCTCACCACCATACGAAGTACTCGCCACCTTCAATGGATCTTTCTTTAAACCTTTCTTTATTTTCTTTCCTTTACTTCCAACTGTGTGACTCATGACATTTACTGAATGTTGTCCCTGTTGTTTGAGTCTTGCCTCTTCTTGAACTAACATGCTTGCCAATTCATTCATATTCCATTTTTCTTTAATTGTGTTATAGTGAATCTGAAAAGGCCCATACTGAGGAGGCAAAGAGTTCAAAATAAACTGAACAAGGAAGTTTTCATTAACATTCATTCCCAAAGTATTAAGTCTAGTAGCCAGATTAGACATTTCTAGGACATGTTCATTCATTCCTTTGTTGCCATCAAATTTCATTGTGGTCAGTTCAGCCATCAACCTTCTTGCAAGGGACTTATCAGCTGAACGAAATCTATCTTCCACTGCCTTAAGATATTCCTTTGCGTTATCTAGTTGAGGGAGTGTTGATTTAATATTATTTGCTATACACATTCGCATAAACATCATACTTAATCTGTTCGACCTTTCCCATGACTTATACAAAGTTTGCTGTTCCGAACTGCTGGTTTCAGTTATAGCAGCCGGTTTATCCATTCGCAAAGCTAAGTCCAGATCCAGACACCAAGGTGAAACTGAATCTGTTCATTCCAGTCAGAGAAATTTGTCCCATTAAAGATTGGAACAGAAGAAGCCAATGAATGCAATGAAACAGGAACAGACACTGCAATAACACAAAATGCTCACTACATTAATGCTTTGAGTTTATAACATTTCATTAGTAAATTGCGTTCAATCTTTGGATCAACTTATGCAATATACTAATCCTTACACTTACTAGTAATTTTCATTCATCAAGACATAATTGATAACCTTTATAAAGTTTGATTGGTCTATTACCTTTGGGCAGATATCTCAATCTCACTATCATTCATTAATTATCCTGATTAAATCAATGATTATTTGAAAGTTGGTGCACCTTTGGGTCAACCATAATATTCAAATAATCATTCTGTAATAATTTTTTGCAAGATTATATCTCAATACAATGTTTCTAATTTTTCTTAACGAAATCACTTTGCTGATAACAAGCTAATCATAATATAAACATTGATTGACTCCATACTCAGCAAAATTAATCCAAGTTTAAAGCAGATAATTAATTTCTCACATTGACAATTTTACTTGGATTAATATTTTATTTTATTTTATGTAAAATCTGGTAGCCCATGAATTAAAAACACTGCAGCCCGTATATTAAAAAAAAAATTGCAGCCTGTACATTTAAAAACTGGTAGTCCATACATTTAAAAACTGGTAGCCCATATATTCAAAAACTGGCAGCCCATTCATTTAAAAACTGGCAGCCCATATATTCAAAAATTGGCAGCCCATACATTTAAAAACTGGCAGCCCATATATTCAAAAATTGGCAGCCCATACATTTTAAAAAATTGGTAGCTCATACATTTAAAAACTGACAGCCCATATATTCAAAAACTGGCAGCCCATACATTTAAAAACTGCTTATCTATGCCATGTTTCATATTCATCTCAGAGTTCATTTCAAAATATCAATCCATAATATACAACAGATAATCAATTCCCCAATATAAGAATTTTACTAACTTACTTTCATGTAAAATTCTCTAACTTATGCATGCATATCATTCAGCAGCCCTACTTTAATATCACTATATAGAGGAAAACCGTCCACATGTAAGAAAATTTTCAAACCAACAAAAAATCTCATAAATCCATCAAATATCACATATATTTTCAAGAATCATTTATCATATGAATTATTTAGTTCGATTCTAGAAAATATCATGAACACAAATTTTCACACAATCTCATAACAAGATTGTAAGAGGTTAAAAGAAACGGTTTTTATCATGAAAGGAAGATCATGATAATTTCAAACCTTGGCTCTGATATCACATGTAAAAAAACTTTCATAAATATATTGCAGCCAAGGACCTTCAATTATCATGAACTTCACATTAATTACTTTATGCGGAAAATAAAGAAATCATAAATTGTAAACTTTACATACCGGAATCGGTCATATCAAATCTATCGAGAAGAATACCCAGAGAATTCGAATAAATCGTTTCTCCCACTTCTCCTCTTTCTCTTTCATTTTTTCACCAGATTTATGGGATCTCTTGATGATTAGAGAAGTAGAGGTAGAGAGAGGACAATTCCTTTCTTCCTATCTTTTCTTTAATGCTTACACCACCATGTAGCTAACCCCTTAGAGCTTAACTTGATGTATAGCATACCTTTATAGCTACACCCATAATAGTAGCTAATATATATATATATATATATATATATATATATATATATATATATAATATTTATGTATAGAAATCTTTTCAAACTTCCACCATTAATTTCTCATATTAAATAAACTAACCTTTTAGTTAACTCATATAACCATTAATTCATATTATTATCATATGGGACACATTCCCCATATGTGGGACCCACATCATTCATGTGGGACATATCCTTTGAGATATAAATCCAACAACATATTCCGAATTTTAGGATTGATGAAGAGGAGGATGAAAAGTGATATGAGATGCCATATATATTGCCTCCTATTGTATATTTTAGATCCAATATAAAATTTCAATTGATGAAAAAGAATAATTACTGTTAATTTACAACTCATCTCCATACAGACTACCAAAAAAATATCCTTCGGTATCTTTAACAAAGGCAAAAATTTGAGACCTTTCCTTCAAAATCACTGCATAGTCATCCTCATTTGAGTTGAGTTTTTATTTTCATTAAAATTAAAATCAAATTAAAGAACCAAAGAGTACATATATTCACATTTAAGCCTCCCTGAGTTTTACAAATTTATCGTTATTCTATAAAAGGTTATTATTCACATAGGTGTCTTTTAAAAATTGTCTTCTTCCATATAAGATACCTATTCTTAAAAGATCAAAAAAAAAAAAAGTGTATATTTTCCTATTGGGCTCCTTGAATACATTAAAATAAAATATTAAAACTAAAAACTAAAAAATTAAACAACAAAAAGTATGTGTTTTCACGTGGTTGTCTTATCAAATTTTACATTTTGATTCTTAATCCTTCTAAAATGTATCTTTTAAAAGTGCCATTTAAAAAGTACAAAAATGCATGTATGCATGGGTCTTTTATGTAAAATGTGCATGTTATGTGTGTTATGGGCATGTGTGCAGGGATGAGCAAGGGATGTTGTTAGCCTTAGTGGCTACATAATCCTAATTGTCGTATTTTGATGATAGCAACCCATTAGTGGTTCTAAGTCAAACTAATTTTTGCATACCAAACTCTGACAGGTATAAATGGCGAAATCACACAGATACAAATTTAAGTGCAAAGGTCATGCAAATACTTTCATAGGCAAAGATCAAGTGGACACTCAAATAGGAAAAGATCAAGAGAACACTCACTCGGCAGATTTCAAGCACATACCGATGGAAGCAAATATAAAATATTATATAATGGAGAGTGTTTGAGGTAGTATTTGTTTTAACTCTTGTAGTTTTGATTCACATATATTTATTGAGTAAAAGTTAAGCAAATTGCATATGCATACTAGTTAATAAGAGTACATAGAATATCACTAAGTCATAAGGTTCATACTTATGAGTTTTCAAAGGCAAAACAATGAGTTTTATGCAAAATATCCTATATTCAAATGTATTTTAATATGGGATAAGCTTTAAATGATCTTAATATTGTAAACTTTTATATACTTGATCCTAGTTGGGTTAAAACCATGATTATGCACCTAAATATCAAGTTTGTGAAGAAACAGGGCAAACCGTCGACGGTTTGGTCCAAGTGCATCAACGGTTTTAGGCAGAGTTAATTGGAAATTGGCCTGGATGACACCGTCCACGGTTGAGGGGAAACCGTCAACGGTTTGTGTCGGGATTCCAAACCCAACAACTATAAACGGTTAGTTTTCAAGTATTAAATATTTTTTAAGCCCAACAGACATAAAACGACTAGTACTCCAAATGGCCTATAAATACAAGGCTAATGACTTGTTCAAACATTGATTTAGTAATTTACATTTAGTAAACATCATTTCCAAGAACACAACATTTTAGTTCATTATCTTTGTGCTCAATATCTCTCTTGCTCTCTAATCTTGTTATGATTCATTACTTTGAGAGATTAGTGTGAAGTTTTCATTGTATCAAATATTAGCTTATTCAAGGAGCATTGTTTTTGTAAATTATCTTCATCTTGTAAGGGTTCTTTGTGAACCAAGTGCAAAAGGGATTTGTTCCCTTGTGAAGGCTCAGTGTGAGCATTAAGGGATTTGTTCCCTTGGAAAGGCTCTGTGTGAGCGTAAATGGATTTATTCCCTTAAGGTGTAAAGACTTTTCCGTCCTTGAAGGAGATCATGATAGTGGTTGAGAATCCTTGAGTGTGTCTGATGGGGATCAACATGCCTTATCCATTTTTTTTGTTGACATGGTGACATGTGGACGACCTCCTAATGTTCACTCTTTTGCTGATATGGTGACATTTGGACGACCTCCAGATGTCCACTATCATTAAATTTGTTTTGTAGGAACACATGAGATTAACTAAAGATCATATTTGAAGACCATTTATTATTTGGATGGAAGACATTTGATGGAAGACTTTGTTATGTGTTGACTTTATATTTTGCTTGGATATGTTATTTCAAGGTTATTAGGTGTTTGAAGACTCAAAGTGAAGTATAGAAGCAAGAAGATCCATGTGGGCCCCATAAGGCTCCAATGGGCTCCACACGGATTAGGCCTCCCTTTAACTTATATTTTATATTTAATTTGTAATATTGCAAGACAATTAAGCTTGCTTGCATGTGTATATTCTTAGTAAGTTGTGAGTCTTTAATATGTTAGTAGTCAGTGTAGCGTTTAACACTTTATTTTTCCCCATGTGTGTTTTCCCATGCCTTGTCTCCTCGTGCTTGTGTAAGAAGTTAATGTATTATCCCCCATGCTAGCTAATCTTGTCCCTTCATGCTAGCTATATATATCCCTTCATTGTAAGAACCAAAAGTTAAGCTGAGTTTGAATATATTGAAAGGAATTTCCTTTGCTAAAGTAGTTTTGTCTAATCTTTCGATTGTGTAGTGTGAGGCTACGGCGTTCTCTCCGGAGATCAAGTAGTGAGATACCACTATCTATCTAGTGACTCCATCACCATATCCTCCCTCTCTCACCCTCACAGCCTCCCATCTAGCACCCACACAACCACCACCAAAAAGCACCCACGCCGGCCACCTTTCCTTCATTGCATTGTTGCATTCATCTTGGTTACTCAAAGCTTGTTCAAAGGACCTATGGTGTGATCTAACTATGTGTTGAACAACGTCAAGTCATCCAATGAAAATCTCTTGGTAAATTCAGTCATTGCTTGAATCTTTACAGTATTTTGTGAACCATTGCTAGTAGCTGAAAATTCCATACTTGAATAAATCATTTGAATCCATAGATTGCAACATTGTTACTTGCTAATTAAAATCAATTGTATGAATATTAGTGCGTTAACTTAGAACTTATAATCTTGACTTTGAAATTAACATCTATATGCATAAAGCTTGACTTGTTGATAAAGAATCCTTGGGACTTATTTCTAGACAAAATCATACACCGTTTAAAAATTCAACATGTGAAATGAAGCATGATTTATGGTTTTTATGTTTAGTTAATTGAATTCTTAATCCAAAGTATTTTGAGTGCATGTGCTTATGTGAGGGTTAAATCATAGGATTAGATCGATCAATCCCGTCCTACATCAATGTCTCGAGGCATGGACATAGGCAAGGGGCCGAACCACGTCAATATTGTTTATTGAGCTTTCCTTCCCTACTCTTCAATTTCCATCTTGTGCATGATTTACATTAAATCATTTGTATCTTGCCAAAATTTTATATTTTATAAAGAAAAGCAAAAATATGCAAAAGAGTCTATTCATCCCTCCTCCCCCACCACCGCCCCCGCCTCTGCCACCACTAGACTCGACTCTAGGGCCAACAAATGTGCTTGCTTATGCATGAAAATATATGCATGCATGTGTTTGTGTGTGCTCATTGTATGTGTAGACACCCTATTTTGTCTAGTCATTATATAGCAAAATCTTGGATTTTTATTAAAAATTATTTTTTCTTTTAATTTTTTTTGGGTATCATCTAAGGGTTTCTTGTTTCAGTTCATTCATCCTCACGACCCTAATTTAAGTATTCATGCATTAGGAATTTTACAATAATCTATTTTCATTTATAAAAATACAATACAAAATGAAAAATACAACTAGAAAAAAAACAACAACAAAAACAACAAAAAAAATAGCTTCGGCCACTCTCGAAGTCGTCTTCAGTTGAGCCCGCTAATAGGATTCTTGCACCTGCACACACAAAAGGCTAAAAGTTAAATTTAGTAGTAGCCCAGGAAGGAAACCAGCTTCGGCTTATTTGGGAATTTAAGGCCCACTGTGGGCCTATGTATGTTCTAAAGCCCAGTTAGGCTTATTTTTGAATTTAAGGCCCACTGCGGCCTGTACCAATTTTAAGACCCAATTGGGCACGTTTTGAAGGGAACATAGTTTTGATTTAAAAGCACCAAATGTTTTAACCTAGCCTGCCCCGATGATTTTCCCTACCAACTCCCCTCGAAGCCGCAAAATTCAGCAAGCTCCACACTTGCTTTCCCCTAACTCCTCGTACTTCCTCCAAGTGACTATTATTTTTTAAAAATATTTCTTGACATTCTTATTTTGCAGTTTAATAGTTTCATCTCTTTTAGGATGATAAATGGAAGAATGATGTTGACCTTGAATTGCATAAGTCCTTCAATAATTTAGTACTAGACTAAAAAGGTTAAACAAAAACGTTAATTTTCTTGAAATTGCATATAAGTTTACAACAACAACAAAAAAATCAAGTTTTAGTCTCATTAAGTGGGGTAGGCTATATGAATTATTTTCCCAATTTATGCAATCATGGATCATTTCTTTTGATAGATTCAAAAATATTAAATTCTTACTCACTATCTTTTCCCAAGTTATTTTAGGTCTATCCCTACCCTTTTTACGGGCACTCTTCCTCACAGGTGTACTAAAAGGCCTACGTTGCTAGTATCCATATCATCTGAGTCGTCCCTCCTTTATCTTATCTTCTATAATAGTTACACCTAATTTACCACGAATATGTTCATTCCTTAATTTATCTTTCAATGTTATACCACTCATCCATTTAAGTATTCTCATTTCAGTAACTTTTACTTTTTGGATATTATGTTTCTTTGTCGCCCAACATTCCAATCCATATAGCATAGCTGGTCTTATAGTCATCCTATAAAACTTCTTTTTCAATTTTAAGGGTATTCTACGATCACATAACACACCTGAAACACTTCTCCATTTTACCCAACTTGCTTTAATTCTATGTATTACATCATCTTCAATTTCTCCTTCAGCTTGCATAATAGATCCAATGTATCGAAATCTATAAATGTTATTTATTTCTTCATCATCAAGTTTAACTTTGTCTCCAATATTCCTTCTATCATTGCTAAAATTACATTTCATATATTCAGTTTTATTTCTACTTATCCTAAAGCCTTTAGATTCCAAAACTTCTTTCCATAATTCTAACTCAGTCTTTACTTTGTCCCTAGTTTCATCAATTAATACTATATCATCTGCAAACAACATATACTATGGAACCTCATTTTGAATACTCTTAGTTAATTACTCTATCACTAAAGCAAAAAAAACAAGGACTCAAAGCAGATTCTTGATGTACACCTATAGTCATTGGAAATTCTCTTATTTCTCCATATATAGTCCTTACACTAGTCATTACTCCATCGTACATATCTTTAATGACATCGGTATACCTACAACATACACTTTTTTTTTTTCTAAAACCTACCATAGAACTTTCTTAGGTATCCTATCATATGCTTTCTCAAGATCAATAAATATTATATGCAAGTCTTTCTTCTTTTCCTTAAACTTTTCCATTAATCTTCTTAAAAGATAAATAGCTTCTGTGGTAGATTTCCCAGACATAAAACCAAATTGATATTCTGAGATCTTCGTTTCTAACCTTAATCTTTGTTCAATTACCCTTTCCCATAGTTTCATCATATGACTCATAAGTTTAATTCCACGATAGTTATTACAATTTTGAATATCTCCTTTAATTTTGTATATAGGTATTAAAGTGTTTTTCCTCCATTCATCTGACATTTTCTTAATTTTTACAATTGTATTAAATAAATTAGTTAACCATATAATTTCATTATCACCCAAGCATTTTTAAACTTCAATTGGGATGTTATCCAGTCCCATAACTTTCCCATTTTTCATCTTTTTTAGTACAAACTTAACTTCGTTAACTCTAATTTCATGAATAAATCTTATATTTTTAGTCTTTTTCTCATTTGATAATTTTAAGTTTAAGCCTTCTATTTGGTTTTCATTAAACAACCTACTAAAGTAACTTCGCCATCTTTCTTTAATATCTTCATCCTTAACCAAAACAATATCATCCTCACTTTTTATACATTTTACATTTCCTAAGTCTTTACCCTTCCTTTCTCTAACTTTAGTAAGTTTAAATATATATCTTTCCCCTTCTTTTGTACCTAATCTATCATACAAACTATTAAATGATCCATATTTAACTTCACTAAGAACCCTTTTTACATCTTTTCTTGCCTCCATATATTTTTCAAAGTTATATCTGTTTCTACATTTTTACCATGTTTTATACCAAATTCTTTTTGTCTTTATGATTTTTTGTACATCTTTATCCAACCACCAACTCTCTTTGCTATTCGAGAATCTTCCCATTGATTCACCTAAAATCTCTTTTACTATCTTTTTAATAGAGAGAGCTAACTAATCTATTCCAAAGAGTATTTGTATCTATCCCATCCTCTAAGGTCCAATCCCCATCTATGATTATTTTATATTTAAATTTTATTATATTTTCTCCTTTTAGGTTCCACTATCTAGTTCTCCTACACTAGTTTATTTTATTATTTTTCTTCCATTTTTTAATACATATATCTAACACTAAGACTCTATGTTGTGTGGTTAGACTTTCACCTGGAATAACTTTACAATCCTTGCATGATAAACGATCCACCCTCCTAGTTAAAAAAAAATCTATTTGATTTCTATTTTATCCACTTTTAAAGGTTATTAAGTGTTCTTCTCTCTTCTTAAAGTAAATATTCATTATACTAAAATCATATGACATAGCAAAGTCTAAGATCATCTCCCCATACTCATTTTTGTCTCCATATCCATATCCTCTATGTATCCTCTCATAATTTTTATTATCTCTTCCAATGTGTCCTTTCAGATCTCTTCCTAAAAATATTTTCTCAATCCCTAGTATGCCTTGTATAATACTATTAATATCTTCCCAAAATTGTCTCTTAAGATTTTCTGCTAAGCCAACTTGAGGAGCATAAGTACTAATGATATTTATTATCTCTTGTCCTAATACCATCTTGATTTTTATAATTTTATCACTTACTCTAGTTATATCCACAACGCTATCTTATAAGTTTTTGTCTATAATAATGTCTACTCCATTTTTATGTTTTTCTTTTCCAGTGTACCAAGGTTTAAATCCTGATTTATCGATTTCTCTAGCTTTCTCCCCCACCCACTTAGTTTCTTGAAGGCAAATTATATTTATTCTTCTTCTAATCATTGTATTTACAATTTCCATACTTTTACCCGTAAATGTCCCTATATTCCAAGTTGCTAATCTAATCCTAGTTTCCTGAACTAACGTCTTTACCTGCCCACGTCCAAAATGATGCAGGAACCCTGCATATTTGACACCGTACCCGGGCGCCGACACGGCGCGTGGCTTCAAGGCAACGACCTAACCCACCCTCGCCCACTTTTCGCTACACTTAGGTGGTTCAAGTGCAACGCATCGCTCGTAGGAGATGCCCCAAATTCGGTAAGGATTCATATCATATTGATCTGACAAATTTTATGCTAGCTATCAGCTACCTAATGCAACCCTCTTCCTTAACCTGGGCTTGGGAGCGGCTATGTGTGAAAAATTAGGGCATTAAGTGCATCACAGGTGGAGTTATTAAGATTATTATTTTTAATTAATAACAATCGTGTTATTAATGTATATTTATAACATATTACTATCATATTAAATTATGATAAAAATAATATTATTACTTAAATTTAAAATTATAATTTATTTAATGTTAATTTAAATTAATAAATAGTTCTTTTTTAATCCAAAATTAAATTATAATAACTAATATGTATTTTTAAATATATGTTAAATATATTAATATTTTTATAATTAAAATTTAAAAATGATAATTATATTAATTTAATAATTTAAATAACAATAAACTTGTTATTAATGTATATTTATAACATATGATTATCACATTAATTTATGTTAAAAATAGTGTTAATGACTAAATTAAAATTTTTAGTTTATTTAATGTTAATTTAAATTTATAGATGGCTCTTTTCTTTCATTCTAGACTTTAATTATATTTTATTAATAATTAATGGGTTATAATGCATAATAAAATAATATATGATTACTTTTTAATTAACAATTTAATTAATAATTATGTTAACTATTATTTTTAATTATTATTTAAATATTTTTTTAAATAAAAATTGCATAATATTATTTTATGATTAACAATATTCTTGTTCTTAACTTGTATTTATAACATATGATTATAATATTAATTTATGCTAAATAATATTATTATTTAAATTAGTATTTTTTATTTTTAATATTAATATAAATTAATAAATAGTTCTTCATTCCAAAATTGAATTATGTTTCATTAATAATTAATATTATAAAATACAAAGTAAAATAATATATGATTATCCTTTAATGTATTTTTTAAATTATAAAACAACCACTAAATTTTTTTATATTTACAAAATTGACCCACCTATGAATAGTATCACTTATAAGTGGGCAAAAAGTTATCATAGATTGTTTCTCAAAATTTACTCGAATTGTTCTAAAAAAAATGGCTTTGGAAAAGCACTTTTTGCATTAAGCATTTGTTGTAGTACAAGTCAAACGCCACTTTTTTGTAAAAGTATTTATTTTAAGTGATAAGTGCTATAAGCACTATTTTTAAGTGCTCCCAAACAAGGCTAGGTCGAGTAGGGCCTAGTTTTGGGTTAAATAGGGCTCTGGGTTTGTGGGCTTGAAATAAGCTGTGGGTTGGGCTTGGGATTTAGGTTCCGTTGGGCTTCTGGGTTTATGGGCTTAAGGCTTAAGTGGGCCTACGTTTCATATGGGCCTGAGGGTTTTAGTTAGGCTCTAGTTTTAATTTAGGTTTGATTGGGCTTGGGTCTTGGGTTTAGTTCTCTGGGCTGGGGGTTTTGAGTTAGTTGGGCTAGGGGTTTTGGGCTGGTTTGGTTTGGGCTTAGGGTAATTTGGTTTAGGGAATTCAAGTTTGGGCCTAGGGACTTTAGGGTTTGGGTTATTGGGTAAGTGTATTCAGGTTGACTCGGATCCGAGTCAAATATAGATTAGGGCACTATTCAAAAACACTTGTGATTTGTAAAATTGAATTCTATGTTAAACTCAATTTCAATTTTTTTTTCAAACAGCCATTTTCATCTCAAAATACTCCAAACTGATTTGATCATGAAATCTACACAATCATGCAATGAACCCTAATACTTAAACCTTACCCTTAGCTGTCAATTTAAAACAGTATAAAAGGAAGAATGAGTAACCCATGAGATATGAATTACTCTCTCAACAATTTTCTTTCAAGGTCATTCTGAACATCTATTCTCTTTTAAACAGGCTATGGCATCCAATTCACGTTTTCTGATCCTTTGCATATCTCTTCTGGCACTGCTGGCCATCTCCAATCTTCACACTGAAGCAGCTTTTGAAAGAGGACCCAATTTCATTGACCTTACCACTCTACCTATTTATCACCCCATTTCTAAAGTTGGTAAGCTCAAAGCTGCCTATCCAACTCGGATTTTTTTTTAGTTCCCTTTTAGTTAAACTGTTAGGTTGTGGGTCAACAATATATATCAAGTTTTAACATTTTGTGTGTTATTTTCAATTTTTCATTTTGATCCTACCATTTTTTGAAGCTAGTTGAATGTTTGCCATCTTTTAGTTTCTAAGATGTTTTAGGCTCGTTTGGATTAAAGACTTTATTTGGAAAAAAAAAATAATGAGAAAACTTATTTTCCATTGTATTTTCCTTTAATATTAAGTGTCTGCTTGGAATTTGAAAAATATGAAGAAAAGGAAAACATTAAAAATTCACTTTTTCATGTTTGGTCATAAAGAAAAGTGAGAAAAAAAAATACATATAGTAAATTGGTGAATAAAATTACGCATAATTAATATTTAATTTTTCTTAATTTTTAATCATATTGGAGTAAATTTTTATTTTTAATATTATTTGGTGTAGAGAGAAAATATGTTGGAAAATATATTTTCCTTATTTTTTTTTCTTCATTTTCCCATTTTTTTTTTTTTATAAATAAAATCCTTGATCAAAACAGAGTATAAATTCTACTAAAAATGAAAGTTTATTTTAATAAGATTACAAATTAAGAAAAACTAAGTATTAATGATGTGTAAAATTAAATTTTTGGTCATGAATTTGTCATATCTATTATTTTTTTTAACTCTTTTTTTATCATTTTTCTTGTAATTAAACATAAAAAAATGTGGATTACTTAATATTTTATTTTCTTTTTCTTAATATTTTTCTGGCTTGTTTGGATCAAGTATTTTATTGGGGGGAAGGGGAAGGAAAATAAAAAACAAATTCTTTTTTTTTTTTCTTGTATTTTCCTTCTCTATTAATTACTATTGAAATTTTAATATAATATAATTAAATGTTAAATATTAATAATGTGTAAAGTAAAATTTTGTTTATAAATCTGGTATATCTGTTTTTTTCCCTTAATTTTTGTTTGCTCAATTCTTTATATATATATATATATATATATATATATATATATATATATATATTCTAATATTTTTTGAATTTCAAACAAAGCTTTCTAATTCTAAAATGGGCCTTAAAGTTCTTGAAAGCAATATCATGTTCTTAAAAACTTTCCAACCTTGCTTGGAATTTTTGAGCAAAATTCTTGAAGATCATTGTTTATTTTTGTGTAATGTTGCATTATAGAAATAGAGGTTGGGTAGAGTAGATTATTTTAAAAAAATTTAGGGGGTGAAATAAATATACTTTTCATTCTTGAATTTCTTGCCAAATTTTAAGTTGTCCCCCTTTCTTCTTCTTCTTCTTTTTTTTATTTTATTTCGTGTGCCTCCTAAATTTCCATTTTGTTTAAATGTCTTTTTAGAAATGTATAATTTATTTCATTGTAATATTTTATTTAATGAAATATATAATATATCAAAAATTTCTATGATTTATAAGGCTAGCTTGTCACGCCCCAAACCCAGTAATGGGACTTAGGGGTGAATTAGTGACCTAACATGTCCGTGTATCATACAAAACAATCATGATACACCACAATGAATGAGGGCCTGACTTCATCGGGTTTCCAAGCACCCTATACACATCCAAATACAAAATCATATACACAACAGAAAAAAAGGTCATTTTATACATACTTCGTACCATACCAGAGTCTATACAAAAGAAACTAGGATCCATAATACAAAATACAACCCCGGTGTTAGCCAAAACCACAAAAGACCACCCAATACAGTCCTAGTACTTACCCAAGTACCTCTTGTAGTACACTGACCACTACGCTCCCAACTCAAGGACGTTAGTTCCAGTTACTCGAAGGACCTGTAAAATATGTACCTACAGTAGGGGTGAGACGCCTCTTAGTAAGGAAGAATCAAGTTATATCGGTGTGTGACATATGAGTGTTATCATGACATACTAACATGCATAGTTCAACAGTCAAAACAGTTAAAACCAGCTCTAGTATTTTCACAAAACAAGCAATACAATTTGGTGTCGTCACACCCTTCGGCTCGAAGCCGGACTGGCTGGTGGTATTTCACACCATTTGGTAAAAATCGGCGATCTGGTGATATCTCACACCCTTTGAAAAATGTCGGGAGTCTGATGATATTTCACACCCTTTGGCAAACGCCGGTGCCCCTGGTAACCTGGCATAACATCAGCCCACAGTGTTGAACCGATGCAGATCTGGTGTTTTCATGCCCTTCGGCAAAAGCCGGTTGATCTAGTGGTATTGCGCACTCTTAAGCAAAAGTCAGATATCAAAACTTGGAACAATTCAGAACCTTGTTCCTATTTCATTTCATCAAAACACGACTCATGCATGTTCATATAACCAAACAAAACCACATCCATTTGGTAATCTAAAACCATGATTTTCTAAACACATACAGTTTAAACAAGTCAAGGCACGACCATCCCTATAACATAATATATATCACAATATATTTACGGTTTTCCAACAAAACCAGGGACGCAGCCTAATATTCCATTTTCCTCAAAACTGTAACATGAAAAAACCCATAATTTTACCCGTTAGATTCCCCCAAATGAGTAACCAACACGCACACAGGATCGTAGACCACAGTTCCACCGAGTCTGATTTCAAAAATAACCGACATAAACTAAATCCTCTTACCTTTCCCCAAACGACAATCTCAAACTCTATGATCCCTAAACAGCGAACCAAGTTCCTAAAACCTACAAACCACAATATAGAATATGCTCACAACTTTGTTCCCTACATAACTACCGCATCATAATTGAAAACCGAGCCTTACCTCGATTTCGAGTTAAAACCCAAAAATGCCTGGTACAAAGATCTGATTCGTAGATCTTGTAGACAATCCTTCCATGATCCTTGTGGTAATTTCGGATCGATGATTCCCGCAATGTACAATGAAGAAATCTAGAGAAAGAGAGTATGTTGAGTTTCTAGAGAGATAGAGAGAGGATTTAAGATTTCTTAGCTGAGAAGTAATGAAAATGGATATTTATAGCCCTTTGACTCGGCCGCCCTCGTCGATGAGATGGCGTATTTGTCGACAAGGCACTAAAGATAGTTTGTCGACAAGAAGGCGGCCTCGTCAACGAGCCTAAAATTCTCGATTTCCCAAAACCTCTCGACTTTTCCTTGTCGATAAGCCTCTGCATTTCGTCGCCAAATATCATAAGGCCTTCATCGACAAAGCCTACTCAATTACCATTTTACCTTTCTCTTTATTAATTAAATCCATATATCATGGATCGGGTTCTTACAACCTTCCCTCCTTACAAAAATTTCATCCTCAAAATTTGCTATCTCTCATTCACGAATTCATTCACACAACCAAACACACACACTCAACTCTAGAAAGAATCGAAGACTACTGCAACGCAGCCCCATCACAATATATACATACCCTCACTTATGATGGAGGAATATTGTGGTTATATACATAAACCGTCTCAAGAGTTCACAAATACACACTCCCAACGACTAACCACCTGTTTCAATACAAAGTAGGGTAATGTACACATACTCAGAACAATTGAGGATACTTCCGGCATATTTCCACTTCCAATTCCTAAGAAGCTTCCTCAACCTTGTGATTCCGCCACAATACCTTCATTAACGGTATGTTCTTGGCACGTAGCTTCTAAACTTTACGGTCTAGAATCTGAATAGGTACCTCTTCATATGCTAAAGTATCCCCAATCTCCAAGTCTTCGTAACTAACAATATGCGATGGATCCAACACGTACCTCCTTAACATGGATACGTGAAACACATTATGGATCCTTGAGAGTGTTGGGGTAGTGCAACTCTGTAGGCTACCAGACCCACTCACTCAAGAATCTCAAATGGTCCGATATACCTCGAGCTCAGCTTGCCCTTCTTCTCAAATCTCATCACCCCTTTCATCGGAGCGATCCTCAGGAATACCTTACCCCCCCACTTCGACCTCTAACTCATGGCGACAAACATCTGCGTAACTCTTTTGCTAACTCTGAGTTGATTTAATCCTATCCTGAATCAAACCTACCTTCTCAGACGCCTGCTGTACAAGTTTAGGTCCTAACACCTGACGTTCACCAACCTCATCCCAATACAGAGGAGATCGACACCTCCGACCATACAGAGCCTTGAATAGTGCCATCTCGATACTCACATGGAAGCTATTGTTATAGGCGAACTCTACTAGTGGCATAAAATGTATCTAGCCACCACCAAATTCTAACACACAAGCCCGTAACATATTCTCCAAGATCTGTATTGTCTTCTCCAACTATCCATCAGTTTGGGGGTGGAACGTTGTACTGAAAGTAAGCTTCATCTCTAGTGCTTCCTACAAGCTCGTCCAGAATCGAGAAGTAAATCTTGGGTCTCGATCTGACACAATGGACACCGGTACCCCGTGCATTCTAACTATCTCATGCATGTGCATGTTTGCTAGCCTACTCAAAGGATAGCTAACCTTTATTGGTAAAAAGTGAGCAGATTTTGTCAACCTGTTCACGATCACCCAGATAGCATTCTACCCATGAAGTGCTGACAACAATCTGATCACAAAATTCATGGAAATAAGCTCCCATTTCCACTTCAAAACAGCTAAGGGCTGTAACGGCCCTGATGGCCTCTGATGTTCAGCTTTCACCTGCTGACACGTTAAACACTGCTCCACGAACTGAGTAATCTACCTTTTCATACCACTCCACCAAAAGGTCTTGCGCAAATCACGATACATCTTCGCACTACCCAGATGTACTATATACAAAGAACGATGCACTTCCTCTAGAATCATCCTTCTGATCTCATCGTCGCTTGGAACACATATCCTGGTCCCAAACCTCAACACACCTCCCTCAGGGAGGTTAAATTCCGCAGCCAACCCCTGCAACACTTTCTCCACAATCTCAGCTAACTCTGCATCCCTAGCCTACGTGGCTTTAATACGCTCAAACAAAGTCAGTTGAACCACCAAGCTACCTATAAAAGCCTGATGATCACCAGACACCAACTCTATAGCCAAGCTCTCTAGATCCCGTCTGATGTGATGCTGAGCTACAACTGTTGATATTGTAGCATGTTCTGACTTCCGACTAAATGCATCAGCTACCACATTAGCTTTCCCTAGGTGATAATTGATGGTGCAATCGTAGTCCTTGATCAACTCAAGTCACAATCTCTGCCTCATGTTCAACTCCTTCTGTGTGAAAAAGTATCTAAGGCTTTTGTGATCAGTGAAAATCTCGCATTGCACACAATACAAGTAGTGTCGCCAGATCTTCAGTGTATAAACAAAAGCAGCCAACTCTAGATCATGTGTACAGTAATTCTTCTCGTATTCCTTCAATTGCTGAGAAGCATACACTATTATCTTACCCTGTTGCATAAGCACACACCCCAGACCCTTCAAAGATGCGTCGCTATAAATAACAAAACCGTCATCCCCTGAAGGAATGATCAAAACCGGAGTAGTAATCAGTCGGTGCTTCAACTCTTGAAAACACTACTCACAAACGCTGGTCAACTCAAACTTCACCCCCTTCCTGGTTAATCGAGTTAGAGGCCCAGACAACTTAGAGAACCCCTCCACGAACCAACGATAATAACTCGCTAGTCTTAGAAAACTCTGAACCTCCTGCACATTCTTCAACCTCACCCAGTCAACCACAACTTCAATCTTGCTAGGATTCACTGAGATACCATCCTTAGACACCACATGGCCTAAGAATGCAACCTGATTCAACCAGAATTCACACTTCTTCAGTTTAGCAAACAACTTCTTCTCTCGCAGAATCTGTAATACTAACCTTAGATGGTTTTCATGCTCTTCCGAACTTCTCGAGTATACCTGAATATCGTCGATAAATGCCACTACAAACTGGTTCAGGTACTCATGCAAAAACCCTATTTATAAGATCCATTGTGACAACCCGAATAAAAATGGAATTTAAATAATAAAGAGGAAAGGAGATTATCAGAGCACTCATCGACGAAGTCAGGATTCGTCGACGAGGGTATAAGAAAATTCATCGACGAAGACTGAATTTCGTCGACGAAGAAATACCGAGAGAGGTTTTGAGCCAACTGAATTTCATCGACGAGGACTGAATTTCGTCGACGAAATTATTAAAGGATTCATCAACGAATGACGTGGCTCGTCGACGAATCCCCTGTTCTATAAATATCAAAAATTCAAGTTTTAACTTCCCAATTAAGCTAACTCTCTCCTCTCTCCTCTCTCTTTCTCTCCCCTTCAGCGCGCTCTCTCTCTCTCTTATTGATTTTGGGCCATATTTACATTGGATCGACAATCTGAAGTCACCACGACGCTTCTGGGGAAGTTCTCTCCAAATCTGTTGGAGCGGATTGTTGGTAAAAGTAAGTTGGAAATCATCCCTAAGTTGAGGTAAGACTTTTTAAGGCAAATTTGGTCTTGTGGTAGTTATAGGAAATGATATACACATGAAAATACTGAAGTTTAATACTAGAAGTTTTCAGTTTCAAGGTATTGATTAGGAAATCCTACAGGGGTTAGACCAGGATATTTTAGGAGCTTTCGCAGTAGTCAGGTAAGGGAATAAACTACAGCAGTTACTTTTTATGCAAATTATTATTATTTATGAGTAACTTGATTTCCTGAAAGTATTTACGATATTTGAATATTATGAAATAAATGTACGTTTGAGAAAAATACTGCTATTATGTTGAAATGTATATATATGTATGAGATGCCAGAAATTATGATTTTTAGAATGCAATGAATGGTTTTATACAACAATTGTGTGGCATGAATATTATTTTACATGGAAAAATATTATGATATGATAATGATATGAATGGAATATGTTTTGAGAAACTACGGAAGAATACACTACTTTATGATGTTGAAATGCATGATAAATTGATTATTTTCGAAATGACATGTATGAAATATTCGGCACGAGACCGTAATTATGAAATATTCTGCACAAGGATGTAATTATGAAATATTCGGCACAAGGCCGTAATTATGAAATGTTCGGCACGAAGCCTTAATTATGAAATGTTCGGCACGAGATCGTATTTATGACATGATCGGCACGATGCCGCTATAATATCATGTATTATATGTTATCAGAACCCGAATGTTAGTTTAGTTCAGTTTCAGGAGTTCGGTACCGTAGCTATATAGATCAAATATCTATGTTTAGACTTGTGCTAACCACCCCACGAGGGGGTGGGAGATGGATAGTCGATGTGGCTTTCAGTGTAAAGTTGTTGACGTCCACCTGGAAGTCTGGACCAGGGTGCGGCAGGCCCATCGTACTTACAGACATGTTTGACTCCGCAGTGGTCGGCCAGCCATTGTCGGGTCCCGCCTTCGGGCTGCACAACCCGTCATGGGGGGTAATACATGACATCTGCTAGCTATTCATCTTGGGTATGTTTTCAGTGTTATCAGTTATAACAGATGTTTTATGTATGATATGATTTACTAGAATAATATGAAAGTATATGATGATTCAGTATGTTTTGATGTATGTTCACTGATATATGAAATGTATTGTATATGTATAACTGCATTATATATATTCATGTTGTCACACAGCTGTATTTAATTTATTTTCCCTTACTGAGAAGTATCTCACCCCCAAACTTAATATATTCTTCAGGAAACCCTGAGTGACCGGCGGGTTGTGACCGTCGTTGAGTTTACTACCCTACCCCATTAGGAGGGTAAGCAATGTACTAGGATCAGAATTGTTTTGGTTATTGGATCCTAGATGTATTTTGAAGTATTTTGGAAGAATGTAAATAGATACAGTGTGATGACCCAAAAAATATATAAAATTAAAGTACAATAATAATAAAATAATAAAAATGGTCATTAAGTTAATATCAATACAGAAGTGTTTTTCTGTAGGATCCTTGATTCCATGTTTGATGCCTAAGAAAGACCTTGTCTAAGCGAGTGCTCAAAGACCATTGCGGTTCAGTTGCTTCTAGAGGTCGGCCTAGTCAAAATGGAATTTCATAAGATAAACAGGATAGACACTGTTTGTACACGTAAATAAGCATATATACATAAAATGGTATTTTAACAGACATAATTTGTAAAAATACACAATAAGATGATAATAATATAGGTATCATATGTGGGGCCCACAAGACTATGTGGGGTCCACATGAGTCCTAGAGCCACAAGACACTGTTTATATACGTAAATAAGTACATAAAATAATGTTTTGACTGATATAATTTGTAAAAATATATGATAAAATAATAATAATATAAGTATCCTATGCGGGGCCCACAAGACTGTGTGGGGCCCACATGAGTTCCGAAGCCGTGTGGAGGTTTACATGAGTCTCGAAGCTATGTAGGGCTAATAAAATCGTATGATGATTATTGGAGTTACGTAAGATCCGTTTAGGTCTTGAAGTAGTGTGGGGCCCACAAGACCATATGGGGCCCACATGAGTTTTTAAAATTCAAATTTAATTCTTATTCAAAAATAAATAAATACTAAAAATGGTTCAAAATTAATAACAATGATAATAATAATGATAATAATGATTAAGAAAAATAATAAAATAATAAAATAATTAATTAACTAATTGATTAATTAATTAACTAATTGATTAATTAAAAATTTATTTAATGGGAATGGTGGCAAGTACTCCCACATGACCTCCATCCCCATCCCATACTCAACCCATACCTTGCCCATTCTTTGCCCATTCTTTAATTTTTAAAAATTATAATTTTACCCATCTCCCCACACTTTTATAAATTTCATTTTTTCCCCAAAATTTTCCTATAAATAAGGAGCTCTCAACCTTCATTTTTCACAATAATTTTTCAAGGAAGAGAAGGATTAGTGAGTGAAAGAATTTGTGGTGGAGAGAGAATTTTTAAATAAATTCTCAATCACCCACTCTTTCCGATCTCATTTCTTAGAGATAGTTACAGTGTTCGTAAGGAATAAGGTAAGTAAATTTTGATTATGTTAGTTTTTTTTATTTAAAATTTATACCTGAATTTATTTTATAAGTAAATTTCAATTATGTTAATTAGTTCCACAAAATTTCCATGAGTTTATTTTTACGCATATTTAATTATACTAATTCTATCTTTAATATACTTGCATCTATTTTTAGGTTAAGAAATGTTTTAATCCCCTCGGGTAAATTTTCAGAATTTTTTTCTATTCAAAAATAAAATTATATATATTTTTAACACAAAAATTGTGTGGCATGAGTTTATTTGTGCGTTGCATTTTTTTATGAAAATATGAGTAAAGATGAGATTTTTACGATATTATTTTAAATTGTATAAATTATAATAAGATGATTTTAAAACCCCTTATGGTAACGAAAGTTCAAAGTTACAGATGCTCGGTACCGTAGCTTAAAGTTTATACGGATCAGAGTGCACCCACATTGTTTACAGAGTGGTTATTTATGTTAGTGGATTTCTCCCGAGTGCACACCTGGTTTCGGACCAGGACTTAATAAGGAAAATCTCATTTAAAGTTTACGTACGTTGATTTAGTTTGGTCGGCCAGCCAGCTAAGTCCAGTCTTCGAATCGCACAACCCAGTCATGGGGGTAAACATGACTTACGACAAACAGGCCTAAGGATGGTTTTTATAATATATGTTTATACATAGTTAATTACATGTACAAAGTTACTGATGATTTGAAGGAAAAGTGTAAGTTTACATGAAAATGATTATTCTGGTACTTAAATGACGATTTAAGAAAAACGTATAAGGAAAAGTATATGTATATTTATCATTAAATATTTATACAGTTTTAAAGTTAAAAGTTTAATTTAACAGTTATAGTATATGATTATAAAAATTTTACTGTTATAGTTGATGGTAAAAGTTTTATGCAGAAATTTTAAATTTATATTTATTCTAGAGACAATTTTGAAGTTATAATATTAAATATTGTTTTACGAAATTTTTAAAAAGCTCATTTTGGCCACACACTAATAATAATCTTATTTACTTACTGAGCGTCGTCTCACTCCAATCATATTTCTATTTCAGATAACTCTGAAGAGTATATTGGAAATCAGGCTTAACAAGCATGCGGGTGGGGGTAAAAAAATAAAGATTTTTTTTTTAGAAATATTAGTATGATGCAAGATATTTATGCTTATGTAATTTTTCTTCTTTTGAAATAAATGATTGTAATATGGATAATTAGTACTCTGGTTTAATAAAAATTGAGTTTATTTTGCTTCTACTGTAAATCAGTAGTAAAAAGTTAATATCCCAGACCCCTCGGGGTCGGGGTGTTACATTTGGTATCAGAGCAATAAGTTATAGGTTCTGTAGACTTTAAGAAATAATTTTACCAGAACATAGGATATAAGTTCTGCATACTCTAATATATAAATTTTACTAAAGCTTAGGTATAAAACATGTTTTGGGTAGGATTGGGTAGTTTAGAATATTTATTTTAGTTTGTTATATTATTATACGTTAATAATAGATTTATGATTTTAAAATAATATTTGACCATGCATTGGAGGAAATGAGATTTACGTGAAGGCTCTTAAGGACAGGTAATAATTATAAATTCTCTAAGAAAAATAGTAGTATTATTGAAGATACGTTAATTAATTTAAATATGTTATTTATGTTTGTAGAAACACGTACCCATATTGATGATTCATAATTAATTATCAAATGCATTAATAATTTAAAATTTATATATATATAAATATAATAATAATATCTGGGATTTAATTATTTTCACCGTTGTTATTTTCACTAAATATATAAGAAATAACCTATTAGACCCTACTGAATTTAGAAGTGCCACACATACAAATAGATATGAACAAATGGTCTATTATGAAATCTGAATTTACCCAAAATTTCTTTACATGTATAAGTTGGATATGAATATGTATTTTTACATTACATATTCAGTTATCAACAAAACATTCAAGCTTAATTTAGGAATATATATTTGGACAAAATCTTTAATTTTTATTTTGTATTAGTATATAAGGAATTAAATATCATTTAAATATTACTTATTATATTTAAATTCAAAAAAAAAATCCCTTAGCATGTGCAAGTTAAATATGTATATCTATTTTTTTTTTTTCCATTGCATATTCAATTTCCATCAAGTATCCAAGTTTGATTTAGGAGTACAAATTTTGACAAAATCTTAAATTTTGTATAAATTTATAAAAGTTAATACAACTTAAATTTTTTCTATAAAAAAAAAAAAAACTTTATATAGTAAAAATTTCATTAATGAAAGCAATATAAAAATTAACTAATTTCCTTCAAAAAACTAACCAATGTCAAATCATCAATTGGCCAAACATGGCTAACATATATTTGATCTAATAATAATAATAATAATAATGAAATATATATATATATATATATATATAAAAGGGGTACTCTTGCTGTTAAAAAAAAAAAAAAAGGCCTCATGGGTGGAAATCATCGGCTATAGCTCACTTACCCTTGAAGCAAGGTCAGGGCATGAGATCACTTGGGCGTAGTGGGGACTCGAACCCGCGATCACATGGATGCACGGTCGGTTCCTTACCACTAGGCCACCCGCCCAAGTGGTGATCTAAGGATGAAATTAATTATAGTTAAAGTATTAATAAAGATGTAAAAACATAAAAAGAACCTAAAGTCTGCAAATTTTGCAATACGTGTTGCTCGCTCAATTTCCGCGACACATGTCGCTATCCCTCAATTTGTGTAAAACGCGTTGCTCATTAACCGTGACACGCGTCCCTCTCTCTCGATTCTCGTGATACACGTCGTTCTCCCTCGATTTGTGCAAAATACGTTAATCGATATCTGTGACACGCGTCACCCCCTCTCGGTTCTCGCGACACACATTATCCCTCGATTTGTGCAAAATGCGTTGCTCGATATCTGTGACATGCGTCGCTCTCCCTCGATTCTTGCAGTACACGTCGCTCTCTCTCGATTTCCACAACACGCGGTCATTCCCTTATAAAAAGGGTACGCTCTCCTCAAACTCTAAGCGTCACAGTTTTCTACCATCTTGAACAACCACATTTCGGTTTGAAGAGATTAGTTCTTCCCAACTTTTCTCTTGGTTGTCTCATTACTCAAAAATGTTGCCAAATCACCCAACTCCTCAAGTTGCTGAGAGCAGCACTAGATTGCCAATCCAAAGATGGAACCCTAGCAAGGCACAGTTGGAGATTTTAGAGGAGGCCTTCTGCAGCAGTCAAGGGGAACTCCCTTCTGTGGAGCGAACTATCTTACTTGCAGCACAACTTCGAAGGTATGGTCCAATCGAGCCGAGGAATGTGCGGTTTTGGTTTAAGAACCGTAGGCGTAGGTGGGAATCAGTTGGAGAAGCCACTATCTCAACTACTGCCCCATCAATTCTCCATATTACCTCCTCCGCCACTACCGACCCGAGTAGTGCCCTTGCCATTCTTCTAACCCTCTTCCCTATCGAGAATATTCCGACTATGAAACTTACAACTAATATCACACCAATGAGTCATATCCCTTACAATGGCAATATCGCAGTCACCACATTAAGGGTTTCGGATAATGCTGGCCTACTTCACCATTGCAAGGAAATCCGATTCGCATTGAGACTCATACACGGACGACCAATAACTCAGGAAGAGGGCAGCTCTTCCTCCTTCGCCGAACAAACGAGCGTTCTCTCCCTTTTTTCGACCCAAGCCGGCGACATTATAAGGGGTCAACTCTACCAAGAAAGAACCCAGGTGGTTAGCAGTGACACCGCTAGTACTGCGATAGATGTTGACGTTGATCTAAGACTCTAAAGGCCAGATCTTGTATATTTTTAATTTATAGGACATGTATAATATATATACATATATATATATATATATATAATTATCCTTTTCCATATCTTCTGAATTTCTTTTCCATTTCAACCTCTATTAGACCGACGATTCACACTTCAATTCCCAAAATAAAATACTTCGCCAAATTAACCCTTAATCTATTCTAAGACTTAGTCAAATCGTTAATCAATGTACTCTTTTAAATAGTGCAACCAATTATACAGTACTCATTTTAAATTAGCAAATTTCGAGAACGAAATTTTTATAAGGAGGGGAGATTGTGATGACCCAAAAATATATATATATATATATATATATATAATTAAAGTACAATAATAATAAAATAATAAAAATGGTCATTAAGTTAATATCAATACAGAAGTGTTTTTTTGTAGGATCCTTGATTCTATGTTTGATGCCTAAGAAAGACCTTGTCTAAGTGAGTGCTTAGAGACCATTGGGGCTCAGTCGCTCCCTAGAGGTCGGCCTGGTCAAAATGGAATTTCATAGGATAAAGAGGATAGACACTGTTTGTAAACGTAAATAAGCATATATATATAAAATGGTATTTTGACAGACATAATTTATAAAAATACACAATAAGATGATAATAATATAGGTATCATATGTGGGGTCCACATGAGTCCTGGAGCCACAAGACACTGTTTATATACGTAAATAAGTACATAAAATAATGTTTTGACTGATATAATTTGTAAAAATATATGATAAAATAATAATAATATAAGTATCCTATGCGGGGCCCACAAGACTATGTGGGGCCCACATGAGTTCCGAAACCGTGTGGAGGTTTACATGAGTCTCGAAGCTGTGTAGGGCTAATAAAATCGTATGAGGATTATTAGAGTTACATAGGATCCGTTTGGGTCTCGAAGTGATGTGGGGCCCACATGAGTTTTCAAAATTCAAATTTAATTCTTATTCAAAAATAAATAATAAAATAAATAAATACTAAAAATGGTTCAAAATTAATAACAATGATAATAATAATGATAATAATGATTAAGAAAAATAATAAAATAATAAAATAATTAATTAACTAATTGATTAATTAATTAGGTAAGTGATTAATTAAAAATTTATTTAATGGGAATGGTGGCAAGCACTCCCACATGACCTCCATCCCCATCCCATACTCAACCCATACCTTGCTTATTCCTTGCCCATTCTTTAATTTTTAAAAATTATAATTTTACCTATCTCCCCACACTTTTATAAATTTCATTTCTTCCCCAAAATTTTCCTATAAATAAGGAGCTCTCAACCTTCATTTTTCACAAAAATTTTTCAAGGAAGAGAAGGATTAGTGAGTGAAAGAATTTGTGGTGGAAATCACCCACTCTTTCCGATCTCATTGCTCAGAGATAGTTACAGTGTTCGTAAGGAAGAAGGTAAGTAAATTTTGATTATGTTAGTTTTTTTTTTATTTAAAATTCATATCCGAATTTATTTTATAAGTAAATTTCAATTATGTTAATTAGTTCCACAAAATTTCCATGAGTTTATTTTTACTCATATTTAATTATACTAGTTCTATTTTAATATACTTGCATCTATTTTTAGGTTAAGAAATGTTTTAATCCCCTCGGGTAAATTTTCAGCATTTTTTTCTATTCAAAAATAAAATTATATATATTTTTAACACAAAAATTGTGTGACATGAGTTTATTTTTACGTTGCATTTTTTTATGAAAATATGAGTAAAGATGAGATTTTTACGATATTATTTTAAATTGCATAAATTATAATAAGATGATTTTAAAACTCCGTATGACAACTAAAGTTTAAAGTTACAGATGTTCGGTACCGTAACTTAAAGTTTATACGGATCAGAGTGCACCCACACTGTTTACAGATTGGTTATTTATGTTAGTGGATTTCTCCCGAGTGCACACCTAGTTCCGGATCAGGACTTAATAAGGAAAATCTCACTTAAAGTTTACGTACGTTGATTTAGTTTGGTCGGCCAGTCAGTTAAGTCCAGTCTTCAGATCACACAACCCAGTCATGGGGGTAAATATGACTTACGACAAACAGGCCTAAGGGTGGTTTTTATAATATATGTTTATACATAGTTAATTACGTGTACAAAGTTATTGATGATTTGAAGGAAAAGTTTAAGTTTACATGAACATGATTATTCTGGTACTTAAATGACGATTTAAGGAAAACGTATAAGGAAAAGTATATGTATGTTTATCATTAAATATTTATACAGTTTTAAAGTTAAAAGTTTAATCTAACAGTTATAGTATATGATTATAAAAATTTTACTGTTATAATTGATGGTAAAAGTTTTATGCAGAAATTTTTAAAGTTATATTTATTCTAGAGACAATTTTGAAGTTATAATATTAAATATTGTTTTACGAAATTTTTAAAAAGCTCATTTTGGCCACACACTAATAATAATCTTATTTACTTACTGAGCGTCGTCTCACTCCAATCATATTTTTATTTCAGATAATTCTGAAGAGCATGTTGGAAATTAGGCTTAGCAAGTATGCGGGTGGAGGTAGAAAAATAAAGATTTTTTTTTAGAAATATTAGTATGATGCAAGATATTTATGCTTATGTAATTTTTCTTCTTTTGAAATAAATGATTGTAATATGAATAATTAGTGCTCTGGTTTAATAAAAATTGAGTTTATTTTGCTTCCGTTGTAAATCAGTAGTAAAAAGTTAATATCCTAGGCCCCTCGGGGTCGGGGTGTTACATACAGTATTTTGGGAATGTAGATAACTCTGGTATTATGCTTTATGAATGAATGATTTAGATTTTAAGCTTGCCGCTGCTTAGGTTTCCGCTCTGATTGACAGGTGTCCCCATTACCCACGGGTTCGGGTTGACTTTTCCATTTATTATGTTACATTTTATGTTAAGGAATTTGAGGTCGTTACAAAATGGTATCAGAGCTTAGGATACCAGGTTCTGTAAACTTTAGAGTGCAGCAATAATAATACCAGAGTATAAGATAAAGGGATTTGAGGTCTAGTTTTGTAGTCTAAATGCAGGACTTCCGTGGTGGTTTGTGTGATTTTCCTGGGGTGACGATTTCAGGAAAGTCATAGTAAACTATCGTCGGGTTGGGTATCTAGGTTGCAGGATTGAACCTTGAATTAAGATCAGGAGAGGTGAATTAAATAAGAGAATATATTATATGAGTTGAGTGATACATATAGAGAAGGAAGTTTTGAGTTAAGTTACTTGTTTTTCAGGATGGACCTTGGTGGCCATAGTGCCCACGCTAGTGGGAGTGAGGGTGCTGGACCCTCAGGCGCTGCGGGTAGTGATTTAGATCCCGTCTTACGCAGCATTGCACAGAAGGTTATGGCAGAAATTACCAGGAGTTCAAAGGAATTGGGTGGTCCATCGGCAGGCCACAGTAGCTCAATTGAGAAGTTCATAAAGATGAGTCCTTCGACTTTCTCAGAAGGGACAGATTCTACAATTGCTGACAACTAGGTGCAGGAGATAGAGAAAATATTTACAGTGCTGCAGTGTTCAGAGGAGCAGAAGGAGCTGTTTGCCACATATAAACTGACTGGAGAGGCCGAAAGATGGTGGTCAGTAGTGAGATTGTTAGAGCAGCAGAGGATTGTTCCTGTGGAGATGACGTGGGAGCAGTTTAAAGAAATATTCTTCGACAGGTATTTCCCAGCCTCTTCCAGAGGGGCTAAAATTAAGGAGTTCATGAATCTAAAGCAGGAACAGCTGTTAGTATAGTAGTACGCGGTGAGGTTCATCGAGCTATCCCGCTTTGCCCTGTCAATTATTCCAGATGAGGTGAAGAAAGTATAACAGTTTGAGAGAGGTCTGAGGAGGGAAATTTATAAGCAGGTGTCGATATTGAAGCTGCAGGACTTCGCTGAGCTGGTTGACTAAGCCACTATAGCGGAGATTGGGGAGCGGTTGGAGGTTGAGGAGTAGAGGCAGAAGAAGAGATCCACACTTTCTAGTTCTCAACAGGGGATTGGACGTGGTTCATGGAAGAGAGGTGGCTACTAGGAGACTAGGAATCGCGGTTTTCAGGGTGTACAGCCACCTCCAGTTTGTCCGACTTGTGGGAAAAGGCAACTCGGGGGGTGTCGTATCAGACGAGGTGTTTGCTATCGATGTGGGGAGGCAGGGCATGTGATGAGGGATTGCTAGGCGCAAATTGGTGCTGCTCCTGCTCCTAAACTTGCTCGAGGAGGTTACCAGGCGCCATGTGGAGGCCAGTAGAGGAATATGACCCTAGCCAGAGTTTTCTCTTTGACGTCGAGTGATGTTGAGGCGGCCGACGATGTGGTGACAGGTACTATTAATATGTTTTCATTTAAAGTTATTGCACTTTTTGATTTTGGTGCCACACACTCGTTTGTGTCCTTGGGGTATGTTAAATTATGTGGGGTGGAAACGCAATCATTAGATGTTGAACTGTTAGTGGCTACACTGACCGGATCAGTGGTGAGATGTAGTAGGATACTTCATGGTTGTTCAGTTGATGTTCATGGGAGAATTTTATCTATTGATTTGGTAGTGCTGGATATGCATGGGTTTGACATTATCTTTGGCATGGATTGGCTAGCAGCTAATTCTGCTATTATAGATTGTCGTGCAAAGGAAGTGATATTCAGACCTCCAGGGAAACCAGAATTTAGATTTATAGGGTCACGAGTGCAATCCTTACCTTAGATGGTCTCAACTGTTCGGGCAAGGAGACTGCTCCAAAAGGGCTGTCTGGGATTCGTGGCTTTTGTGAAGGAAATGTCAGAAAATGAATTGAAACTTATCAATACGCCTGTAGTAAAAGAATTTATGGATGTGTTCCCAGATGAATTACCAGGTTTGCCGCCCGATCGTGAGGTAGATTTCTCTATTGATCTACTTCCATTTTCAGTGCCGATTTCTAAAGCACTGTACCGAATGACGCCAGAAGATTTGGCAGAATTGAAAGATCAGTTGCAGGATTTATTTGATAAGGGCTTCATACGACCTAGTGTATCTCCATGGGGAGCTCCAGTGCTGTTTGTGAAGAAGAAGGACAAGTCTATGAGTACACCCTTTCCGGAGCTGTGTTTGCCTGATATGTCCCCTGGGATACCTGATTACTTCCTCGATTTTGACTCGAAGAAGGCATACCTCTCTTTGGCGTGTGACAATATCAAGCCATGTGACCTGACTGACTACAGTTGTAGCAGTTGTCCCTAAACGGCTAGCATGCACCGTCATGCCACTTGTGGCATCTGACATAGCAATCACGCGACTGATCCACATGAGAACCCTGGAGCTCGGTATTATGACAGTAACTCGAGCCCTTGTTCCTCTTCTTCCACGATCCCTGATGAGATTCAGATTGAGAACCAGAAGGTACTGACCTCTTCTTTGGCTCTTGTCCACCTCATCCTCTCTGATACCAGTCTAGATCATAGTGGCCTTATCCACCAAGACAAAAAATTCACGGATTTGAAGCATCCCCACTAATCTACGAATGTCCTTCCTCAGTCCCTTCTCGAACCTCCAAGTCTTCTCATACTCATTCGAGATCAAACACGACACAAAACGAGATAACTCTATATACCGAGCAGCATACCCCTGCACTGTCATACTTCCCCGAGTTAGAGTAGAAAACTCATTCACCTTAGTGTCACGTGTGGAAGCTGGGAAGTATCTATCGAAGAACACCTCCTTGAAATGGCTCCACGTCATCTATGCAGAGCCGGCTCTATGCTTCTCCAATAGACTCACCGCAGTCCACCATCGCCCTGCCTTCCTAAATAGCTGGAAGGTAGCATAGAGGACTCTCTGCCTATCCATGCAGTGTAAGACCTCCAAGAATCCTCTCGGTCTTCTCGACCCAGTCCTCTGCTATCATCGGGTCATGTCCTCCCGAGAATGACGGAGGATGCATGTGTGTGAACCTTTCAATGGTGCACCCCGCAACCATGGGAGAGTGTTCGCGTCTCTTGACACTCTGCCCAATCTCCCGTAGGACCCGCCTCATCAAACCTCGAGGCATAGAAGGAGACCCATCACTTGACATCTCCTCGGAGCCACTTCCCAGGTTGTTATCCCTGGACTCCATTCTGAAAACACCATAGGAACCTATTAGTACTCTTACAACACGTACAATTAACACAATTATCTACAACTAATCATGTTAACTATCACCTCACGGGTCCAGGTCTGTCCCATCACACCGACACGAATATCATTAATGGTTTGCCATGATTTTATTGAAATCGTCATTCCAGGAAAAACATGGAACACCGCCGACGAGTCCCTGTCTAGCAACAAAACAACCCTCGACCTACTCTACCCATTTCCTACATCCTATACTCTGGTATGTACACACAGCTATGCCTAACCAAGTCTACAAGACCTAACAACCTGGTTAGCTCTGATACCAAGCTGTCATGCCCTAAACACGGTAATGGGACCCAAAGGTGAATTAGTAACCTAACTTGTCCCTGTATCATACAAAACAATCATGATACACCACAATGAATGAGGGCCCGACCCCGTGGGGTTTCCAGGCACCCTATACACATCCAAATACAAAACCATATACACAGAGGAATAAGGTCATTCTATACATATTTTGTACCATACCAGAGTCTATACAAAAGAAACTAGGATCCATAATACAAAATACAACCCAAGTGTCAGTCAAAACCACAAAAGACCACCCAATACAGTTCTAGTACTTACCCAAGTACCTCTCGCAGTACACCGACCACTACACTCCCAACTCAAGGATGCTAGTTTCGGTTACTCGAAGGACCTATAAAATATGTACGTACAGTAGGGGTAAGACACCTCTCAGTAAGGAAGAATCAGATTATATCGGTGTGTGGCGTATGAGTGTTATCATGACATACTAACATGCATAGTTTCAACAGTCAAAACAGTTAAAACCAACTCCAGTAGTTTCACAAAACAAGCAATACAATCCGGTGTCGTCACACCCTTCGGCTCGAAGCCAGACTCTCTGGTGGTATTTCACACCCTTCGATAAAAACCGGCAATCTGGTGATATCTCACACCCTTCGGCAAATGCCGATAGTCTGGTGATATTTCACACCCTTCGGCAAATGCTGGTGCCCCTGGTAACCTAACATAGCATCAGCCCACAGTGTTGAACCAGTGCAGATCAGGTGTTTTCACACCCTTCGATAAAAGCCGGTCGATCTAGTGGTATTGCGCACTCTTCAGAAAAAGCCGGATATCAAAACCTGGAACAATTCAGAACCCCATTCCTATTTCATTTCATCAAAACACGACTCATGCATGTTTATATAACAAAAAAAAAACCATACCCGTTGGTAATCTAAAATTATGATTTTCCAAACACATATAGTTTAAAAAATTCAAAGCACGACCATCCCTATAACATAATATATATCACAATATATTTACGGTTTTCCAACAAAACCAAGGATGCAGCCCAATACCCCATTTTCCCCAAAACTATAACATGAAAAACCCATAATTTTACCCGTTAGATTCCCCTAAATGAGTAACCGACATGCACATAGGACCGTGGACCACAGTTCCACCAAATCCGATTTCAAAAATAACTGACATAAACTGAATCCCCTAACTTTCCCCAAACGACAATCCCGAACTCTACGGTTCCTAAACAGCGAATAGAGTTCCCAAAACTTACAAACCACAATACAAAATATGCTCACAACTCTATTCCCAACATAACTATCGGATCAAAATTGAAAACCGAGCCTTACCTTGATTTTGAACCAAAACCCAAAAACACCCGGTACGAAGATCTGATCCATAGATCTTGTAGAGAATCCTTCCCTGATCCTCGTGGTAACTTCGGATTGATGATTCCAGTAACGTATAGCGAAGAAATCTAGAGACAGAGAGTATGTTGAGTTTCTAGAGAGATAAAGAGAAGATTTAAGATGTCTTAACTGAGAAGTAGTGAAAATGGATATTTATAACCCTTTGACTCGGTCGCCCTCGTTCACGAGATGGCGTTTTCGTCAACGAGGCACTAAATATAGTTCGTTGACGAGTTTGAGATACCCGGTTTCCTGAAACCTCTCGGCTTCTCCTCATCGACAAGCCTCTACATTTCGTCGCCGAACATCATAAGGCCTTCGTCGACGAAGCCTGCTCAATTACCATTTTACTATTCTCTTTATTAATTAAATCCATATATCACGGATCGGTTTCTTACATAGCTACCCAACATCAATTTTTTTTTCCGGACCCGGAAGTCACCCACATAACGGCTCCGACCCAAATTTATTAATAACTCTCATTTATGACGGAGGAATACCTTGAAAACAAAAGAAATACCCAATATCAATCTCTAATGAAACTTCCCTTGATATTTAAAACAATATAATGAATTTGTAAAAAATAAAATTAATTATGTGATGAAATTACACATTCAATGTATGTGTATTCTAAATTGTTTGGCTCAATTAAGTTGTATAAAACAATTTTTTTATTAGTTCTTGTAATTTCACTTTATTGTCTAATTCAAAATTATCAAAGTTCATAATTAAGATTTTGAATTAGACAATAAAGTGAAATTACTAGAAGCTATAAAAAAAATTGTTTTATACAACTTAATTGGGCCAAACAATTTCGAATACACATACATTTGATATTTTCTTAAAAACACACACACACACACACAAACATAAGCACACACATTCGCTAATAATAAATTGAGAAAATATTAGGATAATGAAAGAAAAATATCAAGAAATCAATATTTTCATGTTTGGTTACTAAAGAAAGTGAAAGAAAATTTAAAATATCCTAAATCCATGAACAAAATTTTGATTTTGCATAACATTAATATTTAATTTTAGTTTTTTTTAATCATATTAAAATAAATTTTCATTTTGAATAATATTTAATATAGAAGGAAAATTCAATGAAAAATAAATTTTCTCTTTATTTATTTATTTTAAGTAATCTTTGATTCCAATGGATCTTAAATGTATGAGTTGATTTTTTATGGAGTTATTTATGGATTAAAAAAATACAATCATAATTCAAATTATTAAATATTTGGTGAATAATATATGTACACACACACACACCTCATGGCTTAATGCTAATGCCATAAAATGAACAGGGTGGTTGCCAAATTGTTCGCTTTAGTCTATTCTGTGTGAAGTGCTGTCCTGAAGGAATCGTTAATGGCACCAGCCATTGATGCTTTCAATCACCTACCAATTTCCTAGCTATTGCCCTGTTTGATTTTCTTATTTTCAGTTGTAGAGTTAAATGAAGGTTTGGTTTGTCGATATCTCTCCGTTGTTTAAAGTTTTCAACTTTTATATTTGCGGTTTTCAGTTTGAAAAGGGTAGAGAAGGAATATGGGATGGGAGATAGGCTACCTCCCGTTGTGTAGCCGGAACTCGGTGTGTGCTCGGGTCAATCAAAGTGACAAAAAGGACAATAAAATAAAGCGATTTGGAAAATAACATTGGCATGTTAATTAGAGTGAGACCTACTTCGAGCCCTTTTTGTGAAAAAAATATTTTTCACAAAAGCCCCCAAGCAACGATATATGTAACTCTGCCCCAATAGATCTTAGTCTTGTGAGTGATATTAAAATAAATTGCATATAAAAGTTAAAAATTTATTTCAACTCTCCCATCTCTCTTAATAAAAAATAAAACTTTTGAAAGTATAACAGTGAAAATTCTACATAGTAATGAAAAATGAAGATGATAATAAATTATTAGTAAGAATATAACCTAAAAAACAAACTACTTTAATTAGGATTAGTCGTGACCGAGGAATTGAAATCATTTAATTGGGATAAGCTTTATTTTGATAGAAAGGATTCTAATTGAGGTATGACACTAACTCTATATATTATGTTATGTCTTTCTCCTCTCATGTATGTAATTTCTATAGAGAAATTGAAGAAAAGACTTGGAAAAAAAAAAAAAAAGGATGTTCAATATTTTGGGTTGAAGGAGCATTTGTAGATAACTTGTTCAAGATGATTTATTAGTGATTTAATCAAGCTCAAAGTTTAAGTGACGTGTTATTGGCTCATCCTTATTCATGTTTAGTGGTGTGATTGTCATTTAGATCATTTTAGAGTTGGTTTCATTGTTCGGAGTAGTTGGGACATTCCGCTTATGTTTTCGGGTGAGGCCTTTGCATACTCTATTCCATAGTAATGACTTATATCGTAGTGGGTTTAAAGAATTTATTACTTTTAATGTTTGCTAAAAATACCTAAACATCTTTTAAAGTGATGATGTGATTGAGATGGGGAGATGATGGATTGACAGTAAAAGAACTTGTTGTGCTAGTCCTCTGTTAGAGATGTAAGGATAGGAATAATGAGAAAATCATAAAAGTTGTAGAAATTGTAAGAAAGGGAAACGAACATAAGAGAAGTGACCAGAGCTAGATTAGAAGAGATAAGGAGAGCAAAAGAAAAGGATAGAGACAAATAAAGTAAAGGCAATAAGATATAGAAATAGAGGGATAAAGTAGTACAGAGGTCAAAGTGATAATTTTTTGTCACGTTACGTGAATTGAATTGAATGTGTTGAAAGTCTATTACAATTGAAACTAATCACTTATTTATACCCGCTCCAAATTGAATGTAGATATGGTTAAAAATCATAAATTAGAAACATTTTAAGGTTTAGTGATAAATTAGGATAATTTCTAAGCATTAATGATCCAATTATTAGAGTTGACTCTTATGTCCGATGGTTGCTTGCCTTGTCGCTGACAATTGGATAGCTTGCACCTGATAACTAGGTGGCATTTGTCCCTTAGGTTGGTAATTAATTGTTTGTCTTGGTAAACAAATTACATTTAGATGGATAGACAATCTTTCTTGCGACTCATGGATGGATTGGGAAGAATGATTTACCTCAAATGAGGAATTGCTATATGTTTAAGCAACACTTATCGTATGCGTCGCCTAGACGACATCAAGATAAGTGGTTCACGATATTTGTCACATGCCTAAGCAATTGCCATAACTAGATGATCATTACCATATACTTAACAATAATGGTTTATATATGCTTCCAATTTCCACCGAAGAAGCTTCTTCATCCTATTTATATATGTGGCTATTTTATTGATTGTTGTGTTAAGTGGTCTAGAACCTTCTCAACCTCAAAAGATGTTTGCCTTTTATAATTTTAGTTTATTTGATTAAAGTGTTGAGAAATATTATCATACTTTTAAATTTACATAAACTAAACTTGTACTTGAAAATCTATACTTTTAACACATTATCTAATGAAATTCAAAGATCAATATATATCAATATTAGGTGTGTATTCGAGTCGACTCAAGTCGATGCAGTAAAATATTTGAACTTGACTTGACTATGTCAAGTTTGAAACTCGACTCAAACTCAATCGACGATATTATTGTTAAACTTGAACTAGACTCATCTGCAAATTCATAAAACTCGAGCTCGACCCGATTAAGTTAGACTCAATTATAAATTAATATTAAATGTATATAATGTAAATATAATATTAAATATATTTATAAATATATATTATATAATAATTATAATATAAAAGTAATAAAAGTAAAAAAAAAAAATTGATTAGACTTGAAACTCTTAGTGCTAAACTTAAACTCAACTCATTAAAATATTCATATATTTCAAAGTCGATTTGAACTCGAATAAAGTCAAGTGAAAGAACGAATCAAATATCAATAATACATATATTCATCGTATCTCTCTCTCTCTCTCTCTCTCTCTCTCTCTCTCTCTCTCTCTGCACATGAAGGAAAAGCAGATCATAGATCATAGTAAGCTGATTCAAATGTGTGGGGTTCATGTATCAGAACCAACCTCGGGATCGCCAACTTAACTCCCATCTTTTAATAATAATACATACATACTGTACTATTATTCCATCTCACCTCAACACTCTCCAAAAGCAAAAGTGCCAAAGCAAAGCTTACATGCAGTAGTAGTCTGTAGTCCTGGACCAGCTGCCGCTGTGTGTACCTACACACCTACCTGCTTTCATGGTTTGTCATATGGGACAAAGAGAGGTGCTAACTTTATTGAAATTTTGCAGAGAGGTGCTAACATTTATTGAGATTTTAAAAAATTTATACATTTCCTTCACTATTTGATTTTTTGGATACATCTCTCAAAATTTTTATTCTTGGAGATCGCAATTAATGATTTCTTGACAAAGCTTAAAAGAAACTTATGACAAATTTTAAACACCTTATATGAGCTTTTTGAGATTTTAAAAGTTTCGGAGAAAGTTAATATCTTTTCGACAAACGTAGAAGGAGATTAGTGTCTTGTACCGTTATATTTTTTATCATCTTCTAATTTCTTTCTAGTTTCTTTATAATCAATTTACCTAATTAATAATGTTTTTAGAACACATGATTTAGTATGCTATTTTTTAATTATTATTTTATTGATATAAATAAGATTAAGGATAAGAGACATTCATCTTCCTTAAGGTTTGACAAAAAGACGAAAGCCTCCCTTCAGATTTCAAAATTCTAATCGACCTCATCCGAGGTTTCAATAATTTTAGAGATCTCTCTTGAGGTTTGTCAAAAAAACAAATTTGTACATTTTTGCTAAATCTCAAGAATGTTTCTGGAATTCTTAAAATCTCAGGTTCCTAAACTTTAAGAAAACTTAGTGTCGTTTTTGTTGTAGCTGGAGTTAGGAGACATAGCTAGAGCTAGGAGCTGGAGATGCTGAGCTGGAAACACGGTTTGCAAGATGTGCAAGTTGTGTCAGTTATCCCCATGATTGTAACCTCTCAATTTCTGATTTATTGAATTAAATTGTAATTAATTATCAGCCTTATAAATAGAGAGTTGTGACATGCACAGAGAGAAGAAACAGAGAAGAAAGGAGAGAAAGAAGAGAGTGTGAGGAGAGAGTTGTATTTTTTCGACGAATTTTTAGTGAATTTGTGGTGTGCTCCGTGGACGTAGGTCGATCTTGACCGAACCACGTAAATTTCTGGTGTTATAATTTTCTCGTTGCTTACAGGGTCCTAACAAGTGGTATTAAAGCCCGGTTGGAGCAAAAAGACTAGATTGGAGTTGTACACCGAAATTAGAGCTCTATCCAGTTGCTCTAAATGAAAATTTGAGGCCACCATCACCTTCACCTCGCCGAAACGAAGCCAACAGTGCAAACCGGAGCCCTTAAGGAGCTCAGACGGAGGTACACGCTCTAACACGCGCCTCGCCGGAGTAGGACGCCTTGTCACGCGCCAGTCACACGCTGGTGACCTGCCGCTCACGCACCCCACACGTCTTCCTCACTCGGACCGCCTCAGCCTGACTAGGAAACCTGACACCGACCTGACGACTCACTCAGACCGGATCAACTCGAGACCCGGTCTGCACGCTCCAAACCCGGCCACGTCAACACTGCTACGTTAATGCCATGTCAGCTCCACGCCATCTGCCACATCAGCTAGGCCCCACAATGTCACGTCAGCAAGTGGGTCCCACATTTCCACTTCAATAGTGGGCCCACAGTTCCACGTCAACAGTGGACCCAACATTGACGCGTTAGCATCTGCAACGTCAGCACCTGCCATGTTAGTGTTGACCAGGTTTGACCTATTCTTTGACCGAACTTTTCGGAGTCGTTTTAGGTTTGTTTTTCGAACAACTTGAACCATTTCTAAGGTTTTCGACCATTTCGGATCCAACCGTGCTATCCATTTGAGCTAATTCTATCTTTAGATTAGTGAATCGAGATGTCGAATGAAAAGAGCTCAAAAATTAAAATGTTCAATGACAACAATTTCGATTTCTAGAAGATGCAGATAGAATATTATTTGTTTGGGAAGGAATTGCACTTACCATTGAAGGGTAAGCCAGCACCTATGAACGAGGTTGAGTGGGAGTTGCTTGATCGAAAAGCTCTCAGAGCCATAAGAATGACGTTGTCAAAGTCTGTGACATTCAATATCAAGTATATATCATCCACCAAGTCTCTGATGGATGCGCTTTCTAATATGTACGAGCATCCATTAGCTGCTAACAAGGTACATCTCATGAAAAGATTATTTACTATGAGCATGTCTGCAAGTGAAAGTTTTAGAAGGCATTTGAATAATTTCAACGAGTTGTCGGATCAACTCGCCTCAGTCGAGATAACATTTGATAATGAGATTCGTGCCCTACTGATTCTCAGTCAGTTGCCTGAAAGTTGGAATGGTGTTGTTACTGCAATTAGTAGCTCCGCAGGAAAATCAAAGTTTGTATACGATGAGGTCATCAACATGATTTTGATAGAGGAAATCAGAATGCAATCAAACCATGGCTCCACTTCGAGTTTAGCCTTGAATATGGAAAGTTAAGGCAGAGGAAACAGGCATGGACGATCAAACAACTGCAGTAAATCTAGGCCCAGACGGTCTAAATCCAAAAATCTCAGAGGTTCTCAGGACACAGGTTCCCAAAGCATAAAAATTATTGAGTGTTGGAACTATGGAAAAACTAGTCATTACAAGAACCAATGTAGAATTCTGAAGAAAGAATATGAGATGAGGGCAAAGACAAAAGCCAATGTTGCTTCAGAAAATGTTGATTTGCTCTTTGGAGAGCAAAAAGGAGTCTTGGGTGTTAGACTCTGGAGCTTCATTTCATGTCACTTGCAGCAGAGATTGCCTAGAGGAGTATATATCAAGTAATTTCGGCAAAGTATATCTTGGAAATGATCAACCTTGCAACATTGACGGCAAAAGGGACAATGAAGATCAATATGAATGGGTCAGTATGAAAACTGAGAAATGTCAGATATATTCTAGACCTGAGAAAGAATTTGATCTCAGCCAGTCAACTGGCAGATAAAAGATATAACACAACCTTCATTGGTGATGAATGGAAGATTTCGAAGGGTACATTGAAAATTGCACGAGGTAAGAAAAGTGGTACTTTTTATGTAACTCCTGATGCATGCATGTCTATTACAGTTGTAACAGGAAATGATGATAGCAACTTATGGCATCAACGACTCAGACACCTAAGTGAGAAAGGTCTCAGGGTGATGCACTCAAAGGGTAAGTTGAGTGATTTACAGTCGGTGAAGATTGACACATGTGATGATTGCATATTTGGGAAACAGAAGAGAGTCAGTTTCCAGACAACCATCAGTACCCTAAAGAAGGAGAGACTTAAGCTAATCCATTCAGATGTATGGGCACCAACAACCATTTCGTCCATACGTGGAAAGCATTACTTCGTCACATTTATCGATGATCATTCACGGAAGGTATGGGTTTACTTCCTGAAGTATAAATATGATGTTTTTTATGCTTTTAAAATTTGGAAAGCAATGGTTGAAAACGAAGCTGGTTTGAAAATCAAGAAGCTGAGAACAGATAACGGTGGTGAGTATGTTGATACCGAGTTCAAGAAATTATGTTATGAGCATGGTATTAGAATGGAAAGAACTGTACCAAGTACGCCTCAACACAACGGCATAGCTGAGCAGATGAACAGAACGTTGACAGAAAAAGCTAGAAGCATGCGTATGCAGTTAGGTTTGCCAAAGACGTTTTGGGCAGAAGTAGTCAACACAACAGCTTATTTGATTAACAGGAGTCCATCAGTACCATTGAGCTATAGTCTACTAGAAGAAGTTTGGAGTAATAAAGAGGTAAGACTTTCACATTTGAAAGTTTTTGGTTATATTACATATGTATATATCAATGATCATATCAGGAATAAAATGGATCCGAAATCTCAGAAATGCACTTTCATCGATTATGGTGGAGATAAATATGAGTATCGCATTTGGGAAGACGAAAATAAAAAGGTGATCAAAAGCAGAGATGTGATTTTTGATGAAAATGTGATGTACAAAGATAGACACACAATAGAGTCTACAGAATCTGAAACAACCTTTGTAGATGTGGTTAATGTTTTAGAAGGTGTAAGGACACGTAAGAAAAACACCAAGAATCCTCGGCAGAATACTAAGATTCCTCAGGCAGAGGAACATGTGGAGCAAATTATTGCACCACCACCTCTTACTCCAGCACCAGAGCTTAGGAGATCTTCTCGGCAACATGTACCAAACAGGAGGCATATGAACCATTTACTTCTTATAGATGGAGGAGAACCTGAATGCTATGTTGAAGCATGTCAGGCAAGAGATTCGAGCAAGTGAGAGCTTGCAATGAAAGATTAGATGAAGTCTCTTAACTCTAACAAAACATGAGAACTAGCTAAGTTTCCCAATGGTAAGAAAGCTCTTCACAACAAATGGGTGTACATGATCAAAGAAGAGCATGATGGATCCAAGAGGTATAAAACTCGGTTAGTAGTCAAAGGTTTCGAACAGAAGGAAGGAATTGAGTACACTGATATTTTTGCACCAGTTGTCAAGCTGACAACCATAAGAGTATTGTTGCCTTAGAGGGTTTACATCTTGAGCAATTAGACGTGAAGACAGCATTTCTTCACAGTGATCTTGATGAGGAAATTTATATGCAACAGTCAGAAGGTTTCTCAGCAAAAGGTAAAGAGAATCTTGTATGCAAATTGAAGAAGAGTTTGTATGGTCTCAAACAAGCTCCTAGACAGTGGTACAAGAAATTTGATAGTTATATGCAGAGCAACAATTTTCAGAAGTGTAATGCCGACCACTATTGCTACTTCAAAAGGTATCGTGTTAGCTATATTATTCTACTGTTATATGTTGATGATATGCTAGTTGTAGGATAAGATATAGAAGAGATAAGAAAATTGAAGCAGCAATTGTCATAGGAATTTGATATGAAATACTTGGGTCCTACAAAGTAGATTCTTGGGATGCGGATCTCTAGAGATAAGCAACAAGGTACATTGCAGTTATCTCAGTCAGAGTACATCAGCCGTGTTTTACAGAGGTTCAACATGAGCAGCGCTAAGGCTGTAAATACACCATTGGCAGGTCATTTCTGTCTCTCAAAGGATCAGTCTCCCCATAAAGATGAAGAAAAAGACTTCATGGCTAAGGTACCATATGCCTCAGCCATTGGAAGTCTAATGTATGCTATGGTTGGTACCAGATCGAATATTGGCCAAGTAGTGGGAGTTGTCAGCAAGTATATGTCAAATCCAAGGAAGACACACTGGGAAGCAGTGAAGTAGATTTTGAGATATCTACGTGACACTATTGATAAGTGTCTATGTTTCAACAAAAGCGATTTGAAAATCCAAAGATTTGTAGATGCTGATTTTGCCGGTGAAATTGATCATTGTAAAAGCATCACCGGGTATATATTCATTGTTGGCACAACAGCTACTAGTTGGATATCACAGATACAGAAGATTGTTGTTCTATCAACTACAGAAGCTGAGTATGTAGTAATGACAGAAGCCAGTAAAGAGATAATTTGGCTTCAGGGTTTGTTAACGGATCTTGGATTAAAGCAGGAGAGGAATGTTTTGTACAGTGACAGTCAAAGTGCGATACATATGACAAAGAACTCAGCATTTCATTCTAGAACTAAGCATATTGGATTGTGTCATCACTTCATCAAATCTCTAATAGAGGACGATGTGTTGATACTTGAAAAAATCCAAAGTAGCAGAAATCTGACAGATATGTTAACTAAGGTGGTGACTACAAATAAGTTGAAGTTGTGTTCAACTTCAGTTGGTCTTCATACCTGAAGACATATTTTGAGCACATCATTTATTCATGATACTGGTTGAGAAGGCGTCTCCGTCTCCAAGTGGGAGATTGTTGTAGTTGGAGTCAGGAGACATAGCTGGAGCCAGGAGCTGGAGATGCTGAGCTAGAAACACAGTTTGCAAGATGTGCAAGCTGTGTCATTTATCCCCACGATTGTAACCTTTCAATTCTTGATTTATTGTATTAAATTGTAATTAATTATCAGTCCTATAAATAGAGAGTTGTGGAGAGTTGTGACATGCACAGAGAGAAGAAACAGAGAAGAAAGGAGAGGAAAAAGAGAGTGTGTGGAGAGAGTTGTATTTTTTCAGAGAATTTTTAGTGAATTTGTGGTATGTTCCATGGACTTAGGTCGATCTTGACCAAACCACGTAAATTTCTGGTGTTATAATTTTCTGACTGCTCACAGGGTCCTAACAGTTTTATGGGGAGGTTAATGTTTGTTGTTCGAAGAAAAAAAAAATATTATACGTGTGTGTGTGTCCGTAGAACAATGGATGGTTGGGAAGTGGAAAGGCAATCTTTAGTGGGAGCTTGGAAGAAATAATAATGAAAGGTACAAGTGCAAAATTGCAGAAGTTTTTAGAGTAGCTTTGCAACGTTGAAGTGTGAAAGACCAAATGCCGAAGCAATATTTCCAAAAGGTAATGGAAACTCAGCTAGACCGATTCAGAATTTCGTGAGATGAGGATTGAATTAGGCTCAATAAGAAATTTGCTAACGTGCAAGACCTAGAGGATTTATTTAAAATTTTGAAAATATTAGATAATTTTTTAAAAAATGAAGAAATTTATTTATTTAAATGTTTATTGTCATTTTGGCTGTTAAGAAAGTAAAAAAATAATAATAATACGTATATTCAGTCAATGAATAAATTTTTAGTTTTTATTCATTGTTAGCATTTTATTTTTCTTAACTTTTAATCATATTTTAAATAAAAATATTGAATAAATTTTTATTTTTGATGGTGTTTAATATGAAGAAAAAATTAAAGTCAAATAAATTTTCTTCTTATTTTCCTTTACTTTTCTTTTCTCAAACAAAATCATTATTCCAAGTAAAAATAAGAAAATCTATTTTCCATTGCATTTCTTTTTTACGTCAAGTATGATTTCAAATGAAAATTTGTTTTGATGCAATTAAAATATCAAAAAAAATAAAATATCAATCGAAATTAAAAAAATATTATCTTTTTGTTATATATTTTAATTTTAATTTTTTATTTTTTATATAATCAAACATGAAAAAGTGGGTCCTTTCATAGTCTCATTTCTTTCTAACATTTTCCAAATTTTGAACAAGGCCATAATAATATTTTGTGTTTTTTTCACACATTATTTATAATTATTTGATGAAATATTAACTTGTTATTTTGCCTTAAGACATAAAATTTTTGTGTTGAAAAAGTAATACCTATAGTACAAAATAGATTCGCTGAAGAGAAAATTATTCATATATTATCAATATGTAATTTTATTAGTATTATTGCTAATTTTTAAAAACCTAGCTAGACATTAACGGGAAAAAAAATGGTAAAAATTTATTAATTGCGATGTTAATTTAGGGAGGAAAAGAAAAAGGAAAGTCTCAATTTTTCATATGCCTTACTGTATTTTATTGTGATGTCATTTATAGTGCATTTTATAGTGTTGGAAAATAAGAAAGTAAAGCAAATTGTAGTCTTGAGATAGAAAAAGATTTGGGTTTTAGTATTTTAATTAAGAGAAGAGGGTATTGTAGAAAAATATTTTACATGATCTTATGTGAAATAATTTAGAGAGTGTTTGACAGTTTGAGTTTTGAGTCATGAATTTGAGCTTGTGTGGGTTTGAAAGAAATTCAATATGATTTTGTTAGAATTGTATTTTGATGAGCAATAGAACACCAAGTTAAAAAGGTATTTAAATATGTTAATCAACAAATGTAATTGAAGAAAATTCACATAGACACATTATAAGATGCATTTGCAAGACACACTGAGATGCATGTTGTGAATTCCACTTGTAAGTCTGTCTCACATGGAAAAATATAGTGGAAGATGGGTGTTTATATACATAATTGGATCCAAGATCTAATGAATTAGTCTTTTGGATCAAGTTGGTGCTTACCCATGCATTTCAAGTCTACACATGAAGACTTTCATTTCGATAAAACTTTCATCCAATTTTCTTCTCTCCTTTTCTCTTATCTTTCTCTCTTCTTGGGTCTCACCATAATGCACAAAAATTATAGTATCTCCCAGCCATAATTTTCTTTAATTTATTGCTTTTAACTTTTCCAAATATGATCAATCATCTTTCAATCAAATCATAATTAATTATGTAATGAATCAATCACTTCATAACACCTAAGTCGGCTATTTCAAATCACAAAAATCTTCTTCTTCACTTAGCCATAGAATCCACTTTTTTATTTTAATTTGAAAGGATAGATAACCTAAAGAAAAGACAGGTTGCCTATGGTGCATTTTGCACTGAGCGTGGTTTTTTAGTAGAGGGAAAGAGGAAGAATTACAAGCACGGGTTATTTGATTGAATTGTGAGTTGCACACTGTATTTTGATGAGCTAACAATAGTAAAATTTCAAGCAAATTATTTGAGGAGTGGATGTAGGTCATAGTCAGTCGAACCTTATAAAATCTTTGTGTTTATAGTTTAGTTATGTTTGCTTCTTGGAATATTTTTGTACAAATACATAAACTTATCTATTCTTTGATTGCATGGTTAAAAAAATTAACATAATCATTTCACAAATTGAATTTGATTTAAAATTTTCTTAAACAAACAAATTTTTTGTACCATCCGATTCACTCTCCTCTTAAGTGTCATTGTAGGACCAACAAATTTTATACTACATCTTATCAAAATTTGCATAAATCCAAACATAAGGTTTCAATTCCATACTCTCAAGTGCAGAGTTAGTTAAATTCTAACCTTTTAACTTAATAGAAAATAATTTGCCTTTTATGAGTTAGTGGAATCAGATTGATCGAGTCATTATATTAAACAAGTAGGATATAAAGATATTTTAGAATGATGATGAACTTCTCCTATTGAGATGCTGACCTAAAAAAATTAAGGAAGCAACAACATAACATAAATGAGATAAGAGATGTGATAGAGAGAAAATAAATTTTTTTTATATTTAAATAAAATTAAAGAGCACGTCCTTGCTTTGCGAGTATTTAAAATAGTGAGCTCGAAAAAGTCTTCAAAATGAATTATACCATTATTCAAAAGACAAAAAATGTCAAAATAGATAAATAAGTCAAACAACTATTTTGTCTAAAAAATAAATAAAATTGTTCCAATATTTGTAGGAATTTAATTGTACAACATGCATTTGAGTGCTAGGCATGGCCAAATAAGAAAAAAAAAACCTTTGAAAATGAATAGGAGCATTATTCAAAGATGGGTGTATACCCTCATTTATATTCAATAAATTTTGTTTTCCTCTTTTTCTTTTGTAGTTTTATGGTAAAGGGTGTCCACTCTCTAGTCATCATGAGTAGGAATTGAATTGAATAAATGTGTTTGTACAAATTAAGCAGAGAATATTTTGATCATGACTTGAGAAAAATAGTCATGTGCATATAAAACAAATTGGGGTCATGGCCACACTCTGAAGTGTGAATAGAAAGATTGGTCAACTTTAAACCCTAGCTAGCTTCCTAGGGTAGGCATAGCTTTGTCTCCTTCAATTCTCTCCCCTTCTCTTCTCCACCACACATCCAAACATTAATATTTATATTTATAATTTAAATACTAAAATTAGGGTTTGATAGTTAATTGATTGAGTTTGGATTTCGTATGAAATTATACCAAAAATGTTTGCCCTATATTAAACTCATTTTTGCAATTGAACTAGTCTATGTGTGCTAATACTAATAATTCTTTTTTCATAATAGAGAGGTCTGACCTTAAATTGATCGACTACTTTTAAGATATCTAATACAACTGGTCGTTTAAACCATGAGCATCCATATAAATAGATGTTGATTTTGCACAAAATTGAATTTGCACTGTTTAAGTTTACTCGAAGAACTTGTTCTTAATTATTTGTCATCAAGCTAGCCTAGAGATATTATTATTATTGTCATCATTGTTGGCAACTTGAACTTTCCAACTTCACCGACTGTACGAATAGGAGATTAGAAGAAATGATATACCCAATTAACACAACTTTTAGTAAATTAATCCCAACTCCATTGCTTAGTGCATATATTATCCATTAGGTCATAGATTAATTAATCAACCACCTTTTTGAACAACTTTTAACTATCCACCCATATAAAGTATCAAATTAATAATCCTCTACCCACCTACATCTAAATATATAATGCATCATACATAACATATATATATGGAATATGTATTAAATAATTAGGGAATCCATGTACCACCCACATGCATGATAAATAAATGTAGTTCTTTGCTGCTAATACACTGTTTATAATCATATGATCATGTTGGAGTTTTGACTAAGAGGAATTCTTTAAGTGGGACTTCAGTCCATTTTCCACATTACAAGCCACTACATGCTTACCACCTTCTAATTAGTTTTATCTATATATAGTATAGGTCATTATTAGCCCTAATGACAAGGAACTCTATTGTAATTAGCTCCTTTTTTGTAGGAATCTCAAATACTTAATGATTAATTTTGGTCCATATTAGAGTTGATTAGTTTGTTTGATTGAGATTCTAAGTTTGCGATCAACGTTCATGCATTTGTTGTCTTATGGGTTCGGCCAGTTCTATGATCTAATTTAACGGAAGAATTGCTATTAATTTTTTATCTATAAATTATATATAACTAAGCTAAATATTTATGTAAAATATTTAAAATATGCAATCGTATTGAGATGACAATTGAAATACACATATGATTAATCTGTATTTTATAAATATTTTTATTTTTTAAAAATAAAATTATATAAAATCATTCAAAGTGGTTTGACTTTTTACAAGTTAAACGGAAAAAGTTGACCTGCTTCTATTAAATTCAATTGTAAAAGTCAAATCAGAGTAGAGGCTAGTGAAATTCTTGATTAGACTAATTTGATTACATAATTTAATTTTCAAAATATTACTCGTTATGCATATTAATTTATTAATTTCATCTACATTGTAATATACAATTTAGTTATAATTCACTTGTAATACCTAATTACTCTTAGCCCTAAATTTAGCCCTAAATTTCGAGAAAATGTAATAAAAAAAATAAACTTAGCTACAAATGGATCAAATACAATATTTATTTCATGTATGTGACAAACGAGAGATTTTATTAATAGTCCATAAAATTATTAGTATTGTATTTTCCCCACTCACACAGTAAAATGATAAATTAACTTTTTTTTTCTCTCTTTCTCTTTGTTTTTTTTTTTTTTTAATTACAAAAAAAAAATCAAGACAAATTTATCATTTTATACATTAAAAAAAATAAAGAACTGCAAATGTGCCTCTCATGATAAAATTTACATACATATATACATACATACATACAAACAAACATACATAAATACATACACACACACATATATATATATATACATAGTAGGAGGAGATTCCTCCATCAAATATCATTATATCATAATTATATATATATATATATTCTCATGCGCGTTTTCCTCACAATCTTGGTAGAATTGTCGGTGCATGCACCTTGAGATTTTGTCTCCCCCCATTGGCCAAACCCATATATTTGTATATCACATTATCTATATACATACATACATATATATATATATATATATATATATATATATATAAAACCAATATATAAGGATGCATGCATGTATATATGGTTGGCATGTCCAATCATGCCAACAGATATTCAAACATTTAACGTTATTCCTTGAGAGTAGGTCTTTCTCTCCTCTCAATATTCAAGGCCGCCCAAGCCCCAATGTTAAACCCTCCCTAAACCCACATTATAAGACAATAATGTTGACTATCTATTATTAAAAAAAAATTAAAAAAAAAAACACTTGGTCTATATTTAGAATCATCTTTAAAAAGAATTTAATTTAGTTCACTTTTTAATCTCCTCTTTAAAAGAATATTTAATGGTGCTTCTTAAACTAGTGTTTGGAGGCTACAAGTGTCATATCAATTGAAATTCTTTCTTTTTCTAATGCCTAAATAAAGATTACTCACAATCTTAACGTAATCTAATAAATTTTTTTTTTTTTTTTCGTTTGTGATAGTGCAAGATTACTATTGACACAATTAGTCAGCTATTTAGGATTACCCAAAAACCAAGATTTTATTTTACAATGTGATTGATTGACAAGTAAATGTTAGATGAGTCGTTGATAATCTCAACTCATTGTCGGGAAATTCAAATTGATCATCAACTTTTGTGTTTACGTGTCTGGTAATATGGACATCCCAAACCAAAGAAACTATTAAAGTGTTTAATTCAACATCAAGCACCAATTTCACTCCTTTCACATCTTTAGAAAGATTTTGGCAGAATGCAAGTAGCGCCCTGACCCTCTAGGTGGGCCCGGAGTGCTACTAAACATACATAACATACATTTCTCTGATACCACTTGTAGCGCCCCAACCCTCTAGGTGGGCCCGGAGTGCTACTAAACATACATAACATACATCTCTTTGATACCACCTATAGCGCCCCGACCCTCTAGGTTGGCCCGGAGTGCTACTAAACATACATAGCATACATCTTTCTGATACCATACATATACAACCTGCCCAAACAAGGGAAAAATGGGTGTTCCATACTGATCTATATAAACATACAAGCAGAAATACATACGTTATCTAATACTTACCAGAGTTTCTAACTGTTTCTCATATACATCCATACATAGCTAAAAACATAATATGCTATTACAATTCCCAAAAGAGACAGATACTGTCTAACATCTCATTAGCTCTGGTAAGGATTGTCTACCATCTAAACTCAACCCCGCAGAATGCTAAGCTCAATCCCTCGGAGGACCTAAAACAACATTTGTATGCTAGGGTGTGACACCTCTCAATAAGACAGATTATATTATCATTAGTGTGTGGCTAGCATGAGATTTCGTGTGTACATATACTGCTACCATTTAAATACATTTAATTAGTATTTTAAAATTTGTACTTCTCTGTAAATATGAAAATATATACTGTTGGCTTAATATAGTCATTTCTATAGTAAATATGTCCATATATGCCTAGAAGATACAACCTGGTCTATAGGACTAGTGTCAACACGTCATCACATACAAATGCGACATGCGACCCCCCATGACCGGCTGTGTGGCCCAAAGGTTGGACCTAGCATATAGTCGACCGACTATAACTAAGTCAAACATAATAGTAGTACGATGGGGCCTACCCTGTCCCCGAAGGTAGAGTCCTTCAAAATTATTGCATCGGATGGAGTCCCGGAATTTCTGCATCGAGGAGTACTTTACCTAGGCCACCAATCGCCTTTCCCATATCCACACTCTATCTATAAGATGTGTGGTTGTACCCCTACATACATATAGCTATGGTGTCGTGCTCTTACCATGAGATCATAACAACATGGCTCTACTATCATATATGACAATTTACATCATATAAAACTGTAATCATAATTCATTACATAAAACTGTATAGGACATAAGCTATACATAATTCTGTGAAAATATCTGCTAGATACTATCTAGATAAAAATCGATGTATCATCTCTATCATAAACTGGTTCGGTAAAAATCGGCATTTCATAAACTTGGCATTTAGCCATCATATCTCATATCTCGGCATATAGCTGTTACATTTTAGTATTATACAAAACCTGCTCAATTAATGCCAATTAAAAACTATACTCATGTCACACAATTTTTCATCTAATAACTCATAAATAAATCATCTGATTGAGAAAGTAAATACTGTTGCTAAAATTGAGGTATGAGTATCTCCAGGTTGTTATTTTACTATATAACTAAATACAGAAAAAATGGAGACAATCAACCCTACCGTCTTTGGTTGGTTTTAAAACAAGCCTATGGTTTGAAATAACCATTTCCTAATCGGTGAAAACGTTTAGAAAGTCAGATACTATACTTTAAAAATATCATATTTAAATTTACACTGTTGGTTTCAGAAATAAAGTTGGTTAACCAAACCCTAGGTTCGGAAACCCTAGAAAAGTCGTAACTGTATATATAAAAACCATTTTTTACATTCCATTCGATTAGAACTCATAAACATAGATGAAATAATATAATCCCCTTACCTTTTTTCTGGAAAAATACCCCAAAATGTCGAAACCCTAACTTTTGGGAGTGGGGTCTAAAATGCCGGGATCAATAATCTACTCTGCTAGATATGTAGAGAACTACTCCTAGACCTTAGTGGTAACTTCCGATCGTTGAGTTTGGTGACGATTGGCAAGAAAATCGAGGAGAGAGAGTTTGGTTCATGGTTCTAGAGAGAGAGAGAGAGAGAGAGAGAGATATTTATTTTTATAAAATATCAAACCTTGCTTCACCTTTAACTCTTTGACCTTACCACATTCGTCGACGAAATGGAGTCTTTGTCAATGAACCACAGAAGGGCATTCGTCGACGACCACCTAACTTTGTCGATGAACCTGAAGCTTGAATTTATTCCAAACTCTCGAGATCTCTTCATCGACGAGGACCTGAACTTCGTTGACGATCCCTAGAAGGGCACTCGTCGACGAAAACTAGGATTCGTCAACGAGGCCATGCTGCCCTTTTTCCCTAAATTTTCCATCCCTCTCTTTTATTAATATATTCCTTTATCTCCTGGTTCAGGTTACTACAATGCATTAGCGCTAGACATGAATGGGTGTTGTCTATACCTATTTTGTCAACTGGGTATCCTTAAGGAAAGTTTCATTAAAGTTAACATTGATGGTAGATCCTTCAATAATCTTGAGGAGGTGGGAACCAGAGGGCCTTAGTTGTGATCATATGGAATTGTGGCTCTTAGGTTTTACTAATCACTCAAAAATACAACTAATATGTGCACCAAGTTAAGGGGGGGGGGGGGGTGCATTTGCAGTGGACTTGACCTTGCTTGGAACACTAGTTTTCACAAAGTTATTGGATATAGATTCTCAAGAAGCTCTTTGGATCATTCCAAGGGCGAATAACATTCATCATCCTTATTCAGCTTTGATTTTTGATATTCTATCACTTATTCATCAATATTGAGATTGTCACCTTTATCATGTTTATTGCTAAGGAAACAATTATGTGAATTTCTTAGCTAAAAAGTAGGGGCTAAATAGGAAACCTCCTCAATAACATGAAACTCTCCCCCCCACTACCCCGGGCTTTATCACTTTTTATTGGCCGCTATGTTTGACATTAAATTTGTTAGATCTTAGTTTTTGCTTTGTGGCTTCCTCTTTTGTGCAAAAAATGTCAACACTTCTTAAAATTTCTTTGCAAAGTTGTTTATGGGACGGGGGAAGGGGAGGGGATAGGAGCATCACTTTGAAGAAACTAGGTTAACAAGGTAGCTTATATGGCCCCAAGATGAACTAGGTTGACTTATTGGGGTTTTTGTTCCTAGTGTGACCATTTTGGCTCATTGAGGTCATGTGTGCTTGCGTCATCATGTTATTTTAACATGCTGCCTCCCCCTTAATCAAGTAACTTTGGTGGATCAAGTCTTCCAAAGTCCAAAATCTAAATTTCCAAATATAAGGTTAATTTAATTTTTTTTATATTTATTTATAAGGTCATTTAAGGATGGTTTATAAATCAAGGTTAGTAACGTATTTTACTTCTAATTGATAGTGTGCCTACAAATTTTTTGTGTCATCATTAGATTATTTTATGAATAGTGAGGGAAGGAGCATCACTTTGAAGAGACTAGGTTATCTTGGTGGCCAATTTGGCCCTTGTGTGACTATGCCAACTCATTGGCCTCATGTGCCCCTAGTGTGACCAACAACCCATGTATTTCATGTGACAAGATCAATTCAATGGGTTATGATCCCCCCTCCCCACTCGAAGGTCATGTGTTCTCCATCCCATAAGTAAGTCTACTTGATGATCACCCAACCCCCAAAGCAACTCAGTCAACTTGATGAACCTACATGGCTTCCTCCATTCGTGTGACTTGATCAGCTTGGGGGAATCATGTATCATGTGACTAAGCCAACTTGGGTATGACAATGTAGCCTTCGCATACACAGTTAGGTTAATTTAGGTGGCCAAGTTAGTTCAAAGGGGTCAAATGTCCTTAACACACCCAAACTAGACTTTTTAATTTCATGTTTGTCATACACTCAAATCAAGTTTATCTACTTAAAAACATTGGTCATGAGCCTGAAAGGAATCTCAAGGAAGCCACACAAATCCACTAAAGAGCTAGCAAAAGACAAACCCTCCATTCCTTAATGATTGGGAGAGGGTAAGAATCAAAGAGTCCTAGAGAGCTAGCCCTAATCCATTCACGTATACAAAAGTTACAAAGCGGACTAATAAAATTAGACAACCCTAATTGTAACGACCCAAATTTAAAATGAAATTTAAATAATAAAGAAAGGGAAATGGAAACTGAAAACAGAAGGAGGCCATCGACTTCGTCGATGAACATAGGGTTTTGTCGATGAGAAAATACCGAGAGGGGGTCTAAGGCAGCCTGAATTTCGTCGACGAATACAGGGTCTCGTGGACGAAATTTGTGAAGGACTCGTCGATGAAGAACGAACTCGTCAATGAAATCCCCTGTTTTATATATACGAAAATCCGGATTTTTAAAGCTTCTTTAAGAAGCTAACTCTCTCTCTCTCTCTCTCTCTCTTCGTTTTTGGGCTATTTTTACGCCGGATCGACGATCCGAAGTCACCACGACGCTCCTGGCGGAGTTCTCTCCGAATCTACTGGAGCGGATCATCGGTGAAAGTAAGGAGGAAACCATCCCAAATCTAAGGTAAGATTTTATACTCAATTTTTGGATTTGTGACAGTTGAGAGAAGTATTGTACGTGTTAAAATATTAAAGTTTAATACTGAGAGTTTTTGTTTCCAGGGGTGTTGTTTGGGAACGTTGGGAATCATCCCTAAGTTGAGGTAAGGCTTTTAAGTAGGATTTGACTTAATGATAGTTATAAGAAATGTTATACACATTGAAATACTAAAGTTTAAATCTGTGAGTTTTCAATTTCAGGGTGTTGAGTTAGGAACCCTGCGAGTGCGGGGAGGATTTTCTTAGGGGTTGTTCAAGAATCATGTAAGGGGATAAACTAAGTTAGTTCTTTTGAAAATTGTATGAATATATTTATAGCACTCATTTTCAGGAAAATACATATGTTTATATATATGATTTATATTTGAGGAAACCCTGTTGAAAATGATGATATGTTGAATACATGGAAAACTTGTTTAGTGTGGCATGAGTATAAAATGTATGAGAAACTGTTTTCTGGGAATGTGATTATGATATGGGTTTTTATGATGGAAAACCAGTATATGGGCCGAGATATTTTTATATATATGTGATTTATCGGCATACGGGCTGTGCTATGTGGATATGTTGCCGGGGTACAGGCCGTGCTATGTGGATGAGATTTGCCAGCGCACGGGCTGTGCTATGTGATTTTCCGGCGTACGGGCCGAGTTATGTGATTTTCCAGCGTATGGATTGTGTTATGTGATTTGCCAGCACACGGGTCGTGTTATGATAAAATGTGTAATATCGGCGTACGGGCCAATGATTTTCATGATACATGTATATATGTGAAATGGTATGATTGATGTGAAAATAAATAATATGAGATATCTATGTATCACAGTTTTAGTATATGTTATATGATATTAGAACCTGGTTGGCTTGATTTAGGCTAGCACTTGCACGGTACCGTTGCTATGTGTCCATGGTCTTCGTGATCATGATATCTGTGTTAACGCCACTGTACATAGTGGTGTGAGATTGGATGATCGATGTGGTTATTTTCAAGAAGTGTGCTGTTATAGCCCCTGGTGTACGGACCAGTCTGGGTAGACCCATCAAACCTACAGACTAGCCTATTGACTTGGCAGTGGTCGACCAACCATTGTCAGGTCTCGCTTTCGGGGCACACAATCCAGTCATGTAGGGGTAATACATGCCAACAGCCAGCTAACCTATCAAGATGATTTTTTATGTTATTATTATTATTATTATATGAGATGAGAAATGTTTATGAAAATGCAGTATGTTCTGCCATGTTTTGATATACATATGTTTTCTTAGATTTGATAAACATTATTATGTTATGTATGATATATGTAGAACACAGAATACTCATGTTGTCACACACTGGTTTTAGTTTATTTCCCTTACTGAGAGGTGTCTCACCCCTAAATTTTACAAATTTTTCAAGAGTCCCAGATAGGAGAGCGGAAAAAGCCCCGCTGACATAGTGTGGCTTATCTGCCCTTTTTGAAGGGTAAGTTTTTGATAGGGATAACATGGTTTGGGGGGAATTGTCCATAGATTTCATTTTTGGGGTGTATATATGGAAGTACAGTGATTATAGTAACTTTGGTACATTGTGATGTATGATATGATGGTATGAATATGATTGAACATTTTTTGCTACGTAGGCTTCTACTGTATGTTCTGATGTACCCCTAATACCCACGGGTCCAGGTGCATTGTGACCTGCTGAGTTAGAATATGAGATGTGTAGTATTGATTTTATGATGTTGATTTTTATTAATAAAAAAATATATATATGTGAAAATGAGCAGGTTGTGACACTAATCCTCCTCCTTTTTTCCATCCTCTACACCCTCGCTCTTCAAACTTGAGCATGGAATGAATCTCCAAAAGTCACTATGTTGGGCTTTGTGGAGCTAGTTGTATTTGATTCAAATGGTGGCCCGACTTGAAATAATGTTGCGTAGTTTTTTAATGGGAGATTTTTACTAAGGTTTAGTCCATGGAGTGGAGGCTTGTAACTCTCATGGACGAGCCTCATGGGGGTCCAGAGGCAACGGCCCCAGGGAAAATTTTTTGGGCCTGTTTTGTAGTCCATTGTGAATCTTGTGGGTAAGATATATTTAGAAATCATTGTTCTTGGTGATTATGGTTTTTTTTATCGCAATTTTTGAGAGAGAGGAAAACTTGTATTGTCGCACTCTATATTTTTTTCTTGATAATAGTGAAATCCCTACAACTTTGTGAACGTAAGTAAAAATTATCAAACCACATAAATACTGTTTTGTATATTTAATTACTTTTTCTTTTGATTGTATGTTTTTTTTTATTTTATTTTTCACGAGTTTTTAAAAATTTCATGATAGTTTTTGTACACACTAGAGATCTCATAAAACTTTTCTCTTTCTTATTAATGCATGGGTCACATCGACACTTAGCCAGTACCACAAAAAATAATAAAAAAGTTTCAAAATAAATGAGACATATTGACAAACTAATGGCAAAATAAATGCCAAAAAATCAAAACAACGAAAAAATCAAAACAACCCCTCATGTTTTTTCTTTTTTTCTTTTTTTTCTTTTTTCCCTTTTCTAGTCTGCTAGCTTGTTGATGTTAAAGCATCCACAGTTGGGAAATAACAGCAATAATTGTGTGTGTGTGTGTGTGTGAGAGAGAGAGAGAGAGAGAGAGAGAGAGAGAGATCTTTCTAAGCGTTTTTTTTTTTTTCCTTGGGGCGTGGGGATGGTGATGGATGGGAGGGATGGTAACGCAATGCACAAGCAAGGAGTCTCATCCAATCCCTCAGGCAAAGGCAAAAAAAAAAGGATCTCCAAAATAAATAAATAAATGAATAAAATTCAGAACTTAAACAAAAAAAGAAAAGAAAAGAAAGCAAAAGCTCTTCCTTCGCTTTCTCTGTTCCCATGGGCGAATTGAAGATCTGCCTTTCTCTTTTCCTTCACTCACATTCACACCCTCTGTTTGCTCCTCTTCTTTTTCCTTTTTTCCATCTCATTTTGCCTGGTTAATTCGATTTGCCTACCATGCAATTCTTCTAATTTTAAAAAAAGCACAAATGGGTATCAAAGTTCGAACAATTAGCTCACCAAATCATGTATATTAAACGATCATATATATAAATTCATCAGTCTTATACACTACAGAAGTAATATATCAAACAATCAAGCCATGGGCAATGGCGCGATTGGTATCGAAATGAGTAGTTTCATACACCGGAAGCTCTTCCCTGTACCTGTGATTGCTTCCAACCAACGCAAGATGATCGAGCTCAAACAGATCAGAACTCGAATAGCTCGCTGCGTCATCTTCCTCATCATCACCCCCCATCATCAAGTGATCATTGTTCTGAACTTGATGATAATTAACTTTCAAAATTTCCCTCGACGGCGATCTCCTCACCTTTGCCGCCTCCGTCTTTAGTACCTCCATTGCATCTTCTCCCTCGTGCAAGCATTTATGCCCGCACGGCCGCGAGTCCTCGCCGACGATCACGCTAACTGGGTAAAATGTCACCGACCGTTTTACCCCATTGCAGGATTTTCCCGAGCTTTTGCTCAGACACGATCTCGAGAACGAGGACGCCGACGAGCAATTCGACCCCGGCGCTGCGAATTTTCTCTCGTCGTCGGCAAAATTTTCCGGCGGGGATGAGCTCTTGGACTTCTTCGCGCTCCCCGCCGTGAAAAGGGAATTTATGAATGTGGCGAGGCGACCTCCGGGGGAAATCGGCTGCTTCACCTTCTTCAAATTGTTGTAAATCTTCAGAGCTCGAGATTTGGACTTGATGAAGGATTCGTCGGTCTTTGGCTCTTGCTCTGTAAAAACAGAGTTGTGACGGTAGTCATCGATTATGCGCAATTCCCTCCGTTCGTGAGAAATTGGAGGCCTCCCTGTTCTCCCTATTCTTTCTATTTTCTCTGATTTTCTCAGTTCTCTTGTCGGAACTGATTTAGGCCTCTGTGATTTTGCTCCATAAGCTGATTCAGTTTCGGAGGATGAAAATCCTCCGAAGCTAGAATCCGAGGAACTACAGGACGAACTGAAGAACAGAGCATCGTGATCGTAATGTGCTGCTTTAATTCTATGATTAAACTCCGGTACCAATTTCCTCCGGTGCTCGACGACGACGACCTTGTCGGTAACCTTCTTCTCCATCCATTTCTGGATCATGCAAGCTCGCTGAAGACTCTTCATTTCGTCATCTTCCATTGCTCTGTTTTCTTTACCAGTAACAGTACCGCCATTGCTCCTCTGCATTCTTTTCCCGTACAAACCCAATTCTCCTCGCTCGGCCTCTCCGGCATCTATTGAACGATAAATTTCATCGAGAAGACTCGAGGAGAAAGATGGGTTCTTACGCTCATGCCCATATCCCTCTTCTTTTCTTGATTTCTCCCACCTGAGCATCTCCCCTGTAAGTAGAATTGTACTTCGTGACTTAAAACTGAAAAGAGAAGAGATCGAAAGAAGGGTAAAGAAGAAAACTAAACAAAATGAAGAGCAGAGAATCACAAACAAGTGTAGAAGAAGACTCTGAGAATGAATGATTTAGAAAGAAAGAGGTAATGAGAGCAAAATCCCACGCTTGAAGATGAAGAGAATGTAAACAGAGGCGAAGGGAGACTTTTAAAGGGAACCCATGCGCGTGCATGCCCTTCCTATTCTGGAGCCAATGCCAGATGGGCATCTGTAGACGACGATCCTTTTTGTATTCCCAAAATACCCTCATAGTTTTTCACAAATGGCATCCCTACCTTCCAAATTCGAATTTGAACCGACCAAAACATGGGCTATTTCAGTCCAACACTATTCTTCTATACTTTTGGCATCGGTGATGACGCGTGTGCAACTTTCTTTACATGAAAACAAAATCAAAAACAAAAGTTATTAGTATTTAAAAATAAAAGAGATTTGAATAAATTTAATTTTAATTTTTATTATATTTTATTTAAATCTACACAAATTTAAATTTAAGATATGCAAATTAAAGTTTCTAATCATAAGTTAAATTTAATTTATGCAAATAAAGTTAGCATAGTGCACGAAAAATGATTGAGAAAATATTAAATACATCAAATAAATACAATAAAATTAATACATTTTTATCATATATTTATATTTTAACTAATTTAGGTAATTACAATTGTTTTATTGATGGTAAATCATATTGATTCGACTAATAAATTTTCTAATTGTTTAGTTATGATATAAGAAAACTGATAAATTACAAAATTTATTATAATGTTTAAAATTTAATGATATATAGTGCGTGTATAGAAGTATTGACACACTTATTTCAGATGAGTGGTTCAAAATAGTAATATGGTTTATTGAGATTAATGTAAATAAATGCTATCTTAATGATTGTTTTATGTCATATTTTAAATAGTCTTATAAACTATGCTAGGACTTTAATGCAAGTATAGTGGTTTTTTGAAATTTATATCTCAAAAATCTCTCGTTCATACACGAAGACAGAGTATAGACCCTATAGACCGTTAAATCTTATCGTCCTAGATTTAGCTCTATGTCTAGTCGGGAGACTTTGGATTGCAAAGTAGTAGGAAGGAGATAACATTCTCTCTAACAGAAAGGGTAAATAAATGCGAAAAAGGTCAATAAAATATAAGGGTATAACACGGGAGAGTCGAGATCCCTTCGAAAGGTTTTATTTGTGGGAGAGGGAAGAGTGGTGGAAGGGTGGAGAATGAATATTCATGGTTAGGTCACAAAATCCCCTTTGAGCTGGCATGACCATACTTTGAATTTTAATTTTTATTATTCAAAGCAATCACAGCATAGTCAAGACAAGCAAGTTGGTTGATTTCCATATTATTAAAAAAACAGAGAAGGCAAATTTTAATTTATTTATTTTTAATTGCATGTGTGTTTTAATTAATATAAAATAAAGAATGATTGATGGGGGCGAGATAGTAGTAAACCGGCGGAGGAAAATGTTTGTGAAGAGAGGATTAATAATGAAGGGTGCAGTGTATGTGAAAATGGTATGGAAACAGAGCACATGTATTTGATTTAGGGAGAGGGGCTCAAGTTTAATTAGTGGGTAATTAGTGATTAGTATAATCTTAATAAGGAGAGAAATATTAAAAGGAGTGAAAAACAGAGAAGGGGGGGGGGGGGGTTTTTTCCAGCTTTAGGGCTTTTCTGATTGGCTGTGTTTCCGAATATGATGGAGGAATGGCTTTAATTTGGGAATGCATTTTGACCTTTTTGAAATTTGAAAATGGGTGGAAAGGTTTTAAGTGTAGGAGGAAGGGCACGGTATAGGCCGGCAGATTTTGGAAAATTGGACTTTTAAACATAGGAGATTAATTGATATGAGGATTAGGAGCCTTCCAATTTGGCCTTTAATCATGAAAATATCTATTTTAGGAGCCTCTCATCCCCTCTCCCTACACTTGACCCCTCATCACTAAAATTGACCCCCCCAATCATTCTCTCTCTCTCTCTCTCTCTCTCTCTCTCTCTCTGGGTAGATTTGAGAAAAAAAAAAAAGGGTTGAATATATTGGTCTATTTGGAGATTTGGAAAAAAGAAAAAAGAAAAAGAAAAAGATATGGGTCTTTGGTTAGATTTCAAAAAATCTCTCTCTCTCTCTCTCTCTCTCTCTCTCTCTCTCTCTCTCTAGATTTGAGAAAAAAAGGGTAGACTATATTAGTCTATTTGGAGATTTGAAAAAAAGAAAAAAAAAAGATATGTGTCTTTCGTCAAATTTAAAAAAATTTATGGATCATTTCTGAATTTGATAAAAAGACACAGATTTTGCATGAAATTTTAAAAATCTCACAGATTTCCCTTGACATTTGATAATTTTGAATATTTATTCCCTTCCTCAGTCTTGTACTTCCACCAAATATATAGAGGTTCAAGTCTTTTTGACAAACCTTTAAAAGAGGCTTCTGAAAATTTTTAAAATTTTAAGGTAGGTTGGCATCTTTTTGTAGACCCTATGAAAGGTTCTTGTGATTTTTGAAACTTAAAAAGAAGGGTATGTTTGTCAAGCCTTTTATCCTTAAAAAAATAATAAAGGAAAAGTTAATTTTGTAGGAATAAAACATACATAGTGCAAATGTTGACCATTCCAATGTGCACTAAAAGATGAGACTTCTATGTTGGGAGGTCTTAGGTTGTAACCTTGAGAAAGGATGGTAAAAGAAATAGGAGAGGGGAGGAGACAAGCTTATTTTGTAACTTGGGTTCAATTAAAAAAAATAAATCCATACAAACTCCACATGTCTCATACCCTCTCTGCTTCTCACGTTAGCCCCTAACTATTGCAAGCCTGTGGTCAACAACGTGACCCACAAAGAAAACATGTAAATTGTATTATTAAACCTCATAAAAAAAAGTCAATACATGGGTTTTGTGTTTTTGTTTGAACATGGAGAAAAAAAAAATTGTAAAAAAAAAAAAAACACTCTATTCATATTATGCCCTTAAACTTGACTTTATGAGCTATGTGAATAATTTTTGACTTTTCTGACTCTTAATTGCTATAATTTAAGGCTTATACTATTGTTAGTTTTGCAATTTGGAGAATTCATTTAATGCGTATTAATTTCTTATGAAAAATTATGAGTTATTAAAGATCTGCTTGTATAATGATAATCACGTGTGATAGAACTTTAATTTGAATTGGTGCAATCACTTTGATAAGACTGGGTAAGTATTACACATAAATCAAATATAAGTATTATTGATATAACTTTGTGTGCAACATATAGGTGCTAGATTAGGGTTAATAGAAATTACAACATTACATAAATTATGTACAACTTTAGTTATGTGTGCAAGAATCTACTTGTTACTACTTTGGAAGTATCTACTTGATATGAAATCTTAGGTGCCAAAGTGCAGATTTCATATGGTAAAAAAAGGGAACATGTTATATTTGAAATGTATGAAGTATAGTGAATACAATAAAAGCAAATGTAGTTAGGGTTGCAAACTAGACGGTACATAATTTGGTTTTGGAAGATATGACTCTAAAAGTTGTACAGTTGATCATCTTTCATATCGAACCATTGAAGTAGCACGTCGGGCTATAATTGGATAATTTTGAAGAAATGTTAAGATATGGGTAAGAGTTCTCACAAGTCTCCCTATTAAGAAGAAATACAACTTCCATTTTACTACCATTCAATTTGCTCTATAAGTACGAAGTAATACAAAATGGACCCTATGACTGCAAAACCTAATTTGTTGTTTTCAATTTTTAAGAGTTGGTGCACATGATTTTCCATTAGTGTAAGCCCTAAGCTAAGCCTTCTCTAGGTCATCTGTGTTTCTCAAATTGAAAACACCTAATTGATTTTTATGTCCAAGTTCGTTGATGAACACTTAGAACGATGTACGGAAACCGTGTTCGCATTCCGAACTTTACTTAATTAGTAAGATCTAGGGGGAGGATGCCGATCCGTAGGTTTGGTGCCGTACCAGAGAGTCCAAAGGGCTTGTTGGTGGCTGGAGTTCTTATGTAATAATAATAATATAAAAGTTTGAGAGAGCCCCATGATTCTCTTCGGTACTTAAGTTACATTGGTTGCATTAATTTTACATTACCTTCACAATCTCCTATAATTTGTTACACTAATTTTACTTTTCTTCATCATATCTTTATTTGATAGATTTTATTAATTAATAGCGATCCTTTGAAAGTCAAAAGAGCCTCTTATTGGCCAATAAGATGACGGGGTTATTTTTAGTCTCATCAATATTTTAGGCCTTAAATTACAACAATTGGAAGTTTGACTTTTAATAACTTTCATAAAAGCATTTTTTTTTTTTTTTAAAAAGAGACAAATTCTTTGGTCAATAAAGAGATAAAGTAGATTTTTTGGTATTGATGTCAAGAATTATGAAAATAAAAAAACTAAAAATTTGAAAATAACAACTTGTTTAGTTATGTTTTTAAAATTAAAACAAAAAAAAAAATAGCCTACTTGAATTTAGATCCAAATTTTTTTCATTGAATTAAATAATAAAATATAATAAAAATAATAAAAAAAACACAATTTAGAAAACATTATAATAAAATAGAAATTTTAATTTTAATTGTTTTATTTTTTATATTTTTAGACTCAGTTTTTAGTAGTATAAGATTGTGCATGACAATTTAAGAAAACATGACAAAATAATTATTTTGAAGGACTTTTTTTTTTTTTTTCAGAATTTTATATATTTTATGGATATTTTATTTCAACTATATTCTAAATTCACTTGGTCATTTTATTTTTTAAGTTAAATTTTTTTACATGATGAATCATTTAGGATGAGTTTAGTCTCCATTTTATAGATATTAAAGTAGTATAATAATAGGTTGTCAAAATAATTAAAAATTTTATATAGTATGATTTTAAATTTTTTTCCAAATGTGGTTATAGAAATAAAAATTTAATACAGTAAGCAAATGTGTCTTTATAATTTTCTTCTCTATAGAAAATAAAAATGAAAGCAAGCAAACTCGTAACTAGCTCTTTTATTTGTACAAGTGAATTAAGAGATCTATTTTTTTCTTTTTCGAGGCTGACTCCCAATTTCATTATGAAATTTCATAACTCTTTATCTCCTTAACAAGAAATCCAGAAAGGGGGGAAGTTTTTAGAACTTTGAATCTTAATCTTTTAAGGTTAGTGTTTGCCTCCAAAATTCCAAAAAGGCATAAAAAATTCTAAAAAATATCCTAAATTAAGTAATACTAGTATGCTATGTGTCACAAGGTGATGAACAACCAATAAAAGGGGAATGATCAATAAGTAAGGTGTAAAAATTTTAGGCTCAACTCTAGGTATTGTTCATTTTGGTTCACTGGTCTCACAGATTTGTCATATAAAATGTGTCTCAAATAGTTGGAGTCCAAACCAATCGTATAAATCCAAGATTTTCCTAATACATATCCAATGTGGGACCATGCATTCTCCGTCGCCTAATCTCCAATGTTCTCGCCAGATTGCCTCCAAGCAAAATTCCACATGACAATACCCATAGGATGACTCTAATATCAAATGTAACGATCTTAGGTCCAACTGTAACGACCCGGCCCTTTACACGGACTCAGGTGTCACTCACATACATCAAATACCTATACCTGTTCAAGATATGGAAACAATCCGCCCTAAACAGGGACATACGGGTGTAAAACATACATAATCATGATGTAAATGTCGCGGAAAAACATAAACATCCATTGGGATTACTACTAGCCTTATACCAGAGTTCACTAATACATCCATAATTTACATACATTCGGACTTAGAGTAATCGTCATATTACAACCCTCCAAAAAGGACTTTCATCAAGTTTAGTACAAAAATTTAGATGCTTACGTAAGCTAACCAAAATAACCTCCCTAGTCCTTTTATCTACTAGGACCGACGCACGGATGGACCTGAAAACAAAGGTTGTAAGATAGGGTGAGACACCTCTCAGTAAGGAAGAAGGAGTTACAACAGTGTGTGACTGCATACATGCATATTTTCATTCAACATCTGGAATATAAATCAAATATTTTCAATACAGTAATGCATCAGGTATATCATTATTCATATTACAAAATTCCCACATCTGTCTTTCGACCATTTAATGATTTATCAGATGACCAACAGCAAAATATCCCTATAACCAGTTTTACCCCGTGGCTCGGGTTGTGCACTGGTACTCGTGCAATGCCCTGTTCGTGCAGACACTGCCGAGTACCTACATACGATCCGACTGCCTCCATTGGCCCAATATCAGCCAATGGTTTCACCCTGCTAGCCGACCATCTTGGTACCCACATCGTTTAGTACGTGTGGTTGCACGTGTACATCTAGCTACGATATCGTGCCATATCATATAACAGTAGTTTATTTCAACTCTGCAAAGAAAGTATTTTTCAACCCTCACGGGACTCTCAAGCTGTGGTTCTGTGTATCATAAATTCAATTTATACAAATATGATTTTATCTCCCATAATCTATATCAATAGTATAGAAATAATTCCAGCGGGTTCAAACCGGCGTCTTTCCACTCAGTTTACCCCTCTTTGTTTACTGATGCGGCTCGGTGTATCACCAGCCTCTGTTTATCACATTGTCAGTATAACAAATTGGAATTTCATTCCCATATTCTATATCAGTAGTATAGAAAATACATTCATTTCCATTTCAACATATATCACACAAGTTTAATACAAAAACCCGCTAAATGATAGAAATTCAATATACATAGTTTAACTAAATAAATAAAGGAATCGAGTCTCTCCTACTATAGTATAAACACAAATAAAGATGTTTGTAAAATTTGGAGATCATACGTCGAAATCCTCGTTTTTACCAAAAATCGTAAAATCGTCAAACCGGCATTTCTACTCGGTAGAATTTCACAAATAAGCAGTTAAATCATACATAATAACATAAACTAGCTTTTTAGCGGTTTAGTTTTCCAAAATAACTGTTGTAATCAAATTCCCCTTACCTTATATTCAAAATGAAACTTCGTACGAAAATGGTCCAAAACGACAACTCAAGATCCCAAAAACCTAAAACCACAGAACATAACCTTACTATGTTTTCTACTGCTATCCAAATATCCAATCAAAATTAGGATCAGATTCCTACCTCGATTCTTGGGAAAACCCGAAACTCTCCGAAACGACGATCCGATCCACTAAAAGTGTAGAGTTTTCTCTTCTGATCCACGCAGTACCCTCCGTTTTTGGAAACGGATGACGAACGGCGAAGGATCTTAGAGAGAGAGAGAGAGAGAGAGAAAATGAGAGAGAGAGAGAGAGAGAGAGAGAGAGAGAGAGAGAGAGAGAGAATGAAAGAGAATAAGAGAATTTATAGAATAAATCTTTACTTAGCCCTTAAGTAATCTAAATAAATATCTCCTCCAAGATATTTATATATAAATATCTCAAAATATCTTCTCCAAAATATCTTTTTTTTTTTTTGGGTCGGGTTACTACACCAACTCTGGTGAGGTATTTTCTGCTTTGACCCATTAGTCTCATGGATTTGGTTTATAAAAGGCGTCTCACATAATTAGAGTTCAAATCAACATAATTAGAGCTTAAATCAACCTTATAGGTCCAAGATTTTCCAGGTACAAGTCCACTATGGGATCGTGACACAAGACATCAATCAATAAAAAAATATAAAAAAAGGGAATGAATAACTATGTAATTCTTAAGGAATTTACATTGTAGTTTAAACTCTTTGAGGGAATCTTTGTATTGGTGCTAGTAGGATGAATATGATACACTGTAATAATTCAATAATGTGTACTATGATGAATTATGTAATACTTTGTGCATTTAGGCTTGATTGCTTGATTGTGTAAACATTGATCGACTTGGTTGGGAAGAATTTTTAACATGTGCCACACAAAACTCACAAGTGGAGGGAAAGCATGAAGATGAAAAAAATATCTTTACTAAAAAATTAAATTATATATTTGTTAATGCAAAATTTGGATTTGATTAGATTTTAATCTTTCCACCGATGGTGGTATGGTATCCACACACTATACCTACAATTTTAAAGGAGGTGAACCTAATATTTAGCATGCAAGAATGGAATGAAATGGATCATTTTTTTTTACACATTTGCTATATAATTTTTCATTACATTCCACTTCCAATTCATTTTACTTCATCATATTAAACAAGTCCTTGGTGGCCTTCGATGCCTTTTCTGATGCTTAGGTTAGTGTTGGGGATATGATGTAGTTGGTATCACTTATACTTTGGTAGGAAATATACTTATCTTCCTTTTTATTCTAGCATTTTTTTTGTAGGCTTATTCTAAGATTACTCAATACTCAGTTTAATAAGAAAATTATTCTTATTATTATGAGGTTACTCCTCTATAATGAATTATGAGAGGTTACACATGTAATTATGAGGAGGTTAGTCCTCCAAAATGGATATAGAAGGTTTCAGTATTTGGGCTCATCAACCTTACAATGATTTTTTTAAGGTAAAAGAAACTAAACTCCAATGAGATTTAGTAAAAAGACAATGACCTCTCTAATATTTCAAGATTTTTTGGGACCTCCCTTGAGATTTGTTAAAAAGACACAAACTTCCTCTTGTATTTTACAAAAAAAAAAAAGTATTTTTTTTTCTTTTTTGGAGATTTGTGTATTTTTGATAAAACTCAGGGGAGTTCTTTAACATTTATGAAATCTCAAGAGAGGTTTGTGACATTTTTTGAAATCTCGGGATGATTTTTGTCTTTTTGTCAAACCTTAGGAGTGATGAATTTCTTTGTGCCATTATTTTTTTGGTATCCCTAGCCCAACTTGGCCTTTGGGATTTTGGCTCAAACATTTCAATTCTTGGGGCTTTCATTCATGAAAAATTTTTAGAAAAATTTAATAACTATTAATGTGTTTCCCAAATTGCAACACTAATAACTGACACCTAATTGATTTTTATGTCCAAGTTTGTTGGCACTTACAAATAAGAGAAAAAAAAAAGTTTGAGAGAGCCCATGATTCTCTTCGGTACTTAAGTTACATTGGTTACATTACCTTCACAATTTCCTGTAATTCGTTCACTTCTCTTCATAATATTTTTATTTGATAGATTTTATCAATTAATAGCAATTCTTTGAAAATCAAAAAACTTTTCATTGACCCATAACACATGAGATCCTTTGAAAGTCAAAAGAGCCTCTTATTGATCCATAAGATGAAGGGGTTATTTTATTCTCATCAATATTTTAGACCTTAAACTACAACAATTGGAAGTTTGACTCTTAATCATTTTCATAAGAGCAAATATATATTTGAAATTCTTTGGTCAATAAAGAAATAAAGTAGACTTGTTTGGTATCAATGTCAAGAATTATGAAAATAAAAACTAAAAATTTGAAAATAACAAATTATTTAGTTATGTTTTTAAAATTAAAACAAAATAATAGCGTACTTGAATTTAGATTCTTTTTTTTTTGTCATTGAATTAAATAATAAAATATGATTGAAATAATAAAAATTAAAAAACAAAATTTAGAAAATTTTATAATAAAATAGAAATTTTAATTTTAATTGTTTTATTTTTTATATTTTTAGACTCAATTTTTATTAGTATAAGAACAATGTTATTGTGCATAACAATTTAAGAGAACATGTCAAAACGATTATTTTGAAGGTTTTTTTTTTTTTTCATAATTTTAGATATTTTATGGATGTTTTATTTCAATTATATTCTAAATTCACTTGGTCATTTTATTTTAGTTCTAGTCAAATTTTTTATTGGCTTTTTGAGTTTGATCTCTATTTTGATGTTGACAAACACAAGTGTCTCATTTGTGTGCCTAATATTTTGAACAGGTTTACAATTCAGAATGCACACACAAAAGAAGAAAATGGAAGCCAGAACGGACTTAAAACTCACATCATACTAGTGTATTCCATGAAGAGAAGAGTAAAAAGAAGAAGACATGTTTTGAATTGTATTGCATTTAGTTTTTATCTTTGGTCTGTAATAATGCATGCTTCTGTATGATATGAATTGAAAGCTCAAATGACCGTAGACTGATTTTAGGGCACCTACAGTTCGTACAAAACCTTTTCATAAAAAGATAAAATCTTACAAAAGTTTTAATATAACTTTAGGGTCAAATTAGGGCTTACAAAGATTTCGGTTGACCGACGTTAGATTTGTGGGCTTAATTTAAAAGTCTGGTCGACCGAATCCCTTTAGTTATAATTAGCTTAGTCGACCAAACACACCGTAGGCCGAAAGTCAAATGTTTGACCTAACATCGGTCGACCGACCATGCAGGAAGTCAAATCTTTGACTTGGCTCGGGCGACCAACTCAGATTTGAACTAATCTTCCACGGTCGATCGAACCTTAAAGCTAACTTTTCCTACCTGTCCCGGCCGATCGAACTATCAGTTCAAATTACCCTTGGTTGACCGAACATACTATCTCGACAAATCGAACCCCTCACTGGGCAATCAAAACCACAAAGCCTTAGAAAATCACCCGACTCAGTCGAGACGGTCGACCGAACTAGAAAGTTGCCTCTGGGCATTGTAAGTATTTGAGCGACTGACTCTAAGCGTCGAGCGACCGAACCTCTCGGATTGTTAATTTTTTACCACATTTAACTGAAGTTAATTTTAATTAAATATTATTAATCTTTTTCTAAAATGACCTATGTGTCCCCAACAGTCACTTTTTCAGAAAAACTATAAATACGCCTTTCATTTGTTTAATTAGCAACTTTGATTAGTTTTAAAATTCTCTCAAATATTTTGTAATCAAAGTTCCCCCATTTCAATTTCTATTTCAAAATTTTTTTTTTTGGTTAAAGTTTTAAACTCTCTCATACTCTCTTTCAATCTTTCTTTTGAAAAATCTTTTTAGAAGAGAGTATTTAATTTTGAGCATTTAGTTTGTATCCATAGAATATACTCTCACTCAAGTTTTTATTTTAAAATCATTTGGAGAGTATACTTAGGGTTTATCCCATATTTTCTTTGATAAATATTCTTGTGGAAAAATTGTTTATGGCATTGTGAATATATGCACAACGCATTGCAAAGATTCATAAGCTCACTTATGCTTATTGACAACTTTTTTTTTAAGCTAAAAACCCTAGGTTTTCCTATATTCTTTATTGAAAAATATTTTGTTTGAGAAAATCTTATTAGGGTTTAAATCCTTATATGTTTGTCATATACATCTTTTTCAAAGATTGAAAATATTATTTTGAGTAAAACGCTCTTACTCTTTGAGCATATTTTATATCATTAGAGAGTGCATTTTGAGTTTAAACATGTACATCTTTACTTGTATTTAGAAGCATTTTATTATATACAAGAATATTTTTATTGTATCAATGGGGTTCAACCCGGAATTGAATTGGACAGTCTCAGCCTCGTAAGTGAGACCAGTTCAGTTCAACTCAAAAATTGAACTGGAGAGTCTCAGCCTCGTAAGTGAGACCAGTTCAATTCAACTCGAAAATTGAACTGAGGAGTCTCTGCCACATAAGGAAGATTAGTTGGTCTCAGCCTCACAATTAAGCTGAGGTTTTCCTCGCCCTGTAAGGAGAGGATGTAAAAGGCTTCTGCTTCATCCGTTTAAGTAAGCAGAGATAGTGTAATCCTTGGGGGGTATGTCCAAGGGAGGGACGTAGGCTGGTTTGGCCGAATCTCGATAACAAATTCGGTGTCGCTTTCTTTCTCTCTCTCTCTCTCTCTCTCTCTCTCTCTCTCTCTCTCTCTCTCTCTTATTTAAATTCCTACACTTTAATTTCAACATGTGTATGAATGTTTATTTAATATCATAATTATTTGCATATACACATTTGATTTAAATAAGATATATTGCACATGTGTATGTTTGTTTTCATTGTTAAAATTATTTTACATACACGCGTGTATATTGAATGTGATATGAACTGTGATGATCGAAAAATATTTAAATTTAACCAAAAAGTTTTTAAAACCCAATTCACCCTCTCTTGGGATCACACCAATTTTAACATTTTTTTTTATATAATAAATTATTTAGGATGAGTTTAGTGCTCTTAGATGTTTTCAAATATTATAAAATTATCAACACACTAGTTACATTTAATTTCTAAAACAAGTACACATCCATTTTTTTTATTTTCATGCAATTAACAATTATTTTACAATATAGCACTCAAAATAAGTTATTTGCTTCCAAAAAGAGAATTTTTTTTTTCATAGAGGATGGCAAATAATTTTTATAAAAATATCATTTAGCTTATTTTTATCAATTTCTTTTTAAAAATTACTTTTCAAATGATACAAGGGGGGAATTAAACTAAGACTCAATCAACAAAAGTAAATTATAGATATTAAAGTGGTATAATAATAGGTTATCAAAATAATTTTAAATTATTCATAGTATGATTTTTAATTTTTGGAGGGAGCTTAGCGCAACGGTAAGGTTGTTGTCGCTGTGTGATGTGGAGGTCATGAGTTCGAGGCGTGGAAACAGCCTCTTACAAAAATCTAAGGTATGGTTGCATACTATAAACCCATTGTGGGCCCCTTTCGGACCTTGCATACGCGAGAGGTACATCGGGCTGCCCTTTTTAATAATTTTTAATTTTTGTCAAATATGATTATAGAAATAAATATTTAATATAGTAAACAAATTTTATAATTTTTTTTTCCTATTAGTCGTCCTACCTGCCGTTGTTAATAATTATTAGTGACGAATTTTAAAAGCGTCATTAATAATATAGTACTAGTGACGGATTATAACCGTCACTAAAACGTTAATATTGTCACTATAAATTCTACATTGGTTTGACTCAAAATCGCCACTAATAGTAGAGTATTAGTGACGAATTTCAAAACCGTCACTAATAGTAAAGTATTAGTGACGAATTTCAAAGTTGTTACAAATAGTATATTATTAGTGACGAATTTAAAACTGTCACTAATGCTTTTGAAATTCGTCATTAATACTCTACTATTATTAGTGATGGTTTTAAAACCATCACTAATAATTTAAAATTAATAGTTTTTTTAATCATTAATTCCTGTAAAAAATCTGTAATTACATTTTTGTATACATAACATTAAACCATAATTACTAAAAAAATTCATAAATTATTCAAAATTCTAATTTAAATTCAAATACAAATACATTATACAAATTCAATTTAAAATACAGAAATTCCATGTTCAGATAACAAAAAAAAAAAAAAAATCAAAAGCTGCATCCGATTGTAGTGCATGACATCATGTTGATGTTGTGACAGCCACAAACCCTACAAATATAGAATTATAAAAAAAAAATTAGTATACGATTTTTGAACATATATGTATACGTACTATAAGTATCAATGATTTGATAGTAAAATAATCGGACATTCGGACATAGTTAAAAAAAATGATATAATTTTAAATAGCCAAGTTTTATCAGTTTAAAAAATGTTGGCAGCATTTTGCCAATAAATAGGACATTTTCCATAGAGATATGTTCCAAACCTGTGTGTTTATACTAAATAGTTCTCAATAATTCAACCAATAATGAATTTTATGAGTGCACAAGAGTTTCATATAATAAGCATTAAATAATGTAATGTGTTCATGCATCTTACAAATAATTTATATCAGAATATAGTTCTATGAAAAAATAGAATGTGATGTTCATGGTTTACATGATTTCTTTAGGACTCAAAAACAACTATAATAATCAAATAATGTAAATAAGTCCATGATTGATAGAATTTTCACTTAGCATATATATGCAAAAGTAAATTTAATTAGAGATGAAGTTTAAAATTCATTTGAACTTCACTCATCATTTCAAAAATGTTTTAATATTCAGCACACTATAATCATTCTAACAAATATGGTATATGACTTTGATTATTTTGGAAAAAATTTAACAAATTTTTGGTAGTATGCCGTTTGTAAATAGAACATTTCTCAAACCTGCAAGTCACAAAAGTATGCAATTCAGAAGATTTTTGCATCATAAAGATGCTCAATGTGCTCTAGACAACCTTAGGACTCAAAAGAAAAGACAATGATATGCATGAAAGTTCATAGGATTATGTTTTCCAAAATTATAGAAGTTTAGAAAAATTTTGGCAGCATTTCATCTGTAAAAGGGCACTTTCTATAGAGATATGCTCCAAACCTCATTGTTTACAATAAATAATTCACAATAATCCAACCAGTAAGAAATTTTATGAGTGCACAATAGCTTCATATTAGCAGACAATGAAAAACACATACAACATACAACTAAGAATGCTACATAGCCTAACTGAGAGGAGGAGTGTCCCTAAACAACTCTCAAACCAAACAGAAAACCAAATTTGAGAGCCAACGAAGGAAAGATAAGGGGAAAAATTAGTTGTGTTTGGTCAAATGGATAGTGTGAAGGCCTCTTCTAGGTATCATGATAAGGAAAAGGGGAAAAAATTGAAAGGGTTTGCAAAAGAATATTACTAGGATAAATGCAATTCACAATATACTACATCAGAGATGCAGTTGGCATTAAAACACAACCATGCATTCGGATAGTTGTTCAATCAACAAATCATATAATATAATAACATACATGCAACGAGTTAGAATGACTCTAAGTTTTAACTGATCATGCATAGGTCGCTTAGGTATTATCAAATATCACTTTAAATTTATGTAATATATATTATATTATATAAATTAGGATTTTATAATAAAAGTTTATTTTTAGAAATTATAATTTGATTCCAAAGTAATAGTCAGGAATCAAAATGTAAGAAAAAGGAGAAATCACATTCTTGCATAAAATGGGAATTGGAATAAATGATCGAAAATAAGCTTTAGGAATAGGAATCAACCATTTTGAGTCCGACTCCTATAGTTAATTCTCAATTATCAAACATAAACTAAATTTCTTTTATTATACCTTTAGTAGAAGTAACATCCTATATTAGAAATATACATATGCACTTTCCATTTTTCATTTATTCTGTAATTATTATAGAGCAGATATTTAGGAGTAATTTTGGGATATTATTCTTAGACTCAAGTATATAAATACGCACTTGTATTATTGAATAATATACAAAAAAATTCCTTTGTTCAAATTTAATATGGTATCAGAGCTGAGATACTACTGGAGAAGATGGACGCCTGAGAAGAAAACTGGATTGAGATGGATCATCGGAAAGCTACGAACAGAAACCAGTCGAGACGACGAACTGGAACTGAGAGAGACAACGTCAGAGATGGGAGTGAACCAGAGATACACCAGCTGAAGACGACTGCCAGAGAAGACTAATGGAGAAGTACCGAGGAGCCAAGAGATATCCAAAAAAAACGATGAGGGAATAGTGCTTTTCTCATGTCTGAGAGATGGCAGGATTGCCGGAGAAGAGGAGAGACCGCCGGAGGAGTCGAGAGAGAGATACTGGGATTCGACGGGCGGTGAATCATCGGAGAATTAAGAGAAAAAGATGCCGCTAGAGGAATGAGAGAATGTCGAAACGATGAGCATGAAACGATGCTGGAGATAGAGAGCATCATATGGAGAGCTGCCAGAGAAAGGCCGAGTGGGAGGTTGTTGCGTGCGTTCAGAAATGATGGGCGGCGGCAAGGAAGGTTAGGGAAAAGAAGAAAAAAATTAGGTTTTTTGTTCTGATACCATGTTAAATATGAATAAAGTAATTTTCTATATATTATTCAAAAACACGTGCTACGTGGGTTTATCTTATGCACATGAAATTTGATACTTCTACTTGCCTTAAAAAATTTTGCGTCATGATTAAAAATCAATTCAATTGCACCATTAAGCACGTGCGAACTGATAATGGTAAAGAATTTCTATCCACTCCACTTCAAACTTTTTTTCATGATCAAGGCATTCTTCATGAGCGCACATGTGTGGATACCCCTCAACAGAATGGTATTGTCGAGCGTAAACATCGCCATCTTCTTAATGTGGCTCGGTGTTTATGTTTTGAAGCTAATCTTCCCATCTCTTTTTGGGGTGAATACATTCTCACTGCCACTTATTTAATTAACTGCACTCCTTCACCCAATCTTAATCATAAGTCCCCTTATGAACTTCTTTTTTAGAAACCACCATCGTATACACACTTACGAGTGTTTGGGTGCTTGTGCTATGCCCAAACCGCTCACCAACATCATGATAAATTCTCTCTTTGTGCTCTTTGATGTGTTTTCTTAGGTTATCCTGCTCATCATAAGGTTTATCGTGTATATGATCTCAAAAACAAAAAAATTTTCCATCTCCTGTGATGTCACCTTTGAAGAAAGTATTTTTCCCTATCATCTCATTCCTCCAACCCCTCCATCTTCTCCCGTCCTTCCTTTTCCTATTTCTGATATACACCATTCCTACACTTTATCTAACCAACCAACCACACCTAACCCTAGCCCCTCATCTATCCCTCCTTCTTCCTTGGTCTCCTCATCGACACCCTCACCCTCACCCCCTTCCCCACCACCCCCTCCACCCATCTCTTCACAGCCCAAATGAGCTGTCACACATCCCTCTTATTTGGATGATTACATCTATCCAATTTTACCAAAGTCCCCCACAGCTTCACAAATTTCAAGATCTTCCTCAGGTACGGTTCATTGTCTCTCATCTTTTTTATCTTATCATCATTTTTCTCATCTGCATTTGGTTTTTCTTTCTGTTTTGTCCCAACATCCCGAACCCACCTCATATTCTCAAGCTGTGCTACACCCACATTGGTGTGATGCCATGGCTTCTGAAATCCAAGCCTTAGAAACCAATCATACATGGGTTCTTCAACACCTTCCTAATGGAAAAGAAATCCATTGGATGTAAATGGGTGTTCAAAATAAAACTTCGGGACAATGGATCCATAGAGCAACACAAGGCTCACTTGGTGGCCAAGGGCTACACTTAGGTAAAGGGTTTGGATTACCATGACACTTTTGCTCTTGTTGCCAAACTTGTTACTGTTAGGTGTATTCTTGCAATGGCTGCAGCTCGAAACTGGAATCTCCTTCAATTGGATGTCAACAACGTTTTTCTCCATAGTGACCTTGATGAGGAGGTTTATATGACCCCTCCACCGGGTTATTGCAAACAAGGGGAGACTCGAGTTTTTTGTCTTTAGAAATCCCTTTATGGCCTTAAGCAAGCCTCTTGCAATTGGTTTTCTACATTATCTTTTGTTTTACTTACTAAGGGTTTCACCCAATATCAAGCCGATCACTCTCTCTTCACTCACTCTCGGAGTTAATCTTTTACTCTCCTACTTGTTTATGTTGATGACATTCTCCTGGCAGGCAACAATTTCTCCGATATTAGCACTTTCAAAGTCATGCTGGCTCAAAAAAATCAAACTAAAGGATCTTGGCAAACTGAAATATTTCCTTGGTCTCGAAGTTGCTCGCTCTCCCACTAGCATATTTCTTAATAAATGAAAATATGCTCTTGGCATCCTCACTGATAGTGATCATCTTGGTACTCGTCCCGCTAATTTTCCCATGGAACAAAATCTCAAGCTCAATAATACTGATGGTGATCTTCTCTCCGATCTAAGCTCGTTTCGGCGACTCGTTGACATTTGATATATCTCACCATCACCCATCCTGACATTGCATGTATTCCCAATCAACATTCTAAGTCAATTTATGCATCAGCCCATACAAACACATTATGATGCTGCTGTCTGTGTTCTGTTCTAAATTAAGGCATCTCTAGGCTAGGGCTTATTTTTTCCTACTACCAACACTCTTAAAGTCTCTGCCTATTTTAATTTGGATTGGACTAATTGTCCCCTCACTCGCCGCTCCACCACTGGATTTTTCATTCAGCTGGGCACTAATCCAATTTCCTGGCACATTAAGAAACAACCTACAGCGTCTCGCTCCTCCGTCGAAGCTGAGTACCGGGTGCTTGCTTCCACTACTTGTGAACTTACATGGCTCAAGACACTTTTAAATGATCTTGGTGTACTGTATTCCCAGCCTATGCTCTTATATTGTGACAACCAAGCAATTCTTCACATTTCCACGAACGTACAAAACATATAGAAATCGATTGTTATATTGTTCGTGAAAAGTTACGGGCTGACCTTTTCTTCGCTAAGCATATTCCTACCCACAGTCAGCTTACTAATGTCTTCACCAAAGCCTTGGGTCGTCAACATTTCCTTGACTTATCACGCAAGTTGGGCATTACAGATCTCCATGCTCCACTTGAGGGGGAGTATTAGAAATATATATACACTTTCCATTTTTTATTTATTCTGTAATTATTATAGAGCTAATATTGAGGAGTAATTTTGGGATATTATTGTGACGACCTGCTTATTTTCACATTTTTTTTTAATAAATAAATCAATATTGCATATTCCGACTTAGCGGATCATAATCCACCTGGACCCGTGGGTACTAGGGATACATCAGGCCACAATACGGAAGCCTAAGCATAAGAAAACATACAATCATACACATCTCAATACCATATAGCACAATATACTAGAGTTACCACAATCACTGTATCTCAGTATATACATCCCAAAAATCATATCTAGGGACATTTCCCCCAAAATCTAACTGTCCCTACAAAAACTTACCCTTCACAGAGGGCAGATAAACAACTTTAGATCAGCAGGGCTTTTCCCGCTCTCCTATCTGGGGCTCCTGAAAAGTTTATAAAATTTGGGGGTGAGACACCTTTCAGTAAGGGAAATAAACTAATACCATACATAACATATTTTGTAACTGCTTTGTCAAATCTGGAAAACATATATATATATATATATATATATATATATAATCATGCCAGAACATACTGCATTTTCATAACGTATCTCATCTCATAAAGTATAATACAAAAACATTCATGGTAGGTTAGCTGACTATTGTCATGTATTACCCCCACATGACTGGATTGTGTGGCCCGGAGGCGGGACTTGACAATGGTTGGCCGACCACTGTTAAGTCAATCATACAGTCTGTAAGTCCGATGAGTCTGCCATACCTGGTCCGTACACCAAGGGCGATCAAACACTTTTCTTTAAAAACCACATCGACCATCCAATCTCACACCACTCCGTACAATGGCATTAGCACAAATATCATGATCACGAGGACCATGTACACATAGTAACGGTACCGTGCAAGTGCTAGCCTAGACCAAACCAACTAGGTTCTAATATCATATAACATATACTAAAACTGTGATACATAGATATCTTATATCATTTATTTTCACATTAATCATATCATTTTGCATATATACATGTATCATGAAAATCATCGGCTCGTACGCCGGTATTACACATTTTATCATAACACGGCCCGTACACCGGCAAACCACATCATAGCATGGCCCGTACGCCGGCAAACATATCATAGCACAGCTCATACTGTAACGTCCCTCAATAAAATACAACATAATAAATAAATGGTCAACCCGAACCCGTGGGTAACGGGGACACTTGTTAAAGATAGCGGAAAACCTAGCAGCAGTAAACATAAATCTCAACATCCAATCATAAAACATAATACCAGAGCTTTCTATTAACATCAATATACTGTTTATATGTGCAATCTCCAAAAAGTCAAAAAAACATCACTAAGACCATACAACAAAAATTTCCTAGTCCTAGTTCGACGCTTACCCTTCTAGTAGGGAAGCACCAATCACTCAACGGCGGCCCTGACCCGCCGGTCTCTCTGGGTTTCCTGAAAAATATGTTAATGTTGGGGGTGAGACACTTCTTAGTAAGGGAAAATAAACTAAATACAGCTATGTGGCAACATGAACATTTAAAGTGCTTATACATATACAGTACATTTCATAATTCTAGAAATAATCATAATATCATACTGGATGATCATGTATTTTCATATTTGTTAATAAATCATAACATTCATAAGTATCTGTTATCACTGTAATAACATATATAAAAAAACCATCTGTTGTAACTGTAGTACTAAAAATATACCCAGGATGAATAGCTAGCTAATGTCATGTATTACCCTCCATGATGGGTTGTGCAGCCCGAAGGCGGGACCCGACAATGGCTGGCCGACCACTGCTGGATCAAATATGTTTGTAAGTACGATGGGCCCTCCACACCCTAGTCCGGACTGCCAGGTGGACGTCCACACTCTACTGAAAGCCACATCGACTATCCATCTCCCATCCCCTCATGGGACGGTTAACACTAATATGAAGTAGATATCTGATCTACACATATAGCTACGGTATCGAGCCATGAATCGAACTAAACTAACATCCTGACTGTAATAACATATAATACATGAACATACATAATATCATCACGGCCTCGTGCCGAAAACATAGATACGGCCTCGTGCCAAAATCATACATATGGCCTCATGCCAAAATCATAATAAATACGGCCTCGTGCCGATAACATACATGTGGCCTCACGCCAAAATCATTTCAGGTATTTATATTCTGAAAACAACTCATTTATCATATATTCATCAAACTTGGTATAACATAATTCGTCTTTTCAAAATACCTGAAAATATGCTTTGCTCGTAAAATCATTCATATCATGATTCGCTTCACATAAAAATAATGTTCACGCCACACATGTGCTGTTAAGTCTTACTTCTTATTTTAAAATCATCATTTTTGGCATCTTATACATACATATACATTTTCATCACAATAGCAGTATTTTCCAATCATACTTTTCATATGTAATATACCAAGATAGCATAGGCTTTTCTGAAAATAAATGAGCTCATAATTAATAATAACATACATAGAAAATAACTGCTTTAGTTTATTCCCTTACCTGGCTACTGAGAAAGCCCCCAAAATATCCTAGGCTAACCCCCGTATGACTTCCTGATCAACACCCTGAAACTCAAAACTCTCAGTATTAAACATTAGTATTTTCATGTGTACGTCAATTTCTATAACTACCATGTAGTCTAATTTGCCTTTAAAAGCCTTACCTCAACTCTAGGATGATTTCCAACTTCGTTTCCCCAACGATCTGCTCCGGAAAACTTGTAGGGAACTTCGCCAGGAGCATCGTGGTAGCCTCAGATCTTCGATCTGATGTAAAACCAGCCCAAAATCAAAGAGAGAGAGAGAGAGAGAGAGAGAGAGAGAGAGAGAGAGAGTGAAGAGGAGAGAGAGAGGAGTGTGAAAAATGAATAAACAATCAGATTTTTCATATATATAGACATCAGAATTCGTCGACGAGCCCGATCTTTGTCGACGAGTTCTTCATAAATTTCGTTGACGAGACCCTGTATTCGTCGACGAAATTCAGACAGCCTCCAAACCACTCTCGACATTTTCTCGTCGACGAAGCCCTGTTTTCGTCGACAAACTCAGGCAATCTCTTAAAATTATTTTATTCCCCAAATGCAATGTTGTCGACGAACGCGGAACGTTCGCTGACGAAGTCTACGGCCTCCTTCTGTATTTGTCTCTATTTCCCTCTCTCTTTATTACTCAAATTTCCAAAGTAAATTTGGGTTGTTACACGTACGCTGGAAAATCACATCATAGCACGGCCCGTATGCCGGTAAACATATAATAGCATAGCCTGTATGCTGGCAAATCACATCATATATAAAAATCTCAGCCCGTACGTCGGTTTTCCATTATAAAAATCCATATCACCATCCTATTCCAGAAAAAAAGTAATTCATAACATTTTATACTCATGCCACACTGAACAGATTTTCCATATTCAACATATCATCATTTTGACAATAATTTCCCAAATATAAATCATATAAATATATATACACATATTTACTTTTCCCGAAACCAGATGTTATAGTAGTATACATAATTTCAACAAATACTAGCTTAGTTTATCCCCTTACTTGGCTACTGAGAAAGCCCCCAAAATGATCTAGTCTAACTTCCGTAGGATTTCCTGACCAATACCCTGAAAATGAAAATTCTCAGTATTAAACTTCAGTATTTCTACGTGTACATCATTTCTTACAACTACCATAAGATCAAATTTGACTTAAAAAGCCTTACCTCAATTCAGGAATGATTTCCAACTTGCTTTCTCCAACGATCTGCTCCGGCAGATATGGAGAGAACTTCTCCAGGAGCGTCGTGGCGGCTTCAAACTATCGATCTAGCGTAAATTTAGCCCGCAATCGAAGAGAGAGAGAGAGAGAGAGAGAGAGAGAGAGAGAGAGAGAGTGTGTGTGTGTGTGTGCGTAAAAACCCAAAAAAGAGATATTAAAGATTAGTGGATTGATTTCCAAAAAAAAAAAAATTAATTAATTAATTAACTAATTATTTAATCGGATTTAAAAGAAAAAAAAATTTAATTAAAATTTATTTTTATTTTATTAATAAAATATATTATTAATATTAATTAAATATATTATTATTATTATTATTGTTATATTAATATATATATGTTACATCACCTGAAGCTTAAGGAAGCTTCAGGTGATTTGGAAACATTCACGCACCCCCTGCATTATCTTCTTCTTCTTTTCTTTTCTTTTCTCTGCAACTCTCTAAACTCTCTCTCTCTCCTCATGTTCTCTCTTCCTCTCTCTTCAATTTCGTAATGGATTTTCGCCCGATTGAAAATTCGAAGACACCACTGGACTCCATTCACCGCTGCTGTCATTTTTACCGGAGCGGATCGGTGGTAGGAGGGGCGTAAGCGTATTCCTTGTGGTAAGCCATTTTCTCCTTTTTCTTTAATTTCTTGCAAAATATAAGTCCAATTGACGAACGAACACTACCACGAGAATCTAGGGATGATTCTCTACAAGTCTAGTGGGACGAAATTCTCATGGGGGTTGTCGAACCAAAAACCCCAAATTTGGGGTACGGGGTTATTAAGAGGCTTATTTTTAATTAATTAGCATTAATTTAGAAATGCTAAAATATTAAGCATCTGAGACTAAAGTAGGATTTCTGAAATTTAGGGTTCGGGTGAGCGCGCGCGAGTGTAATTTTGGGACCCGCAGGAAAAATTTGGAAAATTAAGTGGGTGTTAAATAATAGTTTAAATATTAATTTGAGGTATATGAAGCCTAGGGAAGGCTAGTTGAGTATTATTTTGGAGAAATAGATTAATTAATCTGAGGAAAATGTAAATTGTAGGAGTTAAATTTCGAGCGCCAAGGGAGTGAAATTTTGGGTCCTAACGAATTTCTCAGTAGTCAGGTAAGGGAATAAACTAAAATAATAATTTTTCATGCAAATTATTATTGATTATGAGTAAATTTATTTTCAGAAAAGCATATGTTATATTGTGTATTACGAATGAAATGTACGATTGGGAAAATACTACTATGATGATTAAAATGTATATGTATGTATGAGATGTAAGGAATTCACGATTTTAGAATATGAAGTATGGTTTTTTTTTACAGCTCATGTGTGGCATGAATATTGTTTTACGTGGAATGTATTATGATTTGAAAAATTTTACGAACGAAACATGTTTTCAGGTATTATGAAAAGATGAGTTATGTTGTGATGATTTTGACGATTATTTCATAAATGATGTATTTTCAGAATATATATACCTGAAATAATTTTGGTGCGAGGTCATATATTTATGTTATCGGCACGAGGCCGTATTTATGTTATTGGCGCGAGGCCATATATTTATGTTATTGGCACGATGTCGTATTTATGTTATCAGCACGAGACCATGTATTTATGTTATCGGCACGAGGCCGTATTTATGTTATTGGCGCGAGACCATGTATTTATGTTTTCGGCACGAGGCCGTAATTACTATATTTTTGGCACGAGGCCATAATGATGTTATATATATGATCATGTATTATATGTTATCACCACCAGGATGTTAGTTTAGTTCAATTCAGGGGCTCGGTACCATAGCTATATGTGTAGATAAGATATCTACGTCAGATTAGTGCTAACCATCCCACGAGGGGATGAGAGATGGATAGTCGATGTGGCTTTCAGTAGAATGTGGACATCCACCTGGCAGTCCGGACCAGGGTGTGGCGGGCTCATCGTACTTACAGACATATTTGACTCGGCAGTGGTCGACCAGCCATTGTCGGGTCCCACTTTCGGGCTGCACAACCCGTCATGGGGGGTAATCCATGACACCAGCTAGCTATTCATCCTGAGTATATGTTTTCAGTATTACCGGTATAACAGATGTTTTATGTATGATATGACTTACTAGAAAATATGAAATCATGTGATTATTCAGTATGATATGATGAACGTTTACGAAATCTGAAATGTACTGTATACGTATAATTGTATTAAATATTCATGTTGCCACATAGCTGTATTTAGTTTATTTTCCCTTACTGAGAAGTGTCTCACCCCCAAACTTAATTAATTTTTCAGGTGCCCCTGAGAGATTGACGGGTCAAGGCCGCCGTTGAGTTAGTGAGATTACCCTGTGAGAAGGGTAAGATTTTGTAATAGGGTCAAAGTTATTTTGTGTTTGACCCTAGAGATATTTTGATGTATATGAGGATGTATAGAAGTACAGTTTTATAATGTTATAGAAAACTCTGGTAATATGCTTTATGGATGGATGTTTGGATTTTATGTTTACTGCTGCGTAGAATTCCGCTGTGTTTGGCAGGTGTCCCTGCTTCCCACGGGTTCGAGTTGACCATTTGATCTATTATGTGACATTTTATATTAAAAAATTGAGGGACATTACACACATAGAGAGAGAGAAAAAACTGAAGGGGAGAGAGAGAGAGAGAGAGAAGGGGTAGCTTAATTTTGAAGTAAAACTCAGATTTTTGATATTTATAGATAGGGGATTTCGTCGACGAGTCACGTCATTCATCGACGAATCCTTCAATAATTTCGTCAACGAATTTCAGTCCTTTGTCGACGAAATTCAGTTGGCTCAACCCTCTCTCGGTATTTCTTCGTCGACGAAATTCAGTCTTCGTTTATGAATTTTCTTCTGCCCTCGTCGACGAAATTCCCGAATTTGTCGATGAGTCCTCCGGAAATTTTCTTTTCCCCTTCTTATTTAAATTCCATTTTATTCGGGTTGTTACAATTAATCCTGGACTCATGTATATAAATACACACTTGTATTATTGAATAATATATAGAAAATTCCTTTATTTTAATTTAACATCCTATTCTAACTATTATAAGTGTCTACTTTATCTCATATTATACAATTACCTTCTTTTATCACTTCATCTTTAAATTTTATTTTATTCTCTTTTTAGGATCTACCCCTAAGTATTTTACATCAACCTACCTTAGTCTATCTTTCTCTTCCATTTTTAATGCATGTATCTAGCACTAATACTTTATATAGTGGGGAGTAAAATTTTTCACATGAGATAATTTACAATCTGTATATACATTATAAACAATCTACTTTGCTTGTTAAGAGAAAGCCTACATCTAATTTTATCTTTTTTTTCCTATCTTCAAGGTTATTACGTGATTTTCTTTTAAAAGTATGCATTCATTATTATAAGATGATATGATATTTAAGATCACATCAATAGAAAATCTCCGATCTTTTAGAAACCAGAGTATCATGTTGTCATCATCTTTGCCATTTTTGCCAAGAGGAAGATCATGGTGATTTTTTTTTAAGTTTCTCCTTTACTTCCATTACTAGCTACAGAACTTTTAAGCCAAAAGTACAAGGGCTTATTTGGCAGTTATTAATGTATGGAAAATTCAAATCAAGCAATTGGAATGCAATATTGGAAAATAGTTATTAAGAACCTAAAATGATGTAATATAAGGTTTTGCTTTATTTTCCTATTTGTTAGGTTGTAAATTAGAAGGATAAATTGAAAAGAAAATTTTGAGGTAGATGGGCAAGATAATTTTGAATCTCTCTCCCAAACACACAAAAGTAAATTTGTTTATTCTTTTTTTTAGTTCTGTTGGCTGCAGAAGTCACACCAATTCTTTGTGGGCATTTTTCCAAAATTATGGACATAGTTTCCTCTTTTGAGCTTGATTTCCAACAAGTAATAGCTATTTGTGGTTCCAAGAACATTACTCATCTCATTTGGTGCTTATACAGTTATATACTTCAACGACAACGCCTATATAAGATACAACTGGAAGAACAAGACATAACACATCTCAATATCACAATCATAGTAGAACCCTTAAAATCAAACACTATCGACAAGCAACCTTTTCCAAAGATTTCATTTTTGAGTGAAGCAAGCAGAATCTTAGTCACTCCTTCTAAAAGTCTCAAAGAATTTAAGTCACTAGTTAAGGAATTTTCAATCATTTCATGTTTACTATAGCCAAGCAAAGAGCACAGAAAATCCTTAACCACCAAAGCATGCACACAAGCACACAAAAGCAGATAAAACAATCTAGACCTACTTTGAGGTTAATAACCTTAAATGCACTATCTAGTTGCAAAGAAAAGTTAGAAAAACATGAAAATAAAAATTTTAAATTTCAACACATGCACTATTATGTAACGACCTGCTTAATTAACTGGGTAATTTTTTTTTTACACTAATATTCTACATACTCTGATACCATGCTGGGGGTAAACCCAACTAAAACCTAAGCAGCAAGAAGCAGAAATCATGTAACATAACCATAAATCATTACATACAATACCAGAGTTTATAAATGTTTTCCCAAAATATATTCATATATCGCTGTTCCCAAAATAACCTCAACTGGTGAGGGCTATACAAAAATGCTCCCAAAAATGATACTCACTCTCTGACAGGGCACTACTGACGTCCCTCCACCTGCGAGCCTGATCTGCTCGCCTACCTGGATCACCTGAAAAATGTTTCAACACTGGGATGAGCTAACGCTCAGTAAGAAGAAATATGTTATTACTAGTGTGTGGCAAATGAGCTACTATATATCATGAAATCTGTTTTCATATAAACATGAATAACTAAATACAAAAGTACAATACAAATAATAAAATACACCACCCCTTTCCATGTTGTTTAACATAGCAGCATTATAGGTTATAATTTAAAGTACTTCCAGTGTACATAAATATGGTCCCTGTTTTTGTAAATCCGTACATATGTAATAGTAACTGAAACTGTTCCCTGTGACTATCTGTGTGTCATGACTTGCCCCCTCTCATGACAGGGTTGTGTGGCCCGTAGGTTGGATTTACCCTGACTGGCCAATCAGGAATAAATCACTGAACTCCGTTAGTCGATCTGCCCACCTTAACCCATATCTAGATGGGGAGCCTAACCTCTTCAAGGGCCTAGGTGATTGACCTTACCACGTATTATCTGAATAGGTTGTTGCACTAAATAAGTAACATAATATCTGTAGCAACGGTACCGTACTCTGTAGCTGCAAGTCCAACAAGGTCTGATATCATATAATATATTTCTATACATATCTATCTAATTTATCATGATTTTGAAGTAATCGTAATAACCATGATGCTGCATAAACTGTACTTTAAATCTGAGAACTGTATAATCATAATACTGTAACTGCATAATCATAATACTGATATTCGTATAATCATGGTACTGAGATCCGTATAATCATGTTACTAAAATTCATAAAATCATGGTACTGAAATTCGCATCATCATAATACTGAAATTCGTAAAATCATGAAACTAAATTAGTAAAACATATCCCCGTACCATATACATATTCACAAGCCACACCATACTAAATACATAATTTTCATAATTAAATAAACTAGATCATATTTTAAGAAATGCCTAGCATATCATATTTCCCTTACTTGACTTATAGAAAGCCCCTACGAAATACAAGCCTAACACCCGCAGGGCCTCCTACAAAACACCCTGAAAACAATATATGCCATAACATAATATCAGTATTTCTCCGCCTACATCATTTCCTATAAATGTCATAAGGCCAAAAAGGGACTAAAAGACTTTACCCTGAATTTGGGATGAATTTCAACTCTATTTTCACGACGATCCGCTTTGACAGATTCGCAGAGAACTACGCTAGGAGTGTCGTGGTAGCTTCAGATAGTCGATCCGGCAATTGGTGGGGCCGGAATTGAAGAGAGAAGGGAGAGGGAGACGTAGAGAGAGAGAGAGAGAGAGAGAGAGAGAGAGAGAGAGGAGAGAGAGAGCTCGGTGAAAAATAATAAAAATCCTGGGTTTCCACTATTTATAGGGCCAGGTTCGTCGACGAGACACGTCACCTCGCCGACGAGCCCTTTATAAAATTCGTCGACAAGACCCTGTGTTCGTCAACGAAATTCAGAGCAGCCCAAATCGTCTTTCGGTATTTTCTCGTTGACGAAATCCTTTATACCTTCGTCGACGAAACCCTGTGTTCGTCGACGAAGCCCTGGAAATTTTTTGAAATTTTTATTTCCCTCAAAATGCAATGTCGTCGACGAACGTGGTCTACGGCCTCCTTCTATTTCTGTATCTATTTTCTCTCGCTCTTATTATTATTAAAATGCTATTATTCTTCAGGTCACTACATATTATCTCAAATGAACTATTCAAATAAGTTGGGGTAATTTTTTTCCTATTTCAAAAAACCCAAAAAGCGTAAGACACTCAATGAGAATCTAACTTGTTTTTTTTGCTTCTCGAGCTTGTGGGGCATAGAAGAAAAGAGAGGAATAAGGCAGAAGAGGAATCAAAACCTTATGGGAATGGTCGGGCATTGAAATCGACGGGGAGAGGCTGCGACAGTGACGACGATGGGCGAGGGCCTCTGCGAATGGCGACGGGGATGGGCTGGGGCTATGATGGAGAGAGGAGGAATGGGAGGGGAGGAGGGAAACAAATCAGGGAAATGAGTGAGATTGGTGGGAACCCGAGCGGGAAATAGATTTTTGGTTATTAGTGATAAATCCCCAAAACTGTCACTAATAGTGTTAAATAAATTATTTTCATATTTTTTATCCCGAGTAGGAAATAGATTTTTGGTTATTAGTGATGAATCCCCAAAACTATCACTAATAGTGTTAAATAAATTATTTTCATATTTTTTAAATAAAAAAATATTAGTGACTGTTTTCTAAATCGTCACTAAAAACTGACTATTAGTGATGAGTTTTCAAAACAGTCACTAATAGTGTTAAATAAATTATTTTCATATTTTTTAAATAAAAAACTATTAGTGACGATTCTCTAAACCGTCACTAATAACTTACTAATAGTGACGAATCATCAAAACCGTCACTAGTAGTGTTGAATAAATTATTTTTCATGTTTTTTAAATTAAAAAAAATTAGTGACGGTTCTTTGAACCGTCATTAATAACTGACAATTAGTGACGAATTTTCAAAACTGTCATTAATAGTGTTAAATAAATTATTTTCATATTTTTTAAATAAAAAAACTATTTGTGATGGTTCTCTGAACCATCACTAATAACTGACTAATAGGGACGAATCTTCAAAACCATCACTAATAGTATTAAATAAGTTATTTTCATATTTTTTAAATAAAGAACTATTAGTGATGGTTTTCTAAACCGTCACTAGCTAATAAATGACTATTAGTATTGAATTTTCAAAACCGTCACTAATAGTATTAAATAAATTATTTTCATATTTTTTTAAATAAAAAACTATTAGTGATGGTTCTCTAAACCATCGCTAATAATTGACTAATAGTGACGAATCTTCAAAACCGTCACTAATAGTGTTAAATAAACTACTTTCATATTTTATAAATAAAAAAACTATTAGTGACAGTTGCTGAAATCATCACTAATGCTTACACTATTAGTAATGGTTCTTAAAAACCTTCACTAATACCCATTTTTAGTGACGAAATTGAATCCGTCAGTAATACTTTTGTCACTAAAAACCAATTTTTTTGTAGCGAGATGTCTTTTTCCTTTTTTGGGCGGACTCCCAATTTCATTATGACATTTCATAACTCTTTATCTCCTTAACAAGAAATCCAAAATGCGGGACGTTTTTAGAACTTTGAATCTTAATCTTTTAAGGTTAGTGTTTGTCTCCAAAATTCTGAAAAGGCATAAAAAATTCTAAAAATTATCCTAAATTAAGTAATACTAGTATGTTATGTGTCACAAGGTGATAAATAACCAATAAAAGGGGAATAATGAATAAGTAAGGTGTAACAGTTTTAGGTTCAACTCCAGTGAGGTATTGTTCATTTTGGTCCACATCCTATAAAAGGTGTCTCACATTGTTGGAATCCAAACCAACCTTATAAATCTAAGATTTTCCTAGTACATATCTAATATGGGACTGTGACATTTTTCGCCTTCTAATCTCTGACGTCCTCGCCAGACTCCCTTCAAGCAAGACCTCCCTTGAGATTTGTCAAAAAGACACAAATTTCCTCTTATATTTTCAAAAAAGATAATTTTTTTTTGAAGATTTGTATCTTTTTGGTAAAACTCAGGGGAGTTCTTTGAAATTTATGAAACCTTAGGAGAGGTTTGTGGCATTTTTGAAACCTCGGGGGAGGTTTTTGTCTTTTTGTCAAACCTTAAGGGAGATGAATGTCTTTTTGCCAAACTTTTTTTTTTTTATTTTTATCCCTAGCCCAACTTGGCTTTTTGGATATTTGCTCAAGCTTTTCAATTCTTGAGGCTTTTATTCGAGGGCAATATTTGGGCTACCATTGATGAACCCCACCTTCTCGAATTTGATCACTATCTTGTTTCACTTGGAAAGGAGTCTTGCATCATAGAGGAAGGAGGATCTAATTGCTGCCATGCCACATTCTTACAAGGAGTTCATACCCATGTATAGTGGGTAGACATATATAATTGTTGCCAAGTCACATTCCAACAAGGGTAGACTATCGATTAATGTCAAGATAAGGAATGACTCGAGTGTTTTGTAGGTGCTACATTGTGTGGTGATCTTGTATCGAGAATGCATATTATTGAGTCTAGCATGTCCTCATTAGCAAACATCATAGAATTGTCCTATATATATGCTTTGACTGTGACATTAAAGAAGTTGATGACAAACCTTACATTTTCAAATTTTGTCGCTACCACGTTGCACTCTAGCAAGGAGCACCCAAAGGATAGATGGTGTCACCACATCAGACTTTGACAAGCGAACTTGGAGGATAGGTACGTGGATCTCATTGCTTGCATATTGCATTTTAGAATTGTCCTCTGCTTTGATAATGACATTGAAGAAGTGATGGAAAACCTTACATTTGCAAATCTGATAGCTACCATGTCATGCTTTGACAGAGGGAGTACCCCAAAGAGGAGGTAGTGTGATCATGTTAGATGTTAGAGTACTTTGGCAAGCAAACTTAAAAGACAAGAGAATCACATTTTCGATACATTGCACTAAGAAAGGGACATAGGAGATCGTCGACCCGTGTATTCCTTGAGGCGGCCTTAGAAGACAAGTGGATTTAGTCATCAACATTTTATATTCAAGTCTAGGGCCCCTACTCGTATGGGCATTATATTTAAATTCTTTGGGAAGCTCAAAGAGGAGGATGACATTATACTTTTGGGAATTGAATTGGTCTTACAATCAATTCCAAACTTGTGATACAAAAATTGACTTAGGCATGCCTTACTTCACTACAAAAAAATGTATATGTAGTGATAAAATTATTGGTGACAGAGCAAAAGTTGTCACTAATAATGGTCCATTAGTGACAAAAATAAAATTCGTCACCAATAGTTAAGGTATTAGTGACGAAATTATCAATCGTCACTAAAAATGCATTACTACAAATGAAAATAAAATCGTCACTAATACTTTCGTCACTAATAGTAAATTTCCCACTCAAACTATTGCGGAAAAAAATTGGCAATGATTTTTTGGGTATTAGTGACGAACTGTCACTAATAGTAGACTTTTAGTGATAGTTTTTAAAACCATCACTAAAACCCTTACCTAGAACACTTATTTCCCCTTCGCCCTAAAATCCCTAATCCCCCAAATCTGCCTTTCCTAGCTCCCTGCACGATTGAACCCTCCTCCCCCATCCCTGTCATCCTTGCACAATCGCAGCTCACCGTCATTGATCCTTCGTTGGATGCACCGCCGCCGCTGCACCATCGTCGTACCTAGTGCCGCCGCTACCCAACTGTGCCTGCAGGAAGGTGTGCCTCCTCCTCCTTATGCTCCCCCTTGTCATCTTCTGCTATAATGCACATATAATTATTTTGTGTTCAACAAGTATTCTACCTTGTTTCACTTTATGACATTAGTTAGAGTCCACTATTTTATATTTTCAAGTTTAGGATATAACTAAATTGAGACCGATGGTTCAAAATCAGTTGGTTTTCATGATCTATACTGCATATATATTTTGTGACCTTTTGTAGTAATATAACTTTTCAATTTCAAGCATATTAAACATTGCAAACATATATATATATATATATATATATATATATATATAGTACTCTTTGTTTTTTATCTTTCAATTCATATATAATACGAGTGATGAAGCGCGTGCTATGCATATGCTCATCTTGATTTGAATGCAATCATTACCCAAATACAAATTCATACGTAATAAATGTTGCTTAGCTTTAAGCACAAATCATACTTAAATGCCCATTATTTTTGCAGATAAATCTGTACATAATGTTAAATTCATACAAAATTAAGGAGATTCATAAGTACAAGAGTGTGTGAATGATGTTATTTCTTTGATAATTGATTCCTAGCTAACCTGGAAATAATAAGAAGAGAAAAAGTGGTTAAAAAATTCATATGCCGGAGAAAATTTCAATAGCAGACCAATGTGTATAAGTAATACATGATTTGACTAATTTAATTATATTGTTAATTTAAAATTTGAATCTTAATCAAGAATGTCCTCATTACTTAATCATTTTTTGTCACTAATGGAAACGTTTGACATGTTTAGGCTGTTATTTGATATCAAAATAAAAGAATTGGGCCAAGTCCAACAGTTCAACTGAAATAGTTAGAACGCAATCCATAAGATTGGTTTAGGGCATTTTCAAATTTTATTAATGCAATTCTAAATGCTAAAATGTATCTTAGTTAGATTATGAAATAAAAAGGATAGTAGTGTGGTGGTTGATGAGAAAGGTTAGGCGTAAATAAAACACTTGTGCTAATTAGTTTGTGATGGAATCTGTAAAACTGAGGCAGCTACGAGGTGGCATCTTTTATTGGATAGAGCTAAAAAAAAAATCATATTTGGTTAATGTTTTCATTCATTATATGCATGTGTTCATTGAAACTTAGAACCGTTCAAAAATCGTTACTATACATTCATGTCTTATCGTAAATGTGAGACAAATCAATTAATATTCAATTGATTATTAATCATACTATGTAGATTAACAATCTATTAAACATGATAATTATTTGTTTCATTTACGATTAGTGATATTTGTATTTCAACTATTCTTGAATTGTTCAATGTGTGGACAGTTTAGGAAGTTGTATTTACATTGTTATCATCGTTCATACTTTATTCATTGTCATTACATATTTCCATAGCGTCTCCACTTATGTTCTCTGGGTGCATAGTGAGACGTCATGACAACTTGTTAGTGATGAAAAATTAGCAACATGTTCACTTCCCAACAAGAAGTTTCTTGTTGATCTTTAGCCTCTTCCTTGTTGCATGATTTGAAGACTCACCATCCTAGCTAATTACTATGCGTTCATGTGCACAAATCATTCTTATGATACTTATAGCATTATAGAAAATGAAATGCCTCAACCCCTTTTGGCTAGGTTTTGATCTACTTTGCGGAGACCACGTATATGTATTAGTCATTCTCATTATCTCTCTAATCCATCCAAAGGTGAGGCATGATTTATAGTCTAGGGATTTTTATGTTGTCTTTTCTAGCCTTAGAAAGTTGTGCTCCTTTATTGAGTAGGGTTTGGTAGGTTTTCTTAATCACCGATACGAGGACACTCACTTAATCACTTGTACGTGTTGTAGTTATTTCACCAGCTAGCATTGTGTTTCATTAAGGGGGCCTCAACTCCTCCTTAATTGGTGGGAATTTCTATATATGCAACTACATGTGTCATCAAGTCACCATATTTTTATGGGAAATTATACAACCTCCTCCTTTGTGTATCCGTGTATCTATATTTAAAATGTTAGACGCGTGACAAATTAGTTTTATATCAGAGAGAAACTCATTTTCAATAAATGTATAATTTTGGGAATATGCACATGGACATGTGAAGAGGATGGTCCCCTGTATAAATTCTATCTTTTTATTTATATTTTTTAATGAATAACAATTTTTGATGCAATATTCTAGCTATTAGGTAGCTTACCTTGGCAATCTCAATTAAAACCTTCAATTAAGGAGTAACCTACAAAACCAACCAAAAGAATGTTTAAATAACAATTCCTCATTAATCCAAGACTTAGGCCATTATTGCACGGCAATGAAGGAGTAAGTAGGAACCATTTGAATAAATTCTCTTGCGCATACTTGGGAGTAAACCGTGCAATATAATTAAATTTTCTAATCAATCTATTTGTGTTAGTGTGATTAGTATATACATTGACTCCCAAAAATATAAAAAAGAAAGTTAGAGACGTAGCAATATTAATTGGTTAGCACTTAAGTAGATTAAACGTACTAACTAGTCCAACTTGAATGTGGCTAATTAGAGTACTACTCCAAGCTTCGTCTATTACATATAAAGTCATTGTTATTTCTAGTCATTGTCCCTTTGTGTATGTTGCTGATCGATCGATTTGGATCTAAGGTAGCCAAGCCTTAGACTCCTCGTTTAAGGAAGGAGAGAGAGAGAGAGAGAGAGAGAGAGAGAGAGAGAGAGAGGGTTAGTACATTAAGATAGATCAGGCTGCTTGCATGCACGTGTGCCAGAGATGTTGAGGTGTCTAAAAAGCTGAGGGCCAGCTCTAATTGACCACATGCTGCAGACATGCTATAGCTATTGGCCCAGCTCCCCCTTCTAATAGTCTCTCGCTAGCTATCTCCACAATTTAATCAATTACAAAATAAAACAACACCATCATTAATCTCCACTCATAAAAATTAATATTGATCCATGCATGCTTTGTGCCTACGCTTCTATATATATATATATATATATATAGAGAGAGAGAGAGAGAGAGAGAGAGAGAGAGAGAGAGTGTGCATGAATGCATGGAGTAGTAGGATTAATGGAGAGGATGGATATATATATATGCTGCCTTCCATTATGAATGCCAAAGTAACATGCCATTCCTCTTTTGGTTCTTTCATGTTCATGCTTCTCACGACATTGACTGTGATGCTTATTGCTTCCATCGCCCTCCCTGCACCCCCCACCTCAGATAGCTAGGTAATTAATTCATATATATATATATATAAATGGTGCAGAATTAAAGCTAGCTTTTTTTTTTTTGTTTTGGGTAATTAATGGGGTCTCTTGAGTTGGCTCTATCCAAAAATCGAACAAGATCTTAGTAGATTGAGTCAGAAGTACTAATTAAATTATGTTTGTATATTTAAATTAGTGGTAGCCAATAACTTAAGCAAGGTGGTTAATAAAGATTAATTAAGCATAATGACATGGATATGTATTTTATGTGCTTTCAAATATATGCTCTTGATTAGATTGACTGTAAAATTATTAATCAATGTAGGACTTCGATCACTTTTGATGAAGAAACAAAGGAGCCATCTTATATGGCCTATGAGCTAGGTAGTCCGTGCACATACAATAGAATAAAATAATTAAATAAAATAAAATAATAAATAAATAAAAGAAAACGAACATAATAATTTTACATTAGTTGATCAACAACATGTTGGTTGATACCCAGAAGTCTTCGCAAAAATTTTCACTCTATTAAACAAATGTGACTTTAGGGTCTATCAATCAATGTTTGATGTATTAACTAATAATTTCATATCTTAATTTTCATTTTGCAATTGAAAAGAGAAAAAGAAAAGGATAGATTCATCATTTTAATCGATGAAAAATTAATAGTGTAGTAGTATTATTTTTTAAAATGCCAATAGCGACTCTCGCTGTTAATATTTTCATAACATAAAGTTCTAGTCAAATAATTTGGTAGCTTTTTAAAACAATGCACCTAATTTTCTAATAATTATAAAAAAAAAACTCCCTCAAATGATTTGTAATATATCATTAAGTGGAGGAGAATTACTTTCAAAAACAAAATAAAATATTAATAAATTCTTTGATAATTTTTAAAATTCAAAATGTGTAGTGCCATTTTTAATAAATTTATGGGCATCATTAAATTAAATCATATTAATATATAAGATTAAACTAGTGCAAATATATAAATTTAATTAATGGACAAAAGATATTGATCATAGCAAACCCACAATTACCTCTTTTGAAGTTTTGAAAATCTCAAAATCCTTTCTTGAGATTTATCAAAAAGAGATAAACTTTTTCTTATATTTTTAGAAATGATAAATTTTTTTAAAAGCAGACCTTTGTCTTTTTGATAAATTTGAAATAAAATTTTTTAAAATTCCAAGAAAAGTATTCTACATTTTTCAAAATCTTAGATTTTTTTTTTAATCCTTTTGCTAAAATTACATCGGGATGCCTTTTGCACATAATTAACTAATCCATCTCTATCAGAGTGATTAACAAAGATTGTGATTAATTTCAATTCAAGGGTACGTACTTCACAAGCAACTGCGATGATAAGACTGAACGGTTGTCACCTCGCAAGTTGGCTGCCACGTGGCATTGATCTTAGTGGCTACAGAGGCACGACCTCTCATCTTATCAGTGCACGAGGAGCCAATCAGCACGCGGTCCCACTTGGCGTCCGTCCCCCCATGGGACCCGCTCCACACGTGAACCGTGCCCTGCCTGTCTCTAAAGCCATGGTGTCTGACACGTGCGCATTTGGGTCCCACATGCCTCAGCCTTCTGCTCCAGCCAACGTCATCGTCGGCCCAGCTTGCCCCTAATTTTGAAACAACATCTCCAATCATTCTTCGCCACGTGGCATCGTGTTGTTCCTTAACTGTGACAGATGACCGTCTCCGTCAGATTAGATTTGCGGTATCTTAAATTTGAGGGAGTCACTGTCACTCCCAAAAATGGCAGCACATTAGATTTTTATTTCGATGTATTAATAATTAGTTTATGTTTTTATTTGTTAATTTTATTTTATAAATAAAAAGAAAAATAAAAAGGTTTCGTTTGGCATTGTTCTCCTTTCTCATTTTTTATTTTTGTTTTAGTATAACAAAATTATATAAACATATATTTTTTTACATTTTTATTTTTTTAATTTCTTTATTAGTTTTCAGTCGTTTGTAAGAACATATATAACAATTTTAAATTTCATTATAGTATTTTCAATTTATATTATTTTAAACATATTTTTTAATAGTTATTTGATTCTATTGAACAAAGTGTATAGTTTTTAGTCGCACATCAGAATGATAGGATAATTTCACTCTGTTGTATAGCTATATATACATCTTAAAGTTGTAACCTAAGTACACAAAGTGATATTCACTTCCTATTGTATAGTTCCTTTTCTTTTACTTTCTTCTTGGTATCAAGGCAATGTTGGGTTCCTTGTTTAAGGTTCGGGTTCTCAATTGAATCGTATGCTCTGCACTTGCCACGTATATGGAGTTTGTGCGTTAGAAAACCTTATGGGTAGTAGGTTGAGTCATATGCTCTGTACTTGCCACTTTTAGTGGATCATGTACATCATAAAACTTAGTCTACTATTTTCTCGGTGCATCAATTCATACTGTCACTTTCCGGTGACCTTTTTCCAACGACTTCCAGCAACTTTCTCAGTGCCTTCCAACGACTTTGATAATTTTTTTTGGTGACTTTCCCAATGAATTCATCGGCTTTGGGCATCCTTTTTCGGCAACTTGCATTGCTTTGTCGCGTTGATACTTTTGCAAGTTATTCCTTTTCTTTACAGTGGCTACCAAGGACGGTGATATGCCTACCAAGGATAGTAAATCCACCTCTTCTTCTTTGAACCTTCCACGCCCTAACTTATCTCTAGCTCAGACTGCTCCTGTTTAGAAGGTTACTAGCATTCTTCTGAATGGCGGCAACTTTCATGCCTAGTCACAGTCCCTTCGCTTGTATCTTAAAGGTCATAGCAAAGCTGAGTGGTTGTTAGTATTGGAGTTTCACCCTGCTAATACTAATCGGGCTCATCGACAGTGGTCCATTGACAATTGTGTCATCCTAGCTTGGATATTTGCTTCTATGGAAGACCGCCTCTACAGGATGTTAATGTTTCATGATATTGTTCATAGCCTTTGGTCTGCCTTGACCAAAATGTATGTTTTCCCACACAAGGTGTGAGGCTCAGATTTTTGAGCTTTATGGGGAGTTCCACCAGGCGACCCAAGCTTCTTTGGGTTTATCTGTGACTAACTTCTTCGACTATATCCAGTCTTGGTGGGAGGAGCTCGCCCAATATGAGCCTTTTTTTGAGTTTCCTACTGAGGCAACAACTATTGAGGCAAAGCGCCAGGATCGTCGGCATACCTATTAGTTCTTGATGGGTTTAAAACCCGAGTTCGAATCACTCTGGAGTCAGATTTTGAACACATCCCCGATGCCCTCTTTGTATGAGGTATTTGCAATGATTGATGGTGATGATCGACGATGATGTCTTCTTCTTGGATTTGCTTCTTTTAGTGTGCCGAGTAGGTTGCCCTTGTAGCTCCTACTAGTGCTAGGTCTGTTGACTGCAAGACTCAATTCTGCTAGCACTTCCAATGGAATAATCATACCATTGAGCACTACTTCATTCCCCACCCTGAGCTACATGAGCGTTACTCCAAACATGCCTTTTATGGTCGTGGATGTGGCAACGGTCAGGGACCTTCTAACATTGAAGCTGTTGCAGAATCTTTTCTTCCACCTCTAGCTACTCTTACTCTTGCACCTGCTGCTGCTCTAGATTTCTCTTAGCTCCAGGCTCAGCTTACTCATCTTCAGTATTAGCCTCTTTGCCTCTACTGCACTGACTGCATCCTCCTCTACAACCACCTTTGCTACAGGTAACCCTACTGCCTTTTTAAGTAAGTCAGGCATGCCCAGTGTGACGACCTCAAAATTCATACCATTTTTTTATCTATATATATATATCCATATCCCTAAGCAACAGAAACCTATATTATGCAGCCGTTCACATATTTACTATACAATACCAGAATCCAGTATATACAGACTATTGCCATACAAAAATACCCCTCCAGTATCATCTATTCAAAAATATACACAATTGTGTCCAAAAACTCACCCGATAACAAGGGTAATCAACCTAATCTCTATCCGCGAGCCTGATCTGCTTGCCTAGCTGGCTCACCTGAAAATTGTTAAAGTAATGGGGTGAGTCGACACTCAGTAAGTGGAAATATGCTATTACTAGTGTTTGACAACTAAGTTAAAGATACTTTTAAAATAATAACTTGACTGTAATGCAACAAATAATCTGTAAAATATATCTTTCTTTCTCAATTTAAAATATACTGTATCGTCTGTATTTTCTACTTTTCATACTAATAATATCATACTATACTCATCATATAATGTGAAACTGTATACATATACATAATTGTGCTTTTTCCTTAGGACTCTGTACGTCATGATTTGATCCCTCATGACAGGTGCAGCCCGTAGGCGGGACTTTATCTGGTCGGCCCTCCAAATAAGTCAATATACTCTACACTACCTCAACTCAGCCAAGTTGCATCCTTTCCTAAGCGCGAGGTTGGCTGCTACCTCGTCTAACCAGCCCCCTCAACCCAGCGTACTGGGGAGCTACGTCCTCTCCGAGCACGGTTAGACGGTACCCACACACTATCTGAGATATGTGGTTGCACTCTATTTGTATATAGCAATGGTACCGTACTCTGTATTCTATATATGTACTGTATCTGTTCGTAATCTTTCCACAGGGATCTGATACTATATACATATATACATATATACTCTTTTACTATTTTCATCATGTTTTCAAAATTACCATAACACTATCTTTCTGTACTGTAAATACTATAATCTCTGTGTACTGTATCTGTAGTATCTTGATTCTACCTCTTTTTCTCTGTCTATATACTCTATTTGTATACTTTGTATGTTTTGATAATAAGAAACATGGCATGCAATAACTCTGTATATAATGTTCTATATAAAGCTGTGATATAATACTGATCTGAATAAAACTGTATACATGTATATGTATATATATATATATATATGTCTGTTCCATGAAACTACTCATATAAAAACTGTATATGCATGTAAATTTCTCTGTAAATATATATCTCTATCTGTATATTCAGTATAGTATGATACATTATAAAAATTGTATACATTATTCATCACATGAAAATCTACTCAGGCCACACAAGCATTTAAACTCATATTCTGTAAATACTGTATAATAAACTGGTACAAACATATGTCTATGAAATCTCTAGTAGCATTCTGAAAACTCCTAGCATAACATATTTCTCTTACCTTAACTTTGAAAAGCCCCTATAAAATTCTAGCTCTATACCCGCAGGGTTCCTAACTCAACATCCTGAAAACACAATCCCCTAGAACAAAATATCAGTATTTCATCACCTACATCATTTTTTATAACTACCATAAGGCCAAAAATAGGCTAAAAGGCCTTACCCTAAATTTGGGATGAAATCCAACTTCATTTTCCCAACGATCCGCTCCGGCAGACTTGTAGAGAACTTCACCGGGAGTGTCGTGGTAGCCTCAAATCTTCGATCCAGTGATTGGCAGGGCCAAAATCGAAGAGAGAAGGGAGAGGAGACGTAGGAGAGAGAGAGGGGCGCGGATAAGTGATAAAAATATGAGTTTTCCCCTTATATATTGCGGCCTTCGTCGACGAGACACGTCATCTCATCGACGAATCTTTCAATAAATTCGTCGACGAATCCCTGTATTCGTCGACGAAATTCAGGCTGCCTCATAACCCCTTTCGATATTTTCTCGTTGACAAGGCACTGTATTCGTCGACAAATTTCCTTATGTACTCGTCGACAAAGCCTTGTATTCTTCGACGAGTTTCCTTATGTACTCGTTGATGAAGCCTTGTATTCATCGACGAGTTTTGGATATTCCTTGAAATTATTATTATCATTATTATCTCCAAAATGCGATGTCGTCGACGAAGTCTACTGCCTCCTTCTGTTCCTCTTTCCATTTCTCTCTCTCTTTAATATTTAAATATCAATATTTTCTGGGTTGTTACACCCAGTGGCACACCTGTTTGGATACTGGACTCAGGGGAGAACAACCATTTGACTAGTGAGGCATTTTCATTACATCCCTTGTCCCTTCTTTGGTTCGTACTGTTCGCATTGTCGATGGTACCTCTTGTTCCATTCATACCCAAGGCACTGCCTGTTTATCCTCAATTCTATCTTTATTCCCTATTTATTATGTTCCACAATTTTCTTATAACTTGTTATCTATTAGCCATATTGCCAAACAATATAACTGTCTTGTGGTTTTCTTACCCTAACTTTTGTTACTTGCAAGACCTAAGTTCAAGGAAGATTTTTGTTAGGCGTTTTGAAAAGGATGAGCTCTAATACTTTGGTGATCCACCTTCCTATCCTACATCATCTTCTGGCTTTTAGGTATCTGTTTTGCCTTATGATGTATCCTCTCTTTTCTCTTTGAAAACCTTGGATTTGTGGCATGCCCGTTTGGGACATGCAAATTTTAAATATTTTTGTTGGTTGTTTCTATAATTTAATAAAGCTTGTAAGAATTTTAATTTTCAGTGTGCTGCTTGCAAATTATCTAGGCATGTTCGTTAATTTTTCTCGAGTTATCAAGCCTTTTTTGGATAGGTTGATGCTATTATCATACCTCGCTTAGTTCATGAGGCCCTCCAGGACCCCAAATGGGTTGCAACCATGCGTACTGAGATGGAAGCTCTACAGCAGTAGCATACTTGGGATCTTGTTCCCTTTCCTTCAGGAGCACGCACAATGGGCTATAAATGGGTGTTCACAATTAAGCACCTTGAAGGTGATACTATTGATAGGTAAGCCCGCTTGGTGGCCAAGGGTTTTACACATATTCAGGTCAGGATTTAAATGCTACATTTGATCCTCTGGCAAAGCTTACGACTGTTTGCCTCTTAATCTCTTTAGCGGCTTCTTTCACTTGGTCTTTATATTAGTTTGATGTCAAGAACACCTTCTTGAATGGTGATCTTACTGATACTATTTTCATGGACCCCCTCCTAGTTTTTCTGCTTAGGGGGAGTTCTCTGGAAAGGTTTGTAAATTGCACAAGTTCTTATATGGGCTTAAGCAATCACCTTGTGCATGGTTCAGAAGATTTAGTGATGTGGTTCTCTCTATGGGATTTATTTAGTACCAATCACACCACACTTACTTGTTTTATTAGGCTTCTCTCCCATGGTCCTTGCACCATTATCTCTGTCTATGTGGATGATATTATTGTTACAGGTAATGACTTCTGTGGAATTACTTATATTAGAAAGGACTTGGGGGGACACCTTTGAAATCAAGGATCTAGGACCCCTCAAGTATTTCTTGGGTATTGAGATAGCATGCTCCTGTAAGGGCATTTCCCTCTCTCAGGGGAAATATGCCCTAGATCTCCTTATGGACAATGGTATGCTGGGATGTCGGCCTGCTTTTACGCCGCTGGATCCTAATATTTCCCTTTTTTGTAGAGTCTGGTGATCTATTAACAGACCCTTCGGTGTATCAGAGACTTTTTGGTTACGTCGTTTATTTGACCTACACTCGACTTGATTTGGCCTATGTAGTGAGCCTAGTAAGTCAGTTCATGCATTCTCCCGGTACTTCACATCTTGATGTCATCTATCACATCTTACAGTATGTGAAAACCTCAACTAGACTAGGATTATTCTATTCATTTGGAATACAACCAGGTCTTTTCGTATTTACTGATGCTGACTATGCTGGGTCTAATACTAACAAACGATCTACCTTAGGTATTTGTACTTTCAAGGGTGATCATCTTCTTTCTTGGAAAATTAAGAAGCAGGTGGTGGTTTCACATTCTTCTGCTGAGGCTAAGTACCGCACTATGGCATAAGGTACCTGTGAAATCCAGTGCCTATGCTCTCTCCTATTTGAGATTGGTTTTCCTGTGATAAACACTTCTTTGTTGTTTCGTGACAACAAGTCTACTATATCTCTCTCTTCTGATTCAGTTCTACATGAGATGACCAAGCATATTGAGGTGGAGATTCACTTCACTAGGGAAAAGGTTCGTTCAAGGATCATCTCTCCCTACTTTATCTCCTCCAAAGGCTAGGTTGCTAATGTCTTCACCAAGTCTATTGGCCTAGGTTTATTATAGATTGCTCTCTCCAAGTTTCGAGTTGTCAAGATTTTCGTTTTAGCTTGAGGGGGAGTATTGAACATAGTGTATAGTTTTTAGTCCCACATCGAAATGTTAGGATAACCTCAGTCTCTTGTATAACTATATATACATCTCAAAGTTGTAAGTTAAGTACACCAAGTGATATTCATTTTCTCTTGTAAGTTCTCTCTCTTTTGCTTTCTTCTCATTCAAATAAAAAACAAAAAACAAAGAAGCATTTGTTTAATCAAATTTTTTTACTTTAAATCATTTTTAGAGATACTAGCCAAATATGTTTGCAGTTTTTAGCTTTTAATTTTTTTTTTCGCTTTCATAATTTTTAACAATAATACCAAATGACTCCTAAACTTGTCATTTTATTGTATGATGAAAGAAAGATGGAAATTCGATTTTATTTTTTTAGTGCTAATAATACTTTTTAATTTTTATACATCTAATTAAATTATAAAAAAGGAATATATATATATATATATATATATATATATATATATATATTCTTGAGAACATAAATTTCAAGTCTTATATTTAAATGTGTATGAATTTAGAAAAATTGCAATATAAATTTATATATTATTTTATAAAGATATGCATATATATAATTTCAATTTAAGAGATAAATCTGAAACTTCTAAGTGCAAGTAGTAAATTTTATATAATTGATTCACTCTTTAAAAATTTTTTTTGAAATCTATAAAATAAAAAAAAAATTATATTTCACGGATCGAAAACATTCTTTTGATTATCTCTAATACCTAACTATGCAATCTATAATCATACCTCATTTCAAGTTTCTTCTTACTCTTTTATAAGGTTTTCTTGAAATTTCTAGGATGGATATCAATAAAATTATTGGACTTGTCCACAAGATAACATATGTTTACCATACATGCATTTCTTGTTCTAAAATTAGGAGGAAGCTTTATTTTTCTAAAATTATTCTTCTCAAATTTTCCACGTGTCCCAAAATCAATTCTACTTTTCACATCCTCACCCTATTCAAATCTTTCCATCAAACCTAAATGATGTTTATTGATTTCGGTCATACACATAGTCCTTTAACTATTAATGCATCAAGAAAATTATATATATAATTATTAGATCTTAAAAAGTTTCTAAGGCCACTTATATATGTTAGGGAATAAAACCTGGAGCAACAATCGCACATGGAGAAAAATAAAGCACATCCACACTGGAACACCAGATTTACGTGATTCGGTCAAATTTGACCTACGTCCACGAAGCACACACCACTGCACTATAAACTGGGAGAAAAAATACAAGGAGGAGGAGTCATACTGCTCAACTCTACTCTCTCTGTCTCACACTTCTCAACTCTCTGCACTGCGCAACACTCTACAAAGCACTCTCTGCACACTTCACTACAACCCACACACATGCACTCACAGCTTACTCTCACACTGCTCTCTGCAACACTCTTCACAGCACACTCTGTGTACACCTCATACACACACACTTCCACACCTCTCACATACACATATATATATATATATATATATATATATATACACACACACACACACACACAAGGGGGAGCTAAATTCAAAAGTGGTGACTGCAGATTTCAACAAAATCTGCAGAGTACGTGGCCGTCAGTCTTCAACATCAACATAGGCTACATGGGGGGGTGGTGCTGCCGACGGTTCCACACCAGCAATCCTAATAATATATACATATATATATATATATATGAATATATAATTACTGTAATTCTTGTAAATATAATATAAACTCGTAAGGAAAATTATTAACAAAAAAACATACATCGTGGCTGCTATGGAAGAGAAGAAAAGTGATGGATGGATTGAGATCCAGAAGAATGGAGAAGGGCCTTTATTCCTCTTCTTCTTCTTCGTTCAAATACTTTGTTGTGACAGGGACCATGCCATAGCTTTATACACACATATATATATATATATATATATATAAGTAAAGCTACACACATTTCCAGGCGATAGAATAATCTGACAGCTCTTTAATTTTCAGTGCCTCCTTCTGCGCTGCAGGCAGCATGCTCATTCTGACACGGCCTAGCCTATAGCTATGTAAACTCTCAGTTAATTTCTGTCTGCAATCTGCATGCATGTCTTCTTCTTTGGTACACCACGTGCACTCCCCCACTCCTCCCTCTCCTTTATTTCTTCCTTGGATTTTGCGTTATTCTCTTGAATCTCTTCTATCATCATCACGTGCTCTGCATGCCTCTCTCTCTCTCTCTCATCAACCCACTACCAGCAAGTTGTGGGTGAGTGCAGTCGTGCAGAGATGTGTCTCATGTTTTTAAGGTATAGATATATATGTACATGATGGGGATGTTAATTAAATTGTACTGGTGCTTCTATTCACTTTCTTTACACAGATTTTTTAGTTCTCAAAAGAGCTTATATACATGTCATAATAATAATAATAATAATAATAATAATAATAATAATATAGAGGGGAGATAATAAGATAATCATCTTCCCTAGATTTTTAAAAAAGACAACAACCTTTTATGAAAATTTTAAAATCTCACTAAATATCCTTCACATTTGAAACTATGAACACTTATACACTCTCTTATCAATTCTCTGTTATTATTCAAACATAAGTTTAAAAAATATTTTTTTTTCTTAATTATGTCCTACAGCTGGTAGCTTTCTACACATGAAATTTTTTTCCCCAATTGCACCCTTAGTCCCACAAATTATTGGATTTTTATTTTGAAATATACTTACATATTTTGTTATGATTATAGGGAAAATAGTAGGAAATGTGATGAGAGATGTCAATGTTGAAACAATGAGAGTAAAAAAATTATTATTATTATTTTAATTTGATATGGATGTAAAATTAAAGGTTAATTTTAAATAAAGATGTATACTTTGTTTTGAAGGTAGACACCATGAAATGGGCTTAATAAGGGTAACGAAGAGGGAAAAAAAAAAAATTTGGAGACAAATTGTACCATGCCAGTAGCATGTAATTAAGGGAAAAATAAGAAAAAAAAATACTTTAAAGACAATATATAGATAAGGGTAAAAAGGGAAAAAAAATTCAACCATGGCATGTACAGAAAGCTAGCAGCTCCTTAGGGTTGAAGGCATAATTGAAAAAAAAAAAAATTTAACTTCCATTTGAGTACTAATAGAAAGCTAACATGAGAGGGTACAAATGTCTATAAAGTCAAATTTGAGAGCTTTGTATACTACAAAAAAAATGTCTTTTTTAGTGACGAAAGTATTAGTGAAGCACCAAAAACTGTCTCTAATAATGCACTATTAATAACGAAACAAAAATTTACCACTAATACATAAGCTATATTGCAGCCTTTCGTCCTTTCGATGGCTCGACAATAGTCCCATCATTAATAATGCATTATTAGTCAAATTTTACAATTCGTCACTAATAAGTTCGTCATTAAACATACGTTTTCTCGCTCTAACTATAACGTCAATATATATTAGTAACGATTTTTCAATTATTAGTGACGAAAGAAATTGATCACTAATAGTCTACTTTTAGCGATGGTTTTAGACCGTCACTAATGATTTGAATAATAATTAGTAGTAACGATTTTTAGATCGTCACTAATAGTGGATTGGTAGTGACGCTTTCTAGACCGTCACTAATAGTGGATTGATAGTGATGGTTTTAAACCATCACTAAAACTGTCTATAGAATATATTAGTGATGGATTAAGCTTCGTCACTACTGTTTATTTTAAGTGACGTATTTGATCTATCACGATTAGTTAACGTTATTTTTTAAAAATAAATAATTTATAGTGAAAATGCATTAGTGACAGTTTTTAAACCATCACTAAAAAGCTTTCCCAAATAAATAACCAAATAAAAGGAAAAAAATAAAAAATAAATAAAAATAAAAATTATGTTTAAATAAAAAAGAATATTTTTCTAATTTTTCTTTATTTTTTGAGGATTCATTACAAAAAGGAACTATTTTTAATGTTTTTTAAATTTTAAAATAGAACTAAATAAAATAAAATAAGGAAAACTAGTGGACCAGTTTAAGTGAACCAGTCTTCCTCCTACTATAACGTAAACATGAATACTTTAATGTCAATATTCATGAATCCAGTAATCTAACTTCCATACATATGACATAGGATAAGGACCATCGTCAAACAACTTTTGATTTTCTATCTTACTCTGAACAAAAAATTAATACATAGGAGGCCTTTCATACGCTTGCAACGCTCGAAGAATAACAAAAAAATTAAAGAAATCTAAAATAAACTAGTATGCTCTTCCAAAATAGCGATGTTGTAATGGTGCATATGCACATGAGATCAACTTCATCAACATCCTAAAATACGCCCGAACTAAGGTAGTGTTTGAGAGTATAGATTTTGGGGTTTGAATTTGGATTTGTGTATAGATTTTAGAATTTGAATTTAGATTTGTGTATTGCACTCTTACTTCATCAACTTTCTAGAATACATCCCGAGTCCAAATCTAAGTTTTGAATTACATGTTTCCAAATGCAAGTGCCTCACGGAACTATTCTAAGTTGATAAAGGAAGGTTTTAGTATCTTCAACTTCGGGTGCAATCTTCATTTATAAAAAACAGTGGTTATTGTATGTTTTAGGTGGGAATAGAATTGAATGAATAAAATTGAATTTGTCACTTGACCTCTGTTTGAACCTCACTATTGAGAATGTTCGAGGCATGTAAGGTAGGAGAATAAGGTCCACTTGAGCAATTGTTGGAGAATTGGACTTGCTCTCATGAGAGAGATGGTTTTCGCTCAAGAGGGAGAGGTTGAATCAAGCACATAGAATTATTAAGAATGCTTTTGTTTGAGGGGAAGTGGTTGGAACTTACAACCGAGAGGGAGATTGTTGAGAATTTCATTTGCAAGTTTATCCCATATTGGAAAAATAGAATGAAAAATTGGTGCTTATATACATGATTGGGCATAAGATCCAAAATTAGCACTCACCCATGTGTATCATGCTCCTATGAAGGCTCTCTTGGCGCTAACATTCACCACCCATCTCCATTCTATTTTTTATTTTTATTTTTAAAAAATAATTAAAAAATACCTTATTTTCTAATTTTTCAAAAATTTATAAAAAGTTAGAAAACATCTTTTTATTATTTTCTAAATTTCTAACTCTTGTTTTGCTTATTGGAGTGTATACTTTGGATCTTAAACTTTAATTTTTATGGATTATATATCAAGTTTTTTTTTTTTTTTTTTTTCAAATTTACTCAAATTCAAATTTGAATCCCAAAATCGACGATCTCAAATTTCATCTTATATAATTTTTGAAAATTTTAAAATAATAATTATTTTTCATTATTAGTTTAAAATATAGAAATAAAAAAAAATATAGTTTACATATTAAACAAACTCTTTATTTTCCACTTTTTTAATATAAATTTTGAAAAACTAAAAAATAAGCTAAAGATTTAATAAATCTTTGAAAGACTAAAAAATAAAAAATGTTTCGCATAACTAAACAAATGCTTGCCTTTTAAATTTTATAAATAAATTTTATTAAATATATTTGTAAAATATATATTATATGACATTATATAATATAAAAATAATAAAATTAAAAAACTCGATTAGGCTCGAAATTCAACTTGAATATTATTACTAAACTCAAACTTGACTCGTTAAAACATTCGAGTAGCTCAGAGTCAAGTATAATTGAACCGAGTTGAGTTAGAGGACGAATCAAATCTAAATAGCCTGTGAGTAAGTTTTGTTGGATCAAAATTCAATTATGGGCATATATGTGAAACAATTAGGTATTGTGGACTGTGTAATAAGGAAAGATTCTATTTAAAAGTGATCGGTTATTTTGGATTATATTGGGCTTTAATGTATCTGAAACGATTGTGGACATTTAATGTGTAGATACTTTAACGGTTATTTCTGTTTATAATGATGGGTGAAAACGGAAATACACATATAAGGTCAATGGTTATATACATAGTGGTTATGGTCCCTAGATCACATGGACGGTTCTATAATTTCTCTTTTGTCATCCCATCGCCAAAAGAGAATACAGAGAACGCAGAAGGAATTCTTTGGATATTACGTATTGATCTGGAAGGTCATCCACATGGCTCGACACATCTTGGAATGCTTGTTAGCTTTACTGTAATCCCAAGAAGGGGGTGAATTGGTATTTTAAAAAATTAATCCCCTAGGTCAATCAACTAGTAGCAGTATTATACAAACGTATGGTCAATCTAGTGCAGATAAAATAAATCAATTTATATTTAGCGGAAATTAAACTGCACAAGTAATCTAATTAAGCATGCACAATAAAGTTGTAAGGAGAGATGACACCAGATATGTTATCGAGGTTCGGCAAACTGCCTACGTCCCCAACTAGACTCACAAGCATAAGGATTACACTAAGGCTCACTTCACGGGTGAAGCGGAGCCTAAATACAACCAGGTCAGTTAGCATAGGGTTGACCTCAACCTATACAACCAATCCTTCCGGACTGGATTACCACCTCCTCAGGCCACGCCTGGAGTACAACATAATTACAATATAATTTGCGTACAAATATTATGTTTCTCAATCAAGCAGATTTGCACCAGTAATAATCAAAGCACAGCAATAATATATGAATAATAAGTTCAATGGTGTATATATGTAATCAACACTCAAAGTAAAGATTATCTCAAATTTAAGTACAAGAGTGTATCTACAAGCTAATCTTTGAAACTATGTTTAGATAGAAATCTCAATCACAGTTTTAAGGTTTCAAAGATTTGTACCAAAGTAATATGAATATCTTAAAAAATATTTTCTCAATATCAAAGCACAAAGAGATATTCAAATCTAAGATTGTAAAATGATTTTTGCATACACAAAAATATGAGCTAAGGTGTCTTGCAATATGAGTGCAAAGACCCACAAGCTCTAAGTTTTCCCACACAAAAGATTTATTAAATTAAATCTGGAGGGAAAACTAAGCTCAACCCTCAATCCAAAAATCAACAATGCAATGAACAAATGAGGGTTTCTAGCAATAGCACACAATAAATAACACACTCACAAAGCTAGATTTCTCAAAGGAATGGTAGTATATGAGTGTATAGGGCTTGTATGAGAAGATAAGTCTAAGGAAATTTCAAAGGATTTTTTGCTTAATCAATGTGCTAATTAGGTATTAATCCAAGCAAATGAACCCCTATATATAGAGAAGGTTAAAACTATTACCAATGAGGATACACAGGGAATTATTAAATTTGTTTTAAAAACGTTTAAGAAAATTAACCATATTTAACTTAAACTAACCACAGTAAAAATTAGGACAACCCGATAGTTTTGGGTACCTGACCTGTAGTTCAGTCACTCGAACAGACACAACAAGAAAAGTGATTTTTCAAGGTTCAGGTGCCTAAATAAAGGTTCGGTTTGCTGAGCAGAGGCGATTTTCCAAAAGACCGCAGTTTGGTCACCCAATATCAAGTTCGGTTTACCAAACTTGAACATTCGGTAGCCCGAGGCAGTTTTGAATGTGAGAGCTCGGGCTGCCGAGTTGGTGGAAAAAGTAAGAATGGACGTTCGATTGATCGAGGACGGTGGTGCCCTTTTCGGTTCGATCGCCCAAAGTCTGGGCAACTATTTGACCTTTCAACGGTTCGGTCACCTGAGGCAATTTAACTTGCCTAGTTCGGTAGCCCGCAACCCTTGTGATTTAGCCCTTTAAGTTCTAATTTAATTCAGTTGATTCCCTTGATATTATATGTGATATTGGGGACTATCTTACGTGTAAGAACAAGGACCTAGGGTCATTCTAAGGTCTTTGAGCTTATTAATATTGGGGACTATTAGCGGCTTCATGTTGAATCATTAGGAAATAGTCTCTCAATTTTAGGTTGATTTGAATAAATCTTTGTTTTTTTTTTTAATCTGAAAATTCGGATCCAATAATAATAATAATAATAACTTTTTTAGAAATTTTGTTCTTTGCTGGGATTAAGAGATATTTAGTTGCAGTTTAAATTTAGTTATTATATTTTTGAGATAAAGATTTGGTTTGAAATTTTATTTTATCTTTTAGTAAATTTGAATCAAATTAAAATTATGACCCAACAGTTTTTAAAAGGAGGATGATCAAAGTTGGAAGTTATAAAATAAATTCAGATATGGGTATTTTTAAGGACATATATAACTTAATTGATTAAAACAACAAGTCGCCAAAGTGACCACTCATGTGGCAATCAATTTTATTTTAAAATATATACAACTTGTGTGCGTGTAACATATGTAAAAATTGATCAGCCCAAAGGAAGATAAATTTTTTACAGAATTGCATGTGCACCTATGGAAATAAGTGCGTGATAATTTTTTGGTCTATTTAACATGTGAATAATAATTCGACCTAAAGGAAGATTTATTATTCGACGTATTCTTATTATCAGCATTTGATTACTGCACTAAGATATCACTTACAAATTAATATATTTGTCCAAAGATAAAATATTAATGGAGTACACGATATCTTGAGATGGGAATTACCTGTTTTTGAATTTAATTTTGGTTCAGGATTTCTCTGTTCAACTATGACTCCTACTAGTATTACATCCAAAATCAATTCTATTCCTATGCTAAATGGCTTGAACTTTAAGTCATGGAAAGAGAACCTTTTAATTATTCTCAGAGTCATGAATCTCGACCTTGTGTTAAGGGTTGATTCTTCCCCACCTATTATGGACAAAACTACCTCTCATGAGAAAAGGGACTTTGAAAGGTGGGAGAAATCAAATCGCATTTGTATGATGATCATAAAGAGAGCTATTCCATAAGTATTTAGGGGTACTATGTCATATAAAATAACTACAACTAAGGATTTCCTTGCCGATATTGAAAAGAGGTTTGTCAAGAATGAAAAGTCTGAAATTAGTACACTCTTGACAAGCCTAATTTCAATGAGGTATAAGGGTAAGGGTAACATTAGGGAGTACATTTCTGAGTTGTCTCATCTTGCTTCTAAGTTGAAAGCACTTAAGCTTGAACTCTATGAGGACTTGTTAGTGCATTTGGTATTATTATCCCTTCTGGTATAGTTTAGTTTAAGGTGAGCTATAACTGTCAGAAAGAAACCTGGTCTCTGAATGAGCTCATCTCACACTGTGTACAAGAGAAGGAAAGACTTAAGCAAGATAAGGCAGAATGTGCTTACCTAGCCTCGACCTTCAAGGAAAAAGGGAAGAAGAGGAAGAAGGATAAGATTGCTGCAGACACAACATCTCAAAAGAAATAGCAAAAGAAAAATACCAAATAGTAAGGTACAGGTTGTTTCTTCTGTTGAGCTGAAGGGCATAGAAAGAAGCAATGCACCAACTATCATGCCTGGCATGCTAAGAAATGTATGCTTCTTAATTTGGTTTGTTCAGAGGTTAGTTTAATTTAGGTACCCAAACACACTTGGTGGATAGATTCTGGTGCAACCACTCACATCAATGTGTCTATGAAGGGTTGCCTAAATTGCCGAAAGTCAAATGATGCTAAAAGATACATCTATGTGGGCGATGGCAAGACAGTTCAATTTGAGGCAATAAGACTATTTAGATTATTGTTAAAAATAGGAATTTATTTGGATCTTGTTGAAATATTTATTGTATTGTCTTTTAAATGAAACTTGATTTCTATTTCTGCTTTGAACAAGTCTGGTTATTGTTGTTCATTTGGGAATGGAAAGTTTAGTTTGTTTCATGATTCAATATTGGTTGGTTTTGGTTCTTTATCAGATTATGATAATTTTTATATGATAGGTACAATTGCTTCATTTAATGAATCCCTGAAATTAAGTACACGTGGTACCAAGAGAAAATTAACCGAGGAGAATTCAGCTACTTTATGGCACAAGAGATTAGGTCATATCTTCAAACGGAGAATATAGAGACTTGTGTTAGATGAAATTCTAGATCCCTTAGATTTCATAGATTTTAATGTTTGTGTAAATTGTATTAAGGGAAAACAAACCAATAAAAGGAGATTTGAAGCCAATAGGACTTTGGATGTCACGCCCCCAACCTGCCAGGTGGGGCTCGGGGTGTGAAGAGACCATTCACCGTCTCTAATACCATTCACACAACAGAAAATAATACACAACCTCAAATAAAATATCAGAGTACTATATACAGTCCAAAAAGGAGTATCCATCCACATATATTACATAACAAGAAATTCTAAAAACAGAATTAACATGGTTCAGTTCTTACGACAGCTCACAAGTTACCAAAATTCTAAACCCTACCCTAGAGCTTTCTAAGCTCGATCACCTGAAGGACCTGAAAAGATAATAATTCGCTGGGGTGAGACGCCTCTCAGTGAGGAAGAAATAAACTATAGTAGTGTGTGGTAGAAGAGTTTTGACATATATATATATATATATATATATATATATATATATAAACTCATTCATTAATTAACAACAAATGGCAAGGCACATATATACTGTATTTACACAACCAAAACAAATATTTATAGCAAAAGTTCTCGAGGATTGAGAAGATTACACGCTCATACATGTACCTTCCCTTTACTCTGATACCATTTGTAACCGTACCCTTTGATTTGGGAATGGCTACAACTGATACCGATTAGGACATTACCCTTTCACAGTAAGCCTTTGGGCGGAGAGATTTACTTCACCATAAATATTCACGTAATAAAATTCACAAATCAGTATTCACACATATTCCAATATTAATAATATTCCAGAAATGCACATGTTCACATACATGACCACATAACCACATAGAATTACAATACATTCCATTGATCTTAGTACGTGGCCCACTTAGAGCAACTGCATACCTCGCAGTACATAGCCAACATAGGGCTTCTACGTACAAGCCAGTACGTGGCCCATATAGGACTACTACGTAATATTACAGTAAGTGACCCACATAGGACTACTGCGTACTATCTCAGTACGTGGCCCATATAGGACTACTGTGTACTATCTCAGTATATAGCCCACATAGGACTACTGCGTACTACCCTGTACGTGACCTATATAGGATAGCTGTGTACTTCACTGTATGTGGCCCACGTAGGGTAACTTTGTATTTCACTGCACGTTTACACTCACAACAGGCAGTATTCACCCAAATATGCAGTATTCACAACCAGACAGTATTCACCACCAAACAGTATTCACAGCCAAGCAGTATTCACAACCAGAAAGTATTCACCACCAAATAGTATTCACAGCCAAGCATTATTTACAACTAGACAATATCCATAACCAATCAGTATTCACAACCAGGAAGTACTCACATCTAGACAGCACTAGTAAGCAGATGATATTCACAACTGTACAGTATTTACAACTAGTTAATTAAGAAGGATTATTTTCATGCCACATGGTTTTTACCAATTATTATTTATAATCAAAATCATTATTTTCAATTTCCTAAACTGTTTAGAAAATCATACCAAAAATATACGGTTCATATACTTGAAATTAACCAGTTTAAACTTAATAAAAAACTTAGTATAATTTTATTCCCCTTACCTGTTTCTCGAAATTCTGCCCAAATCGAACGGAAAACGGAACCTTGTATTCCAAAATATCCTAACTTAATCATTTCAACCCCATAATATTTATCATTTAACATTTCCTAGGCCCACACACTCCCAATAATTAATTTAATATTAAAAATATCATACTTACCCTAATTGTGGAGTGGTGCCCAAGAACTCCAAATCAAGTTTCAGCTCCAACTAACTTAGAGAGAATCGCCCCGATAACCTCGTGGTGGTTTTTAATCATCGAATCGGGTTAAATCCAGATCAGAATCAAAGAGAGAAAGGGAAGGAGTAGCAGCCCTAGAGAGAGAGTGAGAGAGGAGAGAAAATTTTATGTTGAAATGGATCAAGGGCCTCTTTATAAATTGGTGTTCGTCGACGAGTCTAAAAGGTTCCTCAACGAACCCAAGAAGAACATTCATTGAAGAGAACATACAGTTCGTCAACGAATCCATTAAATCTGAAATTTTTCTGGCTCTCTATATCTTTTCGTCGACCAGCGTAGGGCCCTCGTCGACGAAGCCCTACTGTGATGCCCTCTTAAAATTTTCTTTTCTCTTTATTTATTTTCCATTTTTTCTTTTATTTATTTTTCTTTTATTTTCTAGGTTCGGGTTATTACATCCCCCCCCCCTACAAAATTTTGTCCTCAAAATTCGTTAATCAACATATATTCTATCACGCAATTTATACATTTCAATCTATTCTAGCATGTGAACCATTGCATCACCCAAAATCAAATGAAATTGTTATTTATCCCAAACATAATCACGTTACTTGCACCTCTAGTAGTGTCTGTCTTAGTTAGGGCAAGTGTGTAGACATGCACTAGTCCTCCATATGGCACCGAATTATTCCCCCAATTTTGATCTTAAGCGGTGTGTTGCTCGACGGTCTTTGGTTTTCCCCAGCGACTCATGAAATTCTTGAGCTATATGGCCTTACTTGCCACAAAGGCAGCACATAGGACCCCTACCTAGGCATTCTCCCCAATGCCTCCAATTACACCTCGCGTAATAAGAGGGGTGTTGAGTTACCCCGATGGCCTTGATCACACCTAACTAGCCTCTGACCCCCAGTATCTTTGTCTCCCCTCCATGGACCCTATCTGACATTAGCATGGGAGCTAGGAGACATGGGTCTCTTTCTCTGCTTTGACATCCCTACGCCTCCTTGTAGGCTCAACTCTATAACAGTGGCTTTATCCACCAGTTCTGAAAAGTTTTGTACCTGTAAGCATGCCACATGCTCAAGGAATCTTTGTTTTAAACCCCTCTCAAACCACCTCTCCTTTTAATATTTAGCTAAGACCATGAAAGGAGCAAAGCGAGAAAGCTCCACGAACCTAGCAGCGTACTGCTGCACAGTGAGATGTCCTTGTGTCAAGTTAAAGAATTCCTTTGCCTTTGCATTTTTGGTGGTGGCGGGAAAATACTGGTCATAGAAAACCTCCTTGAAATGCTTTCATGTAATAACAGTAGGTACCACCCGTTGTTCTTCCAACAGCTTCACTGCTAGCCACCACCGCTCAGCCTCTCTTGTCAGTTTGAAAGTGGCAAAGAGAACCTTTTGTTTCGTAGTAGAATCAAGCACTGTCAATATCTTTTCCATCTCCTACACCCAATTCTCAACTATGATTGGATCAGTACCTCTTGCAAAAGAAAAGGGTTTCAGGCTAGTGAATTGATCGATCGAACAACCCTGGTTCACTAGTGGTAGCTCAATCCCTCGGGGTCCTGCCTCATCTCTTCCCTGACCCACCGAGCTATACCTCGCAGCAGTATGGAGGTTTCAATCTCATCTCCACTAGAAGCCCGCAACTCGTTCTCCCCTCTAGCATCCACACCTTTACCTCTGGGATCCATCCTGAAGATAGGATAGAGGCAAGTTTAGAATTTCCACATCTTACCATAACTAGTACAGTTATAAAATAAGAAACCAGATTAATATTCAAATCCTCAATTAAACATCCAACACCCAATTAACCTCAATCATTTTAACCTTTGAGTTCTAATTCCAAGTTTCAGTCTCTCTGCTTGGAAACATCACCGTCGATGGATTTACCGTGGTTTTCTGAACTGTCGATTGCTTTAGAAAATCACAGAAGTTTGTCAAGGAATTTCTGCCTCCAAGCTATGAAACAATACTCAAATTCCTATTAACACCTTAATATACCCATTTTTACCCTCATCCTAACTTGAACCTATACTCTGGTATTAATCCTCCTAAAGTCTGCAGAATCTATAACCTAAAGCTTTGATACCACTTTGTCATTCCCCCAACCCGCCAAGTGGGGCTCGGGGCGTGATGAGACCATTCACCGTCTCTGATACCATTCACGTAGCGAAAAATAATACACAACCTCAAATAAAATACCAGAGTACTATATAAAATTCAAAAAAGAGTATCCATCCACATATATTACATAACCAGAAATTATAAAAACATAATTAACATATTTCAGTTCTTACGACCACTCACAAGTTACCAAAATTCTAAACCCCTTCCCAGAGCTTTCTAAACTTGATCACATGAAGGACTTTAAAAGATAATAATTTGCTGGGGATAGATACCTCTTAGTAAGGAAGAAATAAACTATAGCAGTGTGTGATAGAAGAGTTTTAATATATATATATATATATATATATATATATATATATATATATATAAAATAAACTCATCGATTAATCAACAACAAATGGAAAGACGTATATAAACTGTATTCACACAACAAAAACCAATATTTATAGTGAAAGTTCCTGAGGATTGGGAAGATTACATGCCCATACATGCACCTTCCCTATGCTCTGATGTCGTTTGTAACCGTACCCTTTGATTTGGGTATGGCTACAACTAATATTGATTAGGGCACTCACCTTTCACAATAAGCCCTTGGGCGAAGAGATTTACTTCACCATAAATATTCACGTAATAAAATTCACAAATTAATATTCACACATATTCCAATATCAATCATATTCCATAAATGCACGTGTTCACATAAATCACCACACAACCACACAGAATTACAATACATTCCATTGATCTCAGTACGTGGCCCACTCAGGACAATTGCATACCTCATAGTATGTGCCCACATAGGGCTTTTGGGTACAACCCAATATGTGGCCCACATAGGATTACTGCGTATTATCACAATACGTGGCTTACATAGGACTACTGCATGTTATCTCAGTACGTGGCCCACATAGGACTATTGTGTACTATCTCAGTACATGGCCCATATAGGACTATTGTTGTAGTGACCTGAGAAAATTATGGTATTTAAATAATGAAAGAATGGGGAAAAGGAAATTGTATTTGAAATACTTAAACAAGTCCTCATTGACGAACATAGGGAGTTCGTCGACGAGTACACATGAGGGGCTCGTCGATGGGTAAGTGTCGTGTCGATGAGAAGATACCGAGAGCCTATTTGCCCATCTATGAATTTCATCGACGAGAAACAAACGCCTTCGGGCCACATGACCCAGTCATGTGGGGGTAAGACATGACACCAGCCAGCTAACCTTCAAGGGTCGTTTTTTGTATTACTATCATATGAGATGAATTATGTTTATGAAAATTCAGAATGTTCTGCCATGTTATAATTATATATATTTTTCTTGGATATGATACAGACAGTTTCACTAAATATGTTTATGTATAGTTTTATGTATAACACGAAAATACTCATGTTACCACACACTGGTATTAGTTTATTTCTCTTATTGAGTAGTGTCTAATCCCAAATTATATAAACATTTCAGGAGTCCCAGGTAGGAGAGTGAGTAAAGCTCCGCAGCGTTAGACTTCAGCCATTTTACCCTATCTGAAGGGTAAGTTTTTTGCTAGGGTGAGATAAATTTTTTTGGGTGATGACCCTAGGGCTGGTTTTGATTGTTTTCGGATATATATAGTGGGTGTAGTAAACTCTAGTATTGTGTCGAATGGTGATATGAGATATATATGATTTTATGTTTTCTGCTGCTTAGGCTTCCGTGTTATATTTCTGATGTATCCCTGGTACCCACGGGTTCAGGTTAATTATGATCTGCTAGGTTTATTATATCAGTTTTTATTATAATAAAAAAAAATGGTAAAATAAGCAGGTCGTTATAGTTTGGTATCAGAGCCTAGGTTGTTAGGTTCTGTAGACTTTATAGTGTAACGAAAATGATACCAGAGTATAGTAAAATGATTTAAGGTTTTGTTCTACAGTCTAGAGGCAGGACTTCCGTGGTGAATTCTGTGTTTTTCCTGGGGTGACGATTTCAGGAAAACCATAGTAAACTATTGTTGGGTTGTCTTCCTAGAATGTAGGATTGAAGTTAGGAATGAGTTGAGGAAGTTAAGATAAGGAAATATGTTAGGTGTGTAAATTATAAGTATAGGGTCCTTAAGTTAGGTTTATTGTTTTCAAGATGGATCTAGGAGAAGGTAGTGCTCATGCGAATGGCAGTGATGGAGCAGGACCCTCGAGTGCAGGCGGGACTGAATCTGATGTAGTACTACGCAGCGTGGCTCAGCAGGTTATGGCTAAGATCTTTAGGAGCTCCAGAGAGCAGGGAGATCTGTCTGTAGGTCATGGGTGCACGATAGAGAAGTTTACTAAAATGAATCCTTCGGCATTTTCAGGAGGGGTTGATCCTGCAGCTGCCAAGAATTGGATGCAGCAGATTGAGAAAGTCTTGGCGGTGCTACAGTGTACGGAGGAACAGAGGGTCCTTTTCGCCACCTATAAACTGACAAGACAGGCCGAGAGGTGGTGGACTGCTGTCAGATTTCTGGAGCACCAGAGGACGACGCCGATAACGATGACATGGGACCGATTAAAAGAATTATTCTTTGACAGGTATTTTCTAACTACTGTCATTGAGGCTAAAGTGGAGGAGTTCCTGAGTCTGAAGCAGGGACAGTTGACGGTCTAGCAGTATGCGGCGCGATTTATAGAGCTCTCTCGCTTCACTCCATATATTGTTCTTGATGAGATAAAAAAGGCAAGACAGTTTGAAAGAGGATTAAGGAGAAGTATATACAAGCAGGTGGTATTGCTAAAGATTCAAGATTTTGTTGAGTTAGTCAACAGAGCATCCTTGGCAGAGGGCAAAGACAGGAGAGTGGGGATCGTGAGGTTTAGATAGTACAAAATCTTCCTGTCAATCAGACTTGTGAAGGGAGACACTAGGGAGAGTGTCGAAGAGGGAGAGCTTTCTGTTATTGCTGTGGTAGATAGGGACATCTGGTGTGAGACTGCCCTACACCGGTAGATGCTGCTCCTGCTCCTAGACCGTATTGGGGAGCCTATCAGGCACCACATGGAGGCCAGCAGAGAAATATGGCTCCAGCCAGGGTTTTTGCTTTAACGTCGGGTGATGCTGAGATAGCCGTCGACGTGGTGACAGGTACGGTTAGCATGTTTTCCTTTAAAGTTATTGTATTATTTAATTCAAGAGCCACACACTCGTTTGTGTTTATAAAGTGCGCTAGACTATGTGGAGCAGAAACACAGTTATTAGACACTGAGCTGTTGGTATCTACACTGACCGGGTCAGCAGTGAGGTGTAGTAGGATACTCCGGGGTTGTTTAGTTTATATTTAAGGAAAAATTTTATCAGCCGATTTGATAGTAATGGACATGCATGGGTTTGATGTAATATTTGGTATGGATTAGCTAGCAGCTAATTTATCCAGCATAGATTGCCATTCTTGAGAAATGATATTCAGACCTCTAGGAATAGCAGAATTCAAGTTTGTAGGGTCGCGAGTGAAATCCCTGCCTTAGTTAGTTTCAGCTATTCAGGCGAGGAGACTACTACTGAGTGGTTTTCAAGGATTCATGGCCTTTGTGAAGGAAATGTCAAGGAATGAATTAAAACTCATTAGTACACCAATAGTAAAGGAGTTTATAGATGTTTTTCCAGATGAGTTACCAGACTTTCCACGTGATCGTGAGATAGATTTTCCTATTGATCTACTTCTAGGAACAACGCCGATTTCTAAAGTACCTTACTGAATGGAGCCAGCAGAGTTGGCAGAAATAAAGATTCAATTGCAAGATTTGCTTGATAAGGGTTTTATACGGGCCAGTGTATCTTCGTGGGGAGCTCCAGTTTTGTTTGTATAGAAGAAAGACGGGTCTATAAGGATTTGTATAGATTATAGAGAAATTAATAAAGTGACAATCAAAAGCAAGTATCCTTTACCTTGTATAGATGATTTATTTGACCAGCTCCAGGGTACACGGGTGTATTCTAAGATAGACCTCAGATCAGGCTACCATCAGGTGAAAGTGAAAGCAGAAGACGTCTCGAAGATAACCTTCAGGACTAGATATAGGCATTATGAATTCTTCGTTATGCCGTTTGGTTCGACGAATGCTCCTACGGTGTATATGGATTTGATAAATAGAGTTTTTCACCAATATTTGGACCAGTTTGTTGTCGTTTTTTTTTTATGATGTACTGGTCTATTCGAGGAGCTATGAGGAGCATGAGAGACATTTGAGGCAGGTTCTACAGACGCTTAGGGAAAATAAGTTGTATGCTAAGTTCAATAAATGTGAATTCTTGCTTGAGAAGGTTGTTCTTTTGGGGCATGTCATTTCAAGAGATGGTATTTCTATGGATCTTAGTAAATTTGAGGCGGTATTGAATTGGGCTAAACCGAGGAACGTCCAAGAGATTAGGAGTTTCTTGGGGTTAGCTGGGTATTACCGTCGTTTCGTTGAGGGATTCTCAATGTTATCAGGGCCTCTAACACGATTGACTAGGCAGAATGTTAGGTTTGAGTGGGACGACAGCTATGAGCAGAGCTTTCAGGAATTGAAGCAAAGACTTGTCACGACACCAGTATTGATCATCCCATCAAGGGGTGAGGGTTATGTTATCTACAGTGATGCGTCCTTGAAGGGACTTGGCTATGTACTGATGCAGCATGACAAGGTGGTAGCGTATGCTTTCAGGAAATTAAAAGAGTATGAAAAGAACTACCATACCCATGATCTTGAATTGACTGCAGTAGTACACGCATTGAAAATTTGGAGGCATGACCTATAAGGCAAGCGATGTGAAATTTTCTCTGACCACAAGAGTTTAAAGTACTTTTTCACTCAAAAAGAACTAAATACGAGGCAGAGACGGTGGTTATCAGTTACCACCCAGGGAAGGCAAACATGGTAGCTGATGCTTTGAGTAGGAAATCCGTGTGGTCAGCATTGGCAGCTATGGAGATCCAGTGTCTGTTCATGATGGGTCTGGAAAGACTCGGCATAGAATTGGTTGAGAATGGTCCTCAAGTATGTATTGCTAGTCTGGTGGTGGAGCCTACTATGCAGGAAAGGATTAAAGCTGCTTAGAAAGATGATCCATAATTAGCAGAGGTATTAGTCAGAGTGCAGAATGATCGGGGGGAGGAATTATGTATTGTTGATGACGGAGCGTTGCGATTCCGTTCCAAATTATGTGTTCCTTCCGATGCTGACATTAGGAAGACCATCTTAGAGGAGGCTCACAAATCTTTGTACAAAGTTCATCCCGGCAGTACGACAATGTATAGAGATCTACGAGAGTCTTATTGGTGGAGTGGTATGAAGAAAGAAATTGCAAAGTATGTAGCTCAGTGTCTGACGTGTCAACAGATAAAAGCTGAGCACCAGAGGCCAGCTAGTCAGTTGCAGCCTCTATTTATCCTAGAGTGGAAGTAGGATCATATCTATGGATTTTATTTCAGGGCTGCCGTAGGCATTGCATGGCTAGAGCGCAATTTAGGTGATTAGGGATCTTTTGATCAAGGCTGCCCATTTCCTTCCCATCAAGATCATCTACTCCATGGACAAACTGGTAGAGATTATTTTTATTCAAGAGATAGTTCGTTCTCATGGCATGCCAGTGTCTATAGTGTCAGATAGAGACCCATGTTTCATGTCACGATTTTGGAGGAGCTTACAGGAGGCTCTAACGTCTCACTTATCTTTTAGCACGGTGTTCCATCCTCAGTCAGACGGGCGGACTGAGAGCACAATTTAGATATTAGAAGATATGTTTCGAGCGTGCATGCTAGATTTTTGGGGTAGATGGACTCAGTTTATGCAGCTGGTAGAATTTGTGTACAATAACAGTTATCAAGCCAGCATTGGCATGACACCGTTTGAGGCGTTTTACGGTAGGAGATGTCGTATGTCATTCTCCATTATTTTGGGATGAAATGCGTGAGTAGCGAGTTATGGGACCAGAGCTTGTTCAGCAAGCGTATGATAAGGTTTGACTTATCAGAGATAGAATCAATGTAGCTCAGGGTAGTTCTTTTCATAGTCTTTCAACTGTCTAGACGCATATGCCACCACCCTGCCATGCTGCATCAATACATAGTCAAGTCCCTTCAAGGACGCATCACTAAAAATAGTATAACCCTCACCCCCAGACGGGATGATCAATACCGGCGCTGTGACTAGCCTCTACATCAATTCCTAAAAACTCTACTCACAGCTGTCATTCTATTGAAATTTGGCATTTTTCCTAGTCAGTCGTGTCAAAAGCCCTGATAAAACTAAGAATCCCTCTACAAAACGACAATAATATCCAACTAACCCCAAGAAACTCCTGATCTCCTGTACGTTCCTCAGTCTAGCCCAATTCACTACCGCCTCAATTTTACTGGATCTACAGATATTCCGTCTTCTGAGATAACATGCCCCAAAAACATAACTTTTTCGAGCTAGAAGTCACATTTACTGAATTTTGCATACAACTTCTTCTCCCTGAGCATCTGCAAAACCCGCCTCAAATGTATCTCATGCTCCTCATAACTCCTCAAATAGACCAATACATCATCAATAAAAACAACAAAAAACTGGTCTAAAAATGGATGGAAGATATGATTCATCAAGTCCACAAATACCGCAGGAGCATTCGTCAGACCAAATGGCATAACAAGAAACTCATAATGCCCATACCTGGTCCTAAAAGCCGTCTTCGATACATCTTCTACTCTCACCTTTACTTGATGGTAGCTTGATCTGAGGTCGATTTTAGAATATACCCGTGTACCCTGGAGCAGATTGAATAAATCAACGATACGGGGTAGAGGATACTTGTTCTTGATGGTCACTTTATTAATCTCCCTGTAATCTATGCACATCCCCATAGACCCGTCCTTCTTCTTCATGAACAGAACTAGAGCTCCCAACGAAGATACACTAGGTCGTATGAATTCCTTATCAAGCAAATCCTGCAACTGATCCTTCAGTTCTGCCAACTCTACTGGCGCTATTCGATACGGTGCTTTAAAGATCAGCGCTCTACCTGGAAGTAGATCAATAGGGAAATCTACCTCACGATCAGGCGGAAAACCTGGTAATTCATCTGGGAACACATCCGTAAATTCTTTCACCACAAGCGTATTGATAAGCTTCAATTCATTTTCTGACATTTCCTTCACAAAAGCCATGAATCCCAGACAGCCATTTTGGAGCAGCCTCCTTGCCTGAATAGCTGAGACCATCTGAGGTAAAGATTGCACTCGTGACCCTATAAATTTGAATTCTGGTTTCCCTGGAGGTCTGAATATCACTTCTCTAGCACGACAGTCTATAATAGCAGAATTAGCTACTATCCAATCCATGTTGAAGATGATATCAAACTCGTGCATCTCCAGCACCACCAAATCAGCAGATAAAATTCTCCCTTGAACATCAACTGGACAACTATGAAGCATCCTACTACATCTCATCGCTGACCCGGTCAGTGTAGCCACTAATAACCCGACATCTAATGATTGTGTTTCAACCCCACACAATTTAACACATCCCAAGGACACAAACGAGTGTGTGGCACCAGAATCAAAAGGTGCAATAACTTTAAATAAAAACATATTAATTGTACCTGTCACCACATCGCCGGCTGCCTTAGCATCGCTCGGCATCAAAGCAAAAACCCTGACTGGGGACCTATCCTTTGTTAGCCTCCACGTGGCGCCTAGTAGCCTCCTCTAGCAGATCTACGAGGAGGAGCAAAACCAATCTATGTCGGACACTCCCTCATCATTTGTCCCGGTTCCTTGCACCTGTAGCAAACTTCTCACCTAGAACAACGATCCCTCAGGTGTTTCTTCCCACAAGATGGGCAAGCTAGAGATGGCTGCACACCCTGGAAATCGTGATTCCCAATCTCTTATCTTCGGTCTCTATAATAGCCACCTCTCTTCCACAAAGCACGACCGACCCCTGCTGAGAACCAAAAGGTGCAGATCTCTTCTCTGTCTCTACTCCTTGGCCTCCAATCGCTCCCCAATCTCTGCTATAGTGGCTCTATGTACCAGCTCAGCAAAATCCTACAACTTCATAATCGACACCTGCTTATAAATTTCTCTCCTCAGACCTCTCTCAAACTGTCGTACCTTCTTTGCTTCATCTAGTATAATGTACGGGCAAAGTGAGATAATTCGATAAACCTCACCGCGTACTACTGTACGGTCTGCTATCCCTCCTTCAGATTCAAGAACTCCTCAATTTTAGCTTCCCTAGACGAGGCTGAAAAATACCTGTCAAAGAACGTCTCCTTAAACCGCTTCCATGTCATTTCCACCGATACTGTCCTCTACTGCTCTAATAATCTCAACGCCCACCACCATCTCTCAGCCTCCCCAGTCAGTCTCTAAGTGGCAAATAGCACCCTCTGCTCCTCAGTACCATGACTTTCCTAGAAATCGTCATGATTACGCACCGAAACTGCGTAATTGGGCATCCTAACCCGGGCTTTACGGTTTATATTTTTAATTAAATGTCCAAAATTGTTCAATATTTTAATAAAGTGCCAAAATTATCAATCTTGAATTTTATTGCACTATTTATAAAGTTTTGGTAATTTTTTGTCGTAGGAAAATTCCCGGGAATCAAAACCAACACTTGTTTGTATTTCGTACATAACTTTTCCGTCCAGGCTCCGATTGAGACGATTCAAATTTATAGAGAAAGAGAAAAGGATTATCTAAAACTTTTATGTTTTGAGTTTTGTGAGATACGGGCTCCAGAAGAGCAGAATTTGCGACGAACCGAGAACAAATAAAATAAAAATATATATATATTTGAATGGATTATTGATGTGACCCAGCCATGCATGGCCGGGTCGGGGGTTTCTTCGCTAGGTCCTAGGGCACCGCCCTTCTCCTTTAAATTCTTTTCTTCCCTGTGGGGAGGCACGGTCATCCTCTCTTCCCCTTCTTCTTTCTCTGTTTCTTTTTTCCTTAAGCCTTTCTAATCCATCCTCTCTTCTCCTTCTTCTTTCTTCTTTCTCTGTTTTTTTTTCTTCTTTCCTGTCTTCTGATTTCTCAACTACTCCAGCCCAACCTCCAATCCTCTCGGCCAACACTAGCAGAGCTCCTCCTCCACGGCCACTCCAGCAGATCTCCACCATAAACAACAGCCCCTGTTCCTCCACAGCAACGCGTGAGCAGCAACACAGCAGAGCGCAGCAGCAGGTCCTCTGCAATTTGCTGCAATTCTCCATCTCAGACCAGCCTCCACAATCCCCTACTGCAATCGAGACTCGAAGCCATAGCAGAAAACCACCAGCCCGAGACTTCTCTGCCAGCAACACAGCACGACAGCAGCTCCACGGCCAGTTTCTCCAACCTGCTTCACCCAAAGATCCTCCGTGGATTTGGATCTCTCTCCTTTGTTTCTTTTCTTTATTGTTTTTTTTTTCCCTTTGCTTTCATCTTCTATTAAGTAAAGTACTTTTATTATTGAAAAGAATAGCCTTTGGAATAAAAAAATAAAAAATAAAAAAAGTAGTTTTTATTAAACTAGTTGCATTCTTTTCTTAAAAACTTAATTTTTAATTGCGGTTTGATTTAGTTTACGTTCTTTCTTGTTATAGTTTGTTTTCTTTTATATTGTCTCAATATTGTTTAAGTGTTTAATGTACTAAATTTTGGTTTAAGTTCTTGATTCGTGTTAAAAGTTCAGTTTTTGGTATGTGTTTGAATCTGACTGAGTTTCCATAGTGTGTTTTTAATTCCATATTCTAGGTTACCATCCTAAATTAACGCGTGCTTTGATGTTTCCTTGAGTAGGTTAGGGTTTCCCGTTTTTATTCTTTAGTTCAGTACATGTTAGTTTTAGGACTTTAACTTGCATGCTATTTAATTTGTTAAAAGTAAAATCAAACAATTTTGAAAATCCGAATCTGAACCAAGTTCAGTACATCTTTAATTTCGATTGGAAGAACGTAAAATCTGAGATTAAAACGCATTTCCTGAGGAGACGATCTAGCCTTTGGGTTTAATATTACACGACGTAACTCCTATACTTTGGATAGCTTTCGAGCTGCTCATTTTTCGAGTGAGTCAAGTTTTTGCCCCAGGAAAATCTGACAAACCACCACGGAAGTCCTGCATCTAGACTACAAAATCAGACGTCAAATTCATTTATCCTATACTCTGGTATTATTACTGCTGCACTCTAGAGTCTACAAAACCTAGTATCCTATGCTCTGATACCAAACTGTATCGACCTCAAAAATCTTAATATAAAATGAAATATAATAAATAGAAAAATCAACCCGAACCCATGGGTAACGGGGACACCTGTCAATCACTGCGAAAACCTAAGCAACAGTAAATATAATCACATTCTCAAAACCATAGAATACGTAATACCAGAGTCTACTATAATTCCATAATACCGTGTTTATAAACAATCTCTAAAACATCAAAATATACCTAGGATCATACAACAAAAACCTCCTGATCCTAGATCAACGCTTACCCTTCTAGTAGGGAAGCTCAACTCACTCAACGGTGGCCTTGACCCGCCGGTATTTCTGGGTTTCTTGAAAATCATTTAATGTTCAGGGGTAAGACACTTCTTAGTAAGGGATAATAAACTAAATACAGTTGTGTGGCAGCATGAATATTTATTGCAGTTATATATACTCCGTACATTTCATATATCTAAAAACATACATCATAACATAATGGAATAATCATAAACTTTCATATTTGCTAATAAATCATATCGTTCATAAAACGTTTGTTGTAACTGATAATACTGAAAATATACTTAAGATGAATAACTAGCTGATGTAATGTATTACCCCCCATGACGGGTTGTGCAGTCCGAAGGTGAGACCCGACAATGGCTAGCCGACCGCTGCCGAGTCAAAAATGTCTATAAGTACGATGGGCCCGCCACACCCTGGTCCGGACAGTTAGGTGGACATCCACACTCTACTGAAAGCCACATCGACTATCCATCTCCCACCCTCTCATGGGGTGGTTAGCACTAATCTGATAATAGATATCTGATCTATAAGCTACGGTATCGTGCTCCTGAACTGAACTAAACTAACATCCGGGTTCTTATAACATATAATACATGATATAATAGCATTTTTCATCATTTCATAAATACGGCCTTACTCCAAAATCATTTCATATATATCATTCTGAAAATAAATCAATTATCATGTATTTTCAACATCATTCGTACTGCAACATTTCATATTCTTGAAAACATGCTTCATTCGTAACAAAGTCTTATCGTAATACATTTCACGTAAAGTAATAATCATGCCACACATTTGCTGTATAAAGTCATACATTGTATTCTAAAAATCATAATTTCTGGCATCTCATACATATATATATATATATATATCATACATATATATATATATATATATATATATATATATATATATACATTTCAACATAATAGCAGTATTTTCCCAAATGTGTATTTCCTTTGTAATATACATATATAATACATGCTTTCCTAAAAATAAATTTACTCATACATAATAATAAATTGCATGGTAAATAACTACTTTAGTTTATTCCCTTACCTGACTACTGAGAAAAACCCTATAAATTCTGGACTCACACCCATAGGATTTCCTAATCAATACCCTGAAAATGAAAACTCTCAGTACTAAACTTCAGTATTTTCATGCAAATATTATTTCCTATAACTACAGTAGGACCAAATTTGGCTTAAAAAGTCTTACCTCAACTCAGGGATGATTTTCAACGGAGTTCCACTGACGATCCGCTCCGACAGATATGCAGAAAACTTCTCCAGGAACATCGTGGTGGCTTCAGATCGTCGATCCGGTGAATATTTGACTAGAAATCAAAGGGAAAAGAGGAGGGAGCCGAAGGGAGAGAAAGAGTGTGAGATTTTTCTAAATTTTGACATTTAAATTTGGGTTTTTGATATTTATAGAACTGGATTCTTCGACGAGACACGTCACCTCGTCGAAGAGTCCTATAGAAAGTTCGTCGACGAACCTGCACCTCTGTCAAAAAATTTCAGACTTCCCCAAAACCCTCTCTTAGTATCTTCTCGTCGACGAATCTCCTGTGTTCGTCGACGAGGCCCTGATAATTTCCCTTCCTCTTTATTTAAATTATATTATTATTATTTAGGTCATTACAATTCCTCTGCCATAAGTGAGGGTAAGTAATAAAATAAGTAGACCGTTTTGCCTTTAAAGGATGATGAATCATATAAATAGCAAATTTCGAAGACAAAATTTTAAAAGGAGGTGATAATGTAGCGACCTAAGAAAATTATGGTATTTAAATAATGAAAGAAGAAGGAAAGGAAATTGTATTTGAAATACTTAAATAGGGCCTCGTCGGTGAACACAAGGAGTTCGTCGATGAGTACACATGAGGGGCTCATCGACGGGGACGTGTCTCAACGACGAGAAGATACCGAGAGGCAATTTTCCCATATCTGAATTTCGTCAACAAGAAACAAATATTCAATGAAGAAATTTCTTTGTGACCTCGTCGATGAGGTGACATGGCTCGTCGACGAAGGCCAGTGTATAAATAGCCCTAAACGTGATTTTTCAGCTAATTTTTCGCGCAAAAACCCTTCTCTCTCTCTCTCTCTCTCTCTCTCTCTCTCTCTCTCTCTCTCTTCTTTGGTTTCCATTCCTTCTCTCTAAGTTTCTGGGTCAGATTCTTGCTAGTTCAACGATCTGAGGCCACCACAACACTCCTAGAAGAGTTCTCTTCAAATCTACTGGAGTGGATCGTGGGGCTAACTTGAATTCCATCCTAGATTCGGGGTAAGGTTTTCTATTCAATATTTTACTTTCCTGCAATTGTAGAAAATGTAGTAGTCAAAGAAATACTGAATTTCTATTCTAGGAGATGTTGCTTTCAGGGTGTTGAACGGGGAATCCTGTGGGTGCAGGATTGATATATTTTAGAGGCTCTTCAGGAATCAGGTAAGGGGATAAATTAAGTTATTTTATGAAATTATATGAATAGCTTTACAGCATTTAATTTTAGGGAAATAAATAAATAAATATATATGCATTATGTTGGGAAAATATTGCTGTAAATGATGATATGTTTTAAATATGCGTAATACCCATTTTGTGTGGCATGAGTAGAAGCTATTATGAATTACTATTTTCTAGGAAAATGTTAAATGAGACAAAGTTTTATAATGATATACAAGTGTACGGGCCGAGAGTTTTATAATGATATACCCATGTACAGGCCGAGAGTTTTTAAATGATATACTGGTGTACGGGCCGAGAGTTTTAATATGATATACTGGCGTATGGGCTGAGGATGTTCTCACATGATATGCTGGCGTAAGGGATGAGACTTTTATATGATATTTCAACGTACGGGCCAAGCCTCTTATTTGATATGTGATATGACATACGGGCCGTGATTAATAAAATACGAAATGCCAGCGTAACGGCCGATGATTTTCATGTTATGTATGAAATGTGATATGATGATATTGATTTGACGATTATTATTATGGAATAGCAATGTATCACAATTTGAAAATATTTTATATGTTATCAGAACCTGGTTGGCTTGATTTAGGCTTACATGAGCACGGTATCGTAGCTATATGATCACGATCATTATGATATTGTGTTATCGCTGTCGTACGAGGCAGTGTGAGGATGGATAATCAATGTGGTTTATTGAAGTGTTGGTGCCCCTAGTGTACGGACCAGGTTTGGCAGACCAATCGTACTTACAGACATTTATTTTGACTTGACAGTGGTTGGCCAGCCATTGTCAAGTCCCGCCTTCAGGCCACACAACCCAGTCTTGTGGGGGTATGACATGACACCATCCAGCTAACCTTCTCGGGTTGTTTTTTGTATTATTATCATATGAGATGAATTATATTTATGAAAATCCAGTATGTTCTGTCATGCTATGATTATATATGTTTTTCCCGGATATGATACAGACAGTTTCACTAAATATGTTTATGTATGGTTTTATGTATAACATGGAAATAATCATGTTGTCACACACTAGTATTAGTTTATTTCCCTTACTGAGAGGTGTCTCACCCCAAATTATATGAATATTTTAGGAGTCTCAGATAGGAGAGCTGATAAAGCTCTCCAGCGTTAAAGTTTAGCCGTTTTACCCTATCTCAAGGGTAAGTCTTTCGCTAGGGTCAGATGGATTTTTGGGTGATAACCCTAGGGCTGGTTTTGATTGTTTTGGGATATATATAATGGGTGTAGTAAACTTTTTTATTGTGTCAAATGGTGATATGAGATGTATATGATTTTATGTTTTCTGCTGCTTAGGCTTCCGTGTTGTATTTCTTATGTATCCCTGGTACCCACGAGTTCAGGTTAATTATGATCTGCTAGGTTTATTATATCAATTTTTATTATCATGAAAAAAAAAAAGGAAAAATAAGCAGGTGGTTACAACTGTGTACTACGTAGTACGTGGCTCACATAGAACAACTGCGTACTTCATTGTACGTGGCCCACGTAGGGTAGCTACATATTTCACTACACGTTTACACTCACAATAGACAGTATTCAGCCAAATAGGCAGTATTCACAACCAGATAGTATTCACCACCAAACTGTATTCACAGCCAAGCGATATTCACAACCAGATAGTATCCACAACCAGGCAGTACTCACATCCAGATAGCACTAGCAAGTAGATGGTATTCACAACCGTACAGTATTTACAACTAGTTAATTAAGAAGGATTATTTTCATGTCACATAGTTTTTTCCCAATTATGATTTATAATCAAAATCATTATTTTCAATTGCCTAAACTGTTCAGAAAATCATACCATAAATATATGGTCCATATACTTGAAATAACCGGTTTAAACTTAATAAAAAGCCTTGTATAATTTTATTCCCCTTACCTGTTCCTCAAAATTATGCAAAATCGAACGGAAAACAAAACCCTATATTCCAAAAATCTTAACTTAATCAGTTTAACACTAGAATATTTATCATTTAACATTTCCTAGGCCCACACACTTCCAATAATTAATTTAATATTAAAAATATCCTACTTACCTTAATTTTGGAGTGGTGCCCAAGAACTTTAAATCAAGCTTCTGCTTCAGTTTTGGAGAGAATCGCCCCAGGAACCTCGTGGTGGTTTTCGATCATCGAATCGGGCTAAAATCGGCCCAAAATTGAAGAGAGAAGGGGAAGGAGTCGTAGCCCTGAGAGAGAGTGAGAGAGGAGAGAAAATTTTACGCTGAAATGGATCCATGGCCTCTTTATAAGCTGGCGTTCATTGACGAGTCTAAAAGGTTCGTCGATGAACCCAAAAAGAACATTCATCAACTAGAACATCTAGTTCGTTGACAATTCCATTAAATCTGAAAATTTTCCAACTCTCGATATCTCTTCGTCGACGAGCGCAAGGACCTCATTGACGAAGCCCTGTTGTGATGCCCTCTTAAAATTTTCTTTTCTCTTTATTTATTTCCCCTTTTTCTTTTATTTTTTATTCTTTTATTTTCTGAGTTCAAGTTTTTACATTGGACGTCTTAAAACTTATACATATGGATATATGTGGGTCATTCCCTAGGGTTGCTTGGAATGGTCAACAAGATTTTATAACATTTATAGATGATTTTTCCAGATATGGTTATATATATCTTATTCATGAAAAGTCACAGTCATTGGAAGTGTTCAAAAATTTTAAAGCTGAAGTTGAAAATCAACTCAATAAAAGGATTAAAACCATCAGATCTGACCGTGGTGATGAATACTATGGTAGATATAATGGTTCAGGTGAATAACGTCTAGGGCCATTTGCTAAATTCCTTGAAGAATGCGGTATTGTCCCCCAATACACTATGTCGGGTTAGCCCACTATGAATGGTGTTACTGAGAGACGAAACAGGACGCTTAAGGATATGGTGAGGAGTATGATTAGTCATTCCACCTTGCCAAAACACTTTGGGGAGAAGCACTTAAGACTACAACATATATACTTAATAGAGTCCCAACTAAAGCGACTGCCAAAACCCCTTATGAACTTTGGACGGGTAGGAAACCTAGTTTAAACCACTTTCATATTTGGGGATGTCTAGCTAAGGTAAGACCTGTAGGCCTAATAAAAAGAAACTGGATTCAAGGACGGTTAGTTGTTATTTTATTAGGTACTCTGAAAGATCCATGGGGTACACATTTTATGATCTCAGAACTAAGTCGTTTTTTAAGTCAGGGAATGCCCGTTTCTTTGAGGATGTCGAGTTTGCGGGGGGAGATAAAATTAGGAACTTTTTCTTTGAAGAATAATATGTAGATATTCCAACATGTGTTGTTGGCATTGATCAGGATGTTATTCCTGACCCTATTCAAGACACATTAATTTAAGACAATGTTGTAGAACCTTCCACCCAAGAAATTATTCCAACAGAACAAACTCTTACACCTCAAGAACCTATGCCATTAAAAGGATCCACTAGGGAGAGAAGAAGTGCAGTTCCAAATGATTACATTTGTAGTAACCCAAACCAAGAAAATATAATAAATAAATAAAAGGAAAGAGAAAGGGAAAGAAAAGAGGGAAGTCAGTTTGGACAGGCCAAACCGTTGATGATTTCAGGAACCCCAGAGAAATTGTTGACGATTTTCCTGTAGGGCAAACTATTTAGAGTATTACCCAAGCATTCAGGTTTGGTAAGTGGCCAAACCGTCGACGATTTTAGGAAAACCATCGGGGGTTTTCCTATGAGCTGAGTTACTTAAGAGCTAAGTAACATATTTTTTTTCATAACTCTCATTTACTCTCTCTCTCTCTCTCTCTCTCTTTCTCTCTCTCTCTCTCTCCTCTCTCTCTCTCTCTCTCTTTCTCTCCCTCTCTCTCCCTCCCTCCTAAGCCTCTCAAAAACTCACGAGTGCTCTTCGATCCTCTCTCCCTCCTCCTGGAACGTAGGTTGTTGATTTTAAGCAGATTCGAGTGGTTAGGTTTCGCGATTTTGAAGGTTTTAGGCAGTTTCTTCAGGAAAAAGTAAGGGGATTAGATTATGTCAGTTATTTTTGGAATATGAACCATTTAAACTGCAGTATATGTTTACAAAAACAATATTTATGATTTTCCGAATAAATCAAACAGATGAAAATGGTTGTTTTGAATTTTATACATTTTTGGGGAAAACTAATGTGAATGGGTTGCAAATTTCCTATTTTGAGTAAAATGTATAGTTTGAGTTAAATTAAACCCTGGAACTGCTCATACCCTATGTTCAGTAACTTATATGTTTCCCAGATGGTTATGTATATTTATGATTTACCATATGAAAATTTGTGTGGCCTAGGAATGATTTAAAATGGTATAAATGAACAAAATGGTTAGACAATTATGTTATGACAGATAAGATATGACAATTTAATTCTATCTCTTGATATGATTGACTTTACTTGTATGATTGGAAATTGTGAAAATATTGGTATTGTTAAAGTAAGTGTGGAAAAAGGTCTCGGGGGACGGCGATACATAAGGCCCCGATGATGATTATTTAAAAATGTCTCGAGGGACGGTGATACGTAATGCACCAATGATGATTATTGAAAAAGGTCTCGGGGGATAGCGATACGTAACACCCCGATGATGATTATTGAAAAAGGTCTTGGGGACAGCAATACGTAACGCCCCGATGATGATTACTGAAAAAGTTCTCAAAGGACAGTGATACCTAACGCCCCAATGATGATTTTTGAATAAGGACTCGGGGGACGGCGATACTTAATGCCCCGATGACGATTATTGTTAAAGGCAAAGGGGGACGGCGATACGTAAGGCCCTGATTCTCAGAATTTAGCCCAAGCGCTTGCTGATGTGAGGGACGGTGAAACGTAACGTCTCAATCTTAACGATGTGAACCGTGATTGGATCATGTAGAGTGTAGATTTATTAAACTATACCGTACTATCTATGATAGGCTGTTGAATATATATACATGTTGGTAGGTATTATGAATGGCAATGATATGTGTGTCATGAATTTTATAGTTATGATTCAATTATATGGAAAATCATATTTAGTAAGGATAATATAAGAAATGTTTATAGATAACTGTTGCAGTAAAACTCATCTGCCACACACTGACAATAGTTTAATCTACCTTATTGAGAAGTGTCTCACCCCATTATCCATCTCACTTTTCAGGTCCTACAGGGAACTGTACCTAACTTACTGCGAAGCCAAGATTAGACTTTTTGGGAGTGGTAGACAGAGCTGGGGAGCCACCAACTATTATGCTTGTTATTTTTGGGTTGTAAAATATTGACAGGCAGTTTTATATATGTATCTAGGGATAGTTAGAATTCTAGTAATGTAATTGGGGTGTTTTTCTTTCGCTGTATGGTTTTATTTCAGTTATGAGAGAACCGTTTTCCCTTATTAGGGCGGGTTGTGGTATTATGGTGTCATAGAATTTTATTTATTTTATCTTCACAAATAACATCCCGAGTTGATGTGGTGGGTCGGGGCGTTACAAGTGGTATCAAAGCACTAGGTTGCTAGGTTCTACAGACTATGTTAGATGATATTACCAGAGTATAGGTTTAAATTAGGACAAGGATAGGAATGGGAAGGATAAGAATTTTGAGTTTGTTTCGTAAGCTTGGAGGCAGAAATTCCTTGACAGACTTCTATGATTTTTTTAAATCAATCTACGGGTTCAAAAAACCACGGCAATCCATTGACAGTTTTGCTTCCAAGCGGAGGGACAGGAACTTGAAAACTAGAACGGGAATATTAAACTGGTAGAATATGTCGTAATTTAGGGGGAGATGACTTAGGTCGGTACTTGAAATTGATTAAAGTGAGTTTTTTAGTATTATAATTATGCGAGGCATGTTAAGATATTAAAATTATAAAATCATCTCAGTTATCTTTTTAGGATAGATCCTAAGGATAATAATACGAATGTCGGAGGAAGCAGTAATGAGGGGATGTCGAATGAGGACAGTAATGTCTATACATTAGTGATTTGGGACTTCACCCAATAGTTCATGATCGAGGTCATGCAAAGTTCCAGGGGGCAAGACCGTCCCACCACTGAGTTAAGGTGTACCATCGATCAGTTCACCAGCATGAATCCTCCCATATTCACGGGAAGCATCGACTCAATCATTGCTGAGAATTGGGTGCGGGAAATCGAAAAGATCTTGGTCGTACTATGTTGCACAAATGAGTAGAAGGTGCTCTATGCCACGTTCAAGTTAACTGGAAAGGCTGAGAGATGGTGGCAGGCGGTACAGCTTCTAGAGGAGCAGAGACTGGTATCGGCAGTGATGACTTAGGGTCGCTTTAGAGAGATTTTCTTTAACCGGTATTTTCCAGCTTCCATTAGAAATGCTAAGGTAGACGAGTTTCTGAACATGACTCAGGGACACCTGACTATTCAGCAGTACGCTGTCCGATTTGTGGAGTTGTCATGTTTTGCTCCTTATATGGTACCAGACGAGCCTAGAAAGGCTTTGAGGTTCGAGAGGGGTCTGAGGCAGGAGATTATAAAGTAGGTGGCAGTGCTGCAGGTGCAAGATTTCTCCATACTGGTAGATAAGGCCACTGTGGCAGAGACGAGCCTACAGGAAGGGTCGGGGGTTCAGAACCTAAAAAAGAGGCCTATGTCTTCTAGTTCTCATACGGATGCGAGGCACAGTCCTTGGAAGAAGTATGGTGATGGTGGAGGCTAGCAATAGGACGTGGGTGGTAAAACATTTTAGGGTACCCCATCATACCATGTCTGCCCTACGTGTGGCAGAAGGCATCCAAGGGAGAGCAGGAGTGGATCAGTTGGTTGCAACTGGTGTGGTAGGCTCGGACATACGGGGCGAAATTGTCGTGCAATGTTGCACAACGGACCCCCACAACATAAGTATCGAGGAGGTAATTAGGCACCGCACGAGAACTACCAAAAGGGCACAGCTCTGGCGCGGGTGTATTCCTCGACTCCTGGTGATGCCGAGAATGCAGGAAATGTGGTAATAGGTAATATTTATGTGCTTTCAAATAGAGCTATTGTGGTTTTTTACTTAGGAGCGACGCATTCTTTTGTATCTCGGGGGTTCATTAAATTATACAGGGTAGAGACAAAATTGTTAGATGCCAAGTTAGCGATGGTCACACCGACAGGGTCAGTTGTAGTGTGTAGTAAAGTGATCAAAGACTACCCAGTGGAGATTCAGGGGAGGATGGTGCCTGCTAGCTTGATTGTTTTTTACATGCATGGTTTTGATGTCATTCTGGGGATGGACTGGTTAGCATTCAGTTACGCAAGTATTGATTTCCATAGGAAGGAGGCAGTGTTCAGACCTCTTAGGGAGCAGGAGTTTAAATTTGTCGGGTCGTGTGTGTACTCTACACCGTGAATCCTTTCAACCATTCAGGCAAGGAGGCTACTTCTGAAGGGATGTCAGGGGTACTTAGCGTTTATGAAAGAAGCATCGAGGAGGAACTTAATCTGGAGGATATTTCGTGGTAAGGGAGTTCTCAGACGTTTTTCCTAAGAACTTACCAGGATTGCCTCTTGACCGCGAGGTATAGCTTGCCATTGATTTGCTTTCAGGGACAACGTCTATTTCTAAAGCTCCATACATAATGGCTCCAACAAAACTAAACGAGTTAAAGGAGCAGCTACAAGAACTACTTGACATGGGGTTTATCCGATTGAGTGTATCACCCTGGGGTGCACCGGTGTTGTTTGTAAAGAAGAAGGATGGGTTGATGAGAATGTGCATCGACTATAGGAAAATCAACAAAGTGACAGTGAAGAATAAGTACCCATTACCCCGCATTGACGATTTGTTTGACCAGTTACAAGGCACACAGGTCTTCTCCAAGATCAATCTGTGATCCGGGTATCATCAGGTGAAGGTTAAATTAAAGGATGTGCCAAAGACGATTTTCCGCACTAGGTATGGCCATTACGAATTTTTGGTTATGCATCTCGGATTGACCAATGGCCCTGCGACTAGGGGCGAGCATAATTCAGGGAAACCAAATTAACCGAATTGACCAACCGAAATTGGTCAATTCGGTTCGATTAAGAACACAATATTGGTCGGTTCGGTTATGGTTTTACAAAGTTCGGTTAATCGGTTAATTGGTTTGGTTAAGAGGAATGTTAATTCGGTTAACCGAAAATAACTGATTTAATAATTAATTAAAATTTAAATATAAATTAGTATATGTTAATTTGTTAATATGTTAATTAGTATATGCCAATTTGTTAATATGTTAATTAGTATTTGGTAAAAAAATATATAATTATATTATGTTCTTATTAATTAATTTCAAATTAATTTGGTTAAATTCGGTTAACCGAACTACCCGAAAAGGTAATTTAGTTGAGTTCGGTTAGGTGAGGTCGCTCTATTCGGTCAGTTCGATTAACAGTTCTCATTAATCGAAATTTTCAGTTAATTTGGTTAATTAACCGAATTTGGCCGAACCGATTGTTTGCTCACCCCTACCTGCAGCATTTATGAACCCGATGAACAGGGTGTTCCATGAGTACTTAGATCAGTTTGTGGTTGTTTTCATTGATGACATCCTAGTTTACTCGAGGAGCCCAAAGGAGCATGCAGCTCATTTGAGGTTGGTACTTTAGGTACTTAGAGAAAAGAAGTTGGTTGCTAAATTCAAGAAATGCAAATTCTGGTTGGAACAAGTTGTATTTTTGGGACATGTAGTGTCTAGGAAAGGTGTTTCAGTAGAATCGAGCAAAGTAGAAGCAGTAGTTGATTGGGCGAGATCGAAGAACGTGCAAGAGGCTAGAAGTTTCTTAGGTTTGGCAGGATATTACCGCCATTTTGTAGAGGGATTTTCTAGACTAACAGGTCCTCTAACACGACTTACGAGGAAGAGCATGAAGTTTGAGTGGACTGGTGAGTGCGAGTAGAGTTTTCAAGAACTGAAATAACGACTAGTCACGGCCCTAGTGTTGACCATTCCTTTGGGAGATGGTGGATTCGTGATCTATAGTGATGCAACTCAGAAGGGACTCAGATGTGTCTTAATGCAGTAAGGAAAGGTCATCGCGTACACTTCTCGCCAACTCAAGGAGTACAAGAAGAACTATCCCACGCATGACATGGAATTGGCAGTGGTAGTTTATGCATTAAAGATGTGGAGGCACAACCTATACAGTGAAAGGTGTGAGATCATTACTGATCATAAAATTCTTAAGTACTTTTTCACCTAGAAGGAGTTGAACATAAGGTAGCGAAGATGGCTTGATTTGATAAAAGACTACGACTGTACCATTAGTTACCACCTAGGAAAGGTAATGTGGTAGCTGATGCGTTGAGTCAAAAATCGGTGAGTGTGTCAGTCTCAGAAATGGGAGTTCAACATCAAATCCGGATGGACCTTGAAAGGTTGGGTGTGGAGTTAGTGAAAGGAAATCATCAAGCGTACATTGCTAACCTAGTAGTTCAACCGACCTTAAAGCAAAGGATTGGGATGGCTCAGACGAAAGACACAAAGCTGGTAGATATTGTGAATGGCATTCAAAGTGGAATGAAATCAGATTTCAATGTCTCAAATAATGGGGTGTTGAGGTTCGTTACTAGAATATGTGTACCAAATGACGCTAAAATTAAATGAGTCATTTTGGAAGAGGCACATTGCTCTCTCTATATAATGCATCCCAAGAGCACAAAGATGTACAGGGATCTGCAAGAATCTTTCTAGTAGAATAACATGAAGAGGGAGATAGCACATTTTGTAGAGCAGTGTCTGACATGTCAGCAGGTGAAGGCTGAGCATCAAAGGCCAGTAGGACTGTTGCAACCACTTTTCATTCCTAAGTGGAAATGGGAACACATTTCCATGGACTTTGTCACGAATCTTCCATCGACACTATATGGGTAGAATGTTATCTGGGTAGTGGTTGACTGAATGACAAAGACTGCCAATTTCATTCCGATTAGGGTCAGTTACTCCATGAATAGGCTGACAAAGCTCTATGTTCTAGAAATAGTCAAAATGAATGGGGCGCCAGTGTACATCGTTTCATATAGGGATCCGCGTTTTACTTCTAGGTTTTGGAAGAGTCTACAAAAAGAATTGGGATCAATACTCCCTTTCAGTACTGCATTTCACCCACAGATCGATGGACAATCCGAGAGGAACATTCAGATTCTAGAAGATATGCTACGGGTGTGTGTACTACATTTTGGGGGTAGTTGGATTCAATATCTGCCATTAGTTAAGTTCGCATATAATAACAGTCACCAGGCCAGTATCAGAATGGCGCCGTATGAGGCATTGTATGGTCAAAGCTGTCGATCTCCGTTATACTAAAATGAGGTTGGTGAGCGGCATATTTTGTGGGTGGAACTTGTTCAGCAAACCTCTAAGAAGGTCAAGCTCATTAGGGAAAGGATTAAAGCAGCATAAAGTCGGCAGAAAAGCTATGCGGATACACACCGGCAAGAATTGGAGTTCAAGATAGGTGATGTGATATTTCTAAGGATTGCTCCAATGGAAGGAGTGATGAGATTCGGAAAGAGAGGTAAGCTAAGCCCTAGATACATTGGCCCATTCAAGATTCTAGAGAAAGTTGGTCCGGTGGCATTACCCCTAACATCGTCTAGGATCCACGATGTGTTCCACATGTCCATGCTGAGGAAGTATGTCACAGATCCTTCGCATGTGATCAGCTATGAATCTTTGGAGATCGAGGACACTTTGGCATATGATGAAATACCAGTTCAGATTCTAGACCATAAGGAACAGGAGCTACGCACTAAGAGAATTCCGCTTGTGAAGGTACTTTGGCGTAATCATATAGTGGAGAAAGCTTCATGGGAATTAGAGACAAAAATACGTCAGAAATACCCACAACTATTCAGAGAGGCTCAGCGCAAAACAGGTAGGTATGATAGTAGGTAAGTGTTTGGTTTTGTATATATAGGGTGTTTAGAGTATGTTTACTTAATTATCTGTCATTTATGGTTTCAGTATATGGATGGTATGTGGGAGAGTTTTGTACTTCTATTGTAATCTCCTGAGATATTATACGTAATCATAGTATTTCTCCACCATAAGTGAGGGTAATTAATAAACTTGGGACGGGGCTGCTATGTGGGTGCTTACCGGCTCTTCCTAGAGTCACATCAGCAGATCAGTGATAATTCAATGGATGTGATGAAAGTCAGTTAGCAAATTTCAAGGACGAAATTTTTATAAGGAGGGGAGAATGTAGTAACCCGAACTAAGAAAATATAATAAATAAATAAAAGGAAAGAGAAAGGGAAAGAAAAGAGGGAATTCGGTTTGGAATAGGATCAAACCGTCAATGGTTTCAGGGAGCCCAGAAAAATCATCGACGACTTTCTTGTAGGACAAACTACCGAGAGCATTACATGGGCATTCAGTTTTGGTAAGTGGCCAAACCATCGACGGGTTCAGGAAAATTGTCGACGATTTTCCTGCGAGCTAAGTTACTTAAGGGCTAAGTAACATATTTTTTTTCATAACTCTCATCGACTCACTCACACTCTCTCTCTCTCTCTCTCTCTCTCTCTCTCTCTCTCTCTCTCTCTCTCTCTCTCTCTCTCTATTTATCTCTCCTAGGCCTCCCGGATCACTCACAAGTTCTCCTTAATCCTCTCTCCCTCCTCCCGGCGTCGTTGATTTTCGGCAGATTTAAGCGCTTAGGTTTCATAATTTGGAAGGTTTTAGGCAGTTTCTTGAGGAACAGGTAAGGATATTAGATTATGTCAGTTATTTTGGAATATGAACCATTTAAATTGTAGTATATGTTTATAAAAACAGTATTTATGATTTTCTGAATGAATCAGACAGACGAAAATGGTTGTTTTGATTTTTATAAGTTTTTGGGAAAAACTAACGTGAATGGGTTGAACATCTCCTATTTTTGATAAAATGTATAGTTTGAGTTAAATTAAACCCTGGAAATGCTCATACCCTATGTTCAGTAACTTATATGTTTCCTAGATAGTTATGTATATTTATGATTTACCAGATGAAAATTTGTGTGGCATGAGAACGATTTAAAATGGTATAAATGAACAGAAGGGTTAGACAGTTATGTTATGACAGATATGATATGACAGTTTAATTATGTTTCTTGATATGATAGACTTTGCTTGAATGCTTTCAAATTGTGAAATTACTTGTAATGTTAAAGTAAGTGTGGAAAAAGTCTCGGGGGACAGCGATACGTAACGCCCCAATAATGAATATTGAAAAAGGTCTCAAGGGACGGCGATACGTAACGCCTTGATGATGATTATTGAAAAGGGTCCCGAGGGACGGTGATACGTAACGCCCCAATGATGATTATTGAAAAAGGTTTCAGGGGACGGTGATATGTAATGCCCCATTGATGATTATTGAATAAGGTCTCGGGGGACAGCGATACGTAACGCCCCCGATGACGATTATTGAGAAAGGCAAAGCGGGACGGCGATGTGTAACACCCCGATTCTTTGGATTTAGCCTAAGGGCTTGCTGATGTGAGGGATGGCGAAACATAACACCTCTCAGTGAGTGCCTAACGAGTATGGATGGATTGAGGGACGGCCCGTAATGCCTCAATCTTGGTAAATATGAACCGTGAATGGATCATGTAGAATGTAGATTTATTAAACTGTACCATACTATCTATAATAGGTTGTTGAATATTTATACATGTTGGTAGGTTCATTATGAATGGCAATGATATATGTGTCATGAATTTTACAGTTACGATTCAATTATATGGAAATCATATTTAGTAAGGATGACATAAGAAATTTTTATAGATAACTTTTGCAGTAAAACTCATCTACCACACACTGACAATAGTTTAATCTTCTTTACTAAGAAGTGTCTCACCCAATTATCCATCTCACTTTTCAGGTCCTACAAGGAACTGTACCTAGCTTACTGCGGGGTTGAGATTAGACTTTTGGGAGTGGTAGACGGAGCTGGGGAGCCACCAGCTATTATGCTTGTTATTTTTGGGTTGTAAAATATTGGCAGGTAGTTTTATATATGTATCTAGGGACAGTTAGAACTCTAGTAATGTGATTGAGGTGTTTTTCTTCCACTGTATGGTTTTATTTTCAGTTATGATAGAACCACCCAATTTTCCCTTATTAGGGAGGGTGGTGGTATTATGGTATCAGAGAATTTTATTTATTTTATCTTCACAAATAACACCTCGGGCCCACGTGGCGGGTTGGGGCGTTACAACATTGTATTTCTTCAAGAACATGAGGTAGACATTGGAGTGATGGTAGATGATCCTATTAACTTCTGTCAAGCCATGGAAATTTCTAATTCTCAGAAGTGGATTGATGCCTTGAATGAGGAGATTAAGTCCGTGAAGGACAATGACGTGTGGGATCTTGTCCAATTTTCAGAAGATACGAAACCCATTGGTTGTAAATGGATATTTAAGACCAAGAGGGATTCAAAAGACAATGTGGAAAGGTACAAGGCTCATCTTGTTATAAAGGGCTTTACACAGAAAGAAGGCATTGATTATAAAGAGACTTTCTCTACGATTTCTTCGAAAGACTCTTTTAGGATTATAATGGCATTAATGGCGCATTTCAATCTTGAGTTACATCATGTGGATGTAAAGACAACATTTCTCAATGGTAACATTGATGAGACAATCTATATGGTGCAACCAAAAAACTTTGTGTCAGGAGACGCAAAGAATATGGTTTGTAAACTAAAGAAATCCATCTATGGACTCAAATAGGCATCTCAACAATGATATATTCAGTTTCATTAGGTAATTATCTCATTTGGTTTTGAGATGAATTTAGTTTATGACTGTGTATATCATAAGTTCAGTGGGAGCAAGTATATTTTTCTAGTTTTGTACGTTGATGACATCTTGCTTGCCAGCAACGATATAGGTTATTGCACTAAACCAAGAGATGTCTAGCTAAGAATTTTGAGATGAAAGATCTTGGTGAAGCCTATTTTGTGTTAGGGATACAAATACATCGGGATCGTTCTCGGGGTACTTTAGGACTATCACAAAAGAGTTGTATCGAAAAGGTTCTTAAAAGATATGACATGCAAGATTGTAAACCAGGTGATACCCCTGTGGCTAAGGGAGACAAATTTACTCTCAATTAGTGCCCTAAGAATGACTTTGACGTAAAGGAAATGCAGAAGATTCCCTATGCTTCGGCTATAGGTAGTCTAATGTATGCTCATGCTTGTACGTGTCCGGATATTACATATGTCACTGGGATGTTGGGCAGGTATTTAAGTAATCTAGGAGCAGACCATTGGAAAACAGCTAAACAGATCTTGCGGTACTTATAGAGAACAAAAGAATGCATGCTCACATATCGGAAGTCAGATCAGCTTGAGATCCTCAGGTATACTGACTCTGATTTTGCAGGATGTCGGGATAGTATGAAATCTACATCAGGCTATATTTTTGTACTTGTTGAAGGTGTCATCTCCTGGAATAGTGCTAAACAGTCTCTTATAGCCTCTTCCACCATGGCAGCATAGTATATAGCGTGTTACGAGGCATCTAATCACGAAGTATGGCTGCGGAATTTTGTCAAAGGACTACACATAGTCGATAGTATTGATAGACCACTTAAGTTATTTTGTGACAATAAGTTTGCAATTTTATATTCCAACTACAACAGGAGCTCGACGAAATCGAAGCATATAGACATCAAGTTCCTAGTTGTTAAAGAAAGAGTTCAAAGTGGTTAGTTGTCTATAGAGCACATTGGTACAAACTCCATGTTTATGGATCCGCTTACTAAGGGATTGCCACCCAGACAGTTTCATGAGCACACTACTTAGATAGGTGTCATATTTCTAGATGATGTTTAGTTTTAGTGGGAGTTTGTAATTTATGGATTTTTTTTTTCGATATAGACATGTATTTTAGTTATTTGAGTTTATGGATTATTTTGAGGTTATTTTCTGTAAAAATAAAGTTTGGTTTTCACACTCTGATTTATGTTATGGTTTGATCTCACTAAGGTTTAAGGTGGACCAATTGGAAATAGGCATGTTAAGATCACATTGCATGAAATTTCCATGCTACATCATAATCCATGTCATTCAGTTGTATTGGCACATGTGATTATTGATGAGTCGAGTTACAAATATTGTAACAAAGGCTGCTTCGATCCTATGCTAGTATAATTGATGGACCAGATTGGTTATGGATACATTTCGGTATGACAGCAAAGTTGAGCTTATTTGGTTATTTTTTGCAATACATAATTATGAGGTTACACATGTAGCCCAAGTGGGAGATTATTGGATCAAAATTCAATTATGGGCATATATGGGAAACAATTATATGTTGTGAACTGTCTAATAAGCAAAGGCACTATTTAAAAGTGATCGGTTATTTTGGATTATAATGGGCTTTAATGTATCTGAAACAGTTGTGGACCTTTAATGTGTAGACACTTTAATGGTTATTTTCGTTTATTATGATGGGCGAAAACGAAAATACACATATATGACCAACAACTATATATATAGTGGTTATGGTCCCCGAATCACATGAACGGTTCTATAATTTCTCTTTTGTCATCCCATCGCCAAAAGAGAATATAGAGAACGCAGAAAGAATTCTCTGGACATTACGTGTTGATCTGGAAGGCCATCCGCAAGACTCGACACATCTTGGAACGCTATGAATTCATGTACGCTTCCGCATTCAGTTTAATGTTCTTTATGATTTGACATGACTGATTGTGGCTTGATGATCGTTCTCATTAATTAAAGAAATACTCTTTAAGTTCTTACAAGCCTCACTCACTTACACTCCTAAGCTCAAACACAATTTTGCAACACTCAAGGAAATGAATGTTCATGGCAATACTTAAAGATCCACGCTTAGCTAATTTCATAATGCTCCATTCCTGGTTTATACAGAGGAGGGGCAGATTGATGTGATCATACAACCCCCTCCATTCCAATAAGGTAAGATACATCCCGGTTTATAATTTAGTTTCCAATAATGCTCCATCCTTGTCTTTGTCCATCCCTCTCTCTACAGTGACATTTTGGTAATCTAAATCTAAAATTAAGTTGTTGAGGCAATAAAATTCTTAATGGAATAATTTTTTGTATAAATGTTAAAATGTGTATGTTGCTATCTTGCCAGTGGCAATATCTCCCAATGCAAAAGTACACCAATTTGTGAAATATTTTCTAAAATATATTTAAAGTTATGTGAGTTTGTCCCACATTGAAAAAGAGTAAAAAAAAAAGTCGTTAATAAATGATAAGGTGAAATATTCTCTTAAAATTAATTAAGAGATAGTGCTAGTGTACACGCGCGCGCGCGCGAGGCATAGACTGTGTGGCGCTAGTGGCGCATTTAGATGAGGCGCAAGCACTTAAAACTTAATACGCTTGCATCGTTGCGAGATCATAACCGTTGATCATGATCGGATGACTTAAAATTAACCTTATAGTTTTTATAAGATCAACTGATCAAGTGGTGCGATTTGAACCGTATAAATAATCTAACGATCAGAATAATTGACTTTCCAAAATGTCTCGACCAGGGCGCCGTCTGGTGCGACCAGGTCGACGTGTGGTGCGTTTTCAGAAATCTGCTTCACAAATAAACAGATGTAACCTTTTGAAAAATGTATAATTCTATCTATTTAAAGATAGAATTCACTCCAAGAATAATATAAAATTTTCATTCTCTCCTTCTCTTTCTCACATAAAATTTCCACAGCTTGTATCTTCTTCAAATATGGGTTCTATTTTCTACATAAATAGAATACCAAAAATTTATTTCAGATTCTTCTAAAGATGTTTATGATCGGTTTTCGTTTGTATATAATGCAAACTGATATCAGAATTATATTCTGGGCTTCGCGAATGAACAAATGCAACCTTTCAGAAAAGGTATAATTCTGTCCATTTAGAGACAAAATTCACTCCAAGAATAGTATAGAAATTTCATCAATCTCTCATTCTCTTTTTCATATAAAATTTCCATAACTTATATCTTCTTCAAATATGGGTTTTGTTTTCTAGAAAAATAGAATACCAGAAATTTATTTTAAATTCTTCTAAGGGTGTTTGTAATTAGTTTTCATTTGTGTATAACATAAATTGGTATCAGAATTATATTTTGGGTTTCATTGTATTCTGAAAACGTATATTTGCTAATTCAATGTACACAAATTTGATGGGGCCAAATAACTTTTTAAGAAAAATGACATTGAAACATGCCTTGAAACATATTCTGTTTTGTAGCATTTTTTTTAATTTAATTCTTAAATGTCCCGGCCCCAAGGCAAGTTGACAATTTGGTTAATGATGCTAGAACCCTAGAATTCTTCAAATGACAAGGATACCGACACTAACCTATAAGTTTCGTCCGATTCACACAATCCGAGGCCTAAAATCGATATGTTAGAACAATTTAAAAGTGAATTTTACTGTAGAACTTTATTTTACCTATTGCTATGAGAAAATAGGAAACTAGGAAATTAAAATTGTGCAGAAACTTCAATCATCCATCGCCCGGACCGGTTGTGGTTTGGGAACTGTTTTTTAAATTTTTTGCCCGTTTGAATGTAACCGTCAGTTGCTTTACTATTTTACCCCTGCTTGACCTGACTCTTGTAAAATAACAGAGGACATTTTCTGGTATTATCTGTTCCGTAAAGTATATATGCATTCAAAACCCAAAGAGAAGCCCGCATCTCCCTCCGCAGCGCTTGGGAATTGGGATCGCTCCAATTCCCGCCCGCACACCACACTCCGGCCAGCGCCATTGGCCGCGGTCGGTTCCCGACAACATTCGCCGGAGACCCATCAGTAGAATTGTACTGGTTGTGCTTTCATTCATGGCGGAAACAGGGGAAACTCTCCCCAACTTTGACCCCTTCGAGCATAGTTCGTCGTATTTTGAAAATTTTACCCATTTTGCGTCGGTTGCCGGACCCAGTTCTTATCATCAGTCCGGCGCCGGAGGCATTCTGGATTGTGCTTTCGACCCGCTCGATGATCCTCATATGTGGGGATTTTATGATTCCCGTGTCAATGATAACGACAATGCCGCTGGAAATTCTGGGACAGGCGGTTTGGAAATCCGAAGCCAATGGAGCAATTCAGAAGAAAAGGAAGACGAACAACAAGACGAAGTTGTAGAGGGGGAAAATGTAATGCCAGATAAGGCACGGCCGCTGCCGCCGCCGCCGGTTCCATTTCATTGCAGTTTCTGCCAAGTGCTCAGAGAAATAATCCATACTAATGGTAAGGTCCTCCGTTTTCTTTCCAATAGTCATTTTCAAAGAGAAAAATTCATAATTGGACACACACACAGATAAATGCCCATATTCCTGTTTGATCTGTTAGACTGTTTTTATATGTTTGATTTGGTGGTAGGCAACCATGCTACAAAACTTGAGATTCATGGAAGACTGGGTATAATCTGTCATGCCATTCTTGAGAATCGGCAGAGTGGCAACGAGTACCAAATGTTCGAGTGAGTACATGTGATTTAGTTCAGTTCTTCTTGATTCATATGCTTGTTCTCTTATGTTTGTGCATTTTCTGAAAATTGGTTCATACTAGGCAGAGAAAGAGAAAATCCAAATCCTATATACATACATACATATATATACATACATATATATATATATATATATATATATATATATATATTAAACTTCGAGGATTTAACTGGGTTACTAAAAACTTATGCCAGTTTTTGCAAGCAAAGCATGGAGAGTGTGAAACAGTTCCTGTTGCAGTATTGCGAGGAACATAGGCAAGCCGGGTACATTATGTTGCAAGATCCACTCATGATTTTCTACGAAGCCCTTTGCCCCGGATTGGACCGTGATGACGACTTGAATGCCGATGATTTTCTTCAGTCATCCCCGATCAATCTGGACCCCCCAGCTCCTCGAGGTTTCAAATCCTTCTGTGCCTTGCTATGTACCTTTACTTGTTCTCCCTGCTAGGCTTGTTTTGTAATTGTTCTGTTTTAAGAACCAAATCGATGTCGTTCTTCCTGCAGAAGAATTTCGAGTAAATGAACAGGAGACAGAGGTCCAAGCAGAGAAAATAAGTTATAAGAGTTCCCTTTCAGCCCAGGTTGAACTTACTCTCACTCACCCATATATTTCATTCACTTATATGTTCTAAAAGTTCAAATATTTAGCCATAAAACAATGAATTTTTTTACATTGATTTACTCGCGAAGAAATATTTATTATTTACTAATTTATTTGAGACCCCCCATTAGATGTTTTACATCAAGCTAATTTTCATTTGTGTTGAGAAGTAGTGCAGAGGGAGAGAGCAGCAAGTTTGACAATGAGAGAGGTGGGGAAGTACTTCCATTTCCCCATAGAAGAGGCAGCGAAGAAACTCGGAGTCTGCCCTACGGTTGTCAAGAAGGTATGCCGCAAAAATCGAGTTTACCGATGGCCCCATAGAAAGGTATCTCTCTAGCTCTTTCTCCATCTCTCTCTCTCGCGCGAACACACATTTTACTGATTATGATGGTGTTTTATGATGAATGCAGCTTAAAAGCATAGAGAAGAAATTAACAATTCTTGAAGCAAGTTTAAGTTCAACAGATTGCGAAGTAAGGGTGCGCACTCAAGAAGAGATTGAGAGGCTAAGAACAAAAATGAATGATATCTATGCAGGAGTCTTCAAGTGAATGTCATAACATATATAAATTAGAGAGAGAGCCTTCTAGTGAAAGCAGTTTTCAAGTTTGGTTTTTATTTTGTTTTCTTTTATTTTTCCCTCACCAATTTTTCATCCTTATGTGGAGGGGTGTGATTCTTTTATTTCTGCGGTAAATTTGTGAAATGTTCATATGAGGCTGTACTTACTGATATGGAACACTCGCTTGATCAGATCACCTATTCCTCAATTCAGTCTTGCTTTCTTTGTCTACGTTACTTGATTTAACCATTGTCCTATGGTTATGGCTAGAGCTGAAGCCCTCATTGTTTAAAACTCTCAGCCATGCATTCCTTCCATGAAATTTTCATTCTTGCAACTTAACTTTCCCATGGCAAAATCCGATGCCCTCTGCTTATTTCATTCCGTGGTTTTTGTTCAACAATGGAAAAAACAGCCATGGATGATTCTTCTGCAAAATAAATAGCGTAAGTTTGAAATCATATTGTCGTTTCTCCTGTGTTTTGGCTTGTGATCTATGATAGAAATAGAGAAAATAAAAAATAAAATGGAAGACTGGAAAAAACAGCCATGGATAACTCTTCTGCAAAATAAATAGCGTTAGCTTGAAATCATATTGTCGTTTTTACTGTGTTTTGGCTTGTGAACTATGACAGAAATAGAGAAAACAAAAAATAAAATGGAAGACTGTAAAGAATGAAAACTTATCGTATTCTTCCCTTGCTGACAAACACTGCACAGTGCTCTATTACACAAGGTAGGAAACCAAAATATGCTCTGTAACAAACTAACAAAAACTAACAAAAAGGAAGAATAACAATAACAGAAAATATTCTTTTGTAACAGAAAATTATTCTTGAGCAGCTGATGGTTGTATATTGCTGATACACCCCTGCGAGCCGAATAGGTCTAGAAGAATAGTAAGGCTCAATCTGACAGAGGCAAATCTGAAAGTAGATAAGGGTTTTGTGAAAATATCAACTAGTTAATCCTTGCTTGAAAGAAATGAAAGTTGAAGAGCTTTGGCCTGAATTCGATCTCGTACAAAATGATAGTCAACATCGGCATGTTTGGTGCGAGAATGCATCACAGGATTCATGGATAGGTAAGTTGCTCCCAAATTATCACAATAAAGAGTTGGAGGTGCGGACAAGAAAATACCCAATTCAGATAAGAGAGATTGTAACCACAGTAACTCACAGGTTGCATGAGCAAGAGCCTTGTACTTGGCCTTTGTACTTGATCTGACTATAGTAGATTGCTTCTTTGAGCTCCATGAAACTAAGTTGCTTCCATAAAAGACACAAGCTTTCATTTATGTTTGAAAAGTAAGGTGTACTCTCAAGAGGGGGGTGAATTGGGTTTTTTAAATTTTCTTTGAAAACTCTTTGTTTTACAAGTTCTTTTAGTTAAGTGTTAATTCCAACCAACTTTCTGCTCCATGAAACTAAGTTGCTTCCATAAAACACAAAAACCTCTAGTTGATTTTCTATCATCTGGACACCCTACCCAGTCAGCATTGGTGTAGGCAGCCAAAGATGAAGTGGGAGAACTGCCAATGACATAAACATGGAGCATGCATGAACTGGCAAACACGATTGACAGAGAAAGCTAGCTCTGGCCTAGTGAAGAGTAAATACTGCAAGCAGCCCACTATACTATGATATAACGTAAAATCAGTCACAAAAGTGGAGTCAAAAGCAGACAACTTAGTGAAGGAAGAAATAAGGCTACTGACTGGCTTGCAGTTCAACATGTTTGTCTTTTTAAGCAAATCTAAAATATATTTTCATTGTGAAAGCATGAGCCCAATAGAGTTACGATGGCATTCAAGACCCAAGAAGTAATGTAAGTCCCCCAGATCCTTAAGTGGAAAATCAGTGCTCAAAACAAATATAAAGTGAGAAATCACGCTCTAATTGGAACCAATAATCACAATATCGTCTACATAGACAAGAAAGTACACAGTCACCGATTGATGACTATAAATGAATAAAGAGGCATCTGATTTTGAAACAACAAATCTCAATTCCAGCAGTTGAGAGTTAAGCCACGCATACCAGGTGCGGGGAGCTTGTTTAAGGTTGTATAGAGCTCAATCGATTTTGCAGACATAGTGGGGAAATTAAGGATGCACAAACTCAGGAGGTTGAGTCATGAAAACATGCTAATCAAGAGTACCATGTAAAAAGGCATTTTAAACATCCAACTGATGAATCGACCAACAAGAAGAATGTCACTCCTTGAACCCGAAAATGGGCCTCAGGGTGTGATTTAGTAACCTAACTTATCCCTGTATCATACAATCATCCATGATACTACAATATATAAGGGCCCGACCCCATAGGGCTCACGTATACCCTATCCACAATCACATACACAATATACGTAGTGAAATAGTTCAACCTATTAAATCACAACACCATACCAGAGTCTATACAAAACCAGGATCTAGTTCCATAATACAACACATATCCTCGGGTACCTACATAACCCAAAATGACAACCCGGCCAAAGATCAGTACTTACACAAGTACTTAGACAATGCTAACCAACAACCATGCTCCTAAAACGCTAGGATGCTAGTGTCAGCTACTCGAAGGTCTTGAAAAACATTTGTATGATAAGTGTGAGACACCTCTCAGTAAGGGAGAAACAGGTTATATTAGTGTGTGGCACATGAGTGTTATTTCAATAGTAAAACATAAACATTTCATAAGTTCATTATTTTCATTATACAGTTCAAGTATACATACGATACAAAGCAATACGATCTAGTGTTGTAACACTCTTTGGCCTAAGCCGGCCTGTCTAGTGGTATTTCACACCCTTTAGCTAAAGTTGGTGCCCTCGGTAACCTGGCATAGCATAAGCCCCCACAGTGTTGAACCGGTGCAAATATGGTATTCTCACACCCTTCGGTGTAAACCGACCTGTCTAGTGGTGTTGCACACTCTTCAACAAAATTCGGTGCCCTTGGTAACTTGGTATAGCATAAGCCCCCACAGCGTTGAATCGATGCAAATCTGGTGTTCTCACACCCTTTGGTATAAACCGGCCTATCTAGTGGTATTGCACACTCTTCGGCAAAAGTCGGATATGCAACGACTCAGAAAATTTTAACTATTTAAAATAATAAGAAGGATAGAAGAGATGGAAAAAGAAATTTTTAAAGGGTGTCAGCAAGGAATCGTCGACGAGAGTTCTACTTTGGCTCGTCGACGAAGGCATGTGTCTCATCGACAAGGAATTACCAAGAGGGGTTTTCATATGACTGAAATTCGTCGACGAGTTTCCTTTTTCGTCAACAAATGGTGTGCTTGGACTCGTCGATGAATCCTTGCCTATAAATAGCGAATTCTTTCATTTCAGCGCGAATTTTCTGCATGTGTCCTCTCTCTCTCTCTCTCTCTCTTTAGAAATTTGGCCCTACTACCTTCTCTCTACGATTTTGGGCCGGATTTATCTCAATTCGACGATCGGAAGCTACCACGAGACTCTTGGGAAGATTCTCTACAACATAGGTAGAGTATAATTTTGATTTTAGAGGCTTGGGAAACATCCCAAAATCAGGGTAAGTGAGTTATTTTGGAGTTTTCTTAATGAATATTGTTATTTGAAGCCTAAAAAGTATTAAATGGGTATTTTTATAAGATTTGAGTAAGTTGAAATTTTTGGAATACAGGGTCTCGTTTTGTTGATTTTAGGCCGAATCCCGAGGAGTAGGTAAGGAGAAATACTTTGTAAAGACCCAGAAATTTAAAAAAGATTAAAATAATTTAGAAAAAAATAATAAATAAAATAACAGATAAATAAATAAAAGGAATGACGTGGGAAAAGAGAAAAAAAATTAAAATTTAAAGAAATTAAATTAAATTGAGATAAATTAAATAATTAAATAATTTTTATTAAATAAAATATTTTTACATTAGATTTTAAAAAATAATAATTAAAATAAGATATATATATATATATATATATATATAAAAGTTAAAGTAATATATAATATATATATATATATATGAAGTACTGACAGAAGAGATAAGAAAGAAGAAAGAAGAAGAAAGAAGAAGAAGAAGAGTCAGCAGACGCGCCCTCTCTTTTCTTCTCTCAATTACTCGGTGAATTGGTAGCGGATCAAAAAATGGAAGGTGCCGTTGGAATCCTGGTTCCGCTGCCGACATTTCTACTGGAGCAAATTTTTCATGGGAACGGCTTAGGTACTACTCCTGGGGAAAGGTAATTTTTCCCCATTTTCTTAATTTCTCTATTAATATGTGGTTAAATCGACGAACGGACACCACCACGGGGTCCTAGTCATCGTCACCGTCATTTTGACGTAGGTAATTTGTCAATTGGGGTTTTCTAGACCCTACTCCAAAGTGAGAGTGCGATTTAGGAAATTTGGCAATTTGGCTAAATTTAAGGGTTTTATTATTTATTTAGGAATTATAGCCCTAGGAAGTATTAAATTAATATTTTATTCATGAATAATTTATTGGAACTAGGAATTTAATTTCAGGGTCCGGGTGAGCGCCGCAGGTATTTTTCGGAGTCCCTATTGGCGTAGTTCAAGAAACCAGGTAAGGGGAAAAATATATATTAAATCAGAATTTTTATGAATTTAATGAAAAAATAAATTGTGTTATATGTACGTGTATATGTTTCGATATGGGTAAAATGCCAACTATTTAAATTATATTTTTTTTAAGTTTAGGGCTGTTTATTAGATATGTATATGCAAAAATGAATTGATGAAAGCGGGAAATATTTTCAGGATAATTAAGTAAGAAAGGAAAGGTATTTTTAATATATAAATATTAAATATTGGTTGGCTTATTTTACAGGCAGTGTATAAATTTTACTATTAAATTGTGTGGCATGAGAATCTGTGCAAATATATGTTAAATGTATGAGATGCAGGCTAAGTAAGTAAAACCATGAAAATAAAATATGATATAGACAATGTTGCCTGTGTGTGTTAATGCAACCATGTAAACAGCTAAAAGATGCTGGGTAAACAGCTGAAAGATGTTGGGTAAAACAGCTAAAAGTAGCTAGGTAAATGTGTCACAGCTGAAAGTGGCTGGGTAAATGTGTCACAGCTAAAAGTGGCTGGGTAAATGTGTCGCAGCTGAAAGTGGCTGGGTAAATGTGTCACAGCTGAAAGTGGCTGGGTAAATGTGAAACAGCTGAAAGTGGCTAGGTAAATGTATAACAGCTGAAAGATGTTGGGTAAAACAGCTGAAAGATGTTGGGTAAAACAGCTGAAAGATGCTGGATAAAACAGCTGAAAGATGTTGGGTATGAAATGAAATGAAATGAAAAGGGACATGAATGAAATGGAAATGAAATGTGCAATGTGAACAATGTAAAATGGGAAAGAGTCACTTAAAGTGAAATGCAATGTAATGTTAAGCCATGAATATAAACAAATGTGTATGATTAAATAATGATAAAAAGAATGATGTATTATGATATTAGAAGTATGTATGTACATAGAACATGTTACGATTGGGCAAGGTGTACCTTTCACCTAAGGGCTTGCTGAGTAAGGCGAGTGCCCTAGTAGCTTCAGATGTGGCAGTAGCTGCATAACGCGCTAGGGTAGAGGGAACCTACTAGTATGGGCGGGTAGAATTCCCTATCCTTAGGGCCTTTGCCGGTAAACTATTGTTAAATGCGTGAGTACGAGATTAATTTATTACTTGAGGGCTTACTGAGAAAGGTGAGTGCCCTGGTATGCTTAAATTGTGACCTTCGAGTTGCCAAATGTATCAGAGCAGAGGGGTGCTACTTGTATGGGCGGGTAATCACCCCTATCCTCGGGAAATCTCGTGGGTTAAACATTCGCATGTGTTTGATTAGGATCAGGGAATGCTTTTGAAAATTATGTTAAGGATTTTCAAATGTTAAATATTATGTTATATATAAACTCATGTTGGCTACACACTGCTTTAATATATGGTTTCTTCCCTTACTGAGATGTGTCTCACCCGAATATGAATGTATTTTTTTTTTTTCAGGATTTCCTCAAGATCGAGCTTTGAGAGCTCGAGGTTTTTATAGCATTATTGGGGAATATAAAAGAAAATGGTATATTTCTATGTTAATTTTGAGATGTACAAAATTTATGTTTTACGTCCTTATATTTTAAGTCTGTGGAGAAAAGAAAGTTGTGAACATAGTGGATAATGTTTTGGAGACATATATATAATTGAATACTGGTGGATGATTAATTTATTATGGTTGGTAGTTAGAATTAGTAAACTCTGGTATTATGTTATATGGAGATTATGATCATATTTTCCGCTGCATATGTTTTGGAATATGATTTATGAGGATATGATCAGGCATAACGCGCCGGACCCGGGTTTAAGGGTTTGGGGCGTTTCATACTTTATAATAGAATTTTACTAATTTTTAACTAGATAATTTTTGGATATAAAATTTTATATATTTAGGTAAATTATACTGAATGGTGCAGGAAATGAAAATATGGTTTTGATTATATATATTATATTGGGAAAAATCGTATGGCATGAAACCAACTCTAATAATTAAATGGTTGTGAGTACTTTGGAATAATGAATCATTGTAATTGCGAATATTATTAGGTTGCGAATTCTGGTTGGTTGAAAATATTGGTTGATTATGTGTACTGTAGTACTTGTGTGGATGTGTTTGAATGGTCAACTTTGTTATTGATTTGTGTTGTGATTTATGTAAATTGCGATATAACGTTGGTAGTGGTATGAGGAGACCGTTATATCGTACCTGGTATAACCGTCATATAACGTTGGCAGTGGTATGAGGAGGTCATTATATGAGCGTTTATATTGGGGGGGTAAACATTGGCAGTGGTATGAAGAGTTTGTTTACCTATTTACCATGAACAGGGTGGTTTGTGCTGTAATCTGTGTGTCGGTTTGTCCTATGGGGACGATGAAACCTGTGTGATTGATAGTTCTATGTGGGTCAGTCCTGTGTGGACATGTATGCTATATGGTTGATATTCCTGTGTGGACCAGTCTTGTGTGGACATGTATGCTATATGTTTGATAGTCCCGTGTGGACACGTATTTTATATGGATTTGAGTCATGTGTGGACGTTGTATTCTATATGGATATGGACCCTGTGTGGGTGAGAATGCGGAATGTGTAAATCCTATGTGGATTGATTGTGTTAGATGTGTACGTGTGGAACTTTGTGAAACAATTATTATTGGTTGTGTGTGACTTTAATTACTTAAGTATTTATGGTAAAGTAGGATACTCTGCCCGAGAGCTTGTTGAGGAAAGCGAGTACTCTGGTAATTATTTATGGATACCAGGGTAGAGGGAAGCCACTTGTATGGATGGGTAACCTTCCTTATTCTCTGAAACTTTACTTGGATACATAACTCGAGGCCTTATTGAGAAAGGTGAGTGCCCTAGTGTTAGCACTAAAGCAAAGGGAATCTATTTGTAATGGCGGGTAGATTTCCCTATTCTCGGGAATTACCAATAAAAAGAATAATTATGCATATGGGCATATGATTTGGTGACATAGAAGTTGACAATGGTGTGGTTATGGATGCGTTTTATTAACTGTTATGAGTGGTGAAATATGGTTATATATGTATTTTGTAATTATATTAAACACTTCAGCCACACGTTGTTGTAAATTCTTTCTTCCTTACTGAGAGGTGTCTCACCTCGATGAATATTTAATCTTTTCAGTTCTTCCAAGTGATCGAGCTTAAATAGCTCCAAGGCAGGGTTAGTTTTTGTGAGTGGATATCAAAACAAATATGTATTTTGAAACGACCTGATTTTCCATGCCATATTTTTTACATATAAATATAATTGTGAAATTTCACTACTCTGATAAATCAAACCCTTATTAGGATCCAAATATGACCCATGAGAATCTGAAACACCACAAACAACCTAAGCAACGAGAAACTAATTTCATAAAACCATAACCATATATATACAATACCAGAGTGTCAGAATATTTTCCAAAATATACAACCACAACTATTCCCAAAGATACCTTCAACTGAAATCATGGCAACACAAAAACAACCTCCCAAAAAGCTTACCCTATAAATAGGGCAATACTGTAGTCCCCTCTATTTGCGAGTCTGATCTGCTCACCTAGTTGGATCACCTGAAAATTGTTAAATCACTGGGCTGAGACAACGCTCAGTAAGAAGAAATATGCTATTGTGAGTGTGTGGCAAATGAATTACATATTGTGAAATCTGATTTAGAAATACCATAGATAACTGAATCTGAGAAATCATGTATAAATGACGTATTGTATATCTTATACCTACGTTACTAAACATAATTGTCTTTATGCATTTTCTATTCATAATACTTCTAATATTCATAGATACGTCTATTGATTCTGTAAATCCGATTATACATATAATAACTGAGAAAATCTCCCTGAATGGATAACTGTATGTCATGATTTAACTCCTCATGACTGGGTTGTGTGGCCCGTAGGCAGGACCTATCATAGGCTGGCCTACCAGGATAAGTTACTATGCTCTGAAATTATGATTGGCTCCTCAACCCTAACTTACGAGGAGCCTGTCCACTACATAGGCACGATCAACTATTGTAAATCCACATACTATCTGAGTTTTGTGGTTGCACTCTGAACTGTAAATAGTTACGGTACCGTGCTCTGTAAATTGCTTTATGGTCTATTAGGGTCTGATAATATATAATACATTTATATATAAAATCTATCTGTTTTACCATGATTCTGTATCAATTGTATTAACCATGACGCTGTAATAAACTGTATTTCTATATCAACTATATTTCTGTATGTCATGGTTCTGTAAAACTGTATAATCATGGTACTATGAAAACTGTAAAAACATATTCCTGTCTATATGTACTGTAAATCATGATCCTGAATATACTGTAAAAACATCTTTCTGTATATATTTGGTAAATCATGATTCTGTAAATACTATGTAGCCTTAGCTTTGTAATAAACTGTATAATATGCATATCTTGATTCTGTAGAAACTATTTAACCGTAGTTCTGTAAAATTTGTGTAGAATTTTTTACTATATCTATATTCTCATGCCACACAATATTTAAAAACTCATTAAACATGATTTATAAAACTGTATAATTTCCTACTCTGAAAACCCATAAATATATACTATATTTTACTAGTAAAAAATCTCTATTTAAATTGGCATAGCATATTTCTCTTATCTAACTACTAGAAAGCCCCTAGTATGACTAGTCCTATACATACAGGGTTCCCCATTAAACACCCTGAAAACAACATCTCCCAGAACAAAATTTCAATATTTCTCTATGTACTACATTTCTTATAACTATGGTAAAACCAAATATTGAATAAAAGGTCTTACCTTGAATTTGTCTTGAAATCCAAGGCAGCCCCACCAACGATCCACTCTAGCAGACTTGAAGAGAACTTCCCCAGGAGTGTCATGGTGGCCTCGGATTGTCGAACCGGCAAGAATCCGATCCGAAAACTTAGAGAGAAGATAGGAGAGACGAAGAGGAGAGAGAAGATGGGTTTTGTGCGTAGCTGAAAATCAAGTTTAGGCACACTGGCCTTCGTCAACGAGCCACGTCACTTCATTGACGAGGTCAACAAGGAAGTTCATCGATGAATGCGCATTCCTTGTTGATGAAATTCAGAGCTGAAAATAGCCTCTCAGTATCTTCTTGTCGATAAGACACGTGTCCCCATCGACGAACCCCTCAAGCGCACTCATCGACGAACATCTTGTGTTCGTCGACGAGACCCTGTTTAATTTCCAATTTTAATTCCTTTTTTCTCTCCTTCTCCTATTATTAAATTTTGAAAATTATCCAAGTCTCTACATTTTCCCCTCTTTATAAAATTTCATCCTCAAAATTTACTGTTTGTACCATACACTATTCTCTGAAGAAAATTTTTCTACTTATTTTATTACTTATCCTCACTTATGGCAGAGGAATATCGTGGTTACATAAGTAGTTTTGGGAGATTACAATTATACCCATAAAAGAAAAATTCTCCCAAAACCAAAAACACTACCTATCCTATACTCTACATTACCATAACACCATACTAAATAAAATAAAATTAAAATTACTTTAATTTACAAATTATTGCTATATCCCACTAAATAAATGTGGGTATTTCTGTCAAATTTCATCCTCAAGCTCCCAAGAAGCTTCTTCTTCCGCATGATTCCTCCACTGAACTTTTACTAGTGATATTTTCTTACTGCACAATTCCTGTTCCTTTCTATCCAAGATTTGCATTGGAGCTTCCTCATATGCTAGAGCATCACTGAATTCTAATTTTGCATAACTGATAATATGGGAAGGATCTGAGACATATTTTCTTAACATAAAAATATGAAATATGTCATATATTTTGGATAAAGTTGGTGGTAAAGCTAGCCGATAGGCAACCGACCCAATTTTCTCAAGTATCTCAAATGGGCCAATAAACCTAAAGCTCAACTTACCTTTCTTCCTAAACCTCATGACTCCCTTCAGTGGTGCTATTTTCAGGAACACATGGACACCCACTTCAAATTCCAATTCTCGACGGCGAGTATCTGTGTAGCTTTTCTACTGACTATGTGTTGCACTGATTTTATCTCGGATAAGTCAGACTTTATCGTATGCCTGCTGCACTATTTCTAGCCCCAAAACTTTCCTCTCACCTAACTCACTCCAATATAAAGGAGAACAGCACCTCCTACCATAAAGTGCTTCATAAGGTGTCATGCCTATGCTAACCTGATAACTGTTGTTGTAGGAAAACTCCACCAGTGGCAAATACTAGGTCCAACTAACCCCAAAATCCAATATACATGCTCGTAACATATCGTCAAGTACCTGAATTGTTCTCTCTGTCTGACCATCTGTCCGAGGATAGAAAGCGGTGCTGAAAACTAACTGAGACCCCAAAGCCTCCTACATGCTCTTCCAAAACTGTTATGTAAAGTGTGGATTACGGTCTAATACTATAGATACCGGTACTCCATGGGGTTGAACAATCTGCTGAACGTATATCTCTGCCAATTTGTTCATAGGGTGTAGAAAAATGAGTTGTTTTCGTCCGCTGATCAATAACTACCCAGATGGCATTCTGACCATGCGGTGCTGGCGGTAGCCCAGTAACAAAATCCATAGATGTGTGGTCCTACTTCCATTCAGGGATGTAAAGTGGCTACAACTATCCAGCCGGCCTCTAGTGCTCAGCCTTAACCTGCTGATACGTCAAGCACTGCTGCACAAATTCTGCAATCTCCCTTTTCATGCCACTCCACTAAAAATACTCTCGTAAATTCCTATACATTTTAGTACTACCAAGATGAACCATGTATAGAGATCTATGAGCCTCCTCTAGAATTGTTCTCCTAATATCATCATCTGCAGACACACACAGTCTGGTGCAAAACCTCAGAGCCCCATCATCAAAAATGCTGAATTCCTCCCCTTGAACATCTTGTACTCTAACTTTTACCTCTGCTAATCCTAGGTCATCCCCCTTAGCAACTTTAATTTTTTCATAGGCTACATAACAAGGCTAGCAATAAATATCTGAGGATCATCCTCCTCTAACTCCACGTCGAGTCTTTCCAAGTCCATCTGAAGTGGGTGCTGAATTACTACTGCTAACTGCATAGTACCCTATGATTTACAACTCAGGGCATCAACCACCACATTTGCTTTATCTAGGTGGTAATTGATGGTGCAATCGTAATCTTTGATAAGTTCTAACCATCTCCTTTGCTGCATATTCAACTCTTTTTATGTAAAGAAATACTTTAAACCTTTATGGTCAAAAAATATTTCATATCTCTCACCATACAAGTAATGCCTCCAAATTTTTAGTGTGTGTACCACTGCATCCAATTCCAGATTGTGAGTAAGGTAATTCTTTTCATACTCTTTCAACTGCCTGGAAGCATATGCTACAACCCTACCATGCTGCATCAATACACAGCCGAGCCCCTTCAAAGATGCGTCACTGTAAATCACATAACCATCACCTCCTGATGGAATCGTCAGTACTGGTGCAGTGACGAGCCACTGCTTTAATTCCTAAAAACTCTTATCGCATTCATTATCCCATGCAAATCTAGAATTTTTCCTGGTCAAACACGTGAGAGGCCCTGATAAAGCTAAAAACCCTTTAACAAATCGACAGTAATAACCTGTCAGTCCTAAGAAACTTCTGATTTCCTAATTCATCACCGCATCAATTTTACTAGGATCCATAGAAATACCATCCCCTAAGATCACATGACCCAAAAACGACACTTTCTCTAGCCAAAATTCACATTTACTAAACTTGGCATACAACTTCTTTTCCCTAAGCGTCTGTAGTACCTGTCTCAAGTCTGCCTCATGATCCTCAAAACTCCTCGAGTAAACCAGTATATCATCAATAAAAACTATAACAAATTGGTCTAAATACTGGTGAAAGACGCTATTCATCAAGTCCATGAGCACACCTGGGGCATTTGTCGGACCAAATGGCATAACGAAAAATTCATAGTGCCCATACCTGGTCCTGAAGGCTGTCTTCGAGAGTTCCCAAGGTTAGGGTAGGGTACTGGCCCATACACTCTACTATCCCTCCACACGGTACTCAACCCTGTGACCTTGCCCATTTTAGTTTTTAAATCATGTATATGAATATTTAGAACAACGAACAGCTTTGAAATGTCATAATATGCCTATTTAGCTCATGGCATAGGTTGTGCACTGATAACTCTGACATGCCCTGTTTGTGCAAGCACTATCAAGCATCTATTATATAATCTGACTACTCCACCTAGTCCATTATTTCGCCAGTGGTCCCAATACTCTTGCAAGCCAACTATCTCTATACCCACACTGATTCACATATGTGGTTGCACTGTACTTTACTAGCAACGGAACCGCGCCTTTAGAAACTGGAGTATCTTTCAACTCTTTTAATCTGAAATATCTTTCAACTCCTTTAGTAACAAATTTTGGTCTCATTTATCATATATACAATTTACAATGAAAACATAATAACCTGTACATTTCTAGTATTTTCACAATTTCATTAATAAACTAAACAAGCATTCTTTCTTTCTTTCAAACTGAGGTATCAACTGGCACATGTACTCTCGGTTTGCCCCTTTTTACATATAAAGCTTGGTATTTAATCGACACCTATTTTTCACAATTTCAAATAGTATAATGGAACTTTAGTTCTTATAGTTCATAACTGTATATACCAATGCATTATAAGTCCATTTAACAGCATATATCACGTTCGTTTCGTCAAAAATTTCTTTAAGGAGTAATCGGTTCAAAAAGTCATTTAAATGAGGGTTCAAGCATCTCCTACTACTAGCTTAAAGCAACTAGGTAAGTTTTTAAAATGTTTGGAGATCATATGCAAAAATTCCTAAATTTACCAAAACCGTAAAAATAATTAAACCGACACTTTTACCCAGTAGAATTTTGCAAACGAATAATCATAACGTACATAATAGTATAGACTACAGTTTTATCGGTTTACTTTTCAAAATAAACTGATGTAAACAAATTCCCTTACCTTAAAACCTAAAATTGAAACACGAACGAATCGATCCAGAACAACAACTTGGGGTCCCCAAAACCTAAAAACCGAAGAACAATACTTCAATATAATTTCCTATACTATCGATCTACTGAACCGAAACTGAATTTAGACCCTTACCTTGATTTTAGGGAAAATCCCGAAATTCCACAAACGAAGATTCGTTCCACAATAAACGTAGAGATTCTCCTCCTGATCCACGTGGTAACGACGGATCGTGGATTCCAGCAATGGACAACGTGAAATCCTAGAGGGAGAGAGGCTTGGTTCGAGTTCTAGAGAGAGAGAGAGAGAGAGAGAGAGAGAGAGAGAGAGAATGAGAGTTTATAAAATAAAACCTAACTTAGCATTTAAGTAATCAAAATAAATATCTCTTCCAAGATATTTATAAATAAATATCTCAAAATATCTTCTCCAAAATATCTCCTCCAAAATATCTCTTTATTTATTTATTTTTTTGGGTCAGTTTACTACAATATATATATATATATATATATATATATATATATATATATATATGATATATTTCTTTACATATAAATATCTATATCGGTGATCAATTCAATTTAAAAATTTTTTCAATTAACTAAATTAACCAAAGTTGTAAATGTAAATATATATATATATATATATATATATATACATATATGTAAATTGGAAATGCTTCATAATTTTAGTTAATTGAATTAATTAAAATAAAATTCAGTCTGGGAAGGCTTCAGGTGTAACGACCCGCCTATTTTGTTATATAAAAAATTTTTTAACATAACCACATATATAATAACTCTAATATCCTACCTAAACTAATATAGTCATGATCAACTCGGACCCATGGGCGCTGAGAATATACCTGTCATACATCTCTGATACCTAAGTAGTGGAAAACATAAATTACATACATGTCATACAACATCGGACACAATACCAGAATTCTACTGAACTTGTCATATATGTACAATCATCCACAAAAGGACCACAAAGTACCCTAGGGTCATATCCCAAAAAACATTCTGATCCTACTCAACTACTTACCCTTCAGATAGAGTAGTTCAATCAACCTCTACTACTGTGGAGCTCTATCCGCCTTTCTAACTGGATTTCCTGAAATGTTTGTAATGTTGGAGTGAGACACCTCTTAATAAGGGAGATAAACTAATATCAGTGTGTGGCAACATAAGTATTATCATGCTTAAACATGAACTATACATAATATGCATATCTGATAAAAACTAGCTGTATAAACTCTGAGCAAAACATGATTCATCATATCATCATAAATTTCATAATAAATATCATACTAATTTTTGTAATCATGTAAAACATCTTCTATAATTTTACAATACTGAAATAATACCTAGGATGGATAGTTAGCTAATGTCATGTCTTACCCTCCACATGACAGGTTGTGCGGCCCGAAGGTGGGACCTAACAATGGTTAGCCAACCACGCTAAGTCAACATAAATTTATAAGTATGATGGGCTTGTCCTACTTGTTTCAAATTATCAGGGGAACATCTGCACTACACTGAAGCCACATCGACTGCCATCTCCCACACTCTATCTAAAATGTGTGGTAGCACTAACATAAACTTGAACTTATACGTATAGTTACGGTACCGTGCTCTGAAATACTTAACTAAGTCATCCTGATTCTAATAACATTTAGTACCTTTCATATTTCTGATACATAACTGTTTCGTATTTCTAAGTAATATCTGACATGATCATATTTTCATAAATTCTAACATATTATACATAATTACAACATCTATGCTAATCGTAAATCATGGCATCTACGCCGGCCATATTATAACATATAAATCACAACATCTACGCCGGCCATATCATAACTCACTAAACATGAATTTTCTACATTGTTTAACATAATATTTTAAACCATAGTTTTCGTACTCCTTTCATGGTTTTTCTGAAAACTATCGTAACATGCTTATTTTGGGAAAATCATATCATTTTGGTATAACATAATTTTCATGGAAATCTATACTCATGCCACACAAATATGAATAATATTCTAAACATAAAATCTGATTTGAAATCATATTTTCTAGATAAAATGTATTAAATCTATTTTCCTATTCAACAGCGGTATTTTCAAACCCTGTACTATACATATATAATTTTTGAAAATAAATGTTGGATATTCATAAATAATTTCATGAAAAATGCTAATTTAATTTATCCCTTTACCTGACTTACTGAGAAGCCCACAAATATAAACAAACCTACTCCTGTGTGTTCCCAGTTCAACACCCTGAAATTCACATTTCTCAACAAATCGACATATATCAGTATAACACCTTCCAGCACATTCCCCTCAGTCCAGAAATACCCAATAACTTATAAAACTTAAAATAACCAACTTACCCAAATTTTGGGATGGTGCCCAAATACTCCAAATCCAAATTCTGATCCAGTAATATTGTAGAGAATCTTCTCAGGAGTAATGTGGCGGCTTTCGATCATCGAACCGGTGAGAATTGAAGCTGAAATCCTAGAAAGAAGTCAGAGAGACAAATTTTAGAGATAGAGAGAGAGAGAGAGAGAGAGAGAGAGAGAGAGAGAGAGAGAGAGAGAGAGAGAGAGAGAGAGAGAGAGAGAGTTTTGCATATAGGTTTTCTCGCTGAAATTTGATTTGAACATATTTATAGAGTGTTGTCCACATGGCCTTGTCAACAAGTCGTGTCTCCTCATCGACAAGTCCAAGAAAAAATTTCATCGACAAAGACTATGGGTTCATTGATGAGCTCACATGCCCTCAATCCTGCTTTCGGTTTCTCTTCATCGACGAGACACGTGTCCTCATTGACATTCCCAAGAGGCCACTCATCGACGAATATTCTGTACTTGTCAACGAGTCCCTGCTGAGCCCCCTTGGAAAAATCTTTTTTCTCTTTTTTCCTTTATTATTTAATTTCTATATTTCTCCAGGTCTCTACATCAGGTATACCCTTTGTTTCGATTCAGTTCATTAATGGATATAGTTAACCAAAATCTTTCGATGGATTTGATTAATTCATTGAATTAACCATACCAACTGACTGCACAGTCCTAGCTAGGGAGTCTTCAAGAGTAACTTGATATACATGTGTGAGTACCAACTTGACTTAAAAAGTTAACCCACTATGTCTTGCTTCCAATTGTGTTTATAAACACTCATCATCTACTTCATTGAATGATTTACAAATCACAAGTGAAATTCTTGAACATAAATAATTCTTGCATAGGAGAAGACGTAGAAATTAGAAAATGGGTTTAAGGGCAACAACCCAATTTACCAACATTTCGAAAATCGAGTTCATTTGATGCGACCTGTGTTCTGATGAATAATTTTAGAAGCATATCATATATAAGCATATATGAAATTATTAGGTATGTAAAGTGTACTATAATGACCCGAAGAATAATGGTATTTAAATAATAAAGAGGGAGGAAAATGGAAACAGTAATAGAAAGAGGTAGCCGACTTCGTTGACGAACGCTTCGCATTCATCGATGACGTTGCACTTTCGATGTAATAACCCAAGAATTTCCTTAGGGCCTCGTAGATGAATACAGGGAATTCGTCGACGAGGGTACATAAGGACCTCGTCGACGAGGAAGCATTTCGTTGACGAGAAAATATCGAGCGGTTCTTTTTCGAATTCTGAATTTCGTCGACGAGGAGACGGTATTCATCGACGAACCTCCTTCGATACCTCATTGACGAGATGACATGGCTTGTCAAAGAAGGCCGTAGTATAAATAGCCCTAAACTTGGTTTAATCAAAAAAATTCAACGCAAACCTTCCTCTCTCTCTCTCTCTCTCTCTCTCTCTCTCTCTCTCTCTCTCTCCTACGGTACCTCCTCCATCTCTTTTCGATTTCGGCCCCATTGTTCACCGAATCAACGATCTGAGGCCACCACGACGCTTCTGATAGAGTTCTCTTCAAGTCTACTAGGGTAGATCGTTAGTAGGATCGAGTCAAATTTCATGCCAAAATCAGGGTAAGGCCTTTTATTCAGTTTTTGGCTTTCTAGAAGTTGCAAGAAATGATGGAGGCAAAGGAATAATGAAATTTTGTTCTGATGAATGTTGTTTTCAGGGTGTTGAGTAGGAAGCCCTGTGGGTGTTGGACCAGTATACAATAAGGGCTTTTTAATAGTCAAGTAAAGGAAACATGCTATGCTAGGATACTTTATTATGATTACAGTACAAAATATAGGTTGTTATCAAATTATTATTCAAATTATATAGACGATTTTTGAGCCTGATTATGATAGTATTTATTAGTGTGGCGTGAGTTGACTAGAATACAGTACCGTATTTATACAAACCATGAATACCATGCTTACAGTTTATGAATAGAAATACCATGATATTTACACGCTTATAAAATAAAGGACTTTCAGTATACAGCATACTCAGAAAAATATATTTTTAGTAATTTCAGAAAAATCAGTTTTTTAGTACTAGAACGCCCCAATATTTAGTTATACAGATAACAATTCAGTTATACAGAAATTAGATTTTTAGTCAGTTAATTTAAAATTTCAGATAAATTCTATAGGGTTATGGTTATTTCAGAAATCATGGTAAAACAGTATGTTAAAGATATAAGCTACCTATATAGTATCAAACCCTGATAGATCAGATTCAGCAGAGCACGGTACCGTAGCTACAAATATTCAGTTCAGAGTGCAACCACTTTACTTAGATAGTAAGTGGTATGAGGTCAATCGTACCCACGTCAGGACAAGCTCGCCATCAGATATGGATTAAGGGGGCCGATCAGACTGTCAGAGTTCAGTTGACTTACCTAGTCGGCCAGCCAGGATAGGTCTCGCCTTCGGGCTGCACAACCTTGTCATAAGGAGTTAAATCATGACATACAACCATCCAGGGAAATTTTCTCAAATATTACAAGTATATGTAGATTTCTAGAAAATGTAGTAGTATTATAATAAGTAAATTTATATAGTTTTAATGTATGTTATTTATACCAACATTTACAATTTCAGATACACATGATATTATTTTTTTTAAATCAGATTATTTATATAGAAATATAACTCAGTAATCACACACTAGTAATAACATGTTTCGTCTTACTGAGTGTTGTCTCATCCTAGTGTTGAATTATTTTTCAGGTGAATCAGCTAGGTGAGCGGATCAGGCTCACAAGTAGAGGGGCTGTTAGGCTGCCCTGTTGAGGGTGAGTAGTGTTTTTGGGTAGTATTTTTGTATGCTCTGACTTCAGTAGAGAATAGTTTTGAGGAGAACAGTGTTACATGTATAAAATATGGGATAATTTTCACACTCTAGTATTGTAATTTATGTGGTTGTGTTTATGCAAGTGGCTTTCCGCTGTTTAGGTTAATGTTTGATATTAAAATTGGGGAAAGATTTTATTTTTATTAGCAGGTCGTTACAATTTGGTATCAGAGCCTAGGTTGTTAGGTTTTGTAGACTTTAGAGTACATCGGAAGCAATACTAGAGTATAGGGAAGAATTTGAGGTTTGTTCTGTATCTGGGTACAAGATTTCTATGATGGTTTCTGTGTTTTTCCTAGGATGACGATTTTAGGAAAACCATAGTAAACTATTGTTGGGTCGTGTGTCTGGGCTACAGGATCCGATTTTGAATTTAGAATAGGAAGGGTAGTAGAATGTGAATATGGGATTTAAGTTGAAGGAGATAGAAATAGGTTGTATAGAAAATAAGGTTCTTAAATTGTGCTTTCTTGTTTTTTCAAGATGGATCCAAGAAGTAGCGGTACGAATGCTGGAAGTGATGGAGCAGGACCTTCCAGTATGGGAGGTGCCGATACTGATGTCTTTTTGTGCAGCTTCACCCAGCAGGTGATGGCCGAGATAGCTAGGAGCTTTGAGGAGCGTGGCTGTTCGATAGAGTAGTTTATGCGGATGAAGCCCCCATCCTTTGCTAGAGGAGATGACTCAATTATAGCTGAGAACTGGGTCCAGGATATTGAAGAGACATTGGTGGTGCTTCCTTGTTCGGATGAGCAGAAGGTAGTATTTGCAACATTTAAACTAACAAGGGAGGCGAAGCGTTGGTGGAGGTCAGCGCAACTGATTGAGGAGCAGAGGCTAATTCCAGTACCAGTGACATAGGACCAATTCAAGAAACTGTTCTTTGAGTGATATTTTCCTTCTGTCGTTTAGAGCGCGAAGGCAGCAGAGTTTATGCATCTGGTATAGGGGCAGATAACTGTATCCTAGTATGCAGCTTGGTTTATCGAGTTGTCACATTTTGCTCCACATCTAGCACCTGATGAAGAGAAAAAGGTTAGGAAGTTTGAAGAGGAATTGAGGTAGAACTTGTTTGAGCAGGTGATTAACTTTAGAGCTCAGACATTTTTGGAGGTTGTAGACAGAGTTGCGATCATTGAGAGTGGTATTCAGAGGGGTTTAGTAGCGTAGAGTCAAAGGAAGAGGCTAGCGCCTCAGGGTTACCAGGTTGTCTCTAGTAGGGGTCCATGGAGAGGAGGTTGTGATAGAGGAGATCAGAGGCAAACGGAAGGACATCAGGAGTACTAGGGTATGCAGACCTTCCTAATGTGCTTGACATGCAGGAGACGTCATTCGAGGGAGTGCCTGGTAGGGAGAGGTGTATGTTACTATTGTGGGAGACCCGGCCATATGGCACGTGCATGCCCAGGGCTGCAGGACCAGGTTCCAGCTCCTAGGCCCTATCGAGGAGGATATCAGGTGCCTCGTGGAGGTCAACAAAGGAATGTAGCCCTAGCGTGAGTTTACGCTCTGATGCCGGGTGATGCTAAGGTTGCCACGGATGTGGTGACCGGTACATTTACTATTTTATCATATCCAGTTATTGTTCTATTTGATTCAGGTGCTACTCATTCTTTTATCTTTGCATCTTACGTTAAATTATCTAGAAGTGAAACCCAGTCATTAAATATGGCATTGTCAGTAGTTACACCATCAGGGTCAGTGATGGGATGTCAAAGGGTACTTAGAGGCCATCCAATAGAAATTCAGGGGAGAGTATTACCAGTTGATTTGATTGTTATGGATATATGTGGGTTTGATGTAATACTGGGTATGGACTGGTTGGCTGCTAATCACGCCAGCATTGATCGTTGTCAGAAAGAAGTAATTTTTAGACACCCTGGTGAACAGGAATTCAAATTCGTTAGTTCACAGGTACGTGCTCCACTGCAGCTGGTGTCAGCCGTGTAGGCAAGTAGATTACTCCTAGACGGAGGTCACGAGCTTGTGGCATTTGTAAAGGAAGTGTTAGAAAATGAATCGAAGCTTGACAGTACCCCTAGTAGTACGGGAATTCCCAGATGTCTTTCTAGAAGAGCTACCTGGGTTGCCTCCTGTGCGCGAGGTGGATTTTTCTATAGATTTACCTCCAGGGACCGTACCGATCTCTAAGGTTCCCTACCGTATGGCTCCAGCTGAATTGGGAGAATTAAAGGAGCAGTTGCAGGACTTGTTGAACAGGGGGTTTATACGACACAGTGTATCGCCATGGGGAGCTCCAGTTTTATTCGTAAAAAAGAAATACGAGTCTATGAGGATGTATATCAATTACAGGGAAATAAATAAGGTTACTATTAAGAATAAATATCCTCTACCCCATATAGACGTTCTGTTTGATTGGTTCCAGGGTACACGGGTGTATTCTAAAATCGACCTCAGATCAGGTTATCATCAAGTAAGGGTAAAGGCAGAGGATGTTGCAAAGACAACCTTCACGACCAGGTATGGGCATTATGAATTCCTCATTATGCCTTTTGGTCTGACAAATGCCCCAGCTATTTTCATGGACTTGATGAATAGGGTCTTTCACCAGTATCTCAATTAATTTATGGTGGTTTTTATTGATGATATACTAGTTTATTCGAGGAGTTTTGAAGATCATGAGGTGTATTTGAGGCAGGTTCTACAAACACTTAGAGAGGAAAAGCTTTACGCCAAGTTTAGTAAGTGTGAGTTCTAGCTTGAGGAGGTTACATTTTTGGGCCATGTGATCTTAGGAGTTGATATTTCAATAGATCTCAAGAAGATTGATGTGGTGGTGAATTGGGCCAGGCTGAGGAATGTGCAGGAAGTCAGGAGTTTCTTGGGGCTGGCAGGTTATTACCGTCGATTTATTGAGGGGTTTTCAGATTTATTAAGACCTCTCACGCGTTTGACCCGAAAAAATGCCAAATTTGTGTGGGATGAAGCATGCGAACAGAGTTTTCAAGAATTAAAGCAGCGGCTCGTTATTGCACCAGTTCTGACGATTCCATCAGGAGGTGATAGGTATGTGATTTACAGTGATGCGTCTTTGAAAGGGCTCAATTGTATACTGATGCAACATGGTAGGATGGTAGCATATGCTTCTAGGCAGTTGAAAGAATGTGAAAAGAACTACCCTACTCACGATCTAGGATTGGTTGCGGTTGTGCACGTACTGAAGATTTGAAGACATTACTTATATGGTGAGAGGTGTGAAATATTTTCTGATCATAAGAGCCTAAAGTATTTCTTTACGCAGAAAGAATTGAATATGCGGCAAAGGAGGTGGTTAGAACTCATCAAGGATTACGATTGACCCATTAGTTACCACCCAGGTAAAGCCAATGTGGTGGCTGATGCTTCGATCTGTAAATCAGAGGATACAGCACAGCTAGCAGCAATAGTTCAGCACTCAATTCTGATGGACTTGGAAAGGCTCGACGTGGAACTAGTAGCGGATGATCCTCGGGCGTTCATGGCCAGTCTGGTTGTATGGCCTACACTTTATGAAAGGATTAAAGCTGCTCAAAGGGATGATCCAGAATTAGTGAAAGTGATGGCCAAAATACAGGATGGTTAGGGGGAAGAATTTAGTATTTCTGACGATGGAGCTTTGAGATTTTGCATCAGATTGTGTGTGTCTGCGGATGATAGCATTAGGAGTACGATTCTAGAAGAGGCACACAGAGCTCTATGCATTGTTCATCCTGGAAGTTTGAAAATGTATAGGGATCTACGGGAGTATTTCCGGTGGAGTGGCATAAACAAGGAAATAGCAGAATTTGTACAACAGTGCTTGACGTGCCAATAAGTTATGGCTGAGCACCAGAGACCGAGGGGACAGTTGCAGCCACTTTTCATTCCCGAGTGGAAGTGGGACCATGTGTCCATGGATTTTGTTACTGGGCTACCGCCAGCTCTGCGTGGTCAGAATTCCATTTGGGTGATTGTTGATAGGCTGACGAAGACGGCTCATTTTCTGCCTATTAAAGTTAGCTACCCTATGAGCAGATTAGTAAAGATTTATATTCAGGAAATTGTTCAAGCCCATGGAGTGCCAGTGTCCATAGTCTCAGACCATGATCCTCGCTTTACATCATGGTTTTGGAGGAACTTGCAAGAGGCATTGGGGACAGACGGTCAGACAGAGAGATTGATTCAAATACTTGAGGATATGTTGCGAGCGTGTGTGTTGGATTTTGGGGGTAGCTGGACCTAGTATTTGCCATTGGTGGAGTTTACCTACAACAACAACTATCAGGCTAGCATAGGCATGGTTACTTATGAAGCGCTTTATGGTAGGAAGTGTCGATCCCCTTTATACTGGGATGAGCTGGGTAAAAGGCGAGTTTTGGGGTTAGAAATAGTACAACAGGCATGCGATAAAGTTCGACTCATTCGAGATAGAATCAGTGCAGCACAAAGTCGGCAGAAAAGCTACGTGGATACTCACCCCCGAGAACTAGAATTTGAAGTGGAAGACTATGTATTTTTTAAAATAGCATCACAGAAGGGGATCATGAGGTTTGGGAAGAAGGGTAAGTTGAGCCCTAGGTTCATTGATCCATTTGAGATACTCGTGAGAATTGGGTCAATGGCTTATCGGCTAGCTTTACCACCATCTTTATTCAGGATTCATGATGTGTTTTATGTCTCTATGTTAAGGAAGTGCATCCCAGATCCTTCTCATATCATTAGCTATGCAAAATTGGAATTCAGTGGTGATCTAGCATACGAAGAAGCTCTAGTGCGAATCCTTGATAGAAAATAATAGTTATTGCGCAGCAAAAGGATTCCATTAGTGAAAGTCTTGTGGATGAATCACGCAGTAGAAGAAGCCTTGTGGGAGCTTGAAGATGAGATTAGACATAAATATCCCCACTTATTTAGTGAACACAGCGGTGATGTATAGATTAGAGTAGTAGCAATTTTATTTTGTTTAACACTGTGGAATTGTAATGTAGTGTATAGGATAGATAATATTTTGGTTTTAGGGGAATTTTATTTTATAAATGTGATCTCCCAGAACTACCCATGTAACCACGGTATTCCTCTGCCATAAGTGAGAGTGGGTAATAAAATAAGTAGACCGTTTTGCCTTTCAAGAAGGAGAAATCATATGGAATAGTAAATTTCGAGGACGAAATTTTATAAGGAAGGGAGAATGTAATGACTCGAAGAATAATGGTATTTAAATAATAAAGAGGGAGAGAAATGGAAACAGTAACAGAAGTAGGCAGCCAACGACGAACACAAGGGATTCGTCAATGAGGGTACATGAGGACCTTGTCGACGACGAAGCATTTTGTCGACGAGAAAATATCAAGCGACTGTTTTTCGAATTCTGAATTTCGTTGACGAGGAGATGGTATTTGTCGATGAACCTCCTTATGGACCTCGTCAACGAGATGACGTGGCTCGTCAAAGAAGGCCACAGTATAAATGGCCCTAAACTTGTTTTAATCGCAGAAATTCAACGCAAACCTTCCTCTCTCTCTCTCTCTCTCTCTCTCTCTCTCTCTCTCTCTCTCCTATGGTCCCTCCTCCATCTCTTTTCGATTTCGGCCCCATTGTTCGCCAGATCGATGATCTGAGGTCACCACGATGCTCCTAGCAGAGTTCTCTTCAAGTCTACTGGAGCAGATCGTTAGTGGGGTTGAGTCAAATTTCATCCCAAAATCATGGTAAGGCCTTTTATTCAGTTTTTGGCCTTCTGGCAGTTGTAAGAAATGATGGAGGCAAAGAAATAATGATATATAGTTCTGGAGAATGTTGTTTTCAAGGTGTTGAGTAGGAAGCCCTGCGGATGTTGGACCAGTATACAATAGGAGCTTTTCAATAGTCAGGTAAGGGAAACATGCTATCATAGGAAACTTTATTATGATTCCAATACAAAATATAGGTTGTTATCAAATTATTATTCAAATTATATATATGGTTTTCAGAGCTTGATTATGATAATATTTATTAGTGTGACTTGAGTTGATTAGAGTACAATATCATATTTATACAAACCATGAATACCATGTTTACAGTTTATGAACAGAAATACCATGATATTTACATGCTTATAGAATAAAGGAATTTCAGTATACAGCATACTCAGAAAAATATATTTTTAGTAATTTCAGAATAATCAGTTTTTCAGTACCATAACGCCCCAATATTTAGTTATATAGATAACAATTCAGTTATACAAAAATTAGATTTTCAGTCAGTTAATTTAGAATTTCAGATAAATTCTATAGGGTTATGGTTATTTCAAAAATCATGGTAAAATAGTATGTTAAAGATATAAGCTACCTATATAGTATTAGACCCTGATGGATCAGATTCAGTAGAGCACGGTACCGTAGCTACAGATATTCAGTTCAGAGTGCAACCACTTTACTCCGACAGTAAGTGGTATAAGGTTGATCGTGCCCATGTCGGGACAGACTCTCCATCAGATATGGATTGAGGGGGCTGATCAGACTGTCGGAGTTCAGTTGACTTACCCTGGTCGGCCAGTTAGGATAAGTCCCGCCTTCGGGCTGCACAACCCTGTCATGAGGGGTTAAATCATGACATACAACCATCTAGGGAAATTTTCTCAAATATTACGAGTATATGTAGATTTCCAGAAAATGTAGTAGTATTATAATAAGTAAATTTATATAGTTTTAATCCATGTTATTTATACTAACATTTATAATTTGAGATACCCATGATATTATTTTTTTTAAATCGGATTATTTATATAGAAATATAACTCAATAGCCACACACTAATAATAGCATGTTTCGTCTTATTGAGCGTCATCTCACCCCAGTGTTGAATTATTTTTTAGGTGAATCAGCTAGGCGAGCAGATTAGGCTCGCAGGTAAAGGGGTTGTTAGACTGCCCTGTTGAGGGTGAGTAGTATTTTTGGATAGTATTTTTGTATGCCCTGACTTCAGTAGAGAATAGTTTTGAGGAGAACAATGTTACATGTATAAAATATGAGATAATTTTGACACTCTGCTATTGTAATATATGTGGTTATGTTTATGCATATGGCTTTCCGTTGTTTGGGTTAATGTTTGATATTAAAATAGGGGAAATATTTTTTTTTATTAGCAGGGCGTTACATGTACTACCTAATATGATGATTGCTAACCAAAATCAATATAACTTTACCATGTATATGATATATTAGATAAAAAAAATAGTTATATCTGTCAAATTCAATTAAATACAGACACGATGAGATTATATGTGTCCCTTTGTATCATTAATCAGCATATTAGGTAGTACATCATGTGAATATAATATTTTTATGAGGCTATTAGTAATCATGACATCCATAATTGTCAACTTCCGAATATTTCACATCTTGTTAAGGATTGTGTCGCATTAGTTGAAGTATTTTGTAACGCCCCAACCTGGGTCTGTTAGGGAGTACTGCGTCTCTCCTCCTCCACCTGGACCAGACAACAGGGGGCGGGCCTTATCGGACTAATGACCGGTCCCACAGACCAACACATGTCCTTTTCAGTATGTTTTGTCCTCACTCACACACTTCTAGAGAAAACTTCCAAAAAAGTCACCCATCCCAAGATTACTCCAAGCCAAGCACGCTTAACCGTGGAGTTCTTATGGGAAGGTTCCCAAAAAATAAATGCACCTTGTTGATATGGGTAGTAACATCTAATCCTTTTAAACTTTTCTTCCACGGGGTATCACATTCTCCCCTACTTACAGAACGCAACGTCCTCGTTGTGAACCCACATTTCCAAACCTAGGCGATGTGAATCTCATCACACTTCCGGCTAGGTAATTGCTCTGATACCATTTGTAACGCCCTAACATGGGTTTGCCACTGAGCATTGCGCCTCCCCTCCTCCACTTGGATCAAATAATAGGGCGCGGGCCTTATCGGACTAATGATTGGCCCCATAGACCAATACGTGTTCTTTTCAGTGTATTTTTTCCTCACTCACAAACTTCCTGAGAAAACTTCCCAGAAGGTCACCCATCCCAAGATTACTCCAAGTCAAGCACACTTAACCGTAGAGTTCTTATGGGAAGGTTCCCAAAAAAAATGGTACACTTTATTGATATGGGTAGTAACATCTAATCTTTTTAAGTCTTTCTTCTACGGGGTATCACATATTCACACTTAAATAATTAACTATTGACTTTTTGAGTCCGATCCCTATTTTGATGCTGACAAAATACTTGTATCTCATGTGTGCATTTAGCGTTTTTGAAAAGGTTTATAATTCAGCACATACATGAGGTAATGGACATGGAAGCTAGAAGGAACGTAAAGATCACACACTCAGGCGCATTCCATGACACCAGAAGAATAAAAGAAGAAGACACTTAATTTAAGTTGTATATGTATTTAATTTTTATTATTTTTGTAGAAACCTGAAGCTGAAAAATAAAAGAAAATAAATATAAAAGAAAGAAATAAAGAAAAACAAAAGAAAAGGAAAGAACTTAGAAGACAGAGCCAAAAATCGTCAACGGTTTCATAGAGTATGAGAAAAATCGTTGCCGATTTTGGGTCAACAGGGCGAGTCAACCACAAAACCGTCGACGATTTTGTGGATATAGGGAAAATTGTCGACAATTTTCTCCTAGGCTGCTCACCTATAAATAGAAATGAGTTCATTTTTTTAAGGAATTCCAAAATCCCTCTTTTTGAGCTCTGCTAGGGTTTCAAGTTTTCTTCACCAAAAGACTCCTACAAGTTCCCTCTTAGTCCCGGATCATTCTCTTTCCCTACGGCTTATAGGATCTCATGTTTTTATCGATTCGAAAAGCTAAGGTTTCAAGCTTTTGGCCCGTTTCGATTATTTTTCAGAATTAGGTAAGGGTATTAAGTTAAGTCAGCTTTTTAACGAATTTGAGCCGTATGAAATGATTTTGGAGTAAGTATATTTATTTTTTTAGTTGATGCTTTGAAAACTGACCATTTGAAAATACCTTTTTCAAACGTAGGATATATGTTATGCTATTTTTGAGTAAAAATGAAAGGTGGGAAGTTTGGTTTTATTTTCTAAACCGACTATACTATGTTTCTTGGTTGCCTATGGGCTATGTTCAAATATTGAAACTTGTGTGGTAGGTGGATGATATGTAGGTACTATTTTATAATCGAAAATGGGAATGTTTGTGAAATACTAGAACTATTCATGAAAACGCAGGGATTTGTTATGAAGGCCGCAAAGGCCAGAATTGTGTTTAAGGCTGCAAGGGCCAAAATTGTGTTTGAGGCCGCGAGGGCTAGGATTATGTTTAGCGGCCATGAGCCAAGTTTTTAAATGACGGCAAAGGGCCGAGAGTTTTTAAATGATAGGTTTTATATGTAATAAGTATGAAATATGGTTTTATATTACTTAAATTGCAAGATATGCTTTAGGAACCCTGAGGACCAGTTATGTTATGAGCACGGTACCATTGCTAGAGATCCAGTATTAGACCACGTGCGCCCACACTGTTCGCAAGGAGGTGTAGGGTAGTCTCAGCCGATTAGCCTCGGTAGAGGGTGTGCCTTCCCTAGAAGCCCGAATTTTCAGGATGTGGTAAGGCAATCGGATTCCCGCAAGCAAGTTGCAGATGCCTGCGTAGTCGAAGTTAGATGCAAACATATGTTTTGACTTAGTGGCTGATCATCCCAGGCTTGGTCCTGCTTTCGGGCCGCACAACCCCTACCATGGGGGAAGTAAATGATGTTAGTCACAGGGAATGTCTCTTATGCATATATGTAGATTTATATAAATGATGTTAATTTATTTACTGAACTATTTATAAAATGGAAATGAGGCAAACATTTCAACTGTATAAAGTTAGTACGATGTAAAGTAACTTTTTTCGGTTAAATGAAGAATGAATGTTTTTTGTAAACACCAAATGCATACTGACCACACACTGATATTAATTTAATCTTTCCTTACTAAGAAGTGTCTCACCCCAATATACAAATTATCTTTTCAGGACCATCTCGAGGTTGGGTTTAGCATACTCTGAGGTAAGTTGATAGCCAGATAGATTTTTTGAGTGTCAATAAGAACTATGTTGTATGTAAGCTGGGTTGAAACCTAGAGTATGTATTATGGTTGTATAGACTGAGATAGGTTTTGTTTTGTATTATGAATTATAGTATGGATGTTTAGAAACCTTCATGTATAAAGGAAACTTAGAACTCTGGTAATATATATTTGGAGAATGTTTTATTATTTCTGCTACATTTATTTATGATGAATACGATATCAGGTACTCAGACGTCACTAAAGTAGCACCTCGGGCCACGTGGCTAGTTGGGGTGTTACAATTTTGGTTTGTAATAATGCATGCATCTGCATGATATGGATTGAATGCTTCGATGATCATAGGTTGACCATAGGGAACCAAATGACCTTAGGGCACTTAACATTTTTAAGAAAAACCTTTTTCTAAAAGACTAAAATCATACAAAAGGTTTAAAAATAATTTAGGGTCAAATTTGGGGCAAAAACAGACTTCGGTCGACCGATGTTGGAGTTTTGGGGTTAATTAAATAGCTTTGGTTGACCGACCTAGTAAGGTTTAAATCATCATGGTCGACCGAACACTCTGTTGGCTAAAAAGTCAAAGTATTGACTAAGCCACGGTCGACCGAACCCTTGGCAGTATAAATGGCTCAGTCGACCGAACCAGCCAAAAGTCAACATGTTGACTTTGCTCGGTCGACCATTCTGTTTTGAACGCACCTTCCTCAGTCAACCGAACCATAAAGCCTCTAACACTCCCAACAACTTGGTCGACCAAGTACATAGTTCAAATTAGCTTTGGTCGACCAAACCTTATAAATGATCAACCAATCTTTGTCTAGGTTGACCAAACCTAGTTGTGTAGCCAACCGACCTTGTCTTGGTCAACTGAACCCATGAAGGGGTTCAAAATCGCCCTGAGACTGTCAACCAAATCCCTAGATCAAAATTGCCACGATCGATCGAACTTATTAATATAGTCGACCAAACCTTGTCTATGGTCAATCGAACCTTTTAGGTTCCGAATTTTTTAAGGGCTTAAATGTAATTAATTTTTAATTAAACAATTTGGAAAATACTCAGCGTGTCCCCAACGGATATAATTTTCAGAAAATCTATAAATACTCCATCATAAGCTAAGATTAATAACTTTGATTAACTTTAAAATTCTCTCTAAACCTTTGTTAATCAAAATTCTCCCAAACCAATCTTTATTGCTAAAATCATTTCTTTGGGGCAATTTTTTCAAACAAATCTCTCCAACTCTCTTCCATTCTTTTATTTCAAAAATATTTTTGAAGAGAGTACATTTATTTTTGGACATTCGTATTGTTGTACATAGCTTTTACTCTCATTTATCTTTTATTTTGAAAATCATCTTTGAGAGTATTGTTTGGGTTTCTCCCGATTATTTTCATTATAAATATTATTGAGAGAAATTATTTATAGACAAATATTTTCTTGAACTTAAAATCCCAGATTCTCCAAATATTTTTATTTACAAAAATCTTTGTTAGAGAACATATTTATAATATTCACATATATTTTATTTGTGCATTAACTATTTGAAAAATACCCTTACTCTACTAAACTTATTTCATATCATAAGAAAGTGTATGTATTTGAGCTTTAATGATGTACATCTCTGTTTGTATTTAGAAGCATGTTTATATGTACGAAAAATATTTTTAATGTACTGGTTGGGTTCAGCCCGTTAATTAAATTGGAGAATCTTAAACATCGTAAGTGAGACTAGTTGGGGTCAACCCGTAAATTGAACTGGAAAGTCTTCGCCCCGTAAGGGAGACAAGTTGGTCTCAACCTTGTAATTGAGTTGAGGTTTACCTCATCCCGTAAGGAGAGGTTGTAATGGTTTCTACTCCACCCGTTTAAGTGAGTAGGGTTAGTGTAATCCTTGGAAGGTATGCCCAAGGCGGGGACATAGGCTGGTTTGGCCGAACCTCGATAACAAATTTCGTGTATCACTCTCTCTCTATCTCATTTATATTTCCACACTTAAATTTATGTATGTGTATGCTTGTTTATCCATGGTTACATTTATTTGCATGCACACATTTAAATTTAAATGAGATATGTTGCACACGTATATGTCTGCACCAATAGTTTAATCATTTTACATACACGTTTTTAATATTGAATGAGATATGAACTGTGGTGAATCAAAATGTTTTAATTAGCCGAAAAGTTTTTAAATATATTCACCCCCCTCCCCTCTTGGGATCACACAAATTCCAACATTAACCAAAAACTATTGTTGTTTACCAAAAGAACAAATTCATAGCATTTGAATGAAAAATAAGGGGAAACAGTAAGTAGTTCGTGAAAAAGAGATGTCAAGTAAATGGTAAATATTAAAGTAATGTAATTCATTAATAACACCTATATAAGCAATGTATATTTAGCAAGGGAGACAATCAGACTAAGCACATTTAATAAATGCTAGTGAGTTTGCAAGGCTAATGAACATTCCCTCTCCCCTAAAGAGTTTTATATGATCTTTTAGCTTATTGCACTAGGAAACATCAAATTGATTGAGAAGTCATACTTTCACTTTACACTAAGATTAGACCTAGCAAAGCGGATCGGGTTGGATAATTCATAGCAGATTAGGCGGATTATAGGGTGAGGATATTACAATCCATATCCAACTCATTTAAGTTGTAGATTTATGGCGGTTCGGATCGGATAATATGTGGCGGATGGCTAATCCATCATTCTCATCCCTAATATAATTTTTTTACCATCTAATGAACAATTTATTTTATAACACAACAACTGAAGTTGTTTTTAAAATTATAATTTGGTAATATATTAAACATTTAATAACTAATCACAAAATTTTATATATATATATATATATATATAAATTTTTCATCGCATAAATTTAGAGTCTTTTAATCTGGTCACAAAAAAAAAAAAAAACAACTAAGCATTTGGGCTTTAGTTTGAATGTGGGATAGGGTAGACCTAGAGATGCATATGGTAAAGTAAAATTCAAGAGTGTGGGACTAGGCTTTGGCCAATAAAGCTGATGCTAATTGATTTGATGCCTAATAAGTATGAGCATATTGGATTATCAATGATTTTGAACATTAGTTGGCGGATAGGCAGATATCCATCGGATAAAATCTTAAATCCACTAACTGACTCGTTAGAGGCGGATAAAAAAAGTTCAAACCATATTCAACTCATTTAATATGCAAATCGGTTACGAGTCAATTTAAGTAGGTCGAATTCGGTTCAAATTAACAAGTTTTCATCCATTTTGTCAGGTCTAACTAAGATATGAATATACTCAAAGCATAAAACTTATACTAGTATTTACATGATGGTAATCCATCCTATACATACAGTGCAAGTAGTCACAAGCAAATATAATACTCTGAACAAGCTTGACTCATGACAAACGCACAACATAGTAGTTTGATATTAAACTTGTAGGTATTTGATGTGGTTTGAATTATAAAAAGTATTTTATACATGTCACAAATATGTAGTGTTGAATTCGTTTTAATTAAATATATCATTTTTTATTTTTTTTATTTTTTCAATTATAAATTGAATATTAATTTGTATACTTAATATTATAAAAGAAATTTTGAAATATTATAATGGTGTTTATTTTATAGAGGATAGTGGATAAGATATAGCGGTTGAGAAGATTTCCAATGCTGGTTGGCATCAAATATGAACAATATGAAAATTATTGGTTGTATACATTTATTAGTATAAAACTTTCTTCAATGTAAACTTTTAGGTTGAACTTACAACTCTAGAGTATATCGCTAGAGAGGCCAATAAATTGAGGAAATATTTACACAACAAAGTCTTTTATTAATATCTTTTATTACTCCTTTTATTTTTCCAACAAAATCAAGCTCAACACCTTTTATATGAAACATTCTCACATATGAATAGTCTATATTAATATTAATAAGGAAAATTGAAGCTAATTTATTATTATTATTATTATATCCTAAGAAACCTGAGGTTGTTGAGGCCTTTCAAGTCCGTACCTTCTTACCAAAACTCAAGAGGAAATTGGTTGTACCCATAAAAGACATTCTTCTAAACAGTTCAAGGAGATCCAAAGGCAAATTGAACTTATGACCTCTTTAGCCTTTAACCGACCTTACCACTGAACCTAACTTGACGGGTTACTCTATATATATTTGTTATTTTTGTTTTCATTAATAATAATTGATTGACCTAAATCTCCTTATACTACCACACAAAGGTAGCAATATTTCTTGTCATTGCAATAACTATTGAGAGCATGTACTCTTTCTCTTCGAAAGCTTCTAGAAAATTCTCTCTCTCTCTAGAAGCTTCAAGAAAATTCTCTCTCATTCTCTAGAAAGTTCTTCCCTCCTCTCTTTTTTGGAAGCTTCTTCTCCTCTCTTTCTAAGAAACTTCTCCTTTCTTTATACTTCAGATAATTCGCTTGCCTTCTAAAACTTTTTTCACTAAAATTTTCTTCATTTCTATTTATGAACATCAGTTAGAGCTGTCTAGAAAATTCTACATAGCCGACACCTACCTTTAGCTCCTATAAAAGGAGCTTAATTAAGGCTCTAATGATGGAAAAGCACAAGAGAATTTTGTGTATTGTGTGCAAGAAGAGAGGAAGAGTGCAAACAATAGAAATTGTGTGCGTTGTATGTACAAGAAGGAACTGTAAGGATGTGGCGTGTGTGGGAAGTAAGGAAATGCTTTGTAAGTGAGACAGCTGAAGTGTCATCTTTGTAATTATGAGGTATATTAGAGTGTATAAGTGTGTTTATTGATTTTTGTGAGTGTCTCAATGTCTATCCAAGTGTAAGATGATGGAGACCTATTTTATTTCCACAAATCAACAAGAGCTAGTCTTTTATTGTGGTCCACCGTCTCCAACCCCCACAATGACAAGTTATTTTAAAAGCTTAGTAGATATTTGTAGTAGTCGTTTTATAATATATTCTCACAATATAGAAAAGAATGACAAATTCAAAAAAAGAAAAATAACAATGAAAAAGAAATAAGGAGGAAAACAAATGGGTCTCAACTCTAACACTGAAATCCTATTGGAAGGGGTCTAATATTTGGTACTAATCATGATTACCTTAAACTTAAACAACAATAAGTGAGACCCTACAAAATAATAAATTAACAACATTTCATTCTATTACAATATTTTCCATGTGATAAAGTGACTTTTGAATTATGGAGGTCTTGAAGAACATTATTATTTAAAACAAAATAAATGTTAGCATTTGAAATTATGAATTTAGGATCTTAAATTTGAATTTCAGTAGATATACGCAAAATTCAGTGCAAACTTTGTATTAAATTTTGTCTAAATTCATTCAAATCTAAAATTATACTAAATTTTAGCCAAATTTACTTAAATGTAAATCCAAAACCTCTACCAAGTATAGTAAAAAAAAAAAAAAATGACTGCACAAAACAAAAAAAAAAAAGTATTTTAACAAATAACAAAGACTTTTTTAGTTATGGAAAAAAATGTTTTACTTTTTATTTTTAGATTTTTAAATAATTATAAAAATGTCATTTTATTTTATAATATTTATATAGAAATTTTAAAATAATATAAAATATTTTCCAACTTTTTTTCACCAATTAAAAAAGTTAACAAAGACAGTGACATTTTTATAATTATCCATATTTTTTTTAGAAAAAAATTATATAACACAAGTCAATAAGGCCTAAGTTCATTTACTTCACAATAAAAAAATTTTAAAAAGCCGAGTTATAAAAAGAAATAGAGAATTGGTATACATTGGGTCATTTTACCATTTGCATGTGAGAAAAATTCAAAGAATGAAAGCACAAAAAAAATAAAAATAAAAAAAGTGGGCTAAGGGTAGGGATGAACAACAAAATTACAAGTCACCAAAAAATTTAGGGCATGTTTCATTCAATGGTTAAGCTTTACATGACAAGATTAAACTAAACTAGAGTAGATTGTATTGGTTATTCTGTTTAGATGTTAACAGTAAAATGGACAAATTATTAAAATTACCAAAGTATTCGTTCATTTTTGGTACAATTATTCAAAGACCAAAAAACAAAATTTTGTAATTTTCAACTAAATACGTACATGTATGATTTTATCATCTAAGCGTGAAGGCATTGCCTCCTTCTACTTCAAATGTCCCCTATCTATACGCTCTCCAACGAAGGCCTTGTCAGTTGTCTTGCTCCTCCATCAGTGTTGACATCTTCTTCGTCACCAACACTATTGCTCGTGATGCTACAATTGAAGCCCTAATCTACGAGGCCAAAGCTCAAGCCCCTAATATGCAATGCTAGAGATCAAGCCCTAGCCACATGATTTTGGAGCTCAAACTAGTGATGTCTTAGGTAGCTAGGGCTTATATGAATTTATAACACAAATGGTGTGGTTCACATGACCAACAACAATAATGACTAGAAGAGGTGGTAGTGCACAAGGTCTAAACTAAAATCTTGATTGAGGCCTCAAGGACACTTTTGTCACAATCACCACCTTCTACAATCATGCCTTATGTCCCAATGAAATCATTTCAAAATAGTGGATTCCATATGGATCGAGTTGATGGGCCCCAATGAAGCTAGTGGACTCACTAGTTAGAGTGATTTCATTGGGTAAGGAGCCTTGATTAGAGGATCACCCAAAGCTTAATTTTTTTTTCTTGCAAGTGCGAGTGCGGGAGAGAGGGTATTCGAGTTGGCGCGTGAGTGAATGATTGGCTATTCCTAATCCCACATAAAGTAATATAAGTCTTCCATTTTAATCAATTCTATCTCATCCAACATATTGCACCAAACATAAGTTAAGAATTTTTAATGTAACATAATTGTCCAATCAAATGCATTCTAACAGTTCTAACTTTCGTTTGTTACTAAATCTTATTTCATTTAAAGTTTTGAACATAAGAATTCAGGTATAAAATCTTAAATTTTAATTATTGGGATGTGTCTATAAGGGATTTAAAAAATTTTATTCTAATTTATAAATACTAAAAATTTGGTAAATATGTGAATTTTATTAATTTTTAACATTAAACTGTTTATTGAATAATAAGCATGTGTAATCAGAGGTATACAACACAAATATTGGAGAGAGATAATCAGAAATAGTAACAGTAGGAGATGAGATTTGTGGAGTGAAAATGTATCAGGCTCCGTCCGCCGAGACAAAGGAAAAAACAAGCACACAAAGCGAGGGGAGGTACAAGATGAAAAACGTGAAGGGGTTGGCTGAAAGAACCCTAATTTTGCAGAGGTCCGTATCCTATTGGGCTGCTCAAAATTCACAGTTTTATACCGCCATATCATAACCTCGTCTTCTTCTTCTTCTTCTTCTTCTTCCGTTAGTGCATTAGTTGTTCTTTGGTTTCCCAATTTAGTTCTCAAATTTTGGCCTGTTCTCCAACGATTTACATGTGCTTGTGCTTTGAGAGCGGATAGTGCGGCGGAATGGGTGAGAAGTTTTGGGTGAATCAGGAAGATAAAACAATGGTTGAATCCGTCGTGGGTCCAGAAGCCTGTGAGTTCTTGGTATCGTTGGCTTCTGGTAACATGTTATCAGAATCTAGCAGTTCAGGACAGAGTGCTAGTGTGCAGTTGGGGCTTTCTCAGCTCGTCCATGGGTCTCCGTGGAATTACGCCGTTCTTTGGCAGGTATCGAGCTCGAAAAACGGTGGGTCTGCGCTGATTTGGGGCGGCGGGCATCGGCGGGACTCGAAAGTTGGAGAAGCTGGAGAAGGTAATGTCTCCGGAGAAGGGGCGGGTGAGAAGAATCAAGAGGTGAGGAAGCGGGTGATTCAGAAGCTGCAGGCGTGTTTCGGGGGATCAGGGGAGGATAATTTTCCGGCGAGGCTTGATTTTGCTTCGAATGTGGAAATGTTTTTTAGGGTATCAATGTATTATTCATTTCCATGTAGTTCGGATTCACCCACTGGGCCTGCTCAAGCGTTTCATTCTGGCAGGTTCGTTTGGGTTTCGGATGCAAAAGGGTGTTCGGATCAATATCAATCGAGGACGTTCTTGGCGAGGTCGGCAGGCTTTAGGACGCTGGTGTTTGTGCCGGTGAAATCAGGGGTGGTGGAGCTGGGTTCTGTAAATTCGATTTCTGAAGATCATAGTGTTGTACAAATGGTCAAAAGCTTATTTGGAGAATTTCGATCAGGGCAGGCCAAGGGATTTCCCAAAATTTTTGGGCACGAGCTTAGTCTTGGTAGAACGGTGTCGCGATCAGGTAGTATTAATTTTTCGCCCAAGGTGGAGGATGATTCAGGTTTTGGTTCAGAATCATACGAAATACAAGCTGTAGGTGCCAATCAAGTTTATGGGAACTCTTCCAATGGATTTCAGAGAGAAAATAATGAAGGAAAGGTGTTCCCTCAGCTGAATCAAATGATTATTGGGGGTTTGAATGCTCAGGCAAGGGTTCAAAGTCTGGACCAATCTAAGGATGAATTGTCGCCTGTGGCTAATGATCGAAAACCCAGGAAAAGAGGTAGAAAGCCTGCTAATGGGAGAGAGGAACCATTGAATCATGTGGAAGCTGAGCGGCAGCGACGCGAGAAGCTTAACCAACGATTCTATGCATTAAGGGCTGTTGTCCCTAATATCTCCAAGATGGACAAGGCCTCACTGCTTGGTGATGCCATTACTTACATTACTGACCTCCAAATGAAGATTAGGATGTTGGAAGCTGAGAAGGAAATGGTTGCTAATAATAATCTGCAAAAGCAAGTCAGTGTTCCAGAAATCGATTTTCAAGCAAGAAATGAGGATGCTGTTGTTAGAGTGAGCTGTCCTTTGGATGTTCACCCTGTTTCTAGAGTTGTGAAGACATTCAGAGAACATCAGGTTACAGCTCAGGAGTCTGAAGTTTCCACCACAGAGAACAAGGTTATTCATACATTCTCTATTCGAACTCAAGGTGGTGCTGCTGACCGGTTGAAGGAGAAACTGGTGTCTACCCTTTCGAGTTGATCTTGTAAACTTTGTATTTGTAAGATAAAACTAAAAGAAAGCTGTGCGTTGTTGCATTTCCTGTAGAAGAACAAGAATGTCTTCCTCTTTTTGTTGTTGTTGTTGTGATTTTTATTGTTGTTCATTATGATGATGATATTGTTGTTGTTGCTGTTGCTGCTGCTGCATTTTTCTTTGTCCTATAAATGCAAATCATTTCCAATTCAATTTAACATGATATGACCATGGGTTGTTACTTTATTTGCTTTTTTTTTTTTGGGTTTCTGAGCTGCCTACTTGATCAGAGTGGATTAGCTTGAAATTTTTAGAGTCCGTTTGGATCAAGGATTTTGTTTGGGAAAAGGAAAGGAAAATAAGAAGGAAACTTATTTTCCGTCTATAAAAAATACTATCAAAAATTAGGAAAAACTAAATGTCAATGATGTGTAAAATTAAATTTTTGTTTATAGATTTAGTATATTTTTTATTTTCTTCCTCATTTTTCCTTGATAACCACACATGAAAATATGAATTCCTTGATATTTTCTTTCCCTTTCCCTAATACTTTCTTCCAAACATAAGGTTAGTTTCTGAAAGACTTTACTTTTTTTGTGTCTTGAGTGGATTTTGTGCCTTTAGCTAGGCCGGAGCTGCATTCTTTCAAGTACTACCACTACTTCTTCAGCATACTGGGACTGAACTGTCACTAACTGGAAGGTTAGATTATTTGCTTTTGAACGGTTAGAAATAGATTACTTGTTCATTGAAGCTATTTCCCTGCAGAAAGAATCTTGCTTGTCTATGTTGTAATCCTTCTCTTATTTCTCTAATTAATGCACTCGTAAGTATGATTTACAACTTACTCCTTACGGTGGACCCGAGTGTCCAACCCATTTGCTACTGACCTAATGCCCCTGGTTCTCTTCTACTTTTCTTTGGTTTTGCTGGCAATTTCGATGTTACTCCAATTTTGTGTTATATTTTTTCAGGTGTGTTGCTTGTGCATTTTGTTGCTAGACCCTCAAAGCTGCAAGGAAATATATGTTTAATGGCATTCTGGAATGCAGGTGTCTAATCCTATCTTTGCAGTTGTGGTCCTTACGTCATATTAACTATTGAAATATGGTCGAAAGAAAAAATTTCTATTTGATTGGCAGCGTAAGTCTGTAAAAATATTAGAACTTATTGAAAACCATAGGAATTATGGAATCTTTGAATCTTGAGTTAGATAGAGCTAAATTGACAGCAGTAAACAGGTGTACAAGGATGCAGTGGTGCAGAATACATTGGAATGGTAGTGTAGGGGAGAAAGAGAACTATTTGCTATTGCAGAAGCCAGAAAGGAAATTGCATTTTCAGAGGTAAGTTATATGGAAGCTATAATTATGGGGCATGTGACTTTGAGACTATTGAATCTTTTTTTCTTGATGATTTTATGGTTTAGTGGATCTGCCAAGTGGAATTTTTTCTCAAAATCATATTATTAGAAAATACTTAAATATAATGCAATTTGGATTCTTTTTTCTGGAATGATGTGTTTTGAAAACTTGTGGTATCATCCCTTTTTAAGAGAAATCTCATGGGATATCCTGTGAGTTTTGCATGGGCCGGATGGATGATGCAACGTGTAAAAGGAGGGAAATCTCCCTGGATCATCCCGTGAATTTTAAATGGCCAAATCTCAACCTCCATTCCTCCCTCCCCTGTACTATCTCCCAACAGCGAACAAGGACATCAGTGATCATTGGTGATTCAGATTGCTCAGTGGCTGTTGTGATCTGAAGAAATTGGTGTGTTTAAGCTCTGAAAATCAGGTTTTTCTCCTCACTCTTATCCTCCTCCATTCTTGAAATTTTTTGAATTATTATGCAATTTTACTTGAATTTGTTGCTAGTTGGAAGTTCAGTTTAGTCATTTGGAGATTTTTGTGTTATCGGGAGCCAAATTTGCTATATTTTATTGAAAAAATTTGGGATCCCAATCCGTGAAACCCTAAGATTTCAGGTTGGGATTATTTTGTTTAATTTGTTATTTTTTTGAATTTCTGAAATTGTTTAAAGTTTGTATGATTGTTGTTGATTAATATTATTTCTAAAATTTGGGATCCAGAAAGATAGTAAAAGAGATTTTAGGTGAATTAAGGGGAAGATTCTTGAATAGCAAAGAGAGTTGGTGGTGGGATAAAGATGCACAAAAAATCATAAAGACAAAGAATTTGGTATAAAATATGGCAAAAATGTAGAAACAAAGATAACTTTGAAAAATATAAGGAGGCAAGAAAAGATGCACAAAGGGCTGTTAGTGAAGCTAAATATAAATCTTTTAATAGTTTGTATGATAGATTAGGTACAAAAGAAGGGCATAGAGATATATTTAAACTTGTTAAATAGAGAAAGGAAGAGCAAAGACTTAGGAAATGTAAAATGTATAAAAAGTGAGGATGATATTGTCTTGGTTAAGGACGAAGATATTAAAGAAAGATGGTGAAGTTACTTTAGTAAGTTGTTTAACGAAAACCAAATAGAAGGCTTAAACTTAGAATTGTCAAATGTGGAAAAGACTAAAAATATAAGATTTATTCGCAAAATTAGAGTTAACAAAGTTAAATTTGCACTAAAAAAGATGAAAAATTGGAAAGTTATGGGACCAGATAACATCCCAATTGATGTTTTTAAATGGTTGGGTAATAACGGAACTATATGGTTAACTAATTTTTTAATACAATTGTAAAAATTAAGAAAATGTCAGATGAATGGAGGAAAAGCACTTTAATACCTATATACAAAAATAAAGGAGATATTCAAAATTGTAATAACTATCGTGGAATTAAACTAATGAGTCATACGATGAAACTATGGGAAAGGGTAGTTGAACAAAAATTAAGGTTAGAAACGAAGATCTCAGAAAATTAATTTGGTTTTATGTTTGGGAGATCTACCACAGAAGCTATTTATCTTTTAAGAAGATTAATGGAAAAGTTTAAGGAAAAGAAGAGCGACTTGCATATGATATTTATTGATCTTGAGAAAGCATATGATAAGATACTTAGGGAAGTTCTATGGTGGGTTTTAGAAAAAAAGGGTGTATGTTGTAGGTATACCGATATTATTAAGGATATGTGCAATGGAGTAATGACTAATGTAAGGACTATAAATGGAGAAACTAGAGAATTTTCAATTACCATAGGTGTACATCAAGGATCTGCTTTGAGTCCTTATCCTTTTGCTTTAATGATGGACCAATTGATTAGGAGTATTCAAAAGGAGGGTCCATGGTGTATGTTGCTTGCAGATGATATTGTATTAATTGGCAAGACTAGGGACGGAGTAGAAGCTGAGTTAGAATTATGGAAAGAAGCTTTGGAATCTAGAGGCTTTAGGATAAGTAGAAATAAAACAGAATATATGAAATGTAATTTTAGTAATGATAGGAGAAATATTGGAGACAAAGTTAAATTTGATGATAAAGAAATAAATAGCACTTGTAGATTTCGATACCTTGGATCTATTATGCAAGATGAAGGAGAAATTGAAGATGATGTAATGGATAGAGTTAAAGCAGGTTAGGTAAAATGAAGAAGTGCTTCAAGTGTGCTATGTGATCGTAGAATATCCTTAAAATTGAAAGGGAAGTTTAATAGGACAGCTATAAGACCAGTTATGTTATATGAATCGGAATGTTGGGTGACGAAGAAACATAATATCCAAAAAGTAAAAGTTGCCGAGATGAGAATGCTTAGATGGATGAGTGATATAACATTGAAAGATAAATTAAGGAATGAACATATTCGTGGTAAGTTAGGTGTAGTTCGTATAGAATATAAGATAAGGGAGGGACGATTCAAGTGGTATGGACACTTACAACGTAGGTCACATAGTGCACCTGTGAGGAAGAGTGACTTAATTACTGTGGGGGGCAGTAGACGGGGTAGGGGTAGACTTAAAATAACTTGGGAGGAGATAGTGAGTAAGGATTTAATATTCTTGAATCTATCATGAGAAATGGTCCATGATCGCATAAATTAGCGGAAAAATATTCATATAGCTGACTCCACTTAGTGGGACTAAGGCTTGGTTTTGTTGTTGTTGTTGTTGGGATACAATTTCCTGTATATTATTGTTATTTTTGTATTTTTGAAATTATTTGAAGTACAAATACTAAGATGGATATTCTATAATGATATGAATTGATGAATCCAACATATCCCATCAATACTCCAAGCATCGTGGACTCTCTGCAGAATGTACATAAATGTGCTGTTAAGAACCTTATAGTAAGCATACTGATAGGGACAAAGAAAGGGGAGGCGGTGGTCTAGCAATCAATCAATGAAAAATTTCGCTTTTCCTCCCCTTTTGTTTCCACAGTAGCTTGAAATTTTTCTCTTTTCCTACTGGTTTTTCCCTTTTTTTTCATGTGGGGACGGGGTTTGAAACAGAATATGTGCAAAATACCATAACACTTACAATCTCTAATCATGTCAAACCAATCAATATATCTGATTTTCTTAGTTAATAAAAACAAAAAACAAAATAAATAAAAACTATAATTATACCCCAAAAACAAAAAAGAATTTTGATGCTCTGATTATATCCAAGCCTACTTGAGATTTAATTAATTTTTCTTTGAAACTCATTGGACCACCATGCATTTTAGATTTGACTAATACCTCCCTCCCCAGCCAACACATTCCACCATCCTGCCATGCAAAACTTGTAGAATCATCTCATGCAGCATGTTTAAAAAGCGTGGGATGATCCCATGAGTTTTCAAAACACATAATTTCAGAAAAAAAGTTCAAATCTCATTATATATATATATATATATATATATTCCCAGTTTGGGAAAAAACTCAGAAGACTTGAATGCACCATCAAAGAATGCGGATGTTGGGCTTACTGTAAATGTTTGATCTTTCTTCACTGTTATTGCTATTATGATCTCTAATAAATAACATAAGATAATACCAAAGATGTTGCATAATTAATTCATTGTAAATGCATCTAGATTGATCATCATTGAAAATTATTTAAATTCAATCCTCTATCCTACTAATAACTGAAAAAATTATTAATTGATCCTATTGATTAACGTAATTCCAAGTATGCTTTTATTTCCTTAGAAGAGCTTCCCTTTCATGTATACAATTTTTTGGTACATATCTGAGGAAATTTGATGATTTCATTTCAAATAAATAAATTTTGTAATTATTATTTGTTTATAGGATTGATTTTTATGTACATCTGTCTAAGCATGTTTTTACCTTGCTAGAACTGGTCATGCATATTTTATCTATTTTAGGTCAAAAAGTCCTTGCTTGTTGCCCTCATTCTCAATTTCCTCTGACTTTTGCAAGTGATTAGTCGGTAATGAAAATTTTCACCAACTTCTGCATTTGGCACGGCTGACTAATGGCATCAACTATTAAATCTTCACCATTCTTCCTCCATTTGCTTCATTTGGATAACCTTATATCTCTGTATAAACCATTTTTTTTCTTGTAAGTTATTAATTTCTATTGCACATGTTAATTTACTTCTTTTATTTCATCCACTTAGATAATTGGCAAATGGGAGGAGCAAGGAAAATTTGATCTAGAATTGCTTTTTCTGCTTGATAACCACTTAAGAACATTTGTACTGTGTCAGGATCTTCTATTATTGAAGAAGTCCCTAGATATATAGAACATGCCTCAAGTCAACTAAACTAAATTCCAAACTAGTTGGGATTGAGTACATGAAGCAAAATTTTGTGAATTGTTTTTTTCTTTACCACTTAAAACCCATGTTAAGTTTTCTAACTTCTCTGTTTCACCACTTGAATTGTTATCTCTCATTTTCTTCATGTAGGCATTAAGTTTACCTTGAAATTTCATTCTCTGTAGAGCTTTCATGAGCATTCTCCAATTAGGGTTGATGGATTAAAAATGATGAAAAGTACATGTCTTATCCTCCACTTTGTTAACTTGTCCTGTAAATGCATTCAAGCAGTAATTGTGCTCCCCTTTGTGTATTCTGCTGGCTGCTGCTTTTCCACCATTCCAGCTTGCATTATTATATCTGGGTACCCATCAAGGATTGCATATGGTTTATCATTGAAACTGCTTATGCTGATATAGAGCCAAACAATTTAAAGAACTGCAAGTGAAAATGAAAAGCACACAAGGAGCAAAAATGAATAGACAAATAAGGTAATGCATTTATTTTTCTTTCACGTCAAGTTTTTACTACAGAGCACACAATAGGAACAACTTCACCATAGAAGGAAAGTTGTTTCTGTTCTCTTGTGCAGATAATTTCATTCTAATCTACATCCTGTTCATGTCCATATCTCACTATTGAATTTACACACAAGATAATTGCACATCTTATTCGCAACCTTCATCTTCGTCAACACCTGGGATCCTGCAGAACAGGAAGTAGGATGCATATTATTTATTATGTTACGATGTTTTTATCTGGATAAGTTATATGAGATTCTGTATTCTTTTTCTAATTCTTAAAATGAAGTGCTTAAAGTAGTATCTTTCTTTTATTCTTTCCTATGCATCTCTTCTGGGCTTCGTCTTTTGGTGAAACAATTCCCACGCTCATCAAATGTTAATCTTTTACTGAGATTTGACTTCGAACAGATGGTTTCCGTTGTTTTCCAACTATATCCGTTGGATCTACATTGAAAAATTTTTATCATCAGTGAATTTTGGCATTTTGTTCCTATTCCCAACCATGATTGCGAGGTTCGGAATCTGGTACAGAAGGGATTTGTCTGCTTATACCAGTAATTCGATGACTTCCTTGGACCTCTCTCGTGCACATAAAGATCAAATTTGAAATAACAGATTCTTTGGTGGATAGCGACAGAGCTTATAGCAGTGAAGAATGAAGTAAAAGATTGGTTTGAACAGTTGCAGAAAAAGAAGAAGCAAGGGCTGCTTAATGAAAAAGAAGTTGCTGAAAGTCAAATTGCATGTGGATACTGAAGCCCCCACTATCCACCATCTGAGTGTTCCCACAAAAAAAAAAATCCAAAACTTTGCTGCAAGAGGTGGTGATCCTTCTGCATTTGAATTAGTGGTACAGATAAGGAGACGTGACTTGTGCCAAAGTTTTGTCCACAAGAGCTTAGCAAAACATGATAATGCAGAAACAGTGTCTTGGAGCCCACTAGTCACAATGTGCATCTTTAATCATGCACTTCCTCTGTTACTAAATATTTATGCCAAAAATATGGGGGTTTTTTTTCCCAATATTTGATAAAAACAAAGAGAGAATTCTTTTTTAATGTTTCAAAAATTTTATAAATCTCCTTTGAGATTTGTGAAAAAAAGAAAAGGAAAAAAATGCAGACAAGATTTTATGATCCTTGTTTGATATTTGACATTTGAGACACACTTATACGCAATATCTAGATTTGCCTTTGGTAAACATGGGAAGAAGTACATTTCTTATTATCAAATATCAAGAGAGATTCGTATGCTGAAGTGAGGCAGACATGTTTTTGTCAAGTATGTGAAAGTTTTCAAACATTAGGATTAAAAAAGGTGTTTTTTCTTTTGTTTTTTTGTCATGATTACCTTTCAATAAGGAAAGGTACACTATTTTATTCAAGAAAGGTACGTCTTTTTTAGTAACTTTTATTTTTTTTATTTTTTTATTTTTTGATTAAATAGAAACTCCAGTCATCAACAAGTCATTCGGACCTCCTGGTGTGGCACCAAACCTACGGATTAGTGTCCTCTCCCTAGATCTCGCTGATCAGGTAAAGTTCGAAATGCGGACATGGCTTTCGTGCATCAATTGAACGTTCGGCCAACTTGACTCCTGGCTCACAGAGCGAACTCTTATCATTCACGGTTCCCACTGATTCACAGAGTAAATTTTCACTATTCATGGTCCTCGTTAGATATTTGGTTATCAAGGAAAGGTATAGTCTATTCATATTTCCCTATCTTTTAATCATTAGAAATATAAACACGATACATATGTAAAAACATGTATAGAAGTGCAAACTTTGCTGTGACCTAGGAGAATATGCTGATGCATTTTGGTTTGTCAACTTAAAGTTCTTTAAAGAGAATTGTAAAAAAAATGCAATTTGCAATTTTTTGTGGCAAAAATCAAACTTGATATGTGCATCAAGCAACAGCGCTAAGAAAGTGATAAAAATAAATTTTCAATCTTAGCTCTATACATATTAGAATGATTGAATATGTACAACGATTTCAAATCACTATTATTATATGGAGAGTGACAAGAAATTAATTATCTAGCGATTACACTTGCGTCCATAATTTGTACCTATCAAATTGTATGTGTATAAAAATCTTATTTAAGTAAAAAAAGGTGTTGTAATTCAATGTTGTTGACTTTTGAGTCTGATTCCTATTTTGATTATAACAAATCACAGTATCTTATTTGTGTGTTAAATTTCTGAACAGATTTATTTTTCTAAGCACGGATGACAGATGAGCAATGGATGCTGAAAATCACTTAAATGAGCACATCATTCGATGCAATCCATGAATTTGCAGAGGAGTAGAGCATGAAGTTTTTTTTTTTTTTTTTTTTCAAGTTGTATTGTAGTGCATTATATTTTCATTTTGGGTCTGTAATAATCAAAGGTCGGTAACAATTAATGCAGTGTATGCATGGTAGGACAATAAGCTCAAATGATCATAGGAAAATCAATGATCATAGAAAAGACTTCAGTCGACCGACGCTAGATTTTTTTAGGTTAAGTTAAAAAGCCTACATATTAGAATGACCCTAGATCCCTACACATCATTTGCACAAATTATCTCTATCTTACAAATCATAACTATGCAAACACGGGTAAACTACACTCAAAATCAGAAACTAAATAAAAAATTGAAAGTCACTCAATCGACCGAACATAGTTGGTTATATTCAGCTCAGTCGACCGGACCACTTAGTGGTCAACAATTTGATCAAGGTTCAGCCGACCGAACGATTTTGAACATATCTTCCACAATTGACCGAACTGGCTCGTGTCTGACACCCAACTATTAAGTCGATCGAACCTGTAGTTCATTTTTGATTGAGTCGACCAAACTATATGATTAGTAGACCGAACTTAAAATATAGTCGACCGAACCTCGAATGTTTTCAAAATCGCCTTAATTTAGTTGACTATATCTATAGTTCAAAAGTACCTCGGTCGACTGAACTTGGCAATTAGGTCGACCGAACTTAAAATATAGTCGACTGAAACTCTTGGGTTGCCATATTTTTTTAACCGCGGTAATTAAGGTTAATTAAGGGTAAATTGGATTAAAAGCTTAAAAAAATTTAATAATTCCCTTTATATCCTAATGGTCATATTTTTATTGAAGGCTATATATATATATATATACCTTTATTTGGAAAAACCAAGAGCAGATTAGTGCCTTAATTAACAAAATTTCTCTCTTAATTTCCTTAAACTTTTTATTCCCAAACAAGCCTACATACTCCACCCATTCCTATTCCTTTGCTAAAACAAATTTGGTGAGAGTACTTTGAGAGATCCTATATTGTTTGCACTAGCTTATATTCTCATATTGATTGTTGATTTTAGAGAGAGTTAAGCCCAAAGTTTTCCCCAGTGATTTAATCAATATAATCTTTTTCGGAAAGACTTTTTAAGCTTGTGAGTTTTTGCATTTTTATTACAAGACTCTTGAACTTGTCTTATGTTTTTTGAAGAAAATATTTTTGGACAAGTTTGCTTTTCTAAATATCTTTTGTGCTTGAGTTTCCAGAAATTATTTTAAGATATTTGATTATACACTTGAAATCTTTGAAACATTATTGGTGGTTGATATATTTATATAGACTGTTTCAAAGAAACTTTGCTAACACACTCTCACACTTTGATTGTATATTGACACAATATTAAGAGTAGATTCATATATTTTCACTGAGCTTATACTTCCTATCCTATTGAAGTGCAATGGTTATTGCTTGTACGTATCGGTACAAATTTTCTTGTGTTAGAAGCATCTTTATTTTTACCCATATTTTTTATTCATTGCTATATTCCAAGCGTGACCTGAGGGGATGTTGATCTAGCTTGTAAAGATTAGGTTGTAAAGGTTGAGGTCAGCCCTGGTAATTTGACCTGGTGTTGTAACCGGTGCCGCTCCACCTATTAAGTGAGCATTAGTGGAATTTTCGGGCTTGCGAGCTAAGGCGGGGACGTAGATAGTATTGGCCGAACCCCAATAACATATCGTGTGTGCACTTTATATTTCTGCAATTTATTTACTGCACATGCATGATTATTTTCAATAGACTGAGTGCCGCACATGATTTAATTCTCCCACGTCATATTTATCTGCGCATTTGAGATTGCATAGACAGACCCTAAGTTGTGTTATACTACTGATTTAGTTGAACCTAAGAGATGAATTTTTAATACCCAATTCACTCCCTCTCTTAAGAATACACCAATTACAACAGATACCCACCAACAAGCACCTGGTTTAGATACCAATTGCTCTGACAAACAACTAGAACTTGAAACCGCTTGTTGATATTCGCAGACGCGCAGCGAAAACATAGTCTCACTCACTCACGAATCAAACAAACAATTAATGCAAACACTCGATGATGAACTATGCGAACCTAGCAATCACTTAACAATGAGAATCAATGAAAGTAATAATCAAAACACAAGAATTTACATGGTTTGGAAATTTGCCTACGTCCACGAGAACAGCAACTATTTTTCACTATTAATGATGAAACTTACAAGCTTTGAAGCTTACTTGAAGCTTAATCCATCTAGGGTTACATAATGATGTCTATATAACAATATAATGCGTACAGAATGCTTATAGTTGGTTTAAAATACTTTTGTAGCAATCCCCTGGAGGACATCCCTCTAATAAGCCCAATCTGCTGATCTCGTATTAAAAAATCCATTACTTGCACCGACTAAAACCAACGACAGTTTGGAGCAAAAGAAAAACACCTCGCAGCTACTGCCTAAACTTAATGACGATTTGCCCTCCATGACTGCACCTTTCTCTCCCTTGGTCCCTTGCGTCACGGTGCTTTTCCCATGTACATGCGTTCCACTCAAAATATGAGCCACATCCCCAAAAAAAGGCTTTGAAGTATAACCCCCAATAAAATTATAACACACTTCAAAATGCCAATAAATTAATAGGACCAACACCCTTGCATGACTGGGAAATGACAAATGGTCATAAAAACTATGTATTGAAAAATAATGAAGAGAAACAAAAAAATTATTGATAAAATACATGTTGAAACAACACCTAAGAAAATTGTGAGAATGCATTTTTCTTTCTTTTTTCAATTCACGTGCTAGAAAATACTAAAGAGAAGGGCCTAACATTAAAGGGCTATCATACAACATTTTGAAGATTAAGCTTTAAATCACTATGCTATGAGGCCACCAAGTAACTTGGTAGAATTAGGTACAAACAGCAAAATAAACCCACTTAGAAAAATAGCCAAGTACGTAAGGCAAATTAGGTTGACATGGGTAGAATGACGAAGTATGAAAAACTAAATAGAATAGTTTACAAAAATAGCTAAGTTTGGCCAAATAGGCCCTTATGATGAAAGATAACATGATAAAACATTCATGTATAAAAGACTAAATAGGGGTCCACTTAGTGAAAAAACGAAGTATAGAAGGTCAAATATTCTCATTTAGCAAAATTATTTAAGTAACAAACGCCAAAATTAACCCTAACAAATAGTATTTAAGAGTAAGGCATTTGAGATGGTAATCATGGGAAACCATGAAAGAGAACACTGCCTCGATAAGAAATTTTGAGATGGTTACCTTAGCATAATGCCTTAATGAGTAGTTTATCATCATCATTAAGGTAGGAAATGACAATCTTTCGAAATACCTATGAAAAAAAAAAAGTCATCTCGATTTAAAGATCTAAGTTAGTAACCTTAGAAAAACACACTTGATAAGTATCCACTATTGTTAAGATAGAAGGGGATAACCTTGGGTAAAACCTTGAAATAGGTTGATAGGCCATCTCGGTCCAAGCATTTGTGGCGCAAGAGAATGACTCAAAAGCCACCAACTCTTGAGTATAAGAGGAATATATATAACCAAACGTTTGTAGTCTGATGGAGGGAGGGGAATTCTCTAACTTAAGCCGTAATAAAATACTTCCAAACCTAAAATTAGAAGAGCCTTCAAGGCTTAGGAGTGGGGGACATCCGAAAAGGACAAAATAATAATATTATGGTCTAGTCAAATGCAGAATAATAAATCATATGAATATCAAATATAATCATGCATTGAGAAGGATAAATAAAATATGAATTGATAACCCCCTAGTATTAAAAGGAAATGCCATTATTATAGGAAAAGTTTGCACAAGTTAAAATAGATTAGGAGGAGAGGAAAGTGAGAGAAGACATTTAAGATACTCTAAAATTCTATGGGGGACTTCAAAAATTGACCAAAGGTCTTCCAAGTTTTTTTTTTTTTTCTTAGTTGTAGGAGATCATCATATGAAAATAAAATTTGATTTTTGAAAAAAGTTCTAAATAAACAAAATAAGAGAAGTCAAGAAGAAGCCCTAATTTTCTTCTTCTGTCCCCTTCATATATGATGTTTTAATGCAATATTTAGAGCATTATATAAATTCTACTCTTGATAAACCTTGTAATATACTCAAAACCCCCAACCCAATGTCCCGGGAATACCAAGATCGTTGGCCTCCCCCGACCGGTTTAGACCTCGCGTTATTCAACAACGGTCGTGGCTGTCACCCGTGTTACGCTGATGACATCTCTCACCTCTCTCATTTCTCAACCCCTCTCACTGGTCAGCTCCATTACCTCCCTCCTCCAAACCTTAAACCCCCAACACCCTCAGTATTCCCCAAATCCCTCTCCCTCCCCTCTCAACCCCTTCTCCCCACACCTTACCCCCAACCTCGTCATTCAAGTCATCAACTCCCAAACCAACCCTTACCACGCCCCTTCTTCTTCAATTGGGCCTCAAATCCATGCCCTAATCCCAACAACTACTTCCACCCTCACCATTGCTATGTCACCGTCATCGACCTCCTCCTTTCCCACGACCTCTTCTCCACAGCCACATCACTCCTTGAATCGTTGAACAAGCTCTCTGATTTTATGCTGGGTAAGCTTATCAAAGCCCGCAACGATATCGACAATATTCGAGGCGCAATTCACTGGTTTCATCGCGCGAAGGTGATTGAATCCGACAGTTGCTTATTTTCGTACAATGCAATTTTGGGCATTTTAGTTAGAGCTAATCGTATTGTCTTAGCGAGAGCTTTCTTTAAACAAATTGTGCAGGAGGGTGTTGTTAAGCCTGATGTTTCAACTTATACTACAATTATCAGGGGGTTTTGTAAGAACCCGAACTATGATAACTGGGTTTAAATAAATAAGATAGGGACATTTTGGTAAAAGAGCAAGCCTCGTTGACGAAGCCTTTGTTCTTCTCGTTGATGAAATTCAGAGACTCGTCGACGAGGAGAAGCCGAGAAGTCTCGAAAAAACCAGAGATCCCAGACTCATCGACGAGGCCACCGATTCATCAACGAAGGCAATGGAAGATTCATCGACGAGTGTGCCATTTCGTCGACGAAGTTGCCCAGGTAAAAGGGCTATAAATATCATTTTCCTTTACTTCCTCACTAAGAAACTTCAAATATCTCTCTCTCTCTCTCTAGAACTCTCCCTACTATCTCTCTCTCTAGATTTCTTCACTGATCGTAGTTGGAATCGGGAATCTGAAGTTACCACGAGGATCGTGGAAGGATTCTCTACAAGTTCTACAAATTAGAATCCCGTTTCGGAGATTTTTGGGTTTCAACGTAAAATCGAGGTAAGGCTCGATTTTCAATTCTAATATGATAGTTTTGTAGGAAACAGTCTTGTGAGTATATTCTGTACTGTGATTTGTAGGTTTTGGAACTCGGTTTGCTGTTTTGGGACCTTGGAGTTCGGGATTTGCTATTCAGGGAAAATGTAAGAGGAACTGTGTTTATATTGGTTATTTTTTAAATCGGACTTGGTGAAACTGTGGTTCACAGTCATGTGTGTGTTTTGGCTACTCATTTGGGGGGATCTAATTGGGAAAACTATGGGTTTTTCATTATTACAGTTTTGGGAAAATGGGGCGACAGGCTGCATACTTGGTTTTGTTGAAAATCGAGCATATATGTTGATTTATACTGGATTATTGGGATAGTCGTGCCTTGACTTGTTTAAACTGTATTTGTTTGGAAAACCATGATTTAGAATACCAAATGGGTGTGGTTTGTTTGGTTATATGAGCATGCATGTGTGTGTGATATGTTGAAATGCTACTAGGAATGCTGTTCCGAAATTGTTCCAAGTACTAAGAGTGTTCGGCTCTATATCCGAGGGCATGTGTTTATCGCTTGCCACGTAAGCAAGAGTGTCCGGTTCTATATCTGAGGGCGTGAGCCTATTTCGGCAGATCAGGCTGAAGGGTGTGGATCCACTAGTTAGCACCGGTATGATGCCATGGGAGTCGGGGACTAGCCATGTGTCGGTGGCATCGTGCTTCGTGGGTTGGCTACAGGCTAACGCCGGATTGTCACGGACCGGCTTAGGGCCAAAGGATGTGACGACACCGGGATTACTGATCATGTGTTGTGTATGCGTGTATGCACTGTGTAAATTAGTACTGGATTGCATTCAACTGAGTGTATATTACATCATGATAATACTCAAATGTCACACACCGATATAACATGTGTTCTTCCTTACTGAGAGGTGTCTCACCTCTGCTGTATGTACATTTTTACAAGTCTTTCGAGTAATCGGAACTAGTGTCCTGGTGTAGGGAGCGTAGTGGTCGGTGTACTGCGGTTAGTTCTTGGGTAAGTGCTAGGACTATAATTTTGGTGGGTTGCCATTTTGAGATGTGTTTGGGCACCTGTTTGTACGTTTTGTTAGAGCATGTTTCTGCTCTTATATAGACTCTGGTATGGTACTGTATATATTGATATAGAATGACTTTCTTTTTCCGCTGCGTATATGATTGTATTTGGATGTGTTTAGGGTGCCTGGGAACCCCACGGGGTTGGACCCTCATCCATTGTACTGTATCTTTGGATGCTTCATCAGATATAGGGACAGGTTAGTTACATTTTCACCTTTGGGTCCCATTTCAGGGTTCAGGGCGTGACGACTTGGTTTTAGAGCTATCCAGGTTATTAGATCTTGTAGACTTGGTTAGGCTTAGTTGTGAGTACATACCAGAGTATAGGATGTGGATATAGGTAGAGTTGGTTGAGGGTTGTTTGGTTGCTAGACCGGGATTTATCGACGGTATTCTGTGTTTTTCCTAGGATGACGATTCCAGTAAAAGAAGGGTAGATCGTTAATGACTTTCGTGTCGGTGTGATAGGACTGAACTAGACCTGGCAGGGAGTAGTTAACACGATTAGTGTAGATCATGGTGTTAACTGTATGTGTCGTAGGAGTACTGATAGATTCCTATTGTGCTGCAGAATGAAGTCCAAGGATAATGACTTAGGAAGTGGCTCTAAGGAGACTACGATGAGTCTCCTTCTGTGCCTTAAGGTTTGACGAGGCAAGTATTACGGGAGATCGGGCGGAGTGTGAGGAGATGTGAGCGCTCTCTTGTTGCTGCGGGGTGCACCATTGAGAAGTTTACACGCATGCATCCTCCGACGTTCTCTGGGGGACCTGACTTGACGATAACAGAGGATTGGGTGGAGAAGACTGAGAGGATCTTGGAGGTCCTGCACTGCACGGATAGGCAGTGAGTCCTTTATGCCACCTTCCAGCTATCTGGGGATGCGGGTCGATGGTGCACTGCGGTGAGTCTGCTGGGGAAGCAGAGAGGTGGTCTAGAGGAAATGACGTAGAGCCGTTTCAAGGAGGTGTTCTTTGACAGATACTTCTTGTCTTCTGTACGTGATGCGAAGGCAGATGAGTTTTCTACTCTGACTCAAGGGAGTATGACGGTGTAGGGGTATGCGGCTCAGTACATAGAGCTGTCCCGCTTTGCACCATATTTGATCTCAAACGAGTATGAGAAGACTCGGAGGTTCGAGAAGGGTTTGAGGAAGGATATCCACAGACTGGTGGGTATGCTTCAGATCCGCGAGTTCTCGGTGTTGATGGATAAAGCCACGGTGATTGAGACCGGTATCTGAGAGGACGAGGTGGATTAGGAATCGAGGAAGAGGACAGTACCTTCTAGTTCTCAGGTAGGATCTCGTCAGGGATTGTGGAAGAAGAGGAGCAAGGTCTCGGGCTACCTCAAGAATACCGAGCGCCAGGATTCTTAGGGGAGCCAGACTAGCGGTCGTTGTACCAGGTGCCACAGAGGGCACGAGGGTGAGTGCCGGTCATTTGAGGGTAACTACTACAACTGTGGCCAGCCAGGCCACACAGCTTGTGATTGTCGTGCACTGAAGCGAGATGTGCCTACATTCAGTGGGAACCGAGGGGACAATCAGATACCTCGGGGAACCATTCAAACGAATACAGCTCCGGCCAGAGTATACTCTCTTACTTCAGCAAACGCTGAGCATGCAAGTAACGTGGTGACAGGGTGCAACCCATTCCTTTGTGTCTGTGAATTTTGTGGGACAGTGTAGGGTTAAGACCCGAGACATGAATGAGGTGTTATCTGTTACTACGCCATCTGGGAGTGTATCTTTCTGTAGGAAGATGTTGGAAGACTGCCCAGTGGTGATTCAGGGAAAGCTGCTACCGGTAAATTTTATTTCGATGTTATTCTGGGGATGGATTGGTTATTCTCCAGTTATGCTGTGATTGACTGTCGTAAGAAGGTGGTAGTTTTTAGACCTCTTGGGAGAGCAGGAGTATGAATTCGTGGGATCGTGTGTGCATTCAGCGCCACAGATTCTGTCGGCTCTACAAGCGAGGAGGCTACTCTTGGACGGATGTGAGGGGTACCTAACTTGTTTGAAGGAACTGCCACAGGATGAGTTGAGACTTGAGGACATTCGGGTAGTCAGCGAGTTCCCGTATGTGTTTCCGGATGATTTACTCGATTTACCTCCGGATCGTGAGGTGGAGTTTACGATAGAGTTGCTGTCTGGCAAGGCACCGATCTCTAAAGCTCCATACCGGATGGCTCCAGCAGAACTACGAGAGTTGAAGGAGCAATTGCAGGAATTACTGGACAGGGGATTCATTCGACCTAGTGTTTCGCCCTAGGGAGCTCCAGTATTGTTTGTGAAGAAGAAGGACTGATCGATGCGGATGTGCATTGACTACCGTGAGATTAACAAGGTAATTGTGAAGAATTGCTATCCTTTACCTCATATAGATGATCTCTTTGACCAGTTCCAGTGAACGCGGGTCTTTTCAAAGATCGACTTGCGGTCAGGGTATCATCGGGTGAGGGTTAGAGTGGAGGATGTAGCGAAAACTGCTTTTCGAACCAGATATGGCCACTACAAGTCCTTGGTCATGCCATTTGGGTTGACGAATGATTCGGCGGTGTTCATGGATCTGATGAACAAGGTTTTCCATGAGTACCTAGATCGATTCGTAGTGGTATTCATTGATGACATTCTGTTATACATGAGGAGTACGGAAGAGCACGTGGAACATTTGAGGTTAGTGTTACAGATTCTATGGGAAAAGAAGTTGTATGCTAAGCTGAAGAAGTGTGAATTCTGGTTGAGTCAGATTACGTTCTTAGGCCATGTGGTTACTAGGGATGGTATATCAGTTGATTCTAGCTAGATTGAAGCTGTGGTCAACTGGGTAAGGTCGAAGAATGTGCAGGAGGTTCAGCGTTTTCTGGAATTGGTGGGTTACTATCGTCGGTTTGTGGAGGGTTTCTCTAAACTTTCTGGACCTCTGACACAATTGACCAGGAAGGGAGTCCAGTTTGAGTGGACCAATGATTGTGAACAGTGCTTTCAGGAGTTGAAGCACTGGCTGGTTATTGCTCCAGTATTGACCATTCCTTCAGGGGATGGTGGATTTGTGATTTATAGCGACGCGTCTCTGAAAGGTTTGGGATGTGTGCTTATGTAGCAAGGTAAGGTAGTGGCGTATGCTTCTCAGCAATTGAAGGAGTACGAGAAGAATTACCCTACGCATGATCTGGAATTGGCTGCTATAGTATATGCACTGAAGATTTGGCGACACTATCTGTACGGGGTGCAGTGTGAGATCTTTACTCACCATAAGAGTCTCAAGTTTTTCTTCACACAGAAGGAGTTGAACATGAGGTAGAGGCAGTGGTTAGAGTTGATTAAGGACTACGTTTGCACGATCAGTTATCACTTGAGGAAGGCTAATGTGGTAGCTGATGCGTTGAGTCGGAAGTCAAGGCCTACGGCTGTATCTACGATTGTAACTCAGTGTCACATCATACGGGATTTGGAGAGCTCAGGTATAGAGTTGGTAGTTGGTGATTATCAGGCTTATCTTGCTGGTTTGGTGGTTCAGCCGACTTTATTTGAGTGTATAAAAGCCGCGCAGGTTAGTGATACAGAGTTAGCAGAGGTTAGGGAAAAGGTACAGTAGGGACTGGCTACGGAGTTTAACATCTCCGAGGGAGGTGTGTTAAGGTTTGGGACCAGACTATGTGTTCCGAATGATGATGAGATCAGAAAGACGATTCTAGAGGAGGCGCATCGTTCTATGTATATGGTACATCCTAGTAATACAAAGATGTATTGGGACTTGCGCGAGACCTTTTGGTGGTCTAGTATGAAGAGGCAGATTGCTCAGTTCATGGAGTAGTGTCAGACGTGTCAGCGAGAGAAAGCTAAACATCAGAGGCCAGAAGGGCCGTTGCAGCCTTTGCCTATTTCGGTGTGGAAATGGGAGCATATTTCCATGGATTTTGTGATTGAATTACCACCAGTACTTCACGGGCAGAATGCTATTTGGGTGATCGTGGATAGATTGATGAAATCTACTTATTTCATACCAATGAAAGTTAGCTATCCTTTAAGTAGGCTGGCGGAGTTGTATGTGCATGAGATTGTGAGAATGTATGGAGTACTGGTGTCCATAGTATCGAATAGGGATCCAAGGTTTACTTCTCAATTTTGGATGAGCTTGCAGGAGGCATTGAGGATGAAGCTTACTTTCAGTACAGCATTCCACCCCCATAATGATGGACAGTCGGAGAGGATGATACAAATATTGGAAGATATGTTGTGAGCTTGTGTGTTAGACTTCGATGGTAGTTGGATACAGTTTATGCCACTTGTAGAGTTCGTTTATAATAATAGCTTCCAGTCTAGTATCAGAATGGCACCATTCGAGGCTTTGTATGGTCGAAGGTGTCGATCGCCTTTGTGTTGGGATGAGGTTGGTGAATGTCAGGTGTTAGGACCTGAACTTGTGTAGCAGGCGTCTGAGAAAGTGGGTTTGATCCGGGAGAGGATTAGATCAGCTCAGAGTTGGCAGAAGAGTTACGTAGATGTTTGCCGTCATGACTTAGAGTTCGAAGTGGGAGGTAAGGTATTTCTGTGTATCGCTCCAATAAAAGGGGTGATGAGATTTGGGAGGAAGGGCAAGTTGAGCTTGAGGTATATCGGACCATTTGAGGTTCTTGAGCGAGTGGGTCCGGTAGCCTATAGGATTGCATTACCTCCAGCACTTTCGAGGGTCCACGATGTGTTTCACGTATCCATGTTGAGGAGGTACGTGTTGGATCCTTCATATGTTATTAGTTATGATGAGTTGGAGATTGGGGATACTTTAGCATATGAGAAGATACCTGTTCAGGTTTTGGACCGTAAAGTTTAGAAGCTTCGTACCAAAGAGATACCATTAGTGAAGGTATTGTGGCGAAACCACGAGGTTGAGGAAGCTTCTTGGGAACTGGAAACAGAAATACACCGAAAGTATCCACAGTTGTTTTGAGCACTTATACATGATCCTACTGTGGGTTGGGATAGGTGGTTAGTCATCGGGAGTGCGTGTGTATTGTGAACTCCTGATACAGTTATATATGTAACCACGGTATTCCTCCACCATAAGTGAGGGTATGTATGTGTATGTGTATGATGAGACTGCGCTGTAGTGGTCGCCAGTTTTTTTCTCGAAGGAGGTATATATGTGTTCGATGGTATGTATGAGTCTGTGAGTGAGAGATGACAAATTTCAAGAACGAAATTTTTGTAAGGAGGGGAGGTTGTAAGAACTCGAACCGTGATAACTAGGTTTAAATAAATAAGAGAGGGACATTTTGGTAAAAGAGCAAACCTCGTCGACGAAGCTAGATTTCGTCGATGAAGTCTTCGTTCTTCTCGTCGACAAAATTTAGAGACTCGTCGATGAGGAGAAGCCGAGGAGTCTTGAAAAAACCAGAGATACCAGACTCGTCGACGAGGCCATCTATTCGTCGACGAAGGCAATGGAAGATTCGTCGACGAGTGTGCCATTTCGTCGATGAAGTTTCCCAGGTCAAAGGGCTATAAATATCATTTTCCTTTACTTCCTTACTAAGAAACTTCAAATATCTCCCGCTCTCTCTAGAACTCTCCCTACTATCTCTCTCTCTAGATTTCTTCGACGATCGTAGTTGGAATCGGGAATCTGAAGTTACCACGAGGATCGTGGAAGGATTCTCTACAAGTTCTACGGATCGGAATCCCGTTTTAGAGATTTTTGGGTTTCAACGTAAAATCGAGGTAAGGTTCGGTTTTCAATTCTGATCTGGTAGTTTTGTAGGAAACAGTCTTGTGAGTATATTTTATACTGTGATTTGTAGGTTTTGGAACTCGGTTCGCTATTTAGGGACCTTAGAGTTCAAGATTTGCTATTCGGGGAAAAGGTAAAGAGAACTGTGTTTATATTGGTTGTTTTTGAAATCGGACTTGGTGAAACTGTGGTTCACGGTGCTTTGTGTGTTTTGGCTACTCATTTGGGGGAATCTAACTGGGAAAACTATGGGTTTTTCATTATTACAGTTTTGGGAAAAGGAGGCAACGGGCTGCATCCCTAGTTTTGTTGAAAACCGGGCGTATATGTTGATTTATACTGGATTATTGGGATGGTCATGCCTTGACTTATTTAAACTATATTTTTTTGGAAAACCATGATTTAGTTTGTTTGGTTATATGAGCATGCATGTGTGTGTGATATGTTGAAATGCTAGTAGCAACGCTGTTTCGAAATTGTTTCAGGTATTGAGAGTGTCCGGCTCTATATCCGAGGGCATGTGTTTATCGCCTGCCACGTAGACAAGAGTGTCCGACTCTATATCCAAGGGCGTGAGCCTATTCCGGCAGGTTAAGCCGAAGGGTGTGGATCCACTAGTTAGCGCCGGTATGATGCCATGGGAGTCGGGGACTAGCCATGTGTCGGTGGCACCGTGCTTCGTGGGTTGGCTATGGGCCAATGCCGGATTGTCGCGGACCGGCTTCGGGCCGAAGGGTGTGACGACACCGGGATTGCTGATCATGTGTTGTGTGTGTGTGTATGCATTGTGTAAATTAGTACTGGATTGCATTCAACTGCGTGTATGTTACATCATGATAACACTCAAATGCCACACACCGATATAACCTATATTCTTCCTTACTAAGAGGTGTCTCATCCCTACTGTACGTATATTTTTACAGGTCCTTCGAGTAACCGTAACTAGCGTCCTGGTGTAGGGAGCGTAGTGGCCAGTGTACTGCATTTAACGCTTGCGTAAGTGTTAGGACTGTAATTTTGGTGGGTTGCCATTTTGAGATGTGTTTGGGCACCCGTTTGTACGTTTTGTTAGAGCATGTTTCTGCTCTTGTATAAACTCTGGTATGGTATTGTATATGTTGATATAAAATGACTTTCTTTTTTCGCTGCGTATATGATTGTATTTGGATGTGTTTAGGGTGCCTGGGAACCCCACGGGGTCGGACCCTCATTCATTGCTTTATCAGATACAGGGACAAGTTAGTTACATTTTCACCCTTGGGTCCCATTTCGGGGTTCGGGTTGTGACAGGTTTTGTAAAATGGGTTTGATTGGGGATGCCCGCAAGGTGTTTGATGAAATGACTTGCAAGCCTAATTTGGTTACTTACAATACCGTTGTTAATGGGCTTTTCAAGAAGGGTTTGACGGAGGATGGACGAAGAATTATTGATCACATGATTGCGAGTAAGGAGTGTTTTCCTGATACCGTAACGTATACTACTTTAATTGATGGGCATTGTAAGAATGGTGAATTGGAATTGGCAAAAGAGTGTATAGATGAGATGGTGACTCGAAAATTCGAATCAAATGTCTTAACCTACAATGCCATAATTAATGGGTTGTGTTTGAGTGGGAACATTGATGAAGCAAAGAGGATGATGACAAAGATGAGACTGAATGGTTTTCGGGATGATGTTTCGACATACACAAGTATATTAAAAGGACTTTGCATAGTGGGAAAGTCCAAACGAGGCTGCCAAACATCTCAGGGAGATGGCTAGTCTAGGGATAAAGCCCGATGCTAAAGTATACAGAGTTATCTTGAATGAGTATTGCAAAATTGGCAGACTAGATGAAGCAATTTCCCTTCTGAAGGAAATGAAGACAAGAGGCATAAATCCAAGTTTTTCTAGCTTCAATGCTTTGTAAAGGGTTCTTGTAGAGTCTACACAACTTGGTAGAGCTGTTCTTATTCTGAACCAGATGTCGGAAATGGGTTGCTCTCCAAATTTCTTATCATATAGTATAGTGATATGTAGCCTTTGCAACATTAGAGGCATAATAAATCAAGCTGAAGTGCTTGTCACATACATGCTTCGGGATGGTCACAACTTGGATGCCTCCATTTATAGCTGCTTAGTTAAAGGATATTGTGAGGATGGAAATGATGAAATGGGAATGCAGTTTTTTTTGCGAAATGGTGGATAGGGGCTACATGATTAATCTTGAAAGCTTTTCGGTTTTTGTTAGGGAGTTGTGTGCAAAGGGGAAATTTCATGTTTGAGATTGAGAAAATTTTTGAGTGCATTTCTAGGAGATATCTTGTGGTTGATGTGGATTGTTACAGAAGGGTGTTGGACGAGTATCTATGTAAAAATTCTTGGAATTAATGGAACGACACTGGCAAGGTATTGTATTTTTGGTGACTTGCAATAAGTTGGACGGGTGCAAATGAGCTTGACGAAGCTTCACCTTTTCTCGCATCACGGGGTTTAATCATTTGATTGGAAATTTGGTGGATTAGTAACAGATCCTTGAATAGCCAAATTTAATGAAATAATACAAAAATAATGGCGAAGACAACGAACAAGTCTCGAGTCTCATTAGGTGAAGCTGGCCACATAGAGTCCTTTTTCATCATTCAACATAGAGTTGTTGGGAGAGATATCAACAAACAATCACAACGGAATAATTCTTTTTCCTATATGCAAGCAAATAGAGTGTATCTCTACTTTTATAGGTGCTGAAAACAATAAGAAAAATAATTAATCACACAAAGCCACAAGAACACAAGTAATTTTTTACATGGAAAACTTCCCCAATATGAGGAAGAAAATCCACTGGACCTAGTTTAGTTGAAGCCTCCACTATCAACCAAATAATGGGTATACCAAGTGTAACGACCAGAATTTTTAAATGAAATTTAAATAATAAAGAAAAGAAAATTTGAAAAAGGGAAAAGAAGGGAAGCTGCCAAGCTTCATTGACGAACACAGGGTTTCGTTGACGAAGGCTTTAAAGATTTCGTCGACGAACACAGGGCTTCGTCGACGAGAACATATCAAGAAGGGTTTCGAGGCAGCCTAAATTTCGTCGATGAATACAAGGTCTCGTCGACGAAATTTATGAAGAACTTGTCGACGAAGATCGGGCTCGTCGACGAATTATGCTGTCTATATATATGAAAAATCCGATTGTTTATTCATTTTTCACACTCCTCTCTCTCTCTCCTCTTCGGCCCTCTCACTCTCTCTCTTCGATTTTGGGTTAGTTTTACGCCGGATCGAAGATTTGAGGCTACCACGACGTTCCTGGCGAAGTTCCCTACAAGTTTGCCGAAGCAGATCGTTGGGAAAACGAAGTAGGAAATCATCCTAGAGTTGAGGTAAGGCTTTTTAAGCCAAATTAGACTTTGTGATAGTTATAAAAATTGATGTACACATGAAAATACTGATGTTTAATACAGGGAGTTTTGAGTTTCAGGGTATTGAGTAGGAAATCCTACGGGGGTCAGGCTAGGAAATTTGAGGGGCTTTCTTAGTAGCCAGATAAGGGAATAAACTAAAACATAAATTTTCCATACATATTATTATTAATTATGAGCACATTTTTTTTCAAAAAAGCCTATGCTATCTTTGTATATTTCATATGAAATGTATGATTGGAAAATACTGCTATTGTAATGCAAATGTATATGTATGTATAAGATGCCAGAAATGATGATTTTAAAATATGAAGTAAGACTTAACAGCACATGTGTGGCATGAACCTTATTTTTATGTGGAGCGAATCATGATATGAATGATTTTACGAGCAAAGCATATTTTCAGGTATTTTGAAAAGACGAATTATGCTATACTGAGTTTGATGAATATATGATAAATGAGTTGTTTTCAGAGTATAAATACTTGAAACGATTTTGGCGCGAGGCCACATGTATGTTATCGGCACGAGGTCATATTTATGTTTTGGCGCGAGGCCGTATTTATTATGTTATCGGCACAAGGCCGTATTTATTATGATTTTGGCACGAGGCCATATGTATGATTTCGGCACGAGGTCGTATCTATGTTTTCGACACGAGGCCGTGATGATATTATGTATGTTCATGTATTATATGTTATTACAGTCAGGATGTTAGTTTAGTTCAATTCAGAGCTTGGTACCATAGCTATATGTGTAGATCAGATATCTACTTCAGATTAGTGCTAATCGTCCCACGAGGGGATGGGAGATGGATAGTCGATGTGGCTTTCAGTAGAGTGTGGACGTCCACCTGGCAGTCCGGACCAGGGTGTGGCGGGCCCATCATACTTACAGATGTATTTGATCCGGCAGTGGTTGGGCAGCCATTGTCGGGTCCTGCCTTCGGGCTGCACAACCCGTCATAGGGGGTAATACATGACATTAGTTAGCTATTTATCCTGGGTATATTTTCAGTACTACAGTTACAACAGATGGTTTTTATGTATGTTATTACAGTGATAACAGATGCTTATGAATGTTATGATTTATTAACAAATATGAAAGTACATGATCATCCAATATGATATTATGATTATTTCTAGAATTATGAAATGTACTGTATATGTAAAAGCACTTTAAATGTTCATGTTGCCACACAACTATATTTAGTTTATTTTCCCTTACTAAAAAGTGTCTCACCCCCAATATTAATATATTTTTTAGGAAACCCAGAGAAACCGGTGGGTCAAGGCCACCGTTGAGTGAGTGGAGCTTCCCTATTAGAAGGGTAAGCGTTGAGCTAGGACTAGGAGATTTTGTTGCATAGTCCTAGAGTTATTTTGACTTTTTGGAGATTGTACATATAAACAGTATATTGATGTTAATAGAAAGCTCTGGTATTATGTTTTATGATTGGATGTTGAGATTTATGTTTACTGCTGCTAGGTTTTCCGCTGTGTTTGATAGATGTCCCCGCTACCCACGGATTCGGGTTGATCATTTCATTTATTATGTGATATCTTATATTAAGAAATTGAGGGACGTTTCACCAAGTCTTCTCTAATTGCATTTGAGGTTACAAATATATCTCATCAAGATATCATTAATCTTGGTAAAAATACAAAGAGAATTGGAGAGAATATACCAAAATTGCGGTTACAGTTCACGGAAAAAAATCCCAACTCTTGAGCTCAAAATCCATTTTCCACCATTCAGATTACAGCTCCTTGAATCGTGAACCTTTCCTCCAAATTTTAGCTCAATCAAACCACAGACGAAGTCTTGATGAAATTTGGGCAGCATGAGAAAAATCACATTTTTCTCTCTTTCTTTTGAGAAGTGATGTCTCCTCCCTTCTCCCCTCTTTTTTTATAACTTCCTTTAGGTTATCACACTAAATAACTAGGCTTTGGGCTTTTAAGAAAGCCCACTTGGGCTTTCCTCCACGTGGAAGGAAATAACCCAACAAATCTCCCCATTTTCGACTATGTGGAGGGAATCACCATCCCGGCGATCGAACAACAACTTCAAACTTCTCCCTTGGTAGTGTCTTTGTTAACATATCAGAACCATTATTATCAATGAGAACATTCTCAAGTTCCAGTAACTTATCGTTCAACGCATCTCTAATCCAATGGTATCGTACGTCAATGTGCTTTGATCTTGCATGGAAACTGGAATTCTTAGCAAGATGAATAGCACTTTGGCTATCACAAAACAACACATACCTCTGATGCTTGAAACCAAGTTCTCTCAAGAACTTCTTTGCCCATAGTAACTCTTTAGTCACTTCCATTGCTGCAATGAACTCTGCCTCTGTCGTAGAAAGAGCAATACACTTATAAAATCTCGATTGCCAAGCTATAGCCCCACCTGCAAAAGTTATCAAATAGCCCGAAGTAGAGTTACAAGTATCCACATCCCTAGCCATATCTGCATCTGTGTATCCAACTAACAATGGTTGTCCGTTTCCTAAACCAAGTCTCAAACTAGAAGTGCCTCGAAGATACCTCATGATCCACTTCACTGCATTCCAGTGCTCTCTTTCTGGATTTGACAAGAATCGACTAACTACACCAACTGCATAGGCTATATCTGGTCTTATGCAAACCATTGCATACATCAAACTTCCTACTGTTAGGGCATAAGGAACACTTTCCATGTCTTTGTTTTCCTAATATGTAAAAGGACATTCCTTTGTACTTAGTCTAAAGTGGGTAGCAAGAGGAGAGCTAACCACTTTAGCTTTGTCCATATTGTACCTCTGAAGCATTTTCTCAATGTACTCTTCCTGTAACAAATATAAATTTTTGGCACTCCTGTCACGACTGATTCTTATGCCAAGAATTTTCTTTGCTAGCCCCAAATCCTTCATAGCAAATGACTTACTCAATTGCTTCTTCAACTGGTCTATCCTTGAAGCATTCATGCCAAAAATCAGCATGTCATCCACATAAAGTAGTAAGAAAATAAAATCATCATTAGAGAATTTCTGAACAAATACGCAGTGATCTGAAGTTGTCTTCTTGTAGCCTTGCTCTCCCATAATAGACTCAAACTTCTTATATCACTGTCTCAGTTCTTGTTTCAAACCATATAAGCTTTTCTTTAGGTTGCACACATAATCTTCTTTCCTTTTCACTTTGAAACCCTTCATATAAATCTCTTCCTCCAAATCACAATGAAGGAAGGCAGTTTTCACATCCATCTGCTCAACTTCCAAGTCAAGACTAGCCGCTAAGCCGAAACTGTATGGATCGATGACATCTTTACAATTGGAGAGAAGATCTCATCAAAATCAATACTTTTCTCTAACTGAACCCTTTTACAACTAGTCTAGATTTGTACCGTGGCCGTGAAGAGAACACATTTGGCTTCTTCTTATAAATCCACTTGTTCTCCAGAGCTCTTTTTCCTTTGGGTAGCTTCACTAACTCAAAGGTGTTATAATCATGCAATGACTGCATCTTATCTTGCATGGCCTCAACCCACTCTAACTTTTGTTCATATTCTATGGCTTTTGCAAAACACTGGGGCTCTCCCTCGTTAGTCAATAACACATATTGTTCTGCAGAATACCGAGTGGAAGGATGTTGGTCTCTGGCTGACCTCCTGGATGGAATCTCTGGCACTGTCAACTGCTCATTAGTCTCAACATCTCCCTGAACCTGTAAGGGAACATCCACATCACCTCGACCCTGGTGGTCATCCCGAACATCATTCTCAACTTGAGATGGAAAAATCTTCAAAGGAACTGGATCCACATTAGTCAAACTGCCACCCTGCTAAGACATAGATTTCTCAGCCTTCTCAATATCCTGAATCATCTGATCTTCTACAAGCACAACATCTTTGCTTCTCACAATTTTTTTCTCAATTGAATCATAAAGCTTGTATCCAAACTCATCTTGACTGTAGCCAAGGAATATGCATTGTCGCATTTTTTCATCAAGTTGGACCTTTCATCTTTTGGAATATACAAAAATGTTTTGCACCAAAAAACAAGCAGATGATTATAGGAAACATCTTTACCTTTCCAAACTCGGTCTGGCACATCAAACTGTAAAGGAACATAGGGTGTAAGATTCAACACATGAACAATAGTGCTCAATGCCTCCCTCTAAAAGGATTTTGGTAACTGGGCTTGTGAAAGCAAACATCTCACTCTCTCAACCAGTGTTCAGTTCATCCTTTCTGCTATGCCATTCAACTAAGGAGTTTTGGGAGGAGTCTTCTGATGCCAAATACCCTATTGTCTGCAATACTCATCAAATGGACTAGAAAACTCTCCACCGTTATCAGTCCGGACGCACCTCAGTTTCTTCCCAGTCTGTTTCTCAACTAAGGCTTGAAACTTCTTGAACTCAACCAACACTATGTCTTTTGACTTCAAGGTATATACCCACAACTTCCTTGAATGATCATCTATAAAGGTCACAAAGTATTTGGAGCCACCAAGTGTTCTCGTCTTCATAGGGCCACACATATCCAAATGTACCAAGTCCAGTATCTCTGACTTTCTCAAATAAGGGGAATTCTTGAAGGAAACTCTACTCTACTTCCCTGACAAACAATGAGTACACCTTTTCAAAAGTGTACTTTTTAGTCTACATAGCAGACTTTTCTTCCCTAGTAGAGTTAATCCTTTTTCACTTATGTGAGCTAGTCTCTTGTGCCACAGCTCTGTTGTACCATTATCCTCCATCGCATTAACAATGTCGTTGGAGATCTTTTCTTGTAGAACGTACAATGCAGAGTGCTTCATGCCTCGAGCCACAACCATAGCATTAGTGAGCTTCCACTGGCCATCATTGAAAGTGCTACAGTACCCTTCGTCATCAAGTTTACCTGTAGAAATCAAATTCAAACGAATGTTAGGAATATGTTTCACATCTCTAAGAACTAAACTCATGCCATTATTTGTCTTCAGATACACATCCCCAATTCCAATGACTTTAACCAAGCCATCATTGCCCATCTTTACAGTTCCAAAGTCACCCGATCTATAGGATGTAAAGAGATCCTTCCGAGATGTAGCATGAATAGAGGCACCACTGTCAATCACCCAACTGGTCTTATGGTATGCAACATTTATCATCTCATCATCATAAACAATGAGGAATTCTACAAGAGTGGTGGTAGCAACTTGATCATCACCATCTTTGTCATCTCCATTCTTCGTTCCCTTCCCTTTCTCATTCTTATTTTCTTTCTTCAATTGCCTGCAATATTTCTTGATGTGTCCCTTTTTTCCCACAATGATGACACTCAACATTTGCAAACTTGTTGGACTTGCTTCTACTGTTATCTCTATTCTTTGGACCTCTACTTTTACTTCTCCCCCTCTTTTATGTAACCAAAATCTCTGACTGTGAAGAGGATCCCTATGTTTTTCTTCTCATCTCTTCATTTAACAAACAACTCTTGGCCATATCCATTGAGATTACACCTTCTGGAGCGGAGTTAGACAATGAAGTTATGAGCGTCTCCTATGAGTCCAGTAATGAACCAAGCAACCATAACCCTTGTATCTCACCATCAAACTTAATACCCATTCTAGCCAACTGATTAATAATTCCTTGGAATGAATTCAGGTGATCAGATAAAGGAGTCACATCCTGGTACCTCAAAGTCATCATTTGTTTAATCAGAAACAACTTATTATTTCCAGTCTTTCTAGCATATAACTGTTCAAGCTTACTCCATAGAGAACGTGCATTTGTATCTCCACTAATATGGTTCAAAACATTATCATCTACCCATTGCTTGATATACCCACACACCTATCGATGTAACAAAGTCCATTTCACATCAGACTTTTTTTTTTTTTTTTTCTGATTTTTCAGCACTAAACACTGGTAGGTAATAATCTTTCACATAAAGAAGATCCTCCATTTTTTCTTTCCATATGTGATAATTAGAACCATTGAGATTAATCATTCTACTAGTATTTGCTTCCATAACTCAAACTGCCAACCTGACAATCTGTCAACCTGACCCTGATACCACTTTGTTGGGAGAGATATCAACAAACAATCACAGCGAAATAATTCTTCTCTCTATATGCAAGCAAATATAGTGTATCTCTACTTTTATAGGTGCTGAAAATAATAATAAAAATAATCAGTCACACCAAGCCACAAGAATACGAGCAATTTTTTACGTGGAAAACTTTCCCAATATGAGGAAGAAAAATCATGGGACCGAGTCCAATTGAAACCTCCACTATCAAGTAAATAATGGGTACATCAAGTCTTCTTTAGTCGCAATTAGAGGTTATAAATAGATCTCATCAAGATATCATCAATCTTGGTAAATACAAAGAGAATTTGAGAGAATATACCAAAATTGCGATTACTATTCACGGGTAAAATCCCAACTCCCAAGTTCAAAATCCAATCTCCACTGTTCAGATTGTAGCTCCTACAATCATGAACCTCTCTTCCAAATTTTAGCTCGATCAGACCACATATGAAGCGAGATCAAAATCTTGATGAAATCTGGATAGCATTAGAAAAATCACGTTTTTCTCTCTTTCTTTTGAGAAGTGACGACTCCTCCCTTTTCCCCTCTCTTTTTATAACTTCCTTTAGGTTATCACACTAAAAGGTTGAGCTTTGGGCTTTTAATAAAGCCTCCTTGGGCTTTCCTCCACATGGAAGGAAATAACCCCACAAATCAATGTGTTAGGTGGTCTAGGGCCTTCTCAGCCCCCAAAGCTAGCTCATGGGATGAGACTTTCCTTCACACTTAATAACTGACCACCAGCCCCTTCCACAACCAATGTGGGATAACCCAACAATCTCCCCCTCACACATCAAGGTTTCTCTTGGCACGGCACACTAGGGAGAATGTTGGTGAACCAAGCTCTGATACCAATGTTAGGTGGTCTAGGATCTTCTCATCCCCAAAAGCTAGCTCATGGGATGAGACTTTCCCTCACACTTAATAACTGACTACCAGCCCCTTCCACAACCGATGTGGGATAACCCAACAAGAGTTTAATGGAAGAAAGTTCAAAAAAGACAAAATCATTCTTGGTTACAGCTGCAAGTTCACCATGTTGCAGAAGAGGATGGTTTTCTGATTCTAGGTCACAATGCAAGACCCTCTCCAAGCTAGTGCTTCTCTTGCTTAGTTTTGGTCCTCTAATATTATCATAACTGTAATTGTAAGCTTTCATGTTACATTGTAGTCCAATAAAGGAACTACCGCAAAGCGCCAAGTTGTAATGTTGAAATAATTTCTTTCTTTGTGCAATTGAATATATTAACAATATAATGCAATCAATCAAAGGTTGAATGAAGAATGTAAGAAGAAAAAAGTGGCAAATTATGTATTACAAATCTCTTAGTGTTGTGTGTAATTCAGCTGATTGCTAATTCAATTTTCAGATTTCAATAAATTATAAAATAATAAGAATATGATTTTATCTAAACATCAACCACAATCACACCTAAACAAAAACCTGTTTATTTTAATGTGTGCGTGTGTGCTAAGCCTGATCAAGAAAAATATATGTTCACCAAATCCAATATTCAGCAAAGCATAACATGCCACAATCACAATCCACAAGAACACATTTACGTGGTTCGACCCAAAAATTGGCCTACATCCACGACAGAACTCACCTTTGGAGATACTATATTAAATCCGGCGAAAATAAATATACATACACAATTTACCCTTTCTTGGCTTACCAATCTCCTCTAAAAATCAGCCCAAGAACGACCTAAGAAAGCCCATTTTCACACCTGCGAAGAACCCTAGGCTTTTTCCTATCCTTCTCCCTAATTTCCCTAAAAGAAATCCTCCCAAGAAATTAGATCTGTGCACTACCTCCCCTTTACCTGAGCGTGCACCTCCGCTGGAGATCCCCAACGCTGAACCTTTGCCTGCCGGCTCCTTCTCTCCCGTGCGCCCCTCACTCTCCCTCGCGGTTGAAGGAACCCTCGCTGCAGGTGCTCTCTCTCGGCTGGGAAGGACTCGGGGCTGGGAAGGAGAAGCCTCCTGCGCTCGGGTGAAGAAGAAGACTTGCTGTGGCTGCCCTCTCTGAAGCTGAAAATAGAAAACTCTGAATCCTCCAAAACCCCCGCCCCTCCTATATTTTATTCTATTTACAATAAATAAAAGGCAATTATATCCATGCCCCCATAATAAACAAAATGGATAAGCACAGCAGCCATTGGATCTAAAATGAAATGGATGGTCCAAATTTCTTTTCCTTCCTTCAACGCTTGACATTCCAAAAATTCTCCACCTTGGCAAGCTTGTGACCCTTGCACCTCCTTAGCATCTCCTTTGGCGGTTCCTGCAAAACTTACACTAGAAACTTCAAAGGTTAACCAAGTTCGATCAATGTTCAAACTTGGATTTAGGTACTGCTTTAGTCATCATATCCAAAGGATTATCCTCCGTTGGAATTTTTCTTACTTCTATTTCACCACTAAAAATAATATCCCTCACAAAATGCAGCCTAACATCTATATGTTTGGACCTATCATGATAAACATGATTCCTAGCCAAATGAATAGTGCTTTGATTGTCACAATAAATTGTAACGGTTCCACTATACATTCCTAACTCTAGGCACAATCCTTTTATCCATATAGCCTCCTTAAAGGTTTCAGTCATGGCAATATATTCAGCCTCCGTAGTAGACAAGGTTACCACTGACTGCATGTGTGATTTCCAACTAATAGCACTACCTAAAAAAGAAAAGATCATACTAGACAAAGACTTCCTAGTATCTAGATTTTCAGCATAGTCAGAATCTACTTATCCTTTTAATCCTTTTTCACAATGCATATCCCTTTTACCAAATATTAATCCTTGTTGTTTTGTTCCAGACAAGTATTGAAAATTTTGTTTCAAACCATGCCAATGTGGTTTTCCAGGTTTGCTCATAAATCTACTTACTTGACTTACAACATAAGATAGATCAGGTCTAGAACATACCATAGCATACATTACACTACCAACCATACTAGCATAAGGTATTCTATTCATAAACAGTGACTCATTTTCAGTTTCTGGACATTGTTTTCTAGACAATTTAACATGCTGTGCAATAGGAATAGAAGTAGATTTAACATGACTCATTCCAAATATTTTTAACACCTTTGAAATATAATACTTTTAAGACAAGTAAAGATGCTTTTTATTCCTTTCTCTAATTATTTCCATACTAAGTATTCTTTTAACAGGTCCTAAGCCTTTCATTTCAAATTCAGATTTAAGCATGCACTTAACTTGATTTAACATATCCATGTCTCCACAAGCAACCAACATGTCATCAACATATAATAGCAAATATATATGACATTTATCACATGATTTAAAATAAACACAACCATCATAATTGCTTCTATAGAAATCATTTTGAATTATGTAAGAATCAAATCGTTTATACCATTATCTAGGTGATTGTTTTAACCCATATAAAGATTTCTTTAATAAACATACATGATTTTTATTCATTTCCGTATCAAAGCCCTCGGGAGGTTGCATATAAACTGTTTCTTCTAAAGTACCATGCAAGAAAACAGTTTTAACATCAAGTTGTTCCAAATGCAAGTCATGTACAGCAACAAAAGATAATAGAATTCTAATTGAACTATGCCTCACAACAGGGGAAAAGATTTCATTATAGTCTACCCCTTCCCTTTGTGTAAATCTCTTAGCCACTAACCTAGCTTTATACGTAGGTGGTTCAACTCTAGGGATTCTCTCTTTCCTTTTAAATATCCACTTGGATCCTATGAGTTTCTGTTTTTCCGGTCTAGGTACCATCACCCATGTCTTATTTTTGTTTAGAGACTCCATTTCTTCTTGATCCATTTTTCAGCCTCTTTACTATCCATGGCCTCTCTAAAAGTCTTAGGCTCCACCTTAATTTCTGTTTCAGCAACAGAAAGAGCAAAAGCTGTCATATCAGCTTTCCCATACCTTTGAGGAGGTCTTATGACCCTCCTCTCCCTATCTCATGCTAGAAGGTAAGTTTTACTTAATTCAGAGGTTTCTGTTTCTGAGTTTTGCTCCTCAAAATCTACAACATCTGTTTCTAAATGGCTATGAGAAGTGGAGGGTTGCTCCACCTCAAGCTGCGGGTCACTAGTATTAGAGTGTCTAACACTTTCATTTGAATTTTATGACTTTCCCCCTATTTTAGTTTCATTAAAAACTACATCCCTGCTAATAATACATTTTTGTTTTCCAGGTTCTACAACCCAGAGCTTATAGCCTTTAACCCCCTCTGGGTATCCCACAAAAATGCATTTAATAGCTCTAGGCACTAATTTATCAGTTCTAATGTGGGCATAGGCTACGCACCCAAAAACTTTTAAACCCTAATAATTAGCAGGCTTACCCGACCAGATTTCTTGAGGGATTTTAAAATTTAGAGCTATGGAAGGACACCTATTAATAAGGTATGCAACAGTGGTCACCACCTCTGCCCAAAAGGTCTTGGGCAGACCTAAAATGGCTAACATGCATCTTACCCTTTCCAAAATAGTCCTATTCATCCTTTCAGCTAATCCATTCTGTTGGGGAGTATCCCTAACAGTCCTATGTCTAGCTATGCCCTCAACTTTACAAAATTTAGAAAATTCATTTGACAAGTATTCTAATCCATTGTCTGTTCTCAGTGTTTTAACTTTTCTGCCAACTTGAGTTTCAACTAAGGTTTTCCATTCATTAAACTTTTCAAAAGTATCACTTTTATGTTTTAGAATATTAACTCATACTTTCCTAGAAAAGTCATCTATAATTGACAGAAAATACCTAGAACCACCATGAGAACTAACCATAGCAAGCCCCCACAAGTCTGAATGTATGTAATTAAGGGTTTGTTTCGTGGTGTGAGTGGACTTCTTAAAACTAACCCTAGTAGACTTACCCAAGACACACTCCTCACAGAATGATAATTCCTCAAGTTTCCTATCTCCAAGGAGCCCCTGTTTCTCTAGCTCCTTTAGGCCCTGTGGGCTAACATGTCCTAGCCTCTTGAGCCATAAGGAAACCTGATTTTCTACCCTATGATTGACAGGTGAAGCCTCACCAATCACTGTCTTTCCTACCAAGGTGTACAACCCATTCTTTAGCACCCTTTTCATCACTACCAGTGAACCTCTACATACTCTTAGGCTACCTCCTTCAGACTTAAACGTGTACCCTGTCTTATCTAAGCTACCAAGAGAAATCAAGTTTCTCTTCAGCTCAGGTATGTACCTTACATCTCTTAGCACTCTTTCAATCCCATCATGCATTAGATGTCTCACAGTCTCAATACCATGTATTTTACATGACTTATTGTTTCCTAAGATAACATGACCTCCTTCTAAGCATGTAAAGGACTCGAACCAGTTTTTCAATGGACACATATGGAAGGAACATCCTAAATCTAATATCCTTTCTTTTCTCGAATCTTTATCAGAGACGTTCAACACTTCCGTACTATCATACCCATCTAAAACTACAATTGCCTTACCCTTTGATTCAGAGGTGGTGGCATTTGCACCCTTTTTCCTCTCAGGGCAGTCCTTCTTAAAATTTTCTTCCTTGTGACATGCCAAACACTTTAGTGCTTTGCTCTTAGACTTTGATCTAGACCTCTTGCATTTTCCTTTTTTGTCCCTCTTTTCAAACCAACCTCTCACATTTAACCCTTCCCCTAACCTTGATTTAGATTCAAACTTAGTGTGCAATTTCCCAGAGTGCAAAACAACTTGCACATCTTCTAAAGTCAGCCTCTCTCTCCTATACATCATAGTTTCTTTAATATTTTCATATGTGGAATCAAGAGAACTCAATAAAAGAATTGCCTGGTCTTCTTCATCTATACTAATATTAATATTAGCAAGATCCAAAAGAATTTTATTAAATTCATCTAAATGTTCATCAATAGATGTTCCACGGGTCATTCTAAAGGTGTAGAGTCTAGTCTTCTTATGGAGTCTATTTGCTAGGAATTTTGTCATGTACAAACTTTCTAGTTTTGACCACACTCCAGCTACCATATCCTCATTGGCAACTTCCCTAAGCACTTTGTCTCCTAAGGACAAGATAATGGCACTATGTGCCTTTTGAAGGATTTCGGGCTTCACTTTGTCGGTGGAGGGTAAACCTAGTTTCCCCTCTTGTGAAGTAGAAGCTCCTTTCTTTTCTCCAAGAAGAGCCTCCTTAAGCCTTTGCCGTACCAAGATGCAACGCATCTTGATCCTCCATAAACCAAAGTTATTTTTTCCGGTGAATTTTTCTATTTTAAACCTAGCGGTCCCCATCACATAGCCAAGCTCTGATACCACTTGTTGTGTGTAATTCAATTGATTTCTAATTCAATTTTCATATTTCAGTCAATTACAAAATAATAAGAATTTGATTTTACCTAAACATCAACCACAATCACACCTAAACGAAAACTTGTTTATTTTAATGTGTGCGTGTGTGCTAAACTGGATCAAGAAAAATATATGTTCACCAAATCCAATATTCAGCAAATATAAATATGCTACAATCACAATCCACAAGAATACATTTACGTGGCTCGACCCAAAAATTGGCCTACATCCACAGCAGAAACTCACCTTCGGAAATACTATATTAAATTCGGCAAAAATAAATATACATACATAGATTTACCCTTTCTTGGCTTACCAATCTCCTCTAGAAATCAGCCCAAGAACGACCTAAGAAAGCCCCTCTTCGCACCTGCGAAGAACCCTAGGCTTCTTCCTATCATTCTCCCTAATTTCCCTAAAAGAAATCCTCTCAAGAAATTAGATCTGTGCATTACCTCCCCTTTACCTGAGAGTGCACCTCCGCTGTAGATCCCCAACACCGAACCTCCGCCTGCCGGCTCCTTCTCTCCCGTGCTCCCCTCGCTCTCCCACGCAGTTGAAAGAACCCTCGCTGCAGGTGCTCTCTCTCTGCTGGGAAAGACTTGCGGCTGGGAAGGAGAAGCCTCCTGCGCTCAGGTGAAGAAGAAGACTTGCTGCGGCTGCCCTCTCTGAAGCTGAAAACAGAAAACTCTGAATCCTCCAAAACCCCCCGCCCCTCCTATATTTTATTCTATTTACAATAAATAAAAGGCAATTACATCCATGCCCCTATAATAAACAAAATGGATAAACACAGCAGCCATTAGATGTAAAATGAAATTTACGGTCCAAATTTCTTTTCCTTTCTTCAACGCTTGACATTCCAACACGTAGCTCATAAGTTTAATTTTATTACATATTTAGTACATGAGAATCAATTTTATCGCTTGAGTTTTTTAAGCTTTTCATTTAAATTTTCATTACATTCTATTCCACAAATCAAACAAGACTCAAGTTTGCATCAGCCTCAACTATTTAGCTGTCAAGGAAGACAATATGTTATTTTATTTCCTGATAATATTAATTGCATGAAAAGAATAGAATATGAAGGGTTTAAAATCAAATTTACAATTAAGATACCTTATTGAAATTAAATTTACAATTAAAATTTGTAATCTTATAAATTCATACTGTCATTTCATCACTTTCTTTTATCATTTCGTTCGGAAAACTAAACATGACGCGTAAAGGGCCATTTTCAGTGGGCTCCGAGGTTGAGGAATTCAGGCCCATATGCTCCGTACACTTTACAAGGCCATTAAATGATTCACGCACGGTGTACTTAGAACACTGGTTGATGGATCTGGATTCAGAGCCCAAATATAATTAGGGGTGGTAGTTTCCAAGTCACCGTAGTTGGGCCCACAATTAAATGGGATGGTGGATCCAAACGAATTTGAGTGGCAGCAGAGAGCCCAATGGGCTGGTGGACTCGCGGGCCCAGTTGGACCCGACCTCATCCCGCGCCCTCCGTACTCTAACCCTTCCCATCAAATCCAGTTAATTCCTCCTTTCCCATTCCGATTCAAATCCGGACTCTCTCTCTCTCTCTCCTCTCCGTCTTCTCCCTCTTCCCCCTCCTCCTCCTCCTCTCTCTTTCTCTCTCTCTCTCTCTCCCTGAGAGGTCAAATATTTTTCCAATTTCCCTCTCTCTGTGAAGTATTTGCTTCTGTCTCTGTTCCATCTGTTGCTTGCTCTATAATTTTAGTTTCTCTGTGTCTCCCTTTCCGCTTTCTTTCTCTGTGTTGCGTGTTCTTTTCTCTGTAGAAGCGCTGGAGACATGGATGGTGGTGCACCCTACAATCCTCGAACGGTTGAAGAGGTCTTTAGGGATTTCAAGGGTCGAAGAGCTGGCATGATTAAGGCCCTTACCACCGGTAAGTTTCTTTCCCTCTTATTCTTTTTGCTTTATGTTTTTTTTTTTCTTTTTTTCTTTTGTATCTATGAGTTTCTACTTCTTTATAATCCCTGAATTTTATTAAATGCGTTTTTATTTTTGGTGTTTTGCAGATGTTGAAGAATTCTATCAGCAGTGCGACCCTGGTTAGGGTTTTTGACTCTACTAATTTTAGAAACTTATTTGAATTGTTTCATATATATTTCCGGTCTAATGAATTTTAGTATGTTTTTCTGCCAAGTACTTATCTGTGGATTGCTGTTCAATGTGGATGTTGTATATAAACGCGGAAGCTTTATTTTATTTGTTTGCTTATTTTCAAAAATTTCTTCATATTGTGGGTTTCCCCACTGTCTGAGCCTTTACTAATTAGTAGACAACGATTTCACTGTTGATTTCAGTGACATTTCTCTGCTGATTTGAAATGGGCTCGTTGCAGTGTAGTTGGTCAACTTGATTATCAGTGATTTCGTATATCTCCATATCTAGAAGAGGAAAAGATCCCCACATAGGATTCCTCATGCTGCTCTGTTATACATTGGGCTGTTGAAAATTGTAACATTTATATTTAAGCTTTTGAAGAACTTTTGTCTTTCTACTAAACAAGGATTTCTTTTCATGCTCGCGTGAATTTAATAATTTTTGTCAAATTTCTGTTCTTATTTTCTTTTTTCCCCCCTGCTTAAAATCACATACTTCTTATTGCTTAAAATCACACATGCAGGAAAATATTTCTACTTGAGTGATTTGCTACATCACTTGGGGGGTGGGGGTGTTGTTCTGGTTTATTTTTTCCGCTTTGGAAGGATGCCTTGCCCTCCATTTTTTTTTTTTTTCTTTCTTTTTCATAATAATTTTTCTTTGTAAAAACTGGGATGGGAATAGTTTTTAACTGGTTGAATACTTTTAAAATATTCTTGAATGCCATGGATAAATTTTTTTTTACTGGTTGAATAGCTTCAAAATATCCTTGAATGCTATGAATTTGGAATGACCTCAGAAGTCAGAACTATTTTTTGATAGTTTTGAGTCTTTCTGTAGTTTCACGCAGTTATTGATTTGATATATAATTTTCATGTATTTGTAAAGTTCTACCTTATGCTACATTTTCTTGACTATTTAGAGTTGCTTGTGTCTCCTGTAGGAATATATTTTGTGTGCGAATGAGCCATTAAAGAAAATGGTAGTCATTGTTGCAGTAGAGAAATAAAATTGCCACTTTTTTTTTGGGTCATATTCTAGTGATAGTCATGTAGGAATTTTGGTAATGATTTCCACTTCCATTAATGGGCAATTAAGAAGGTAACCCAAATGCTGTTTTATTGGGTCAAAGGCATCAAGTTTAGTCCCAAATTTGTACCTCTGTTCCCATTTTTCAGCTGCTTAGCGAATTGGGGTTTGGATTAAAATTTGATAATGGTGATAGATAAAACAAGTCAGGTAATGACTTTGCCTGGATCCGTTATGACTTATGATTGCATATAACTCGGGAGGTTTAGGAGGATAACTTATTTATTTTGAGTGCTTACCGTTCCAATTTGGTTACTTCTCTTATTTTCAGTGCAATTTCTTATTTTGATCTTGAAAATTTGAAAGCACTTCCCTGGAAAAACTGAAAAGCATTTCCTGTTTGAAATTAAGTTAATTCTCCTGTATAAATTGTTCAGGATTTTATGCTCTTTGGAGCAGTTCTTTAATTGAATTGATGACAAGCAGTACGATAACCTTCCTGAGGAAAGTGTGAATGTAACTTTTTGTGCTGCTTTGAGTGTCAATGTATTTTTTTATTGCATGTTCATACTTCTGGGATCATCTAACGGGTACCTGTGAGCTTTTGTCCTTATTGCTGAATTCAGGTGTTGGTTATGGATTCATACATGTTTTAAAAGGCTCAATCGAGGCTCATCTTAAGGCTTGCCTCAAGGCACAACATGCCTAAAACGCCTTGAGGCTCAATCTAAAATAGCAAATTCCAAAAGGGCTAACGCATTATATGCTGGAGCTAACACATTTTTATAAAAGGCATGCCTTTTTGCAATTTGTAGTTGAGGTTTACGCATTTTGGGTGTGTGATTTATGTCATGTATTCAAGTTAGCAATTTTTGAATGGCCGAAAAGTAGTTTGCGAAGTATATATAATTTTTCTTTCTTACATTATATTTGTGATTTTCTTAATTTTTTTTTTTAAATATATAAAATTTATTTACATTTTTTAATCTTAAAAATAAATTCTTAAAAGGCTTATGCCCCAATGCCTTAAGGCTTATGCCTCGCCTTTTAAGGTTGCCTTTTAAAACATTGTATTCATATTAATATATGGAAATCTTAATCAGTAGCTTGTGGTCTTTTTCTTTTCATTTCTTCTTCCTTTTTGCAATTTGCCTCATGGGTGTTATTTCATTTCTTTTAAAAAAAAAAAGCACATTTGCCTTAAGTGCCCAAATGTTATTGTGATATAAAGCCTCATCATACAATGAAATGCATCAATGATATTTGTACTGTTTATGACACTGGTGTGTTTATTTAAATTTTTTTTTTTTTTTTTCTATTTGAAGGCAGTATACTTCGAAGCTAAAGATAGTTATTAACTTTGTATGTGTTTGATCACAGAGAAGGAAAATCTTTGCCTTTATGGATTTCCCAGTGAGCAGTGGGAGGTCAATTTACCAGCTGAAGAAGTTCCCCCTGAGCTTCCAGAGCCTGCCCTGGGTATTAACTTTGCTAGGGATGGGATGCAGGAAAAGGACTGGCTATCTTTGGTTGCAGTCCACAGTGATGCGTGGTTACTTGCTGTCGCCTTCTATTTTGGTGCTAGATTTGGATTTGATAAAGCTGATAGGTATGTTCTTCTTTGATTTAAATTGTGGGTGTTTGGTTTGGCTGCTTGAGGAACATTTAGGTTGAAGTTTGCAGGTGGAACCATTGTTTGTTGATATTGATTCAATGCATCGCTTCAATAAAAAAGAAAATAAAGGTCATAATGCTTATAATCATATAAAATACACCTTGGTTTTTTTTTTTCTTATACTACTGAATGATTATTTTAAGTTTGAACATCTCTCTCTCTCTCTCTCTCTTTCACACACACACACACAGTAATTAATCAAATTGACAAATGCAAGACACATAGGGAAGGGGAAGGAGGCTTACCTTACCAGTGCCGGTCAATAGTTATACATATCCACTTCGAAAGGGCCCAACCTTTGAGTGATTGACAGTGCTTGCAAGTCTTAGACACAATTGGGGTTTTCCCCTTTTTGGTACGTATTCAAAATTCTCACACAAGGAAAGGGTTGGGAGGCAATTGCGGGGATGCTAGTTTAAGGTCCTCCTGATCAAGATATATTCTCTTTCAATGCAATGTAAATAGAGAATTGAGGTTTATGCACTTGCTAAACTGGATGGTGGTTCGGAAGTTCTTGGGGAAACCAGACTTCCCTCCCATGACTTTTTTTGACAGCTGCAGGGAGCTCATGTGACGTCTTGAAATTACAGTGACCTATCCCTGAGGTTTTCTTATATCATCAGGTACCTTCCTTTTTGTCAGTTGACTGTCAAATATGTTGATGAAGACAGATGACGATTGAAAATCAAAAGGTTTGCCCCTGGGTGATTTTGTCCTTGAACGTGGGGAATAAGTCATTTCAAACCTTTTATTTATAGTCAACAAACTGGGAAGTATTTGGTTAAGTATAGCTTTAGGGTGGGAAGTTGCTGAGGAATGTTAAGAATTATCTGAAAAGCCCAGTGAGATTCATGGGAGGAAGTTTCTTTCAAAATGATAAATAAAAATATCTCTTGCTAAGATGTAGTGTTACTGTGGAATGCTCCCTTAATGGGGTGTCAACAGTAATATAGGGCATGTTTTGACTTTTTATGTATTGTTTTATTTTATTCATGCCATTATGGGATATTAATCATTCTCACTTATGGTTCTGTTAAAAATATTTTTTAAACAAGGTACCATTAATGTTCTAACACATCAGAGGAATAAATACCATTGATGGAACCTTTGCCGTCCAATTGAGTTAATGAGAACAGTGCCCCTGAATCCTTCTCTCTCTCTCTCACACACACACACACACACGCACGCACACGCACGCACACGCACATGCTCATACACACTTACACATACACACACACTCACACGCACACACAATTTTGTTTTCTTTTGGTTTTATAGTTGGAGACTTGGACATGTTGTTTGTTATGCTTATTGAGAATTTGAGATGACATCTCTTTTACACCTTATAACTTGAAGGTATACAGTTATGCAGAAAAAATCTTGGATTGTTTTGGCCAGTTAGTCATACCGTGGTTGGATGAAAAAATATTTTTCCATGTTCGTCCCTTTATTTTCTGTTTTTGTGTATGAGCTTTTCAATCCATTTTTTTATCATTAATTTGTCAGGCTTTTTTATGGTTCTCTTAGTTATTCGCATTACTTGCCATATAGTTCGTATGGATATGCTGAGTTGCAAGATGTAGAAACAGTTGTGTGACATACTATAGGATGCTGATTTTGCCTGATATGTTGCATATTGTTGATCCAGTGATTCTAGCAATATTACATGGAACTGGATTTTGAAAGTTGAGACTTTTTACTCGTCCAAATGACCACTGGGCCACCTCTCAGGCCCTGCTAGCCCTTTTTTTCGCTTTGTTTTGTTTTATTTTTTATTTTTATATTTATATTTCTGCTTTTATTTTTTGGAGTGTAACCCTGTTTATAGTCCAATTTCTTTATTGCAATCTATTTTACATGGCCTTTAAATGTAACATTGATTTAGGGGTAGTTTTTGCACAACTTTTGGTGGAAATACTTTTGAAGTGATGAATGAAGTTAATAGATCTAGGCCAGGGCTAAATCTTGAGTATTGTGTTTTAGATATATTTGAAAAAAGAAAGTAACAATTTTGATAAGCTGCTGTCTGGTAGTCATTTCTGAATTTTTTCTGTTACTGTATAGGGATGAAATGGAATATGGCAACGCATTTATTTACATTGCTAGTTTTCTATTTCTGTGTGGTTTGGAAAAAATTGAAAATTCAATCTTATGATTTTCTGGTTGTGTCAACTGTTGCTATAGGTTTTTAATATCCAGAATTGAGTTTTATGATTTTATGATTTAATGATTTCATGATCATCCATTCCATACAAAACTTGTAGTTAAAATTAAAATAATATGACGGTGTGGATTTAAAAGATAATTAAAAATCTGTAAAATTTGTAAAAATTTGAAAAAAGTCATTTGGGAAAATCATTTGACCTTTTCTTAATTGTCATGTACGGTTGTTCTTGTAACCCAAATTGGGTTTTAAAATATATAATAAAATATTTTAATTATAATTAACTCAGTTTTTTAAAAATATTTTCTTATTTGTATTCTCTTGCATTTTTTATTTTTTTAATAATTTTTTAATTATTATTTGATTCAAGGAGAATAATGAATGTACGTATAATTAGGTTCTACTTTTAGTTATTAGTTAATTTGTAATAAAAGCAAAAAAAAATCTCATGCTTGTGGCAGTTGAATAATTTGAAGAGGAACCCATATATTATGGGAAAAGGTCAAAGTGTGTTGGAAGTTTTTTTCAAAGTATACAATTTTATGTTCTGCAAATGTATAGTATTCTTTCTTGAGTTTCTTCAATTGGTTAGCTTTAATTTGCCAGTTATGGTGGAAACAGGAATCTTGAGTATTATCTTTCTGTTTGACTTTACCAAGAGGATGGCATATTTTAAACTTTTACAATTTGCCCAATAATATTTTGTTCGCGTTTGTTATGCAGAAAACGCCTTTTTAATATGATAAATGATCTTCCAACAATTTTTGAGGTCGTGACGGGGACAGCCAAGAAACAAGTCAAGGAGAAGTCATCAGTCTCAAATCACAGCAGCACCAAATCTAAATCAAACTCGAAGGTAGGAAAGGGATCCTAATAGCTATATGTAAATAACTAGAGAGTACATGTGTGTGTATGTATGTATATATTAGATCTATAATATCGCGTGAAAGAAGTGGGTGGGTGATGCTGCTTGTGTTGGCATGGCTAGTCCAGTGTGCATGCATAAAATCACAGAGGAAACTCTATGGATGGGATATTGGACATTAGAAGGGAGGCAACTTAAAAGTGCTAACATATTTTGTATTCTTCTTTTGTTACAATGCCAAACATGAGCCTTTTTAGCCATGGCAGATTTAGGCTTGACCATGTCTTGCTCTGTTGGTAATTCAGAAATGCCAATTTTGGTATGCTAGTCCTTGATCCTAAAAAGTTAGAAGAATTTCCTCACCCTACCCCCTCCCCTCAAATTTCAGTCTTTTAACTGTCCTCCCTAAACAAATTCCCCTCCTACCCCTTGAGTCTCTCTCAAAACTATATTTAAAAAAAAAATGAACTTCTGTTCTCTCATGCTTTTGGATGGTGCTTGTGTGGGCTTGATGCGCATTTATCATCCTTTATTGTCTGCTTATCCTTGGGAGAGTGCATAATAATTTATTCAAGGGACATGAACATCATTTGTGTTCATTTACTTGTTTACCTTATTATTATTATTATTATTATTGCTGCTGCTGCTGTTGTTATAAGATCTTTTTGTGGCAAATGCAGAGAGGCTCTGAATCTCTGGGCAGGGATTTGAAGGCACTGCAATCAAGGGACGAGGATGAGGAGGGTTTGGAAGAGGAAGATGATGAAGAGCATGGGGAGACGCTGTGTGGAGCATGTGGAGAGAACTATGCATCTGATGAGTTCTGGATTTGCTGTGACATCTGTGAGAAATGGTTCCACGGAAAGTGTGTTAAAATTACTCCTGCAAGGGCTGAGCATATTAAGCAGTACAAATGCCCCTCTTGCAGCAACAAGAGAGCGCGGGTTTGACAATCGGTGCTGAACTGCCATTGTATTCTCACATGGTGGACTTCTCTAACTGCCTAGTAGGTCAGGTTTTTTTTTTTTTTTTTGGGTCCCTTGGCAATGATAAGGTGTCCTTTGGCATTTGAACTATGTCAGATGTTATCTCTAGGTGGTCGCAGTTCTAAGGTAGAAGATACAACATATTCACTCAGGTAGGAAATCATCCTCCTGATAGTGTTGAAAGTACCTGTTTCATGCTTTCTCGACAGTACATGTGTTTATAGAGTATCTATGTACCATGTCCTGATGATTATGTTGGTGTTAGTCCATTGTTTCTAGCTTGTTTTACATGAATAGATGGCTCTTTTATGGAAAATCGAAGAGGAAATTTTATTTGATTGCTACTCTGATAGTGTACGAGTTGGGTGTCATCAAATTCTCTTACTAAATAAATTATGTGTGCTTCTGTTCGATGCCATCAAGATCCAGCTCGGGGATGTAGAACATTTTTTTGGCTGGTCAACCTTTATTGGTTGCTTGGCTAAGTTATCTGCCCCATGCCCCTACACTGCAATAAATGCTGAGCTTGTGAAATCCATGAGAGCACTGGTGCATGGTTCAGGTTGCTAGCTGCGTACTGGGTAATCCTGACGAGTGTGTTAAGGTTTGTAGATGGAAATATTATCTGTTTGAGGCACAAGTAATATTTTGAACTGTTTTGAGTTAAAAGGCAGAGGCCTCCTTCCATGTTATGCACTAATCTGCCATAAGCTTCCGTGTAGAGCTGTTTTGGGCATTAGAATAGTTTCAAAGAATAAGAAATGGTTTGTACCATCTGATGTTGTATGCTATTTAATGAGTCAATCCTACTTGTGAGATATTGGGACTTGAATTGTATCCAAGGTTCTGCTTGAATTTGAGTTATTTGAGTATTTTAATGAATCGAGCTCGAACCTAGTAATATTATTCGAGTCAAATTTTGAGTTCGAGTTTTTAAATTTTATTTTTTTTATATTGTTTGTCATAATTTATATTTTATATTAATTTATAATTCATCTTAGCTCGATTTTAAAGAACTTGTAGCCTATTGTAATAATCATTAAATTAATTTTGTGTAGAGTTTGGATTTTAATATTTATGAGTCAAGTCTTAAGACTTGATTGGGATATGATTGGATAAATTGCCAATATATGATTTTGGTGTTTCAATTGTACCAAGGTTAGATATGATATGATGATGCATTGCACTAATTATAATTTTTTAGTCCTGCATTATTGACACCTCTTTTTGGTGGGGAACTTGAGAAATGAGGGAAGGATAGAAAATTATGAAAGATCTATTTTTCTTGTGCGGTTCATTAGAAAAATTAAAAAGAAATATATTATTAGTAAAATAAAAGACCGTTTATATTTTACATCATAAAAGTGGAATTATATTTGAATAAATTTTTTGGTCTTAGTAATAGTTCATGTAAAGCAATATATATATATATATGTATAATTGAAAATTAATGAATAATTATTTTTTTATCAATTTCATTTTCCTTTTTCTTGCTAATCCATCAACGCCTCTAAACCAAAAGTAATTTGCTGGGGGGTGGGTTGGTGGTAAATTTATCATGAATTTCTCTCCTATTTACTACGGCGATAAGATTCAAATTATCACTATTTTTATTTTATTTTTTATTTTTTTATATTTCATAATTGATAAAATGAATATTGAGAAGATACATGTCACTCAACTAAAGAAAGATAGAGAGTTTATGAAAGAAAATATATTGTCATTACCTATTTTCTTATTACTTAAAATATAATATCTAATCCATTCAATGTTTTTTTATTTTTGAAGTGGGTACCATACAATAGTTTAGCAATAACATATTCACTTGAGCATAATTGCCAATAGACTCAAGAAGATGAAGTTGACAAATTTGCAAACAAAGCCAAAAGTAAAAATGGTGTCCCATCACGCATGATGAAAATTAGTTTTGTTTTTTGTTTTTTTTTTTAAAAAAACTTATCCAAAAATATGTGTGTGTGTGTGACTGTGAGAGAGAGAGAGAGAGAGAGAGAGAGAGAGAGAGAGAGAGAGAGAGAGAGAGAGACCTTTGTTTTGAGCTAGTAAGGTGGAGGCCCATTTTTTATCCCTGGGGCGATGGTCCATAGACTGATGATAGACATGGCCATGGCCCATAGTTTATTTATTCATTTATTTATTGGTTGGAGCTTAACTTATGCTCATAAAAATAAGTATTATTTTATTATCTTTAGTATCCAATGTCCTAAGTTTTTGTCACATAATTTTTTCAATGAACAGTATATTTTTAATTAAATCATGCATTAAAATTTTAGGCAGGTAATAAATTATGGCGTTGAATTATTTTTTGCTAAAAAATGTCTACTTCTGTCAAATTCACCCTTTCTTATTGAGATTATCAGCAAATTTACCTAATTTTTTTACTGTTATTCCAAACTTTACTATTGGAAAGGTAAAAAAAATTTTGGACCTTCCCATATTTCAAAACTAATATCATTATCATGCTTTTTTGTCATTCAATGGATCAAACATTTGACATATTTTTATTATTTATTTATTTTTGGTGGTTGACATTAAAAAAAAAATGATGACGATGTTAGATGATTAGAGAGAGAGAGAGAGAGAGAGAGAGAGAGAGAGAGAGAGAGACTACTAGGGATTATACCCAATTTTAATCTTTTTACTATAACTTATTGGGAAATAACTTTTCCCAGCTCAAATCTTTTCGAGTAATTTTTCTCAATATGTTTTTCCTAATTATGTACAAACACAAATCTATAACATCAAGCATACAATATTAATAATTATCCATTACTAGAAGTTAAAGTGTGTAGATAAAAATGGAGAAACATTATAAGGTTGTTGTATAATCATTAAGATACCCTTAAAATAAAAATTAAAAAAATTCTATACAAGGAGTGAGTTAATGTTGGGCGATTATAAAATAACATATTTAAAAAGAAAAAGGCATTAAAATGAGAATATTACAATCGATGAATAATATAATCCTAAAAGGGAAATTAGGAAACAAGCAAATTCGTATAACGTTATGGGTTGTACAAATAGGAAATGTAACTCTCATATAAAGATCATAACACCTTAATGCATGGGAGTATTTAAGTTGAGGGGAATGCCAAATAAATAAAGGTAAGGCACATTAAAAACTATAAGATAAAGGTGAAAGACATATATAACACTATAATTTAAATTACGTATATCTTAACTTTAACTTGAGTATTGAAGAAGGGTCCGAACTACATAAAGATTCTTCTAAACTCTTACATTGATTATAAGGGATTGCTAAGGATTTAGGAATGTCAATATCAGAGCTTGATTTATAATTTCAATAATTATTTTTATGTATTTGTTATATTGTTTAAAATTTTAAAGATTTCAAATCATAGTAAGGGACCATTTGTTTGTTAGTGATAATAATTATTTCCATTATAGTAGGGTAGAATAGTCTTTTTCCCTTTTATTCTTGTAGGCTATATAGGTCATCTTTATATCTTGTAGAACCCTAATGATTCAATGAAATTTTTTTCTTTCTCCAATCTTTTGCTCATCTTTGATTCTATCATGGTATTAGAGATTTGCTCCATGGAATTTTCATCTTGTCTATCATGGCATCAGAGCTTTGATTCTATCATGGTAATCGTACGGTTCGATTTTGGTCTTCTGACAGATTCTGGCTGTTGGAGAATATGGATGTGGTTTGCTTTTGATTCGAGTTTGACTTGTAATTTGTTCGATTCTCGCTTTGCTCAGTATTGGCAAGTTTGGTTTCACTCTTGCTATTCTCAGATTAATTTGTTTCTTATATCTTGGGTATATTTGTTGTTGTTCGTCATGGCTAGTGAACGGGATGATTCTCTACAATCTATTAGTGTGCGGTTGGATGATAAAAATTATTCTTATTGGAGTTATGTGATGAAAAATTTCTTAAAGGGTAAGAAGATGTGGAGTTATGTCTCGTGTCTTGTAGCGACCCGAAAATTTTAACCTGCTGTAATCATAAATACTCTTTGATACCACATATATATATATATATATATATATATATATATATATATATTGCAACTTGTCCAAACTAGGAAATCCCGGGTGCACCTGTCATTAATGGAATTAAACCATATGACGGAAAATGCTAAAATCTCAAAACACTTAACTAGAGTTGTAACTGTTCTCAAATACATACATACAACTATCAGTCTATATATACAACCCAACAAAACAACAAAATGAAACAGCTGGTGGCCCAAAAGTCTAATCTCTGCCTCGTAGAAAGCTAAGCACGATTCCCAGAAGGACTTGAAAAATGATTTGTATAATGGGGTGAGACACTTCGCAGTAAAACGAATTATATTATTATCAGTGTGTGGCTAGCATGAGTTTCCGTGTGAATATAAAACTTCCATTATTTAACTGTATGTGTAATGTCATTTAAAAACTGTATTGCACTGTATATATATATATATATATGAAAATACATAATTTCAGAATAATAAACTGTTGGCTCAATATAACCCATTTATAGTAAATTTGCCCATATATGCATAAAATATACAGTCTGGATTGATAAATTAGCATCGTCACACTATCACATACTCATACGACATGCTTTCCCCTATGACGAGTTGTGTCGCCCAAAGGCTGGACTCAACTCATAGCCGGCCGACCATAACTGAGTCAGAAATAAAGTTGTAAGTACGATTGTGCCTACCTATGGTCACCTGGAACTGCCTCGAATGGGGCCCCCTGACACTGACCTCGGGGTAGTATTGCGGCCCAGGTCTCTAATCAACTATCCCATATCACACTTCCATGCCCATGTAATTGCACTCACTGCCAACATATAGCTACGGTACCGTGCTCATAACATCACATTTTATATGCACAGAGTTCTAAAATCATATATAACAATTTACACAATAAAAATTGTATTATAGCTCATTTCGTATAAAACTTGACATTTAGTAAAACTTGGCCCCTGGCTATTATATCAAAACTCGGCCCCCAGCTATTATATCAAAACTCAGCCCCCAACCATTATATCAAAACTTAGCCCCCGAACGTTATATCAAAACTGTATAATATCAGTGAAAACATTTTGTTCAGATATGTCATTTAAAAACTGTTCTTATGCCACACAATTTTTATCTGATAACCATAAATAAATCAACTGACGGGGAAATATACAAGTTACTGAAAACAGGGTCTGAGCATCTCCAGGGTTTTATTTAACTCAAACTACAAATTTTATTGAAAATAGGAGATTTCAAACCAATCACATTAGTTTTCCCCAAAAATGTATAACATTCAAAATATCCATTTTCATATAATTGATTCGTTTAGAAAATCATACATATTGTTTCTGTAAACATAAATTGCAATTTAACCGATCAATAATTCAAAAAAAAACTGACATAATATAATCCCCTTACCTGTTTTCTTGAAACTACGCCTGCAGGGATCCCAAGACTGTGCCTGCGGTGCTCACACAAACCTAAAATTCATAAATCCTAGTTTTAGCGACTCGGCCTCAGGTAAAATACTATTTTAACATTTCTCAGGCCCAAAACTCCAAATAAATTATTAAAGTTCCAAAAACATCAAATTTTCCTAATTCCCTAAATCTTACCTTAGCCTTGGAGTGGTGCCTGGAAAGCCCAATTCAAAAATTTACTCCACTAGACTTGTAAAGAAATGTTCCTAGATCCTTGTGGTGACTTCTGATCGTCGATTCGAGCGATGAACGACAAGAAATCAAAGAGAGAGGGGAAATAGGGTTCGTGGGTTAGAGAGAGAGAGAGAGAACGAAAAAGAGAGAGAGAGAGTACTTTATTTTTCTAAAAAAATATCTTCCTTGGCTTCTTTTATAAGCCATTGACCTAACCACCTTCATCGACGAAATGGAAAATTTGTCGATGAAATGCAAAAGCGCCTTCGTTGAAGAAAGAGGGGTTCGTCAACGAACCTTAAGCCTTATATTTTCCATCTCTCGGGATTTTTTCGTTCAATAACGCCTGAATTTCGTCGACGAGTCACAGAAGGAAAATCATCGACGAAAACAGGGGATTCGTTAACGAGTCCTACTGCTCTGCCCTTTTAAATTTCTCTTTTTTTTTTCTTATTTATTCGTTTTATTTTTTTGGGTTCGGGTTTCTACAATCTCCCCCCTTACAAAAATTTCATCTTCGAAATTTGCTAACTGTTTCCAATCACATCCTTAACTGATAACCTATCTTTACAGAAGAGTCAGTAGACACCCACATAGCGGTCCAGTCCCAAGTTTATTAATTACCCTCACTTATGGAGGAGGAATGCCGTGATTACACACAATGTCTCAGGAGAATACAATATCATACAAAACTCTCCCAAAGACCATTCATATACGAAACCGAAAATAACTGACAAAACTACAACCTGCAAACAAAACAACACTTACCTATGCTGTCATATTGAACTATCTAGTGCTAAGTTTCTCTGAAAAGTTGTGGATACTTCTGGTGTATTTCCATCTTTAATTTCTAAGAAGCCTCCTCAATTGCGTGATTCCGCCATAACACATTCACTAACGGTATGTTCTTAGTACGCTATTCCTGTATTTTTCGATCCAGAATCTAAACTGATACCTCTTCGTATACCAGAGCATCCCCGATCTCCAAAGGTTCATAACTTATCATATGCGAAGGATCTAATACATACTTCCTCAGCACTGATACGTGGAAAACATTATGAACTCTAGACAACGCAGGGAGTAACGTCATTCGATAGGCAACTGGACCAATCCTTTCTAGGATCTCGAATAGCCCAATGTACCTAGGACTTAGCTTGCCTTTCTTCCCAAACCTCATCACCCCTTTCATCAGAGCAATCCTAAAAAATATCATATCACCAATCTCGAAATCTAACTCCCGTCGGTGAGTATCCGCATAACTCTTCTCTGTTTAAAAATGAGGCTAACCATTGGTAGTTATCTATTGATCATTCACCTAGTTGTTTGTTTTTAAAAGAAAATAGCATTTAGAAATCCAAATGGAGTGAGAGTTTTCTTTCCAACTAACAAGCTCTTATATTTGACATCTTGAGTGCTTGTGAAAAGATAGAATTTGGGCACATGTCTGGGGTTTGTAGTAGCAATGAAAGAAATATACAAGTTAACGAATTCTTAACTTCTTTACCCATAGGAGATGAATTTTTAGATAATCTTCCCAGATGATTTATCGAGGTTACCTCCAAGAGAAGATTAAATTTAATATTGATTTGGTGCTAGGAATGGAGCCCCTATGTCAACTATTTCATGTAGAATGACATTAAATGGATTAAGGCAACTAAGGGTGCAACTAGAAGATTTTCTTGACAAGGAATTTGTTCAACCTAGTATATTATCATAGGTTGCACCTATGTTATTATCTAAGAAACATAAGGGGACCTTGAGGCTATGCATTAATCATTGGAAGTTGAATCACATTATATTAAGAATTGGTATCGACTTCCAAGGATTGGTGGATTATTTGATTAATTGGTAAAATCTAAAATTTTTTTAGGGTTGATTTGCAATTAAATTATCACTAATTAAGATTTGGGAATTACGCATTCCAAAGATAGAATTAAGTACACAGTAAGTGTAACGACCTGCTTAATTAAATAGGTTTTTTTTTTAAAACGCTGTAACAATTAACATACTCTGATACCATAGCATTAACCCAAGCAGCGAGAAGCAGAATCACGTAAACATATCCATAACCATTATATACAATACAAAACCAATACCAAAGTACCACTATGTTTCCCAAAATATACACATATAACTGTTTTTCAAAAATTCCTTAACTGTACTAGGATATACATAAAAACGCTCCCAAAAATGATACTTACTCTCTGACTAGGCACTACAGACGCCCCTCTATTTGCGAGCCTGATCTGCTCACCTACCTGGATCACCTGAAAAAAATATTTCCACACTGGGATGAGCCAACACTCAGGAAGAAGAAATATGCTATTACTAGTGTGTGGCAAATGAGCTACTATATATCATGAAATCTGTTTCCATATAAACATGAATAGCTGAATACAAAGTACAGTACCAATAATAAAATACACCACCCCTTTTTCCCTATTGCTTAACATACAGTATTATGGTTATAATTCAAAATACTTCTAGTGTACATAAGTAGAGTCCCTGTTTCTGTAAATCCATACGTATGTAATAATAACTGAAACTGTTCCCTGTGGCTATCTGTGTCATGACATGCCCCTCATGATGAGGTTGTGCAGCCCGTAGGCTGGATTTACCCTGGCTGGCTAACTAGGAATAAATCACTGAACTCCGTCAGTCGACCTGCCCACCTCAACCCATATCTGGATGAGGAGTCTAACCTCTTCAAGGGCCTAGGTGGTCGGCCGTACCACGTATTATCTGAATAGGTGGTTGCACTCATAAAGTAACATAGTATCTGTAGCAACGGTACCGTGCTATGTAGCTGCAAGTCCAACAGGGTCTAATATCGTATAATATATTTCTATATACATGTCTACTTGATTTACCATGATTCTGAAGTACTGAAATAACCATGATGCTACATAACGTACTGAAATCTGAATAATCATAACATGGAACTGCATATTCATAATACTGGAATTCATATAATCACAGTACTGAGATTCGTATAATCATGGTACTAAAATCTGTACAATCATGGTACTGAAGTTCACATAATCATAGTACGTAAATCCGTAAAAGCATGGTACTGAAAATTCATAAAAATCATGAAACTAGCATTCGTAAAACACATACTCATACCGTATTCATATTCACATGCCAAACCATACTTAAATACGTAATTTTCGTAATTAAATACACTATATAACATTTAGAAATTTTCTAGCATAGCTTACTTCCCTTACCTTAACTTTGAAAAGCCCCTAGGGAATACAAGCCTAACACCCGCAGGGCCTTCTACAAAACACCTTGAAACCAATATTTTCCAGAACTAAACATCAGTATTTTTCTGTCTGTATCATTTCCTATAGCTACCACAAAGCCAAAAGGAGACTAAAAGGCCTTACCCTGAATTTGGGATGATTTCCAACTCTAATTTCCCGACGCTCCGCCCCGGTAAATGCGTAGAGAACTCTGTCGGGAGCGTCATAGTAGCTTTGGATCGTCTATCCGGCGACCGGTGAGAGGAGAGAGAGAGAGCGGCGAGAGAAATGAAGATTATCCCGTATTTTCACTATTTATAGAGCTAGGCTCGTCAACGAGACACATCCCTTCGTCGACGAGCCCTTCACAAAATTCGTCGATGAGGCCCTGTGTTCGTCAACGAAATTTAGAGCAGCTCGAACCGTCTCTCGGTATTTTCTCGTCGATGAAACCCTGTGTTCATCGACGAAATTCTGAAGACCTTCGTCAACGAAGTCTACGGCCTCCTTCTATTTCTGTTTCTATTTTCTCTCCCTCTAATATTTAAAATGCTATTATTCTTTGGGTCACTACAGTAAGATCATTATAAGTTTCTGGTGTTACCAATTAGGGTTACCTATGCACCTTATATTTCCATGGATAGGATGAATCAAGTTATTCAACCATACTTGGATCAATTCATATTAATTTTATGGATTATTTTTGGGGTTATATTCAACAAATTTTGAGAACGAAATTTTTATAAGGAGAGAATGTAATATCCTAGAAAATTACAGACATGGAAGTGTAAATAAAAAAATAATAAAATAAATAAATAAATAAATAAATAATATTAATAGTATTAATTATTAATTAATTAATAATTATTAAACTGAATTAACTAAATAAATAATATAATAGGATACATATATATATATATATATATATATAAAATAAAGTAATAATATTAATATAATATAATTAAATATAAGTAGAATGTATTAAATGCATGAATGACATTTGGAAGTAAGGTTAATATAATATATAAAAGTTAAAGTAGATACTATATTTATATAATATTATTATACTATATAATAAAGTAAAAAAAAAAAAGAAAAGGAAGTTTGAAGTTTCCTGGCTCAGCGATTTCAAAATTGAAATCCACATTTTCAATTTTGCAGATGGAGGCCCCCAGCATTCTCTCACTCTCCGTCTCTCTCCTTGTCTCTTCTCCCTTTCTCCTCAATTTCTCGGTGGATATTCAGCCGATCGAGAAACATAAGATACTGTTGGATTTCTAACTTTGCCATTGACATTTCTACCGGAGTCGATTTGTCGTGGGAGTGGCATAAGCACCACTCCTAGGAAAAGGTAAACCCTTACTTTTTACTTAATTTCTCCTTAGATCTTCAGCTAAATCGATGATCAGGCACCACCACGGAGTCCTAGTCTCGATCGTCGTCATTTTGGCTGGAGCAAATTTTCAATTTGGTGTCTTAGGTACCACTCCAAAGTGAGAGTGAGATTTAGGAAAATAAGAAAATTGGTTATTTTGGATGTTTAATTATTTATTTGAAATTTATGGGCGTAAGAAATGTTAAAATGATATTTTATTTCAAGTTGATTTGATTAAATTAGAGTTATTGAATTCAAGGTTCGGGTGAGCGCCGCAAGTATAATTTTGGGATCCCTACAGACGTAGTTCAGGAAATTAGGTAAGGAAAATACGTTATGTTAGAAATTTCAGAAATATTATTAGTAATGTATGTGTGTTTTTGGGACATGTTTTATAAGGTATAAATTATCTTTATTATCATAAAATACAGATTTCAGTGTAAGGAGTTTTTATTTAGTTGTGTGGCATGAGTTAATATCAAAACAGTTCAGAATTTATGCCTTCTTTCAGAAAACTATGATTTACAGAATTTTTTGCACAGAAATATGTTGTATCAGATTTTATAGAATTATAAATTACAATATATATATATATATATATATATATATATATATATATATATAGACAGATATTTTACAGCATTTACAGAATTCCATGATTTTCAAAACCATAACACTCAGACATTATAAATTATTCAGTTAGATATTACAGATTATTCAGTCAGATATTTCAGTTAGATATTATAGTTATTTTAGTCATATATTTCAGCATTTCAGATCAGATTTATAGTGTTATGGTTATTTTGGAATCATGATTGTAATAACTCGAGGAATTAATCAGGCCCTCATCGATAAACACAGGGGATTCATCGACAAGAATACATGAGGACCTCGTCAACGAAGTCATGTCTCGTCAACGAGAAAATACCAAGAGAGGTTTTGAGAGATTTTGAATTTCGTCGATGAGGAGAGAGTTCGTCGACGAGTTGTCTTCATGACCTCGTCGACGAGGTGACGTGGCTCGTCGACGAAGGCTAGTGTATAAATAGTGTTAAACGCGATTTTCAGCTTAATCTGGCTGCAGAAACTCTCTCTCTCTCTCTCTCTCTCTCTCTCTCTCTCTCACACACACACACACACACACACACACACTTCCTTCGGTTCCCTACCCTTCTCTATAAGATCTCGGGCCGATTTTCTGCCAGTTCAACGATCTAAAGCCACCACAATGTTCCTGCGAAAGTTTTTTGCAAGTCTGCTGGAGCGGATCGTCGGTGGGGCTAGTTCGAAATTCATCCCAAATTTTGGGTAAGACTTTCTACTCAATATTTGACTTCTTGACAGTTGTAGAAAGCATAGTATGCGTAGAAATACTAAAGTTTAGTTATGGAAAATGTCATTTTCAGGGTGTTGACTAGGGAACCCAGCAGGTGTTGAGTTGATTATTTTAGGGGCTTTTTTCAGGAATCATGTAAGAGAATAAACTAAACTAGTTATTTTATGAAAATGTATGTATGTTATTACAGCATCTGATTTCAAAAAAATAAATATATTTATATATGTTTTATATTTGGAAAATACTGCTATAAAAGATAATATGTTTTAATATCTATGAAACCTATTTCGTGTGGCATGAGTAGAAATTACAATGAAATACTTTTTTTTTTTTTTTGGGAATATGAAAAAGATGGTTTTTTATAATGAGAAAAATCGGTGTATGGGCCTAGCTATGGATATGTTCGCCGGCGTACGGGCCGAGCTATGGTAAAATATGAAATACCGGCATACTGGCCGATGATTTTTATGATATATATAAATATGCAAAAAGATATGATGATATTGATTTGATAATTAATGATATGAAATATCCATGTATCACAGTTTGGTTATATGTTATATGTTATTAGAACCTGGTTAGCTTAGTCTAGGCTAGCACTTGCACGGTACCGATACTATGTGTTCATGATTTATCATGATATTTGTGTTAACGTTGTTGTACGGAGTGGCGTGAGGTTGGATGGTCGATGTGGTTTTAAGAAGTGTGAGTGCCCTTGGTGTACGGACCAAGTATGGCAGACCCATCGGACTTATAGACTGTACTTTTGACTTGGAAGTGGTCGGCCAACCATTGTTAGGTCCCGCTTTCGGGCCACATAACCCAGTCATGTGGGGGTAATACATGACAATAGTCAGCTAACCTATCAGGATTGTTTTCGTATTATATTATATGAGATGAATTATGTTTATGAGAATCATGTATGTTCTGCCATGATATGAGAATATATATTTCCCAAATATGATACAGACAGTTATACTGATATGTTTTCTGCTGATTAGGCTTCCGTTTTGTGTGTCTGTTATATCCCTGATACCCACGGGTTCAGGTTGATTATGACCTACTAGATTTTATAAGTTGATATTGTATTTTACTATTTAAAAGGAAAAAATATATATGAAAAATAAGTAGGTCGTTACAGTTTGGTATTAGAGCCTAGGTTGCTAAGTTCTGTAGACTTTAGAATGCAGCAAAAACGATACTAGAGTATAAGAAATGATTTAAGGTTTTGCTCTACAGTCTAGAGGCAGGACTTTCGTGGTGGTTATTGTGTTTTTCATGGGGTGACAATTTCAGGAAAACCATAGTAAACTATTGTCGGGTTATGTTCCTAGAATGTAGGGCTAGGGTTAGAAATAAGCTGAGAGTGTTGAGATAAGAGGTTAAGTTAAGTGGGTAAATTATAAGGACAGGATTACTGAGTTGCATTTGTTATTTTTCAGCATGGATACAGGAGGAGGTAGTGCCTATGCGAGTGGCAGTGATGGAGTAGGGCCATTAGGTGCAAGTGGGACTGACTCTGACGCGGTATTGCGTAGCGTGGCTCAGCAGGTTATAGCTGAGATCGCTAGGAGCTCTAGGGAGTAGGGTGGTCCATCTGCAGGCCATGGGTGCAGTATAGAGAAATTTATGAAGATGAATCCTCCGGCATTCTTAGGAGAAGTTAATCTTGTAGCCGCTGAGAATTGGATGCAGGTGATTGAGAAAGTTTTGGCAATGCTACCGTGTATAGAAGAACAGAAGGTCCTCTTCGCCATCTATAGACTAACAGGGGAGGCCGAAAGATGGTGGACTGCTGTGAGGCTTTTGGAGCAACAGAGGACTACGCCGATAGCCATGACTTGGGATCAGTTTAGTGAATTATTCTTCGATAGATATTTTCCAACTACTTTTAGGGAGGCTAAAGTGGAGGAGTTCCTGAGTCTGAAACAGGGACAGTTATCAGTTCAGCAGTATCCACCGCGTTTTTTCGAGCTCTCTCGCTTCGTTCCATACATTGTCCTTGATGAGGTGAAGAAAGCGAGGCAATTTGAGAGAGGCTTGAGGCAGAGTATATTCAAGCAGGTGGTGGTGCTATGGATCCAAGATTTTGCTGAGCTAGTCGATAGAGCAGCCTTGGCAGAGATTGGTGAGTGGCTGGATGTAGAGGAGTAGGGACAGAGGAAGAGATATACATCTTCGGACTACTAGTAGGGTCCTAGACGAAATCAGTGGAGGAAGAGAAACCATGGCAGAGGACGGAGGCAAGAGACTGGAGGACGCGAGGTTCAGGCAGTACAAGGTCCTCCTATCTATTAGACTTGTGGTAGGAGACATTGGGGAGAGTGTCGAGTAGGTGATGTGGTTTGCTATCATTGCGGTAGACCGGGACATATGGTGCGAGACTGCCCTACACCACCAGATGCAGCTCCAACTCCCAAACCATACCGGGGAGGTTATCAAGTGCCACGAGGGGGCCAACAGAGGAACATGGCTCCAGCTAGAGTGTTTGCTCTGATGCCGGGTGATGTTGAGACGGCGAACAACGTGGTGAAAGGTATGGTTTGTATGTTTTCTTTTAAAGTTATTACATTGTTTGACTTAGGAGCCACACACTCGTTTGTATCTGCAGGGTGTATTAAAATGTGCGGGGCAGAAACACAGTTATTGAATACTTAATTATTAGTGTCTACACCGACTGGGTCAGTAGTGAGGTGTAGTAGGGTACTCCAGGATTGCCTAGTTGTTATTCAAGGGGAAATTTTGTTTGCTGATCTGATAGTGCTAGATATGCATGGATTCGATGTAATCTTCGGCATGGATTGGCTAGCAGCTAATTTTGCCAGTATAGACTGTCATGAATGGGAAGTGATATTCAAACCTCTAGGAAGAGCAGAATTCAAGTTCATTAGGTCACGAGTATAATTTCTGCCTCAGCTGGTTTCAACTATTTAAGCTAGGAGACTATTGTTAAGTGGTTGTCAGAGGTTTGGGGCAGTTGTGAATGAGATGTTAGAGAATGAAATGAAACTTGCTAGCATGCCGGTAGTAAGGGAGTTTACAGATGTTTTCCCAGATGAGTTACCAGGCTTGCCACTCGATCGTGAGGTAGATTTCCCTATTGATCTACTTCTAGGTACATTGCTGAATTTCTAAAGTATCTTACTAGATGGCGCCATCAAAATTGGCAAAATTGAAGGATCAGTTGCAAAATCTTCTTGATAAGGGCTTTATACAACCCAGTGTATCTCCGTGGGGAGCTCTGGTTCTATTTGTAAAGAAGAAAGACGGTTCGATGAGGATGTGTATAGATTATAGAGAGATTAATAAAGTGATGATCAAAAACAAATATCCTCTATCCTGTATAGACGATTTGTTTGACTAACTCCAAGGTACATGGGTGTATTCTAAGATTGACCTCAGATCCGGCTATTATCAGGTAAAAGTGAAAGCAGAAGACGTCTTGAAGACGACCTTCAGGACCAGGTACGGGCATTACGAGTTTTTTGTTATGTCATTTGGTTTGACGAATGCTCTTACTATATTTATGGATTTGATGAATATGATTTTTCATCTATATTTAAGTCAGTTTGTTGTTGTGTTTATTGATGATGTACTAGTCTATTCGATGAGCTATGAGGAGCATGAGACACACTTGAGGCAAGTTCTGCAGACGCTACGGGAAAAGAAGTTGTACGCTAAGTTCAGTAAATGTGAATTCTGCCTTGAAAAGGTCGTGTTCTTGGGGCATGTTATATCTAGAGATGGTATTTCTGTGGATCCTAGTAAGGTTGAGGCCATAGTGAATTGGGCTAGACCAAGGAACGTCTAGGAGATTAGGAGTTTCTTGGGGCTAGCTGGGTATTACTATCATTTCGTTGAGGGATTCTCAACATTATCAAGGCTCTGACACGACTGACTAGGAAGAATGTTAGATTTGAGTGGGATGACAGCTATGAGCAGAGTTTTCAAGAGTTAAAACAGAGGTTTGTCATGGCACCAGTGTTGATCATCCCATCAGGAGGTGAGAGTTATGTCATTTACAGTGATGTGTCCTTGAAAGGATTGGGCTGTGTATTGATGCAGCATGGCAGGGTGGTGGCGCATACTTCTAGACAATTGAAAGAATATGAAGAGAACTACCTTACCCATGATCTTCAATTAGTTGCAATAGTACACGCGCTAAAGATTTGGAGGCATTACCTGTATGGCGAGCGATGTGAGATCTTTTTCGACCACAAGAGTTTGAAGTACTTTTTCACGTAGAAGGAATTGAATATGAGGAATAGAAGGTGGTTTGAGCTAATTAAGGATTTAGATTGTACCATCAGTTATCACCCGAGGAAAGCAAATGTGGTAGCTGGTGCATTGAGTAGGAAATCTAGGGAATCAGTATCGGTGGCTATGGAGATCCAGAATCCGATCATAATGGATCTGGAGAGACTCATCATTGAATTAGTTGAAAGTGGTTCTCAGGCTCACATTTCCAGTTTAGTAGTGCAACCTACTTTGCAGGAACAAATTAAAGCTGCTAAAAAAGAAGACCCAGAATTATTAGAGGTGATGAATAGAGTGCAGAGAGGTTAGGGGGAGAAATTCAGTATTGTAGATGACGGAACTTTTCGGTTCAGATCCAGATTATGTGTTCCTACTAATGTGGATATCAGGAAGACTATTTTAGAGGAGGCTCACAGATCTTTATATACAGTTCATCCCGGCAGTACGAAGATGTATAAGGATCTACGAGAGTCGTACTGGTAGAGTGGTATGAAGAAAGAGATCGCCGAGTATGTAGCACTATGTTTGACGTGCTAGCAGGTAAAAGCTGAGCACCAGAGGCCGGTAGGTCAATTACAGTCGTTATTTATCCTAGAGTGGAAGTGGGATCATATATCCATGGACTTTGTGTCAAGACTGCTGATGGCGTTACATGGTCAGAATGCCATTTGGGTGATTGTTGATCGTTTAACCAAGACTGCCCACTTTTTACTTATCAAGATCAGTTACTCCCTCAATAGGTTGGCGTAGATTTACATTCAAGAGATAGTTCGTTCATATGGGGTGCCAGTATTGATTGTGTCAGATTAAGACCCGCATTTTATGTCACATTTCTGGAGGAGCTTGCTGGAAGCTCTAGGGTCTCAATTATCGTTTAGTATGGCATACCATCCCCATTCAGATGGGTAGACTGAGAGGACGATACAGATATTAGAGGATATGCTCCGAGCGTGCGTAATGGATTTTGGGGGTAGTTGGACTCAGTTCATGCCACTGGTGGAATTTGCATATAATAATAATTATCAGGCCAGCATTGAAATGACACCGTTTGAAGCTTTATACAGTAGAAGATGCCGTTCTCCTTTATTTTGGGATGAAGTGGGTGAGTGGCGAGTAGTGGTGTAACGACCTGCTTAATAAACATATTTTTATTTATTTATTTATATATATACTATGATAATCTACATACTCTGATACCAACTGGGAGGGTAAACTCATTCATTAACCTAAGCAGCAAGAAGTAGAAACTGAATAAACATATCCATATGTAAATATATACAACACCATACCACACAATACCATAGTGCTACCTATTTCCCAAAAATATACACATATCTCTGTTTCCCCAAGCACCCTCAACTAGCTAGGGTATACAAAATCATTCCTAAAAATGTACTCACTCTCTGACAGGGCACCACTGAAGCCCCTCTACCTGCGAGCTTGATCTGCTCGCCTACCTGGATCACTTGAAAAATAATTCAACACTGGGATGAGACAACGCTCAGTAAAAAGAAATATGGTATTACTAGTGTGTGGTGAATGAGCTACTAGTTCACAAAATCTATTTTTAATAAACATGTATAATTGAATATATAAACAAAGTATACGTGATAAAATCCACCACCCCTGTCCCTATTGCTTAACATGACAATATTGGAGTTTATTATTCAAAATACTTCTAATATAAGTAAGTATGTTCCCTGTTTCTGCAAATCTATACATATGTAATAATAACTGAAAATGTTCCCTGTGGCTATCTATGTGTCATGACTTACCCCTCATGACAGGGTTGTGCGGCCCATAGGCGGGATTTACCCTGACTGGCCAACCAGGAATAAATCACTATACTCCGTCGGTCAATCCACCCACCTCAACCCATATCTGGATGGGGAGCCTAACCTCTTCAAGGGTCTAGGTGATTGACCTTACCACATATTATCTAAATAGGTGGTGTAGACACCCTATTTTTGCCCTAGCCAAATAGAATAAGGGATCCTTTCTCATTGTATTATTATTATTATTATTATTACCTTATTTTTATTATTATTATTTTATTATCACTATTATTTTATTATTATTATTACTATGATTTTTGTTATTTATATTATTATTATTATTATTTTCACTATTATTTCTATTATTAATTATTTTCCTATATTGATATAAGTAATTTATTATTATTACTATTATTTTATTATTATTATTATTATTAATTATTTTCCTATATTGTTATAAGTAATTTATTATTATTATTATTATTATTATTATTATTATTATTATTATTATTATTATTATGACCATTACCATTCTCATTACTATTATTAATATGTTATTATTATTATTTCCCTTATTATCGTTATTTTAAATATTATTTTATTATTACTTTACTATTATTTTTCTTATTATCCTTATTATTATTATTATTATTTTTAAATATCACTTTATTATTATTATTATTATTATCATACTATTATTATATTATTATTTTCAAATCTTGCATTATTACATTACTATTATTATTATTATTAATAAGATATTACTATTATTAGTTACCATATTTATTATTACCATAAAAGTACAAAAAATAAAAAGAAAAAAGGATTTTAGGGTTTAGTTTAGCTTATAAAAGAAGAGAACAGTCCCAAAGGAAAGGAACACACGGGGAGGCAACCCTAAAAAAAAAAAAACCCTAATCTTGTTATGGTTACACGAGCCCTGTGCACCTCTCAGCCCTCTGCTCTCTCTAATCTCTCTCTCACCAATTTCTCCCTCTGTAGCTGTGACTCCCACTAGCTTCAATACCAGACCACAGCCCCAGCAGCTATCCCGACAATATCTCCACGACCATCGTCTCCGCAAGTCACGAACGCCGCCATCGTACCCACGCTGTCACCCTACGACCACGGCTCTGTCGGTCCGACACCAAGCAGCAGTAGCAACTTAGGTCTCCCCATATCTCCGTCCGGCCATTGCTCGTTCACCAGATCCTCCACAGCCCAGCCATAGCTTCCAAGTCGCTGCAACACTCCGACGACCCCCACCGCCATAGTTTCCGGAGACTCTGCGCCGGTTGTCGTCTTCGGCATCTTCCCCGCTCCACAAACCAGACTCCCACAACAGTCAGCCCCCACAGCTTGTCCTCTGCAATGTCCTTTGCTCCAGTTGAAATTCGCGACTAGCAACCACCATCTGCAGCACCCGACCTCGCCTGCAACTCCGAGACCACCCAGCAACAGCTCCTCTGCCTCGCGGCCAAGTTACTCGACGAGCCTCTGCAACCTCCTCCGGCCGTGAACCTCTGCTCCAGGACCAGTCCCTCTAGCCGAGAACCCATGTTGAGTTCCCTGCCCCTCTGCTGTATATACATACACACACATACAAATATATATATATATATATATATATATATATATATATATATATATATTGATTCAACTTGTGTTTTATTACATAAAGTTTAAGTTTTTTTTTTTTATTTTATATTTTACTTCTGCATCTGTGTGTATATCCTGCAGAACTCACAGCCTCGCACACACCTCAGTAAGTCCTTCTGCAAATACAGAGAATACTCACACAAACACACACTGTTCACACACGTTAAAATACACAGCGGGTAAATACACATACACACTTTTTTTTTTTTTTAACTTTAAATTTCTTTTTGTATTTTTTTGGTATTAACATTTGCTTATATTTATTGTTTGAGGATTTTTAATAATTAATGTCTATATTTATGAATACTAATTTGTTTGTTTTCATTATTGTAGGATTTTTATTTTTATGACAGAGGTAAGATTTCCATTGTTAAATATTTGGATGTAATAATTTTTTGTCGTATTTTTAATACTCAATATTCAAGTTTTGTATATCTATATAGGGTTCCAGTTTATCATTGTGTTAAGAGTCCTCATTATCAATATGATATTATATTACTATGGCATTTGTTTATGCTTTAATATTTTAGTATATATATGATATTATTATGGTATTCTTAGTATTATGTATTATGTTATATATTTGGTATGCTGACATGATAGTAGTTATTATGGTATTGTTTTTTTTTATGTGTATATTTTTATTGATATTTTAGTATATGTAACTCATTATAGTATTTTAGGTACATATTTGGTATTATTACTACGTTTACATTTAGTATCTTTATTAGGGTATTTATTAGAATTTTAATATAGAAGGTACTGCTTAATATGGCATCTTTAGGACATTTAATATTACCTATTAGGGTATTTTTAGTCTTTTGATATATAAGGTATTACTTTTTATATTATCCCTAGTATATTAATATATATAATATCATGGTATCTTATTACTTATTTTGATACTCATAATATTTTAGTAGGTATGTGTCGCCTATTACCCTATTACCATATATTAAAACCTCCAATATTAGTATTTTCCTATAAAAAATCCCATAAGATTTCCAAAATTTGGAAGTATACTTTCCTAAGTATTTTCTTGATTTTTATTTCTATGATTTTAATACGGGGGTATGAGCTTTCGAGCTTTACGTACCTTTAGTTCTGAGGGAATATATATAGTACATATATTGTTGTATTATTTATTTATTTATTTATACTACATGTATATTTGTAAATCCACTAATAGAGGAGTAATTTGAAAGACTTATTAAATTAACTTAGGGATAATTCTGAATTAATTAGGTACTGTTCGTAAGAACGGGCGCGTAGGGGGTGCTCGTACCTTCCCCTCGCGTAACCGAACTCCCGACCCCAGCTTTGGTAACATAGACCCATTCTACCCCTAACGGGGTAGTAATCATGTGTTCTAACCACACTAAAAGGTTAGTGGCGACTCCAATATTCCTATTTTTCCTTGAAAATAAAAATACATTTTTATTTTCGCCGCCCGGGGCACACACGCTCTGGGACATCACGACAGGTGGTTGTACTCATAAAGTAACATAGTTTCTGTAGCAACGATACCGTGCTCTGTAGCTGCAAGTCCAGCAGGGTTTGATATCATATAATATATTTCTATATATATATATATATATATATATATATATATATATGATTTACCATGATTCTAAAGTACTGAATTAACCATGATGCTGCATAACTGCACTATAATTCATATGTCGTAATACTGAGAATTGTATAATCATAACACTGAAATTGCATAATCATAATACTGAAACTGCATAATCATAATACTGATATTTGTGTAATCATGGTACTGAAATATCGTACAACATATATTCGTACTATATTCATATTCAAAAGCCACACGATACTGTAATACGTAATTTTCATCATTAAATAAATCGTATAATATTTTAAAAATACCTAGCATAGCATATTTCCCTTACCTGACCATTGGAAAGCCCCTATGGAATACTAGCTTAACACCCGCAGGGCCTCCTACAAAACACCCTGAAAATAATATTTTTCAAAACTAAATATCAGTATTTCATCACCTAAATCATTTCTTATAACTACCATAAGGCCAAAAATAGGCTAAAAGGGTCTTACCCTGAATTTGGGATGAAATCCCACTCAATCTCACCGACGATTCGTCCTAGAAAACTTGAAAAGAATTCCACCAGGAGCGTCGTGGTGGCTTCAGATCATCGATCCGACAACTAACGGGGCCAGAATCGAAGAGAGAAGGGAGAGAGAGAGCGGCGTGAGAAATGAATAAAAATCCGATTTTTAGCTATTTATAGGGCCAGATTCGTCGATGAGACACATCACCTTGTCGATGAGTCTTTCATTAAATTCGTTGACGAGACCCTGTATTCGTCGACGAAATTCAGAGTAGCCCCTAAACCGTCTCTCGGTATTTTCTCATTGACGAAACCCTATATTCGTCGATGAATTTCCTTATTCACTCGTAGACGAAGCCTTGTATTCATCGACGAATTTCATTATGCACTCGTCGATGAAGCCCTGTATTCGTCGACGAGTCCTGGTAGTCCCTCGAATTTATTATATTCTCCACAATGCAATGTCGTCGACGAAGTCTATGGCCTCCTTCTGTTTCTATATCTATTTTCTTCCCTCTTATTATTATTAAAATGCTATTATTCTTCGGGTCACTACATTCTCCCCTACTTATAAAATTTCATCCTCGAAATTTACTATCTGTATCTCTATCAATACTCTCCATCATCCCGTAAAGAAAAGGGACTACTTATTTTATTACCTGCCCTCACTTATGACGAAGGAATACCATGGTTACATTGGTAGTTTTGGGAGATTACAACCATAAAAGAAAATTTCTCCCAAAACAAAATACTACCTACCCTATACTCTACATTACAATTACACTGGACTCAACAAAATAAAATTACCATCTAAGCATATACATCAATACTATAATTCATCAAATAGATGGAGATATTTCCGTCTAATTTCATCTTCAAGCTCCCATGAGGCTTCCTCAATCTCGTGATTTCTCCATAAAACTTTTACTAATGGTATCCTTTTGCTACGTAATTTTTGTTCTTTCCTATCTAGGATCTGTATTGGAGCTTCTTCATATGCTAAAGCCTCACTGACTTCCAATTTTGCGTGGCTGATGATATAGGAAGGATCTAGGACGTATTTCCTCAACATAGAAACATGAAATAGGTCATGAACTCGAAATAAAGATGGCGGTAGAGCCAGCCGATAGGCTATTGACTCAATCTTCTCAAGTATCTCAAAAGGGCCAATAAACCTAGGGCTCAACTTACCCTTCTTCCCAAATCTCAAGATCCCCTTCAGTGCATTTATTCTTAGAAAGACATGGTCACCCACTTCAAATTCCAGTTCTCGGCGGCGAGCATCCGTGTAGCTTTTCTGCCCACTCTGCGTTGCACTGATCCTATCACGAATAAGTCGGACTTTATCACATGCTTGTTGAATTATTTCTAGACCCAAAACTCGCCTTTCGACTACTTCATCCCAAAAAAGAGGTGATCTACATCTCCTACCATATAATGCCTCATAGGGTACCATGCCGATGCTACCCTGATAACTGTTATTATAAGCAAATTCAACTAGCAGCAAAAATTAAATCCAACTACCTCCAAAGTCTAGCACACATGCACGAAGCATATCTTCTAATACCTGGATGGTTCTCTCAGTCTGACCATCGGTTTGAGGGTGAAAAGCTGTTCTGAATGCTAGCTGAGTCCCCAGTGCCTCCTGCAAACTCCTCCAGAACCATGATGTAAAAAGTGGATCACGATCGGAGACTATGAATACCGGCACTTCATGGGATCGAACAATTTCTTGTATGTAAATCTCTGCTAACCTATTCATAGGGTAGCTGACCTTAATAGGCAGAAAATACGCTGTCTTCGTCAATCTATCAACTATCACCTAGATGACATTCTGTCCATGCAATGCCGGCGGCAGCCCAGTAAAAAAATCCATGGACACGTGATCCCACTTCCACTCAGGAACGAAAAGTGGCTGCAACTGACTAGCCAACCTCTGGTGCTCAGCCTTAACCTGCTGGCATGTCAAACACTACTACACAAACTCTGCTATCTCCCTCTTCATACCACTCCACCAGAAATAATCTCACAGATCCCTATACATTTTCGTACTACCAGGATGAACAGTATAGAGACCTGTGTGCCTCCTCTAAAATTGTCCTCCTGATGTTATCATCTGCAGGCACACATAATCTGGTGCGAAATCTCAAAGCCCCATCATCAGAAATACTAAACTCCTCCCCATGACCATCCTGAACTCTGGCTATCACCTCCACTAACTCTGGATCATCTCTCTGAGCAGCTTTAATCTTCTCATACAATGTGAGCTGTACAACTAAACTGGCAATAAGCGCCTGAGAATCATCCTCCACTAACTCCACATCGAGTCTTTCTAAATCCATCTGAATCAGATGCTGAAGTACCGCTGCTAGCTGTGCTGTGTCTCCTGATTTACGATTCAGTGCATCAGCTACCACATTTGCTTTACCTGGATGGTAACTGATGGTGCAGTCGTAATCCTTGATAAACTCCAACCACCTCCTCTGTTGCATATTCAATTCTTTCTGTGTGAAGATGTATTTTAGGCTCTTATTGTAAAAACCCAAAAAGAGATATAAAAGATTAGTGGATTGATTTCCAAAAAAAAAAATTTTAAAAAAATAATAATAAATTAATTAACTAATTAATTAATCAGATTTAAAAGAAAAAGAAAAAAAATTAAATTAATTAAAATTTATTTTTATTTTTATTAATAAAATATATTATTATTAATATTAATTAAATATATTATTATTATTATTATTATTATTATTATTATTATTATTATTATCATTAATAGTTATCCTGAAGCTGAAAGCTTCAGGATTCTTCTTCTTCTTCTTCTTCTTTTTCTTCTTCTGTCTTTCTTTCTTTTCTTTTCTTTTCTTTTCTTCTCCTGCTGTAGCGCAGCTCTGAACACTCTCTCTCTCTCTCCTCTCATTCTCTCTCCCTCTCTCCTCGATTTCGTGACGGATTTTCGCCCGATCGAAAATCTAAAAATACCACTGGACTCCATTCGCTGCTGCCGTCATTTCTACTAGAGCGGATCGGTGGTAGGAGCGGCGTAAGCGTATTCCCTGGGGTAAGCCATTTTCTCCTTTTTCTTTAATTTCTCACAAAATATAAGCCCAATTGACAAACGGACACCACCACGAGAATCTAGGGATGATTCTCTACAAGTCTAGTGGGACAGAATTCTCGTGGGGGTGTCAGGCCAAAACCCCAAATTTGGGGTGCGGCGATTATTAAGGGGCTTATTTTTAATTAATTAGCATTAATTTAGAAATGCTAAAATATTGAGCATTTTGGGTTGAAGTAGGATTTCTGAAATTTAGGGACCGAGTGAGCACCGCGGGTGTAATTTTGGGACCCGCAGGCAAAATTTAGAAAATTAAGTGGGGGTGTTAAATAATAGTTTAAATATTAATTTGAGGTATATGGAGTCTAGGTAAGGCTAGATGGGTATTATTTTGGAGAAATAGATTAATTATTTTGGAAAAAATTTAAATTGCAGGAGTTGAATTTTAGACACCAAGGGCGTAAAATTTGGGATTCTAGGGAGACTCTTAGTAAGTCAGGTAAGGGGAATAAATTATAGCAGTGTTTTTAGAATCATTATTTGAATGAATATGTGAAATTGAGCATATGATATTTTGTTTGAAAATTATTATGATATAAATATCAGATAAATTGTGTGGCATTTAAGTAATTGTAAACTGTGATATTTTGGAGTGTAAAATATAATAATGTGTAATTTCTGAGAAAATATTGAAATGAGAATTACTGATCTAATTAGTGAAAAATAATGTAATATGGTATTATTATATAAGTAGAAATGTTTTGCCTGGAAAATGGGATTTTGTGAATTATTGATATTGGAAAATAATGAAATGTGGTATTTATTTGTGAGTGGAAATTATTTGCATGAGAAATGAGTATTTTGGGAAAATGTGAAAAATACATGAAATATGATATATGATATTACGAGATGATGAAATGTGCATAGAAAATGATGAGAATATTTATATTGAACTGAATTGTGATATACTGGAATATAATTGATGAAATGCCAATACCGCATAATGATTACGGGTATGTGGTGGTAAACCTTGTTGGATGGTTATGATATTTAGCACGGTACCGTTGCGAGTGGTGTTGGTGCAATCACACAGACTTTTGGAGCGTGTGGCGTGACAGTCGACTGTGCCATTGTGTAGGGTTGTTGGGGCCCCTGAGTCTGGATCAGGGCATTAGGCTGGCCAGTCGTACTACAGACGCGATATGTGATATGATATTTGATCTAACCGGGTCGGCCAACCGCGGTTAGATCCAGCCTTCGGGCTGCACAACCTTGACCATGGGGGGAAGCATGGCGTGTATAGAAAGATCCTTAGGGTGGCCATGAGTTACAGAAGCGATGTTGGTATTTGATACCGAGGATACTCATGAGCCGGAAAGTAAGTGGAAATGAAAAGTGAAAGAATGATAAAAATGGCTAAAATGAGAAATGAAAGAAAGAATGGAAATTGAGAAATAAAGAATGATAAAATTGAGAAATGGAACAGTGTGAGTTAATAATATAAATAATTAAGGCGAAGTGAAACTCTCTGCCTGAGGGCTTACTGAGTAAGGTGAGTGCCCTGATGGGTATCAGATGTGGCCATACCCGGCGACATAACGTGCTAGGGCAGAAGGAAGTTACCTGTATGGGCGGGTAATCTTCCCTATTCTCAGGAACTTCGCGTGTAAATATGTGTTGGAAATTATTAAATTTGATAAATGATTTTTAAGCTTATAAAAGCTTGTGTTGTATATCTATATGATTATGTGTTTGTGAATATCAGTGTATTTTCTCAAATGAAATGGTGATTTGAAAGGTAAAGTGTATTATAATTTTACTCATTTGGCCACACACTGTAAATAATCTATTCCTTCTTACTGAGATATGTCTCACCCAAATTATCTAAATTTTTCAGGGACCAGAGACAGGCCAGGTGGTAGAGCTCTGTGATCATAGGGACCTGGGACCCTGAGATACAGGGTGAGTTTTGACTAGGGAGGTGTGGTTTCCTAGGATTGTATTATTTTTGGGTATAAGATAGTGTTGTGTATTTATGTATGTTGATACTTTAGGTATTGTATTTTGACTGATGTGTATATACTGGCTTCCGCTGTTAGGTTGTTTGATAAAATACTTTTTACCCGCTATCCAATGCGGGTCGGGTCGTATGAATGGTACTAGGATTGTTGACGTGGCCGATTTGTGGATGTTGTGGATTTATGACGTGATTATTTATTTATTAAAAGAAAAAAAAATTGTATGAAAATCGGGGCGTCATACTTATGATCAAAAAATATCTTACACCTCTCACCATAAAGGTAATGCCTCCAGATCTTCAGTGCATGTACCATCGCAACCAATTCCAAATCGTGAGTAGGGTAGTTCTTTTCATACTCTTTTAGTTGTCGGGACGCATATGCTACCACCCTACCGTGCTGCATCAACACACAGCCAAGCCCTTTCAAGGACGCGTAACTGTAAATAACATAACCATCGCCTTCCGATGGAATCGTCAGAACTAGTGTAGTGACCAGCCGCTGCTTTAATTCCTAAAAGCTCTGCTCACATTTTTCATCCCACACAAATCTGGAATTTTTCCTAGTTAACCGCGTGAGAGGACCTGACAAGGTTGAAAACCCCTCAACAAAATGACGGTAATAACTTGCCAGCCCTAAGAAACTCCTAACTTCTTGCACATTACTCGGCCCAGCCTAATTTACCACCGCATCGATCTTGCTGGGATCCACTGAAATACCGTCCCCCTGAGATCACGTGGGCTAAGAATGCCACCTTCTTGAGCCAGAACTCACACTTTCTAAACTTAGCATAAAGCTTCTCCTCCCTGAGAGTCTGCAACACCTGCCTCAAATGCACCTCGTGCTCCTCAAAACTCCTTGAGTACACCAGTATATCATTAATGAAAACTACTACAAACTGATCTAGATACTGGTTAAAAACTCTGTTTATCAAGTCCATGAATACAGTTGGGGCATTCGTCAGACCAAACGGCATAACAAGAAATTCATAGTGCCCATACCTGGTCTTGAAGGCTGTCTTTGCAACGTCCTCCACTTTTACTCTCACTTGATGATACCCAGATCTGAGGTCGATCTTGGAATATACTCGTGTACCCTAGAGCTAATCAAACAAATCGTCTATACAGGGTATAGGATATTTATTCTTGATAGTAACTTTATTTATCTCCCTGTAATCAATGCATATCCTCATGGACCCGTCTTTCTTCTTTACGAACAACACTGGAGCTCCCCATGACGATACACTGGGTCGTATAAACCCCTTGGTCAACAAATCTTGCAACTGCTCCTTTAATTCTCCCAATTCAGTTGGAGTCATACGATACGGGACCTTAGAGATCAGCGCGGTCCCTGGAGGTAAATCTATAGGAAAATCTACCTCGCGCATAGGAGGCAACCCTGGTAGCTCCTCTGGGAAAACATCTGAAAATTCTCGTACTACTGGAGTGCTGTCAATCTTCAACTCATTTTTAGATGCTTCTTTCACAAATGCTATAAACCCTTGACCTCCATCCAAGAGTAATCTGCCTGCCTGCACGGCGGACACCAATTGTGTTGGAGCACGCACCCGTGAACCAACGAATCTGAATTCCTACTCTCCAGGAGGTCTGAAAATTATTTCTTTCTGGAAACAATCAATGCTGGCATGATTGGTAGCCAACTAGTCCATACCCAGTATTATATCGAAACCACACATATCAAACACAATAAGATCTGCTGGTAATACTTTTCCCTGAATTTCTATCGAATAGCCTCTAAGTACCTTCTGACATCTGATCACTGACCTTGATGGTGTAGCTACCGATAGCGATATATCTAATAACTGGGTCTCACTCTCAGATAGTTTAACATAAGATGTAGAAACGAAAGAATGAGTAGCACCCAAGTCAAAAAGAACAATAAATGGGTATGATGAAACAGTAAATGTACCTATCACCACATCCATAGCAGCCTCTGCATCTGTTGGCGTCAAAGCATATACCCGCGCTGGGGCCATATTCCTCTGCTGGCCACCCTGAGGCACCTGATATCCTCCCCTAACTGCTTGATGTCCTCCTTGATAAGGCCTGGGAGCTGGGACCTGGTCCTACTGACCTGGGCACTCATGCATCATGTGATCGGGTCCCCCATAACAATAACACACACCCTTGCCTACCCGGCACTCTCCCAAATAATGTCTCCCATATGTCTGACACACTGAGTATGTCGACGCACCCTGGTTCCCATGAGGTCCTGCCATCTGCCTCTGGTCTCCCTTATCACGACCACCTCTCTATGAGCCCCTACTAGAGTCATCCTGGAAACCCTGAGGCGCAAGTCTCTTCCTCTGACTCTGAGCTGCTACACCCCTCTGAATTCCACTCTCAATGATTGCAACTCTATCTACAACTTCTGTGAAGGTCTGAGCCCTAAAACCAATCACCTGCTCAAACAGATTCTGTCTCAGTCCCTCTTCAAACTTCCTTGCTTTTTTCTCTTTATCAGGTGCTAGATGTGGAGCAAAACGCGACAACTCGACAAATCGAGCCGCATACTGAGATACAGTCATCTGCCGCTGTACTAAATGCAGAAACTCTACTGCCTTCACACCTCGAACAATAGCAGGGAAATACCGCTCAAAGAACAGATCCTTGAATCGGTCCCATGTCACTGGAACTAGAACCGGCCTCTGCTCCTCTATCAATCACGCTACTCTCCACCAACGCTTCACTTCCCTTGTCAACTTAAATGTGGCAAATGCTACCTTCTGCTCATTTGTACACGGAAGCACTGCCAATGTCTCTTCAATGTCCTGGACCCAATTCTCAGCTACAACCGTGTCATCTCCTCCAGCAAAGGATGGGGGCTTCATACGCGTAAACTGCTCAATCGAACAGCCACGCTCCCCAAAGCTCCTAGCCATCTCAGCCATCACCTGCTGAGTGACGCTACGCAGTACAACATCAGTGTCTCCTCCACTTATGCTGGAAGGTCCTGGCTTGTCCTCCCCAGCATTCGTGCCACTACTTCCTGGGTACATCCTGAAAACAAGAAAACACACTTAAGCACTTTATCTCCTATAGGGACCTATCCTGTATCAACTCAAAATTAACTACCTTCCCTGACCTTACCCAATATCCAGTTTTGTCACCTAGACACACAACCCAACAATAGTTTACTATGGTTTTCCTGAAATCGTCACCCTAGGAAAAGCATAGAAACCACTACAAAAATCTTGTACCCAGACACAAAACAAACCCTAATCCTTTTCCTATACTCTGGTATTGCTTATGCTGCACTCTAAAGTCTACAGAATCTAGCAACCTAGGCTCTGATACCAAACTATAACAACCTGCTTAATAAACTGATTTATTTATTTATATATATACTATGATAATCTACATACTCTGATACCATACTGGGAGGGTAAACCCATTCATTAACCTAAGCAGCAAGAAGCAGAAACTGAATAAACATATCCATATGTAAATATATACAACACCATACCACACAATACCATAGTGCTACCTGTTTCCCAAAAATATACACATATCTCTGTTTCCCCAAGCACCCTCAACTAGCTAGGGTATACAAAATCATTCCCAAAAATGTACTCACTCTCTGACAGGGCACCACTGAAGCCCCTCTACCTGCGAGCCTGATCTGCTTGCCTACTTAGATCACCTAAAAAATAATTCAACACTGGGATAAGCCAACGCTCAGTAAAAAGAAATATGCTATTACTAGTGTGTGGCGAATGATCTACTAGTTCATGAAATCTATTTTCAATAAACATGTATAACTAAATATATAAACAAAGTATAAGTGATAAAATCCACAACCCCTGTCCCTATTACTTAACATGACAGTATTGGAGTTTATTATTCAAAATACTTCTAGTATAAGTAAGTATGTTCCCTGATCTGCAAATCTATACATACGTAATAATAATTGAAAATGTTCCTTGTGGCTATCTGTGTGTCATGACTTACCCCCTCATGATAGGGTTGTGCGGCCCGTATGCGGGATTTACCCTGACTGGCCAACCAGGAATAAATCACTATACTCCATCGTTTAATCTGCCCACCTCAACCCATATCTGGATGGGGAGCCTAACCTCTTCAAGGGCCTAGGTGATTGACCTTACCATGTATTATCTAAATAGGTGGTTGCACTCATAAAGTAACATAGTATCTGTAGCAAAGGTACCGTGCTCTGTAGCTGCAAGTCCAACAGGATCTGATATCATATTATATATATATATATATATATATATATATATATATATATATATATATATCTGATTTACCATGATTCTGAAATACTGAATTAACCATGATGCTACATAACTACACTGTAATTCATATGTCGTAATACTGAGAACTGTATAATCATAACACTGAAACTGCATAATCATAATACTGAAACTGCATAATCATAATATTAAAACTGCATAATCATAATACTGATATTCATGTAATCATGGCACTGAGATTCATAAAATCATGGTATTGAAATATCATAAAATCAGAATACTGAAATATCATAAAACATATATTCGTACTATACTCATATTCAAAAGCCACACGATACTGTAATACGTAATTTTCATCATTACCGTATAATATTTTAAAAATACCTAACATAGCATATTTCCCTTACCTGACTACTAGAAAGCCCCTATGGAATACTAGCCTAACACCTGCAGGGCCTCCTACAAAACACCCTGAAAAAAATATTTGCCAAAACTAAATATCAGTATTTCATCGCCTACATCATTTCTCATAACTACCATAAGGCCAAAAATGGGCTAAAAGGGTCTTACCCTGAATTTGGGATGAAATCCCACTCAATCTCACCGATGATCCATCCTAGCAAACTTGAAGAGAATTCCGCCAGGAGCGTCATGGTGGCTTCATATCGTCGATCCGGCAACTAACGGAACCAGAATCGAAGAGAGAAGGGAGAGAGAGACGTAAGAGAGAGAGAGAGAGAGAGAGAGAGAGAGGAGAGAGAGAGCGGCGTGAGAAATGAATAAAAATCCAGTTTTTTAGCTATTTATAGGGCCAGATTCGTTGACGAGACATGTTACCTTACCGACGAGTCCTTCATTAAATTCGTCGACGAGACCCTGTATTCATCGACTAAATTTAAAGCAGCCCCTAAATTGTCTCTCGGTATTTTCTCATCGAGGAAGCCCTATATTCGTCGACGAATTTCCTTATTCACTCGTCGAAGAAGCCCTGTATTCGTCGACGAATTTCCTTATGCACTCGTTGATATTCGTCGACGAGTTCTAGCAGTCCCTCGAATTTATTATATTCTCCAAAATGCAATGTTGTCGACAAAGTCTACGACCTCCTTCTGTTTCTATATCTATTTTCTTCCCTCTTATTATTATTAAAATGCTATTATTCTTCGGGTCAGTACAAGTGGGACCAGAGCTTGTTTAGCAAGCGTGTGACAAGGTTTGGCTTATCAGAGATAGGATCAATACAGCTCAGAGCCAACAGAAAAGTTATGCAGATAACCTTTGCAGGGAATTGGAATTTGATGTTAGTAATCATGTATTTCTGAAAGTAGCTCTGTTAAAAGGAGTTATGCGATTTGGGAAGAAGGGAAAACTTAGCCCTAGGTTTATCGGTCCATTTGAGATTCTAGATAAAGTTGGGTCGGTTGCCTATTGGTTAGCTTTGCCACTTGTGTTGTCCAAGATCCATGACGTATTCCATGTTTCTATGTTAAGGAAATACGTCCCAGATCCTTCTCATATTATCAGTTGTGGTGAACTGAGTTCAATGATTCACTAGTATATAAGGAGGTGCCACTACAAATTCTAGATAGGAAAGTGCAAGAGTTGCACAACAAGAACATTCCTCTGGTAAAAGTTTTGTGGAAAAATCATACAGTGGAAGAGGCCTCTTGGGAATCTGAGGAATAAATGAAGCAGAAGTATCTGCAATTATTCCAAGAGGTTTAACCAGGTAAATTTAAAATAACTAGGTAGTATTTCCTTTGTAGGTACATGTAATAATTCAATTAGTGTGTAGCATTTTAGTTTTTGGGGAATTTTCTTGTGCGTATGTAATCTCTCAGCACTTGAAATGTAACCACGGTATTCCTCCGCCATAAGCGAGAGTAAGTAATAAAACAAGTAGACCATTTTCCTCAGAGAATGATGTATGATTCAGATAGTAAATTTCGAGGAAGAAATTTTATGAGGGGAGAATATAATAACCCGAGGAATTAATCAGGACCTCGTTGATGAACACAGGGGATTTGTCGACGAGGATACATGAGGACCTCGTCGACGAAGACATGTCTCGTCGATGAGAAAATACCGAGAGAGGTTTTGGGAGATTCTGAATTTTGTCGATGAGGAGAGAGTTCGTCGACGAGCTGTCTTCATGACCTCGTCGGCGAGGTAACGTGGCTCGTCGACGAAGGCTAGTGTATAAATAGTCTTAAACGTGATTTTTTTAGCTTAATTTGGCCGCAGAAACTCTCTCTCTCACTTCCTTTGGTTCCCCACGCTTCTCTCTAAGATCTTGAGCCAATTTTTTTCCAGTTCAATGATCTGAAGCCACCACGATGCTCCTAAAAAAGTTATCTGCAAGTCTAGCGGAGCGGATCGTCAATGGGGCTAGTTCGGAATCCATCCCAAATTCAGGGTAAGGCTTTCAACTCAATATTTGACTTCTTGAAAGTTGTAGAAAGCATAGTACACATAGAAATACAGAAATTTAGTTCCGAAAAATGTCATTTTCAAGGTGTTGACTAGGGAACCCAAAGGGTATTGAGTTGATTGTTTTAGGGGATTTTTTAGGAATCAGGTAAGGGGATAAACTAAACTAGTTATTTTATGAAAATGTACGTACATCATTACAGCATCTGATTTCAGAAAAATAAATATATTTATATATGCTTTATGTTTGGGAAATACTGCTGTAAAAGATGATGTGTTTAATATGTATGAAACCTATTTCGTGTGGCATGAGTAGAAATTACAATGAAATACTGTTTTCTAGGAATATGATAAAGACATGGTTTTTTATAATGAGAAAAATCGGTGTACGGGCCGAGCTATGGATATGTTTGCCGGTGTACGGGCCGAGCTATGGATATGTTTGCCGGCATACAGGCTGAGCTATGGATATGTTTGCCGGCATACAGGCCGAGCTATGGATATGTTTGCCGGTATACGAGCCGAACTATGGATATGTTTTCCGACGTACATGCCGATCTATGGATATGTTTTCCGGCGTATGGGCCGAGCTATGGATATGATTTGCCGGCATATAGGCCGAGTTATGGTAAAATGTGAAATACTAACATATGGGTCGATGATTTTTATGATTTATATAAACATTTAAAACGATATGATGATATTGATTTGGTAATTAATGGTATGAAATATCGATGTATCACAGTTTGGTTATATGCTATATGTTATCAGAACCTGGTTGGCTTGGTCTAGGCTAGTACTTGCATGGTACCGATGCTATATGTTCATGATTTATCATGATATTTATGTTAACGCTGCTGTACGAAGTGGTGTGAGGTTAGATGGTCAATGTGATTTTAAGAAGTGTGAGCGCCGCTGGTGTACGGACCAGGTTTGGCAGACCCATCGGACTTGCAGACTGTACTTTTGACTTGGTAGTGGTCGACCAACCATTGTCAGGTCCCGCCTTCGGGTCACATAACCCAATCATGTGGGGGTAATACATGACAACAGCCAGCTAACCTACCAAGATAGTTTTCGTATTATATTATATTATATGAGATGAATTATGTTTATGAGAATTAAGTATGTTCCGCCATGATATGAGAATATATATTTCCCAGATATGATACAGACAGTTATACTAATATGTTTATGTATGATTTTATATAGAACACAGAAATACTCATTTTGCCACACATTAGTATTAGTTTATTTCCCTTACTGAGAGGTGTCTCACCCCGAATTACATGAAATTTTCATAAACGCCTGATAAGAGAGCAGATAAAGCTCCGTTGAGATAGTATTGTTGATCTGCCCTCTCTGAAGGGTAAGTTTTGGTGGGAACGGTTGGATTTTGTGAGAAATGTCCCTAGGACTTTCTTTTTAGGATGTGCATATAAATGTAATGGATGTCGTAACTTTGGTATTGTGATGGATAGTTTTGTGTTTATGATATTATGATTTTATGTTTTCTGCTACTTAGGCTTCCGTTTTGTGTGTCTGTTATATCCCTAAGACCCACGGGTTCAGGTTGATTATGACCTACTAGGTTTGATAGGTTGATATTGTATTTTACTATTTAAAAGGAAAAAAATATATGGAAAATAAGCAGGTTGTTACAATGATGAAGCAGTAAGATAATTATATATATTAGTATTATATAGTATCAGATCCCTGATGAATTATTTCATAGAGATTCAGTCAGTAGAGCATGGTACCGTTGCTATTTTCATATTAGAGTGCAACCACATATCTCAGATAGTGTGCGGATTTCGTCAACCGTGCCTAGGAGGGATTGTAGTCTGCCCAGTATTTTAGGTTGAGGAGACCAATTTGATGAGATAGATACCAATACCATGCCTTTGGAGAGATTGTTGTAAAGGCCGAACTAAAGATTGGTAGAGTATTCAGGTGACTTATCGTGATAGGCCAACCAAAGTTAAGTCCAGCCTACGGGCCGCACAACCCTGTCATGAGAGGTTAAATCATGACATACATATGTCCAGGGATATTTCTCAGTTATTTATATATATACATATTTACAAAAGAATAGCAGATATATTATATTCTTATCAGTATGGATAAATAAAAAACTCAGATAATACAATTGTATTTTAAGTCATGTAGGTGTGAGTTGCACAGTATTTACATGATATCTCAGTTTAGTTATTTATTAGCAAATTATTTATATAGGCTCAGTTGCCACACACTAATAATAGCATATTTTTTCTTACTTAGCGTTGTCTCATCCAATAAATTAACATTTTTCAGGTGATCCAGTTAGACAAGTGGATCAAGCTCGCAGGTAGAGAGGTCGTCTACACTACCCTATCTAAAGGGAAAGTGTTATCAAGGGATTGTATTTTTTAGTAGTATTCAGAAGTGATGGGTAGAAGGTGCTGGGATGATGTATAATTATGTATGTATGCTTTGAGTTAATACTGGATTCTAGTATTGTAATTATGGATGTTTGACTTTATGCTTTCCGCTGTATAAGTGATTTTAGGGGTATCAAAAGCAAAATGATTATTAGTATATTTTATATATTATTTGGAAAAAAAGTGGTATGGAATTTCAGGTCGTTACATGTATATATTTATGAGATGTTAGAAATACTAAAATGCGTTGAGAATATTTATTGTGTTTGATTGTTGAATTAAAGTTGAATGTGAATGTTAAATTGCAAGTTATCACTTGAGAACTTCAGTGGATTTTGGTTCGTGTTATGCATAGTACTGTTTCGCGTGATTTCTGAAGAGTTAGTGCTCCCACAAGTCTCGTGGAGAGTGTAGAGACGAGATGGTCAATTGTGCTATGTAGGGTAGAGTTCTCCCTAGAGTCTGGACCAGTTTGGGAAAGCTAATCTGACTTATAGACTGAAGAGATTGTTTTTTTTTTTATTTAACTCTGGCAGGCCGACCAGGGTTAACTTCAGGCTTCGGGCTGCACAACCCGTCGTAGGGGGAAACATGACAATGTGTTATCCATCTTGTAGTGAGTTCTATATACATAATTGTTAATTTAACCAGTGAATAAAATGATAATAGATAATATAAATGCAGATAGGAATACAGAGAAAGTGAAATGTGAATGTGAAATATAGAAGTGAGATTTATGTGATGTGAAATATTGAGAAGTGTGAAAACTGAGAACTTGAAAAGATGAATAATACAAAGATAACAGACACAGAGTAAAGTAATAAATGTATTATATATTGTAATATTATATGTATTTGGGGGCGAAGTATACTCTCCGTCCGAGGGCTTGCTGAGAAAGGCGAGTGCCCTGATTAATATCAGATGTAGTCATACTAGGCTGCATAACGTATTAAGGCAAAGGGAAGCTACTTGTATATGCGAGTGATCTTCCCTATTCTTAGGAACTTCTTCCTGTAAACATTTGTGTGAATGTGTGTGAATACGAGATAAACTATTCACTTGAGGGCTTACTGAGTAAGGTAAGTGTACTGATATGCTTCAGTTGTAGTCATAGGTTGCATAAGGTATCAGAGCAGAAGGGTGCTACTTGTATGGACGGGTAATCATCCCAATCCTTGGGAACTCTCGTTAGTAAAATATGCTGCATGTGTGTGAGTAAGGATAGAAAATGATTTCATAATTATGGATTAATTTGTAAATGATGATTATATTTTGTACACTTAACCTTGTGATAGCCACACAATGATATTAATCTATTCCGATTTACTGAGATATGTCTCACCCGATATGAATTTTATCTTTTTTAGGACCTCCACGTGATCGAGTTCAGTGAGCCCGAGGCTGGCTTAGCAGTTTCGAGAGAGAGAGGGGATATAAACTTTGGTTATATTTTTGGGTTGCATTATATTTATGTTTTCTGAGTTGTATATTTGTGAATACTGGATGTTGGAGAATACCTTTTGAGATTATATATATGTAAAAACTCTGGTATATTATTAAGGAGTTGTTATTATTTCTGCTGCGTGGTTGAGGTTATAGTATATAATACAAGTGAATTGAACATGTGGCACCCGAGCCCCACCTGGTGGGTTCGGGGCGTCACATTGTTGCTTCACCTACATCTGTGCATTGGTTAGGTGTTTTGCGCATCTTGGTATATTTTCAAGGGACTCTCTATCAGAATCTTTTATTTTCTTCGACCTCGTCATTGAAGAGTTGTGCCTACTCTGATGTGAATTGGGCTACTGACCCTACTGATCGAAAATTTCCTACCGGCTTTTGCATATTTTTAGGTGACTCCCTTATTTCTTGGAAAAGCAAGAAGCAAGTTATTGTTTCACGCACTTCCACCAAGGCTGAATATCGTGCGATTGCGCCAACCACATATGAGATTGTGTGGTTATGTGGCTGTTGGCTGATATGGGCGTTATATTTTCTACTCCTAGTCCTCTATGTTATGACAATAGGAGTGCTATCCAGATTGTAAGGAATTCGGAGTTTCATGAATGGACCAAACACATTAAAATTGATTGTCATGTCACCATACACCACCTTCAGCAAGGGACTATTACTTTGCCCTTTGTTCCCTCCTCTATGCAGGTTGCTGATTTCTTTACAAAGTCCCATACCGTCTAGTATTTTTGCTTTTTGGTTGACAAACTCTCGATACTTCTTGCTGCCACATCGTGAGTTTGAGGGGGGATGTTAGTGATAATAATTACTTACATTATATCAAGGTAGAATAGTCTTTTTTCCTTTTATTTTTAATGATTCAATGAAAGCTTTTTCTTTTTCCAATCTTTTGCTTCTCTTTGATTCTATCATGTCTAACCTTTAAATAGAGACTACATGTATCTGAACTAATTCACTAAAAAAGTGAAACATTAGAGCGTTTGGTAGTAGTTATAAATTTTCTTAAAATTTCTAGAATCATGTTTGATTTTGATTCAAAGGTTTTTTTTTTTTCAATTGTATCCTTTATAAATAAAAATAAAAAATGACCAAAAAAAAATCACTACCCAAGTGATTAAAATTAAAGTAATAAATTTATTTTTGTACTATATAAATTATAATATTTTTTATTTTTAATTATTAATTAAATATATGGCAAAAAAATTGTTTAAGTTAAATTTAAAACTTTAACTCATATAATTGCTCATTGATTTTATCAAATATTTATATGTTTAAGCATTGGGAAGGTTAAAATTGAAAAAGAATATAAATTCAAATACTAAATACCAAATAGTTAAAAAAATCAAAATTTTAGATTTAATAATTTGTTTAAGCTCAATTCAAAATTGATTTACAAAATGAGATTTGAATTTAGTATCTAAAATTAACACTTAATTTTATCAAACACCCTCACGCTCTTCTAAATTCTTGTTTTCATTCATTGTAGGAGATTATTCATGATTTATGAATGTAAAGATAAGAGCTTGATTTGTAAGTTGAACAATTACCCTATATTTGAGACTTTAAATTTGGAGTTATATTGAATTTGAACACGTATAATATAAAATTTTATTAAAATTTATTCAAATCTCTCTGAATCCAAATCTAAGGTTAATTGTCAATCCGGTGATGAATTTAAATTTATATCATAATAAAAATTATTAAAATGAGATAAAAACACATAAATTTTATAAATAACATCTCCATGGTTAGAATTTAGAAGTTCTGTTAAAAGTTTTTGATTCATTAAAAGAAACAAAAAATTAGAAAAGGGGTTTGGTAGCCTATGAAATAATGATGCATTAATTAGGTTTGCAAGCCAATGAATTTAATATAACTCCACTTAAGCTTTAAAATAGTTTATTTAAATCAAACTATAAAGTCAAGTGGAATTCAAATAGCTTAGAAGTGGGTACCATACAATAATTTAGCAATAACATTTTCACTTGACCATGATTGACATAAGAAGATGAAGTTGACAAATTTGAAAACAAAGCTAAAAACAAAAATGGTGTCCCATCAGACATGATGAAAATTAGTTTTGTTTGTTTTTTTTAAAGGGGGAGAGGGGTCCTATGTTTTGTGCTCGTAAGGTGGAGGCCCACCTTCTATGCCGGGGGCGACGGTCCATAGACTGATGATAGACATGGGCATGGCTCATAGTTTATTTATTCATTTATTTATTGATCGGAGCTTAACTATGCTTACCACTACTATTGTCACATTTTATTATCCCAATCTCTTAAAGTGTTTTTGACACAATTTTTTTCAATAAACAATATAGTTTTAATCAAATCATGCGTCAAAAATTTTAAACAGCCAATAAATTATGGTGTTGCTTTATTTTTTGTTCAAAAATATTTGATTTTATCAAATTCACCCTTTCTCATCGAGATTACTAGAAAATTTACTTGATTTTTTTTTTTTCACTATTTTTCCAAACTGTACTATTGAAAAAGGTAAAAAAAAATTACCTTTAACTATGCGCATAAAAATAAGTAATATTTTATTACCACCACTATTGTCACATTTTATGTGACGACCCAAAAATTCTCCTATATATATATATATATATATATATTTCTTTTTTTTTTTTTTACATACATAAAACTCAAATACCATGGATAAACCATCCATCCTCAAGTGGGTACCGGGCTGACTTGTCCATATCTCAACTTAAACATGCAGCGGAAACATAAACATAAACTCCGAATACAATACTAGAGTTCTAGAACCATCATATCATATATATACATGTCTTCCCAAAAATCAAATAATACTACAACCCAAAGTAATACAAGACATATTCATATACAAGTACATACCAATGTCTCACCAGCACTAATTTCAATCCCCAAAATCACTAATCTTGCCCAAAACTCTCTAGGCTCCCTTTTCTAGATTCCCTGAAATGTTAAAATATTAAGGAGTGGGACATCTCCTAGTAAGATGGAATAAATTATTGTTAATGTGTAATAACATGAGTTTTAATGTATAATAACACATTCATTTAATAAATAGTTTAACTGAGTAATCATAAAAAATGTAATCATATCCATAGTACTTGTTCAATATGCTTTCTTGAGTTCGAAAACCAACATGTCTGTAAGCGTAGATTCGTCATGTTTGTAATGAGGAACCAACGTGAGTGGACATTCATATATCACTGTCATGTAATCACCCCACATGACCAAGTTGTGCAGTCCGAATGTGGGATTTAGCCATGGTTGGCCTATTAGGTTAAGTCAAAACTATTCTTATCTGTAGTACGATTGACCCACCGCAGCCCGGTCTAGACCCAGGGGTGGTCAACATCTCTCCGCAGGCCCAATCGACTTCCAATACCAACACTCTCCCTCGAGCAATGTTGTTGCACTGACTCATATCCTAGTAACGGTACCGTACTCTCACATACATCACTGGTCCATCAAGGTTCTTATTTCCACAATTCTATAGTAATTTCATTATAACCATTATCATTTATGTTATTTCAAATCTCAATATTAAAATATTATATCTGTATAAATCACATTTCTCAGTATCAAAATATCATGTCTGTATAAATTACATTTCTTAGTATCAAAATATCATAAATCATATTTCTCAGTATCAAAATATCATATCTATGTTTTCAATATTTCCATAGACCAGTATGTATTACATTTCATCATAAACCAGCATAAATCACATTTCTTATACCAAACAAATTTTAAGTAATATTTAATAAAATAATAATTGCCACATAAATGTATGATAATCCAAAACTAGTATTTTCAAATGTTTGATATATCAGAAAATAATACTATATTTTCATATTCTCGTAATGTCAATTAATTGAGTTAATTTCCAAAATGCCTAACATAATTTATTCCTCTTACTTGTTTCCTGGAAATATGAGTGCAAGGATCCTAAAACAACGCTTGTGACGTTTGCCGAAAACCTTATATCCATATGCCCTAATTCAATCAGTTCAACTCCTGAATAATAACTATCTAACATTCATAGGCCCACATACTCTAAATGACTAATTAAACTTTAAAATATTTCTCTTACCCTAGTTTTCGAGTGGTGCCTGGAATCCCCAAACAGTTAATCTGCTCTAATTAAACTGCAAAGAATTGACACTGGGATCCCGATATGCTGTTTATTAGTTGATTCATGTTGATTTCAGAAGGAAAAATGAAGAGAGAGGGAGTGATGGTCGTAGCTAGAGAGAGAGAGAGAGAGAGAGAGGGAAATGAATGAGTTTTACCCCCAAGAAACGAATGAGTTTTACCCCCAAAAAATGAATTGAAACTTATTTATAGGTTTTGGACCCGGAGCAAAATCGCAAAACCGTCGACAGTTTGGTTTTTAACCAAACCCTATTTCTACCGTTTTACCCTTATCTTACTGCGGTAACTTAAAACCGTAGATAATTTTCTAAGCTCCATCAAAACCGTCAACGGTTTGGTCTACACCAAACCAAATTTTCTCTTTTCTTATTTATTTTTATTCTTACTATTTTCTGGGTTTCTACATTTTATTATCCCAATCTCCTAAGTTTTTTTGACACGTCATTTTTTCAATAAATAGTATAGTTTTAATGAAATCATGCGTCAAAATTTTAACTAGGTAATAAATTATGGTGTTGCATTATTTTTTGTTTAAAAAAGTCGGTTTTTATAAAAATTCACCCTTTCTTATCAAGATTATCAGAAAATTTACTTGATATTTTTACTGCTTTTCTAAACTTTACTATTGAAAAAGGTAAAAAAAAAAAAAATGGATTGAAAATTATCATGTTTTTTTTGTCATTTGGATCAAACATTTGACATATTTTTATTATTTATTTATTTTTAGTGGTTGACATTAAAAAAAATGTTGGCCATGTTAGATGATTATATATATATATATATATATATATATATAGAGAGAGAGAGAGAGAGAGTACTAGCCCATAGAGAATTTTAATGAATTTTAATCTTTTTACTATAACTTATAGAAAAATAACTTTTTCAAACTCAAATCTTTTAAAGTAATTTTTCTCAATTATTTTTTCCTAATTATGTACAAACACGAATCTATAATATAAAGCATACAATATTAATAATTATCCATTACTAGAAGTTAAAGTAAGTAGATAAAAATGAAGAAACATTATAAGCTTGTTGTATAATCATTAAAATACCCTTAAAATAATAATTAAAAAAATCTGTACAAGGAGTGAGTTAATGTTGGGCAATTATAACACTATAATTTAAATTATCTATATTTTAACTTTAACTTGAGTGTTGAAGAAGGTTCCGAACCACATTAAGATTCTTTTTTTTTTTTTTTTTGCATATGCCGGGTTTCCTAGGCTTACGCGAACCACATTAAGATTCTTCTAAAACCTCTTATATTGGTTATAAAGGATTGTTAAGGATTTATGAATGTCAATATTAGAGCTTGATTTGTAATTTCAATAATTATTTTTATGTATTCTTATATTAAAATTTTAAAATCTTATTAAAATTTTAAAGATTTCAAATCATACCAAGGGACCATTTGTTTGACCTTCGAATAGAGGCTACACCTAAACTAATTCACTAAATAAGTGAACTGATTAGACATCAGAGCATTTAGTAGCAGTTTTAACCTTTCTTAAAATTTCTCTCATAGAATCATACATGGAATCATGTATCCTTTATAAAAAAATGAAAATGACAAAAAACTCAATACCCAAGTGATTAAAATTAAAGTAATAAATTTTCTTTTTGTATTGTATAAATTATATTATTTTTGTTTGTAATTATTAATTAAATATATGGCAAAAAAGCATTATTTAAGTTAAATTTAAAACTTTAACTTATGTAATTGTTCATTATTTTTATCAAATATTTATATGCTTAAGTGTTAAGAAGGTTAAAATTGAAAAAGAATACAATGAAAATTCATTTACAAAATGAGATTTGAATTTAGCATCAACAATTAACACTTAATTTTACCAAATACCCTATGGCTCTTCTAATCTCTTGTTTTCATTCATTGTAGGGCATTGATTACGATTTATGAATGTAAAGATAAGAGCTTGATTTGTAAGTTGAACAATTACCCTATATTTGAGAGATCTTCAATTTAGAGTTGTATTGATTTAAATACATAAAATATAAAATTTTATTAAAACTTGTTCAAATCTATCTGAATCCATATTTAAGGTCTGAAATCCATATTGTCAAAACACATTTTTTAACTTACAATAACACTTCTTCATTTGACCATGGTTGTCAACACTCAGTAGACATGGGAAGTGGGATAAGCAACTAGTTCAAAAAGCAATATTAACAATTTTTGTAAATGAAATAAAATAATAATAAATCAGGTGACAAATTTTAATTTGCATCATAATAAAAATTATTAAAATGAAATAAAAATATACAAATTTTATAAATAACATCTATTTAGAAGTTCTATTCAAAGTTTTTGATTCATTAAAAGAAGAAAAATTCAAAAAGGGATTTGGTAGCCTATGAACTAATGATACATTAATTAAGTTTGCAAGCCAATGAATTTAATATAACTCCATTAAACTTTAAAATAGTTTCTATAAAGTCAAGTGGAATTCAAATAGTTTGGGAGCCCTTAGATTTTTATTTTTATTTTTTAAAAAACATCTTTATGATACCCTATAAATCAATTAATAATGCTCATGCAATAATCACCTATGAGGATAACAATAACATTACAAAAATAATATAGAAATACATATTCTACATCTTTACAAGAAATTTATCTCCAACAGAAATGGAAATGGTTTACACTCAAAACTGTTCTGTTCTAGGGGAAGCCAGTTAAGCTAGCTAGCTAGCTACTAGCTATGGAGGAGCTCTAGCTAAATCCATGGATGTTCTTCGTGGACAGCCGTTTCAGAAACTCATAGGTTGTGATCATGGTCGCCGCAGACATGGACATGGAAGCCCACCTCGGCCCCAACCCTCTGTAACAAGCTCCCAATCCTCCTTCCTTCACCAGATCCCTCACCGTCTCCACCGCCGTCGCCGCCCTCCGCCCCTTCCCCTCCCCCCCCAACACCTGCATCCTCGTCTTTATCGTGTCCAGCGGCGTCGTTATCAGCGCACACACCCCACTCGCCACTGCCGCGCTCACCCCCTGCACCGCCACCGCCGCCGCCGACTCCGCCCTCAAAACCCCGCCAACACCGTCGTCTTTCTTCCCGGCGAAGCGACTGCCGACGCCGCCCCATATGAATTTGTGCGCCACGGAGTACGAAGCCCACCAAACCGCGTTCGAAGGAGCGTATGTCAAGATTGAAATCCCAAATCCTCTGTACAGGCCTCTCGGACCATCGGTGCGGACAATTCTTCTGAAGGCGTCGATCCCTCCTCGGTACCTGTAAGAATCGACATTAGAGACGATGGATTTGTTGCCATTGCCTTGAACCATCAGCCTCTGGCTCACGACGTCGATGGGGGTCCACACGAGCTGCGCCGCCATGGCAGAGCTTAATCCCGCGGCGGCGTTGGCTATTGCCGCCGCCGTAGTCTCCGAGAACCCGAGCCTGATTGTGGCGTCGCCAACCCTGCATTTGGTGATTTCGAGAGCTCCCATGTAAAGGGCTCGAGCCGGGATCGTACCCATTAGAGATGTCCCGAAGCCTCTGTAAAACCCCCTTAGCCCTTCGTATCGCATCACAGAGAATGCGGTTTTAATGCAGGAGATTTGAACTTGGGATACTTGTTGCCGGGTTTTTAAAACGACGGCGGGGTAGAGCACGGCGGAGACGCCGGAAAATAGTGCCGCGCCGAGAAAGAAGAACCTGGACTTGTCGAGCATGTGCCAGTCCACATCGGCGGGGAGATGGATTTCCGCCGCCGCCGCTGAATCATGACCCTCCGCTGTTCTCAAATTCATCTTCTCAATCACGATCACGAAATTAAAGTTGACCCACTTCAGGAATTATTAGGCTGAATCCACTAACAATACGAATCGCTATTCTGATTCCACACAGAAAACTAAACCGCCGCTTGCGAGGAACCTCTGTTTTAGCAGAGATATGAAAACAATCGCCGATCCACCCTTTAATCCTTCGATATTGCAAAGACCAAAACTTGCAGAAGTGAATCTAAAGCGAGCGAGAGAGAGAGAGAGAGAGAGAGAGAGAGAGAGAGAGAGGGATGCCCAGATCGATGTAAAGCAGATGAGCAGAGAGAGAGGGAGAGAGAGGGGAGCTTTAAGACTCACAGATTTGTACAGAGCAGTGAAATTTAGTGAGGGTTTAAGCGGCAGATGGAGGAAGGAAGACAGGCGTCGCGTGCCATGGCGGGGGAGAGCTTTTCTAGGGATTCACAAATTAAAGGGAGTGGGTTGACGTCGATGAGTACCACTGAATCTGCTCTTACCTGTGGGTGTTTCCAATTCCGCAGGTGAAACCAATGGATTATGCATTAAAAAAGTTATCTTTCTGTTTTGGTACTGTCTTTTTTAATACTTCCCATTTTCTATTTCTCTCCATTGGCCAAGCCTCTGGATTATGAATAAATTAATATATTGTAGTACTCTGTTTTTTTTTTGTTATTATTATTATTATTATTATTATATTTACACTTCTATGTTCTTGCCCACTACATAACTTCATTAGCCAAGCCAATAGATTATGAATAAATAAATATAAATTTTTTTTGTTACCATGTTTCTTATTTTTTTACATATTTCTCATATATATATATATATATATATAAATTTTTTCAAAAGTATTTTTATTCTATGTATCTCAGCTGCCTTTAGTCCTAATTTGCCTACCTTAGTTAAAGATATATAAAACATATTGAGATGTGAGTTTTTTTTTATCAAAATATTAATAAAAAAAAAATAAAAAACACAATAATGAGTGAATTGGACTTGTTAGTGCATTAATAAGGGGAGAGAGGAGAGAGAGGGGAGGGGGTACTTTGCTGGGGGGTCTGATTGCAAAGGGGCTGGGGGAGTGAGCCTGTCAGGCGCAGTGTAACGACCCGACCCTTTATACGGACCTAAATGTTACCATTCATACATAATACCTATACCTATTAAACATACATAAACAACCCGCCCTAAATAGGGACATACGGGTATAACTCATATATAACTGTAATGTAAATGTTGCGGAAAAATATAAACATTTATCGGGATTTCTAATAGACATATACTAGGGTTTGCTCGTCATATCCTTAATTACAGACATTCATACCTAAAACATAACTAGTTCTGGCAATATCCAAATAAAATACTCCAACTACATTTATTACACAAACAAAACGCTTATGTAAATTAAAACCAAAAACCACCTTCCCATTCCCTCTAGCAACTAAGACTAATGTCCTGAAAGACCTGAAAACAAAGATTGTATAATGGGGTGAGACACTTCTCAGTAAGGCGGAAGATATTACAAACAGTGTGTGACCACATATGCTTATTTCAATTTAAAACTAATCTGTACCACTAACATTTTCAATACTGTAACGCAATAGATATATCGACATAAGTACTATAAATTTTCCCTATAAAAGCTTTTAAATCATGTATATGAATATTTAGAACGACGACCAGCTTGGTATGACATATTATGTAACGACCCGAATAAAATGGCAGTTAAATAATGAAAGAAAAGGGATATCGAAACCGAAAACAGAAGGAAGCCGTCGACTTCGTCTACGAATACAGGGGATTCGTCAATGAAGACTTTAAAGATTTCGTCGACGAACACAGGACTTCGTCGACGAGAAAATACCGAGAGGGGTTCTGAGGCAGCCTGAATTTCGTCGACGAATACAGGGCCTCGTCGATGAAATTTGTGAAGGACTCGTCGACGAAATCTTCTGTTATATATATATATGAAAATCCAGATAATTTGGCTTCTTAAAGAAGCCAACACTCCCTCTCTCTCTCCCCTTCGGCTCACTCTCTCTTTCTCTCTCTCTCTCTCTCTCTCTCTCTCTCTCTCTCTCTCTCTCTCTCTCTCTCTTCGTTTTTGGGCTATTTTTACATATATATATTATATATATATGAAAATCCAGATAATTTGGCTTCTTAAAGAAGCCAACACTCCCTCTCTCTCTCTCTCCCCTTTGGCTCACTCTCTCTTTCTCTCTCTCTCTCTCTCTCTCTCTCTCTCTCTCTCTCTCTCTCTCTTCGTTTTTGGGCTATTTTTACGCCGGATCAACGATCTGAAGTCACCACGACGCCTCTGGCGGAGTTCTCTCCAAATATGCTGGAGCGAATCGTGGGAGAAAGCTAGTTGGAAATCATCCCAGAGTTGAGGTAAGGCTTTTTAAGTCATATTTGATCTTACACTAGTTATAAGAAATGTTATGCACATGAAAATACTGAAGTTTAAGACTGGGGGTTTACAATTTCGGAGTATTGGTCAAGAAACGCCTCAGGTGTTAAACTTGAATGCTTTTGGGTAAAAACTTTCTACTCAATTTGTGGGTTTTTGACAGTTGAGGAAAATATTGTATGCTTAGAAATACTAAACTTTAATTCAGGGATTTTTCATTTTCAGGGTGTTGAGTTAGGAACCCTGCGGGTGCGGGGTAGTTTTATTAGGGGCATTCCAGGAATCAAGTAAGGGGATAAACTAAACTAGTACTATTTTGGAAAATACTTATATATATATATATATATAGTTATCATTTGATTTATGGAAAATGTATATGTTTATATATGTATGTTTTATATTTGCAAAATACTGTGAAAATGATCGTATGTTGAATATGTGGAAAATCTACTATGTGGTATGAGTAAAAATGTTGTGAAATGCTGTTTTCTGGCAATGTGGATGAGATGAATTTTTATGATGGAAAACCGGCGTACGGGCCAGATGTTTTCATATATATATATATGGATGTGGTTTTCCGGCGTATGGGCCATCCTATGTGATTTACCGGCGTACGGGCCGTGCTATGTGACTGTGATTGCCGGCGTATGGGCCGTGCTATGAGATGTGATTTGCCGGCGTACGGGCCGCGCTATGTGATTAATGTTTGCCAGCGTACGGGCTGTGCTATGTGCAGCTGGCGTACAGGCCGATGATTTTCATGATACATGTATATATGTGAAATGATATGATTGATGTGAAAATAAATGATATGAGATATTTATGTATCACAGTTTCAGTATATGTATATGATATCAGAACCTAGTTGGCTTGGTTTAGACTAGCACTTGCACGGTATCGTTGCTATGTGTCCATGGTCCTCGTGATCATGATATCTGTGTTAATGCCGCTGTACGGAGTGGTGTGAGATTGGATGGTCGATGTGGTTACTTTAAGAAGTGTGCTGTTATCGCCCCTAGTGTACAGACCAGTCTGGGTAGACCCATCGGACCTACAGACTAGACTATTGACTTGGCAGTGGTCGGCCAACCATTGTTAGGTCTCACCTTCGGGCCACACAACCCAGTCATGTGGGGGTAATACATGACAACAGTCAACTAACCTACCAGGAATGGTTTTATGTTATTATTATTATGATATGAGATGAGATATGTTATGAAAATGTCGTATGTTCTGCCATGTTGATTTATATATATATATACACATATGTTTTCCTAGATTGATGAAACAGTACTAAATGTGTTATATATGATATATGTTGAACACAAATTACTCATGTTGCCACACACTAGTATTAGTTTATTTCCCTTACTGAGAGGTGTCTCACCCCTAAATCTTATACATTTTCCAGGAGCCCCTGATAGGAGAGCGGGAAAAGCCCCGCTGATCTAGAGCAGTGATTACTCTCTTTGGAAGGGTAAGTTTTTGGTAAGGACAATTAGGATTTTTGTGGGAATTGTCCCTAGATTTATTTTTGTGATGTATATATACTGAGAGATAGTGTTGGTAGTACTCTGGTCTGATGTATTGCACCTTATGACGAGATGTATATGATTTTATACTTTCTGCTGCGTAGGCTTCTGCTGTATGTTCTGATGTATCCCTGGTACCCACGGGTCCAGGTGGATTGTGACCTGCTGAGTTGTGATGTTTGATGTTGATATTATTATAAATATATATATATATATATATATATATGTGAAAAATGAGCGGGTCGTGACATATTACGCCTATTTACCCCGTGGCACGGGTTGTGCATTGATAACTCTAACAATGCCATATTCGTGCAGGTACTGTCAAGTATCTATTGTATAGTACGACTGCCCCCAACTGGTCTATTATTTCACCAGTGGTTTCATTACTCCTGCAAGCTGACTATCTCTGTACTCACACTGATTCACACGTGTGGTTGCACTGTACTTTACTAGCTACGGAACTGAGCCTTTAGTAACGGGAGTATCTTTCAACCCCTTTATCTGAAGTATGTTTCAACTCCTTTAAACTAAAGTATCTTTCAACTTCTCTGGTAGCAAGCTGTGGTTCCATTTATCATATATACAATTTACAATAAGATATAATACCCTATACAATTTCAGTATTTTCACAAACTCATACAATCACATCGGGTATAAACCGGCACACACCCTCTCGGTTTACCCTTTTTACGTACATAGCTCGGTATATAACCGGCACCTATTTTCCACATTTTCTATATAGCAAAATAGAACTCCAGTTCCTATAGTTCATGCAAGTAATACAAAAGATTCTCACATTCTATTTCATTGCACATGTCACACTAGTTTAATCAAAAGTCTGCTATATAGTACATAATACAATAATCATCATTTAAATAATAAATAAGGGTTTCAAGCATCTCCTATATTAATAATAATGCAAATAAGGAAGTTTTGAAAAGTTTGGAGATCATATGCCAAAACCTGTATTTTTATCAAAACCGTAAAATCGCAAAACCGACATTTTTACCTAATGAAATTTAGTAAATAATAGTCAAATCATACATATAAACATAAACTATCTTTTTAGCGGTTTAGGTTTACAAAAAGACTGTTGTAAAAAAATTCCCCCTACCTTAAATCCGGAAATAGAAACACGTACGGATTGGTCCAAAACAATGACCCAGAATCCTCGAAATCTAAAAACCACAGAACATTATTTCGCTACAATCTCGACTACTATCTAACTACTATCTAACTACCTAATCGAAGATGGAATCAGATCCTTCACTCGATTTTTGGAAAAATCTCGAAAATCTTCAAAACGACGATCCGATTCGCTATAATTGTAGAGCTTCCTCTCCTGATCTACATAGGAACCTATGATCGTAGACACAGACGACGAACGACAAAGGATCGTAGAGAGAGAGAGATAATTCGTTGGTTCTAGAGTGAGAGAGAGAGAGAGCTTTTGGGGTTTCTTAACCCTTAAGCAACTAAAAAGGATATTTATAGGGATTTTGATCGAGTCAAACTTGTCGACGAGGTGGCGCCTTCGTCGACGAGCCAGCCACGCAGTTCGTCAACGAAGTCCTACCTTCATCGATGAGCTTCGCTCAGATATTTCTTTGGCTCGCTCAGTATTACTTCGTCGAAGACGCTCCGAAATTCTTCGACGAAGCACTGAAGGAACCTTGTTGACGAACATACTGCCTTGCTTGATGAACCCTGCTGGAATACCCCTTTTCTTATTTATTTTCCTTATTTACGGGTTCGGGTCTCTACATGCAAGCGCAGGGGAGAATAGAGAGGGGAGAGGGGAGAGAGAAGAGGGGGGTGAATTGGGTATTTTAAAAAAAATTTTGAAACTTATTTACCAATCAATTCCTATTTCTATGTTTAATTAATTAATAGCTGGAATTTGATGTTGATTTGAATTACTAAATCAATGAATTCCCTTTTACCCAATTAAATGCGTGTAAAGTTATTCAACATACACAAGCAAGCAAGAAATTGAAATACGATGTGGAAAATGAAAAGGATAAGGGAAGAGAGAATGCAACCACGATTTTACGAGGTTCAGCCAACCCGGCCTACATCCTCGCCTTGAGCAACCCACTCAAGGATTCCACTATAATATCTGTTCCTTAAATTGGGACGAAGCTTCCCTTACAATCCGCTGCTTACAAGAGGTATAACTTCCTCATAATTCGCAGCTTACAAAGAGGTATAACTTCCTCCTCACACCCGGTTCACAACCTAAACCGTGTTTACAATTTAGGCTCAAATCTGCAAACACTCAATGTTGCTTCTAACAAAAGTTGGTGAGTACAATTCAAAGCCCTAATATATAATCATATGATAAAACTTGAAGCTCAGTATGAATGAAACGATAACATCGTTTTATGAATGAAATGCTTCAATACACAATTTCCCTCTTTAACCAAAACTCTCAAGTAATGATATATTTAAAATGCTTTAGAGAATTAGGGTTCTAGTTCACTTTGTAAAGATGCACAAATATGTCTAATGTGAACTTGATAAAAGCCTTATCTTGAATATTTTATCAATCTATATCAAAAAACTTTCTATTAAATATTTAATCACAACTCGATCTTTGTAATATGCAAATGTACATGACATGTAATTCAAAGATCAAAATACTGAGTATAAGATTTTCCAAACAAGATATCCCTTAATAAAATAGATATTTTTGAATACCAAGGATATATTCTCAAGTGTTTTAATATATATATAAAATATGAATCCTATAACTAAATGCACACTTGAATCAAACCATTAAATCAATAACACAACCTTAATCAAGTAACGATCTTGTTTAAAATAAATATGTATATGTATAAGCAATTTCAAGATCAACCTTTTAATACCTAATCAAAAATAGATTTTTCAATAATACGCTCTATGAAAACTATATGTATATACTCTTGAATAAAAAATAATTAATTAATAGCTAAACAACTTTCTCAAGTAATGATATTTTCAAAAACAATTTTTTATATGTATGAACACACATAAGATCAAACTTTTCTAATGATGTTCAATAGCAAGTAATGAGATGAGAAGTTCTTGAAAATAATAACTTGAATGATCAAACCTCAATACAAAGTTGACAATCAAGATGTATAAGAGAGATCCCTTTGAGATTCTAAATTGATTTGCCCAAACTCGATGAGTAGAAGTTAAAGTGTAGGCAATCGTATAGCAATAAGAGCAAGTTTTCAATGTTCTTTCAACAAGATGTGTTCTTCTCTTTCTTAAGTATCTTAACTTAGTTGTAGGGTTTAGATATTTAGTATTTATAGTGTTTTACCCTTAGGATTGATCTCAACCGTTGGATCAAAGAAAAAGCTCTCGAGTTCATTTAATAAAAATCTGATTTTTAAACTTTCCCACGACTTCAGGCTACTAATGTTGAAGTTCAGGCTCCTAAAGTGACTTCAAGCAACTGAAGTTCTAGGGTCAAGCAACCAAAGTACTTCGGCCTTCTTGCTGTGTTTTCCCATTAATTCTTTAGGCTACCAAACTTAATCTTCAGGCTCCTGAAGAAATTCTTCAGGCTACTGAGGGTGAGTTCAGGCTACTGAAGTCCCATTTTTCTCCATTTTTTTTTTTTTATTTAAAAATCTATTTTACTTTATTTCTTAGCTCTTTTTTAAAGGTACTTTCCAAGGTTTTAAGAATATTTCTAAGTCCATGAAAGTTCCCTAATGATATACATGAAATGCATGAATCCTAAAATCATTCTAAGTTATGTTGAGCCTCAAATTAAATCATACGAGAATGTAAATACATAAGTTCTAAATACCCATTCCCAAGATGTTCTTGAACTTTGCCACTTGCATCTTGATTCTTGTACTCTTTGATTTCCATGAAGCTTGCCAAAATGTATCAGCTTTACTTTATGGCTTTCATGACTCGTTATCTTTCCGTGCATGCTTAGTATATGTCCTGTTCACAAACTCAATGCACAGATCAAATACCAAGTGATTTTTCATTATCAAAATTGGATTGGACTTGTAGAGTCAACAATCTCTCCCTTTTTGATGATGACAAATATACGAGTAAACATATATAATGGGTTACACCTAACAAGGCTCCCCTCAATTAATGCATCAAATATTCAATGAATGACAATATGCTCATGTTTATACACAAAGTGTTTAGCCTAAATCCAAATGAAATATGAAATATGCTCATAATGAATATGCTCATGATGTTTCAACTATGACATCAATAACAGTTTCTCCCCCTTTGTATATCTCACCCTTTGCATAACATTAATAACAGTTTTTACTCATTCTTTTTTGCTTCTGATTTTCTCGTGTTATTATTTTGTCTCCTGATTTTTCTCCCGATTGTTGACTCTACGAGTCCAATCCTGTTTTGATAATGACAAATCACTTGGTATTTGATCTGTGCATTGAGTTTGTGAACAAGACCTATATTAAGCATGCATGGAAAGATAACAAGTCATGGAAGCAATAAAGTAAAGCTGATACATTTTAGCTTCCATGACTCATTATCTTTCCGTGTACGCTTAATATAGGTCCCGTTCACAAACTCAATGCACAAATCAAATACCAAATGATTTGTCATTATCAAAATAGGATTGGACTCGAAGAGTCAATAGGGGGTATGATTGCAAATAAAAAAAATGAAAGGGTGAAGGATGTGTCAGGAGAGGGAAAGAGGAGAGAGAGAAGAGGGGGGTCGCTTGGGAGATGGGATGAGGAGAGAGAGAGAGAGAAGACAAAAGCGGAGGGGGCTGGTTCTGCATGCATGGCACGACCACGCGTACATAAAGGGTGTAAATTATTATTTTTTTAAAAGTGAGCAAACTGGCTTTTCAAAAGTCAGTTTGGTAAAATTTTTTTAATTTTTTTTAAAGTGACCAAACTGACTTTTGAAAAATCGATTTGGTAAATTTTTTTGTCTATATATATATATATTCATATCATCCTCAAACTGATTTGATTCGTATCATGTAATGACCTGCTTATCTTATCATATAATAAAACATATTTAATAATAATGTCAACCCGAACCCGTGGGTAACGGGGACACATATGACATTCACAGTGGAAACCTAAGCAGCAGTAAATAAAAATCACATACTTATAACCACAAAATACATAATACCAGGATCAACTACATCCCCAAAACACTGAGTTTATATACAATCTCCAAAACACAAAAATATATATACATATCTAGGAACCCATTACATAAGTTTCCTATCCCTAGATTAAAACTTACCTTCCTAGCGGGGTAGTAACAATCTATCTGAACGGCGGCCTCGATTCGCTGGTCTGTCTAGGTTTCTTGAAAATTATTTAAGTTTGAGGGGTGAGACACTTCTCAGTAAGGAAAAATAAACTAAATACCGCTGTGTGGCAACATGAATATTTAGTGCTATAATACATATACAGTACATTTCATAAGTGGAAAAACATTCATTATAACATACTAAATTATCGTATACTTTCATAATTTCTAATAATTCGTACTGATCATGACATGTATGATATAAATGATAATATTGAAATTTACCCAGGATGTATAGTTAGTTGATCTCATGTATTACTCTCCATGATGGGTTGTGCAGCCCGAAGGCGGGACCCGATAATGGCTGGCCGACCACTGCCGAGTCAAAAATATCTGTAAGTACGATGGACCTGCCACACCCTGGTTCGGACTACCAAGTAGACGTCTACAAATCTACACTGAAAGCCACATCAACTATCTATCTTCCACCCCCTCTACTTGTAGGGGCGGTTAGCACAAGTCTGAACATAATAATCTGATTTGTATAGCAATGGTACCGTGCTCTTGTAACTGAACTGAACTATCATCCGAATTCTGATAACATATAATACATGATAATATACTTGTATAACATAAATAGATTGATAGAATTTTCTGAAATAACATACATACATATGGCCTTGTGCCAGTTTCTTTAATATCTGCGGCCTTGCGCCGAACATTCATACGTAAAACACGGCCTTGCACTGGCTATTAATCACGGCCTTGCATAGAACATTTCATACATATAATTCTAAATAAATAATTCATTTATCATGTATTTTAAAACCATAATGCACTGCTTTATTTCACAATTCCTGAAAACATACCTTATTCATAAAATTGTCATATCATAATACTTCCCACGTAAAATAACATTCATGCCATACATTGCTGTATAAAACCATACATTATATTCTAAAATCATATTTTCTGACATTTCATACATATATATACATTTCAACATAATAGCAGTATTTTCTCAAATATGCATTTTCTCCATAATATACAAATATAATACATGCTTTCCTGAAAAAAAATTTGCTGATAAATAATAATAATTTGAATGGAAAATAACAGCTTTAGTTTATTCCCTTACTTGATTCATGAGAAGAAACCCCCTTAAATCATACTCATCTCGCACCAGCAGGGTTCCCCGTTCAACAACCTAAAAATGATGTTTCCTAGAACTAAAGTTCAGTATTTCTATGTGTACTACGCTTTCACAACTATTAGAAAGTCAAATACTGAGTAGAAAGCCTTACCCTTGATCTGGGATGGACTCCGAACTAGCCCCACCAACGATCCACTCTAGTAGATTTGCAGAGAACTTTCCCAAGAGTGTCGTGGTGGCCTTGGATCGTCAAACCGACGTAAATCCGGCCTAGAAACTTAGAGAGAAGGGAGGGAAAATGAAGGGAGGAGAGAGAGAGAATTCCTTCGGCCAAAAATAACTGAAAATTCGTGTTTAGGGCTACTTATACTCTTGACTTCATCGACGAGCCACGTCTCCTCGTCGACGAGGTTAAGAAGACAATTCGTCAACGAATGCTTCCCTCGTCAACGAAATTCAAAAATGCCCAAAACATCCTCTTGGTATCTTCTTGTCGACGAGCTTAAAGTGCAACGTTATCGACAAACGTGAAGCATTCATCGACGAAGTTTGCTGCCTCCCTCTTTTCTATTTTCATTTTCTTCTCTCTGCATTATTTAAATACCATTAGTCTTTAGGTCATTACATATCATCCTCCAACTGCCCTCCAACTGATAAATATTTATTCTGCACACTCCTTACTATATTTAACACATAGAGATGAAGTTTGGTCCACTTGATTCATCTATTTTGACTTTGGGACTGTATATCCTTCATATAAGGCATGGGAGGAGGATCATTCTGACGCCTTTAAAGGGTGTCAGTGTATGCACACATTAGAGACTATGTGGTATACCCATCCTAGAAGTATTTCGTGGATTCAACGAGCAGGGTTCTATCCACTGTATCAGATTCGGTACATTCGCTTAAATCATCACTTAATTAGTGCATTATTGGAGTGTTGGAAGTCTAAGACACACACATTTCATTTTCCTTGTGGCGAGGCGACGATAACGTTGCAGAATGTCGCAATCATCACAGGATTACCCATTGATGGCGACGCTGTTACGGGCATGATGCAGCAAGACTGGGAGATGTTGTGTCAAAGCCTACTTGGATGCAACCCCCCCCCAACTAGCCGAAGCGGATGAAACGACGCGTCCTTGTCTTTGACATGGATGGATGGGAACTTACCTAATCTTGCTGATGAAGCATCTGAGTAGGCTATATTATAGTACGCTTGAGGGTACATACTACGTCTAATGTGCGGTTTGTTGTTCGTGAACAAGTCGCAATACTATGCGTCACTGATGTTCTTCTTGCTGTTGAGTGACTTGGAGAGGGCATCGACATATAGCTGGGGTAGCGCTGCCCTTGCATGGCTGTATAGAGAGATGTGCCAGGTTGGTCGTGGGTAGGCACAACCAGCTGGAGGTGCGCTATTCCTCCTGTAGGTTTGGGCATGTGAGCGCATGCCCTTTCTTGCTCAAATTAGAGTTGGCCTACCGCATCTGCCTGCTAGTGTCGACGATGGCCCGTTCCCATTTGCCGTCAGATGGTGAGCTTCATTTCATGCCGTGCACGTCCCTCAGCATACTCTGCAGTCATATCGATATGACATTGGTATGATGCGTGAGGACCAGGTAATACGGTATTTATTGCATTTGAATAGTTCAATATGGGTTCGAAACGTTTACTATTCATAGTAATTTTCTGACCTAAATTCATTGTTAGCAGTTTATATGGATGTTGTACACTGCATATGTCTACGTGAATCTACCCCCTATATGCCTCATAGGTGTACAAGTTTGGCTAGTTCGTAATCCTATGATTTGGTTTTAGATCATGGAGTGGCACTTTTTGGACCGTGTAATGTGGCATTTTGAGCTGAGGCAGCAGATCCCTCGTCCAGCTTAGACAGGTTACGACCTTGACAACCATAATTTTGATCTACATGATTGTGACTAGCACGACAGTCATCAAGTCAATTGGCGCAATAAGTACGAGCGTACCGTCTAGATGTGGCAACACAGACTGGACAATGCCATCTACGTACTTAAGGAGCTTCCACTTCCTAGGCCTCCATGGGTGATGACAGATATAATGAATGGTATCGATCCATCACGAGTCATTGCGTGAGTAGAACCGCTAGTTTACACATGACAGTGGTAAGTGAAAAAAATTACTGAATGCATGTAAGGAACAAACCCCGACTTTATAATTAACTTATTGGTACTTTCAAAACATATTTTGTTGTAGGAGCACATGATGGGGAGCATCCACTTTTCAGACTGTGTCCTGATATGTCTCTCTAGACCGATTGCGGAGGCGTGTATATAGTTTTCTGCTGAGGAAGCTCATCGATCAATTCATAGGTCTCTCCACACCAACGCGGGGGGCCCCAAATCAGATGATGATGTTGCAGATGCTGAGCAAGCATTGCGTAGGAGAGGTTGTTGTGGACCTCGCCAGAACTGTGGGGGGGGGGGAAGTTGTGCTCGAGTTGAGGGGGAGGCTCCCACCCAACCATCCCAGTGGACACAAGGTGATTGGGGAGCATCAACACTGCAGTTCATACCGGCACAGACCTCCATCTGGAACGCAGAGGCTTCTTCTTCCCGTATGCCATATGGGGGGTATCAGCATCAGTATGGGGCATCCACCAGTACACCATACCAGCCAAAGGCTTTGCAGTCCACACAAAGCGACCCACCCCCAATTCCAGCTGAAATGATGTACGGGGACGTCATTCAAATCTAATGTTGCAGTCACTTATGAAAGATTATCAAATAGTCTGCTCATCTCACCGGTATCATATTCGATATATGGTTGAGAATGGATGAATGCTTCACCCTGCAAACTTGGGGCTCTGCCCATACTACTGCTACGAGGAATGCGTTTAACAAAAATCTCAACTACAAAACGTCCGAACAAGAACTCTGTGAGTCCAACGCAATTAGGACATCTACATCAATTTTTATTGGGACGTCAATGTACATGAAATTTCCACCACCCCCTCGTTGCCAATATCTCGATGTTAGTTCTAACATGTACTCATTTGGATCAATATCTAAGCCTTCATATATTTTGCGTTTCAAACTTGCTAACTTCATCCTCCTTCGAATTCGAATGACTTTCGTTGGCCAGTGTTGTACTCAATACCGGTTGATCCATGAATAATCTCACTGTCAATATAAAATAAGACCGTCACTTTGTTTGCTGACGAATTTGACGTCATTATGACTTCTAAAAAAAAAAAGTTTATCTGTAAGAGGTGGTGAAGGAGGTTGGAGGATCAAAGAATAAATGAAAGAAGAGAAAACTTGAGTGATGGCTCAGAGATGATGAACAAATATATAGGGGGCATGCATAACCAAACCGACTTTTGAAAAGTCAATTTTGATTTTTTTACATGTTTTTTTAATACTAAACCGACTTTCCAAAAGTTAGTTTGGACGACAGAATTAATTTTTTAATACCAAACCGATTTTTCAAAAGTTGGTTACACTATTCACGTACGTCCACGTACGTCTGCGCATGCATGGAAGGAAATATTTTAATACCAAACCGACTTTCCAAAAGTTGGTTTGGACACTATTCACACACCCACGTATGCAACTGTCCCATCCTTTAAAAAAAAATTTTTTAAAATTTTTACCAAACTGACTTTTCAAAAGTCGGTTTGCTCACTTTTTAAAATATATATATATATATATATATATATTTTACACCCCTGCTACTTACGCATGGCCGTGCCATGCATCTAGAGCCAACCCCCTCTCCTCTCTCTCCTCTCTCCTGTCCCATCCTTTAAAAAAACATTTTCTGACAATAATAAATAATTTTTTTTTTGCATTCATCCCATCCCCTTCTCTCTCTCTCTCTCTCTCTCTCCATCCCATCTCCCCTTTAACCCGAGTGACGCCCCCTCTTCTCTCTCTCCTCTCTCCCCCTCCTGACACCACTTGTCCCTCATCCCTTTATTTTTTTTATGCTTGGAATCAGAACCCCCCGCCCCCCCTGTGAACTACACCCATCCCCTCTCTCTCCTCTCTCCCCTCATTAATGCCCTAACAAGCCTCATTTTCTTTTTTATTATTGCTAACAACGAGGACTTTGACTCACCTGACCGTATTTTTTATTTATTTTTATTTTTTTATCTTCTTTCTCACTCTTGAAACGCCCCTTACCCCTTTATTATTATTATTTTTTTATGTGCAATTAGATCCCCCCTCTTCTCTATCCCCTCTCCCCTTTCTATTCCCCCCTGCGCCTATGCCTGACAGGCTCACTCCCCCAGCCCCCTTTGCAATCAGGCTCCCCCTGTAAAGTACCACCTCCCCTCTCCCTCCTCTCACCTCTCTCCCCTCATTAATGCACTGACAAGTCAATTTTTTTTTTCTTATTACTGACCATGACACTACCCAGCCGCAAGTTTATTTTTTTCTTTCTTTGTTTTTTATGCCCAAACCGACTTTCCAAAAGTCGGTTGGGTATAATTTTGTAATTTTTCCCCAATTCATTCATTATTGTGTTTTTTTCATATATTTTTTTATTAATATTTTGGTAAAAAAACTCATTGAGATGTCCTAGTGAACTTATAAGCTTAAGTTTTGGGTAATCATTATTTTAAAATATTTCATCCAAGGTGGGATCATTTTTGGATAAGTTTACATAAACATAAAATGTGATGAGCGCATCCTTATGGCATTTGTAGAAATTTTTTTTTAAAAAATAATAAAGAGAAATATTGAAAAATATTATACTTGTTCGTCATTTTTAAAATGATCTAATTATTTAATAATGAAAGATGCTATTCTTATGCAAATTTTGGTGGGAAAATTTGACTGTAAATTCACAAGTTATAGCATGATGTAGTTCTTTTTAGTATTATTAGAACTATTCTAAGTGATATTTGTGAACTAGTCGATTTAAAGCAATTGATTTTTGAGAATATTTTACGAAATTATTAAGAAAAAAACACAAGTGGGTGGGGGAATATTTATACTTTTAAACTGAACCGACTTTTGGAAAGTCAATTTTAGAACAACTGCACTATGTGGCCTCCCCTCGTCCGCGCAGTTCCCTCCCTGCCCCCTACCCCCCTGGGGCATGCCCCTTCCCTTGCCCCTCTTCCCCTGCATGCCCCCTCCCCGCACCCCCTCTCCCCCCAACCCCTATTTATTTCCTCCATTTCCACTCCCTACCACCCACTCGTGCTTCTCTTCTCTTCTGCATTTCTCTTACAACCTCCCCACCACCTTCTCTACCACCCACTCGTGCCTCAATATTTCTTATAATATTGAGGCATGGATTTTGGTCTAACCGATCCTTCCATCCTAACATTGGGAGCCCTTCATCTCTTCTACAGGGCATGGGAGGAGGATCATTTTGATGCCTTTAAAGAGCGTCAGTGTGCACACTCATTAGAGACCCAATGACATGCCAATGCTAGAATCATTTTGTTGATTCAAGGAGCGAGGTTCTATCCATTGTACCAGATTCTATATATACGGCTTAAACACCATCTAATTACCTGTAAATGGTGACGTTGTTATGGAGACGACACAACAAGACTAGCCCAACATGTATTATAGGCTACTTGGATGTGACCCCCCATTGGCCAAAGCAGACGTTCTGACTCCTCCCTGTCGATGTCATGGATGGATGGTGACCTACCCAGGCTTGCTAATAATGCGTCATAGGAGGAAGTAATGCAATACGATCAAACATACATACTATGACTCATGTGCGGCTTGTTGTTTGTGAACAAGTCATAATACTATGCATTGTTGATGTTCCTACCTCTACTAAACAACTTGGACATGATGTCCATGTATAGCTAGGGTAGCGCTGCATTTGCATGACTCTACAGAAAGATGTGCCAAATTGGTCGTGGGGGGAGGGGGCACACTCAGTTAGAGATTCATTGTTCCTCCTGCAGGTTTAGGCATGAGAGCGTATGCCCTTTCTTGCCACAATTAGACTTGGTCTACCACATATTCCTGCTGATGTGGGCGATGGGTCGTTTCCACTTACAGTCAGGTTAGCATGTGTTTTACTTTACATACATTTCCAAAATTTGAGTGTTGTTATATTGGTAAATAACAATAAGCACTATCTAACTTTATATGAATACAACATATTACAAATGATGAGCTTCATTTCTTGCCTTGCATGTCCCCATGCATATGCTGTAGTCATATTGATATGATGTGTGAGGACCAGGTAACAACATTTTTATTTTCATTGGAATCGTAAAATGTAATTACATAATATTCATAATTGTTCTTGCATATATCTTCTTTTATCAGTTTATATGGATGTCATACACAACAGATGTGTACATTAATCTACTGCATGTCTGCTTCACTGGAGTATAAGTGTGGTTTGTTCGTGTAATAACCCCAAAAAGGGATATAGAAGATTAGTGGAGTGATTCCAAAAAAAAAATTAATTAATTAATTTATGTGAAATATGATATATATTATTAAATTTAAATTTAATTTTTTTTTTATTAATAAAATATATTATTATTAATATTAATTAAATATATTATTATTATTATTATTATTATTATAAACCTCCTTTAGGATTATTCCTAAAGGAAGGAAAGGAAGAGAAATTTTTCAAGAAGACTCTGCGTAGGTCCAGAGCCCCCCCCATTGAACTCTCTCTCACTCCTCTCGTTCTCTCTCCCTCTCTCCTCAGTTACGTGGCGGATTCTCGCCCGATCGAGAATCAGAAGATACGATTGAGCTCCATTCTCCGCTGCCGTCATTTCTACCGGAGCGGATCGGTGGTAGGAGTGGCGTAGACGTATCTCCTGGGGTAAGCCAATTTCCCCATTTTCTTTAATTTCTTACAAATTATAAGCCTGATTGATGAACGGATACCACTACGAGAATTTAGGGATGATTTTCTACAAGTCTAACGGGACGAAATTCTCATGTGGTCGTCGTGGGTAAAATCCCAAATTTGGGGTACGGGGTTATTAAGGAGCTTATTTTTAATTAATTAGGATTAATTTAGAAATGCTAAAATGTTGAGCATCTGGAGTTGAAGTAGAATTTTCAGAATTTAGGGTTCGGGTGAGTGCCGTGGATGTAATTTTTGGACCTGCAGGCAAAATTCAGAAAATTAAGTGGGGGTGTCAAATATTGGTTTAAATGTTAATTTGGAGTACATGGGGCCTAGGGAAGGCTAGATGGGTAGTATTTTTGGGAAATGAATTAATTAATCTGGAAAAAATGTAAATTGCAGGAGTTGAATTTCGAGCGCCAAGAGCATAGGATTTGGGTTCTAACGAGACTCTCAGTAAGCCAGGTGAGTGGAATAAATTATAGCAGTATTTTTAGAATTACCATTTGAATTAATATATGAAAATGAGCATATTGTATTTTTCCTGAAAATTATTATGATATAAATATTAGATAAATTGTGTGGCATTTGAGTAATATTAATTTGTCATGCTTTGGAATATGAAATTAATATATTATGAATATTAGATGAAAATTGTGTGGCACATGACATGTGTTGAAAAATGTGAAATATAACGATGGGTATTTTCTGAGAAAATATTGAAATGAGAATGATTGATGTGATTAGTGAAAAATAATGAAATGTGGTATTTATATGTGAGTGAAAATTATTTGCATGAGAAATGAGTTTGTACAAATTACTGGTATGAGTATTTTGGGAAAATGTGAAAACATGTGAAATATGATATATATTATTACGAGATGATGAAATGTGCACAGAAAATGATGAGAATATTTATGTTGAACTGAATTGTGATATACTGAAATATGATTGATGAAATGGCAATATCGCATAATGATTGCGAGTATGTGGTAGTGAACCCTGATTGATGGTTATGATATTGAGCACGGTACCGTTGCTAGTGGTGTTAGTGTAAAAACACGGACTCTTGGAGCGTGTGGCGTGACAGTCGACTAAGCCATTTTGTAGGGTTGTTGGGCCCCTTGAGTTCGGATCAGGGTTACAGGTCGGCTAGTTGTACTACAGACGCAATATGATATTTTGATCTAACCGGGTCGGCCAACCGCGGTTAGATCCAGCCTTCGGGCCACACAACCTTGACCATGGGGGGAAGCATGGCGTGGATAGAAAGATCCTCAGGAGGGTGGCCATGAGTTACAGACGCGATGTTGGTATTTGATACCAAGGATACTCACGAGTTGAAAAATAAAATGGAAATGAAAAGTGGTAGAATGATAAAATTGGCTAAAATGAGAAATGAAAGAAAGTGAAAATTGAGAAACAGAGAATGAAAAAATTGAGAAATGAAATTGTGTGAGTTAATAATATAAATAATTGAGACGAAGTGAAACTCTCTACCTGAGGGCTTACTGAGTAAGGTGAGTGCCCTGATAGGTATCAAATGTGATCATACCTGGCTGCATAATGTGTTAGAGTAGAGGAAAGCTACCTATATGGGCGAGTAATCTTCCCTATTCTCGGGAACTTTGTGGATAATTATGTGTTGAAATTATTGAATTTAAGAAATGGTTTTAAAGCTTATAAAAGCTTGTGTTGTATATCTATATAAGTATGAGAATGTGTATATCAGTGTATTTTCTCAGATGAAACGATGGTTTGAAAAGTGAAGCATGTTATAACTGAACTCATATGGCCACACACTGTAAATAATTTATTCCTTCTTACTGAGATGTGTCTCACCCAAATTATCTAAATTTTTCAGGGGACAGAGATAAGCCAGGTGATAGAGCTCCGTGATCATTGGGAGCTGGGATCCTGACACACAAGGTGAGTTTTGTGGATTAGGGGAGGTGTAATTCCCCTAGAGTTGTGTTGTTTTTAAGGTTGTGATGGTAGCGTATTTATTTGTATGTAATGTTTATACTCTGGGTATTGTATTCTGGTAGTTAAGTATGTATTAACTTTTGCTATTAGGTTATATAAATAAAATAACTTTTTGCCTAGTACCCAATGCGGGTTGGGTCGTATGAATGATAATAGGATTGTTGACGTGGCCGATTTATGGATGTTGTTGTCGATGACGTGTAAATTATTTATTATTGTTTATGAAAAAAAAATTGTACGAAAATTTGGGCATCATAGTTCGCACTCCCCTGATCTGATTTCAGGTTATAGAGTGGCACTTGCCAGACCGAGTACTGTGACAGTTTGGGCTAAGGTAGAAAATCCTCCGTCTAGCTTAGATAGGGTACCGACCCAACTGGCACATACCCAACCGATATGTACCTCCCTTTAACACGCTTCAATTTCTTCTTCCCATATGTCATATGAGGCTTATTAGGATCCATATAGGGCGTTCAGTAGTACACTATATGTGTTGGAGCCACCATAGTCCATTCCATCCAATTTTCTTAGAGCTAATGGGTTTGCACTTTATTTTTATTTTCAAGCCCAATAAACTTAATTTTGAGGATATTTTCTTTTCTTAGTAGGTGTAGTAACCCGAAAAAAAAAATTAATAAATTAATAAAATAAAATAAAATAAATTATTAATTAATTAATTAATATTTTTATTAATTTAATATATATATAAAATAAGCTAACCTCAGGAAGCTTACAGATTAAGCTTCCTGAATTTGGAAGATTTCAATTGGAAATCTCGCCAGGGCCGTCCACCACACACACACTCTCTCTCTACTTTCTCTCTCCTCATTGTCTCCCTCTCTCTTCAATTTTTTCTCCGATTTTCAGCCAATTGGAAAACAGAAAGTAGCCTTGAGTTCCATTCTCCGTCAACGACATTTTAACTGGAGTAGATTTGTCGTAGAAGTGTCGTAGGCACCACTCCTGGGATAAGGTAAACCCACTCTCTCTCTCTCTCTCTCTCTCTCTCTCTCTCTCTCTCTTTAATTTCTCCCTAATCTTTAGCCAAACTGATGATCAGAAACCACCACGATGATCTAGGAGCGTTTCTCTATAAGTCTACTGGAGTAGATTTTTGAACTGAACCTTCCAGACACCACTCCATGGCTAGGGTAAGATTTAGGTAATTAAACAAATTTGATGTTTTTGGGAGTTTAATCATTTATTTGGAATTTTTGGGCTTGGGGAATTCTAAAATAGTATTTTACCTGGGATTGAGTTAATTAAACTAGGATTTATGAATTTAGGGTTTGTGTGAGTGCCGCAGGCGCAATTTTGGAATCCCTGCAGGTGTAATTTCGAGAAAACAGGTAAGTGGATTAAGCTAAGTCAGGTTTTTATTAAGTTTGAACCAATTAAAATGCTTATATATATATATTTGTTCTCAAGGGTTATTTTGAAAACTGATCGTTCAAAGTAGACTTTATAAATTTAGGATATATGATATGGTATTTTGGATAAAACGAACGGTGGAAAAGTAAGTTTTATCTTACGAACTTCAAACTATGTTTTCTTGGTTGTTTAAATGACTATATTCAAATATTGAAATTGTGTGACAGGTGAATAATCGGTATAGGTTATGGTATAACAGAATTTGGGTATGATTGTGAAAAATACTGAATTGTTTGGGAAATATATTGGATCTGCCTTTGCAAAATATTGAGTTTTATTGAACGACTGTAAGCCAGGTTTTACTTGATGACTAGGGGTCGGGTTATATTTAACAACTGAGGGTCGGGTTTTATTTAACGGCCGTGAGCCAGATTTTGTTTGACGGCCGGGGTCCGGGTTTATTAAATGGTAGGTTGTAAATGAAATGGGATTTATACTGCAATTTTTATTACTTAAATTGCATGATATAGTTTTAAAACCCCAAGGACCAGTTGTATTGTGAGCACGGTACCGTTTCTAAGGAATTATTGAGACCGTGTGTGCCCATACTGTACTGAGAGGTGTAGGGTTGTTTCTGCCGTTTAGCTTGCGTAAGGATGAAGTACCTCTCCTGGGGGCCGAACCAAGTAGTGGTAAGGCTAGAGGAATTGCAACTGAGTTGTGGATGCCTACAGACGTACTTGCAGATGGTTACTTTAACTGTGTCTGGGCTGATCCCCCAAGGCATAAGTCCAGCCTTCGAGCTGCACAACCCATACCATGGGGAAAGTAAATGGTGTTTAGTCCCAGGGAGTGTCTTTTATGCATATCTATTATTTTATGTAAATGGTGTTATTATTTATTAAATTGGTTTATACTGAGAAAATAGATGCATATTTTTCAACTGCAAAGGTGTGAGTATTTGTATATGAACTAAAATGCATGAATGTTTATAGAAAAGTAAACTCTCTACTCTAGGGCTTGCTGAGAAAGGCGAGTACCCTGATAAGTATCAGTTGTAGCCATACTAGGTTACATAATTTATTAGAGCAGAGGGGAGTTACATGTATGGGCGTGTAATCTCCCTTATCCTTAGGAACTTTCGTTGATAAATAATTGTGTGAGTGTGTGAGTATGGTCGGAGAATGATTTTATAACCGTGGTTAAGTAACAACTGATGATATTTTGTATACCTTAAAACTCACATTGGCCAAACACTGATATTAACTTAATCTGCCTTATCGAGAAGTGTCTCACCCCAATATGCAAATCATTTTTTAGGACAATCTCGAGATCGAGCTTAGCAAGTTCTGGCGTGGGGTGATAGCTAGTTTTAGTTTTTGTGAGTGTCTGCAAGAACTCTAATGTATTAAGTTATATTTGAAGTCCCTGGATGTGTATGATGGTGGCATGGACTTAGTTGGTTTTGTATGTTATTATGGATTGTAATATGAATATTTGAAGACTTTTGTGTATAAGGTAGTTTAGAACTCTGGTAATGTATTTGGAGGATGTATCATTTATTTCCATTGCATTTATATTATGAATATGGTATCAGGTACTCAGACGTCACTCAAGTAGCATCTTGGGCCCACGTGGCGGGTCGAGGCGTTACAGGTGGTACAGAGCTTAGGTTATCTAAGTTCTGTAGACTTTGACAGTTGATAATTACCAGAGTATAGGTTGAGATAAGTGTAGATTAGGCGAGTCTTGGTCTAGAAGCTTAGAGATGGTGATCCTTTGACGGTCTTCTGTGTTTTTCTTGAAATGATGATTTCAGGGAAACAATGGTAAATCCATCGATGATTTTGTTTCTGGGTTGAGAGACTGGAACTTGGAAATTTAAGCGGGAATGTTAGGTCGGTTGAGTATATGCGTAGTGTCGATGTTGTGATTAGGGGCCGATACTTTAATATGACTAAGTTTATACGAGCAACAGAGAGTATTATGGTTTATAGGAGGCAAACCGTCGATGGTTTCTTGGAGGAATATAAAACCGTCGCCGGTTTTCTTCAAAAAGAGGTCTCTATAATTCAAGTTTTCCGTCGACGGTTTTGGGGCCCTTTAGAAAAACTGTCGACGGTTTTGTGGCAGAATTATGTACATGATTTTTTTAAACTGCAAACTTATATGTTATATTACTTCTTTATTTCATACATGCATCAACCATGATAAATGTGGAATTTCTAAGTCGATTTCTATCCTATCTTTAGTATGGATTCCTGGAGAAAGGACGTTGTCGCTGGAGGGGACAATCACGTGGATACTTCTAGTGAGGATGATTTGGATGCCTTGGTAGTGCTGCAAAGTATAGCGCGACAAGCAAGGAAGGAAAACCGGAGGGACTCTAGAGCGCAGGATCAGCCACCAATTTGTTGGGGTTGTACTTTTCAGCAGTTTACCCGGATGAATCTGCCGGCATTTGCAGGAGGAGTGAACCCGATCGCAGCTGAAGATTGGATCAAGAAATAGAGGAACTATTGGGTGTGCTGGAGTGCACGGAGGAGCAGAAGGTGTAGTATGCCACTTTTAAATTAATGGGGGAAGCGAAGAGGTGGTGGAGATAGAAAAAATTGGTTAAGCAGGGACCAGGACCTGCGGTTATTACCTAGAGCCGTTTTAGGGAGGTTTTCTTCGACAGGTACTTCCTTACTACTACCCGAGAGGCTAAGGCAGAGGAGTTCCTAAATATGACTCAGGGACACTTGACCGTATAGCAGTAGGTGGCCAAGTTTATGGAGCTATCCTACTTTGCTCCATATATGATCACAGATGAGCCGAAGAAGGCTCGAAGGTTAGAGAAGGGTTTGAGGTAGGGAATACACGGTGGTGGCGTTGTTGACTCGGAGTTTTTCTGAGTTGGTGGACAAGGTCATGGTAGTTGAGGCCAATATCTAGGAGGGTGAGAGACTAATAGTAAACTAGAAGAAGAGGCCCTTGCCTTAGGGATTTTAGACTAGTACCAGCCAGGGAACATGGAGGAGGCTTGGAAATTTCATGGGCTAATGGCAGGAAATGGGATATCGAGACCATCGGGGGAATCCACTACATCCTACCTATCCCAAATGCCATCAGAGGCATTGAGGCGAGTGCAGCGGTGGACCAGCTAGCTGCTAATGGTGTGGTGGGGCTGGACATATGGTGCGGTACTGCCACACGTCGTTGCTTCACACTACTCCACAGCATCAATATCGGGGAGGTAACCAAGAATCTCGAGGTGGTCACCAGAGGGGCACCATCCAGGCACGGGTGTACTCGCTTACGCCGAGAGATACGGAGAACTCCAGCGATGTGGTGACAAGTACTATTTCTATTTTTTCGAATAGTGTTGTGTTATTTGATTCAGGTGCGACACACTCTTTTGTGTCCTGGGGATTGGTTAAATTGTATGAGGTAGAGACTCAATTGTTAGATATATAGTTAGATGTTGTCATGCCAATAGGGTCAGTTGTGGTGAGTAGTAAGGTGATCAAAGACTGCCCAGTGGAGATTTAGGGGAGAATGTTGCCTACTAGCTTAATTGTTTTTGGCATGCATGGGCTCAACGTCATTTTGGGGATGGACTGGCTAGCATATAACTATGTGAGTATTGATTGCCATAGAAGGAGGTAGTGTTCAGACTTCCAGGAGAGCAAGATTTAAAATTCATCAGGTCGTGTGTGCGCTTTGCATCATAGATCCTTTTAGAAATTTGGGCAAAGAGGTTACTTCTGGAAGGTAACCAGGGGTGTCTTGCATTTGTAAAAGAAGCACCAAAGGAAGGACTTAAGCTGGAGGATATCTCAGTGATAAAGGAGTTCTTAAATGTTTTTTCTAAAGACTTATTGAAATTGCCTCCTAATGGCGAAGTGGAGTTTGTCATTGAGTTAAATCCAGGGACAACCCTAATTTCTAAGACTCCATACAGAATGGCTCTGGTGGAATTAAAGGAACTAAAGGAGCCCTTGTAGGAACTACTTGATAAGAGGTTTATCAGAACGAGCGTATCACCCTAGGCAGCACCGATATTGTTTGTAAAGAAGAAATATGGGTCAATGAGGATGTGCATCAACTACAGGGAAATTAATAAGATGACAGTAAAGAACAAGTATCCGTTACCTCGTATTGACGATCTGTTTGACCAGTTAAAGAGCACACTGGTTTTCTCTAAGATCGATTTGTGATCTGGGTATCATTTGGTAAAGGTTAGGGCAGAAGATATTCTGAAGACAATATGCAAGATTCAGTATGGCCATTATGAATTCTTGGTTATGCCATTTGGATTGACAATGCTCCTGTAGTGTTCATATATCTGATGAACAGGGTCTTCCACCAGTATTTGGACCAGTTCATGGAAGTGTTTATTGATGATATACTGGTGTATTCAAAGAGTCAGAGGAACACGAGGAACATTTGAGGAGAGTGCTTCAGGTGCTGAGAGAAGGAAAGCTATTTGCTAAATTTAAGAAATGCAAGTTTTGGCTGGAACAGGTTGCATTTTTAGGACATGTAGTGTCTAGGGAGGGAATTTCAGTGGACTTGAGCAAAGTGGAGGCGGTAGTTGATTGAGTGAGATCGAAAAACATGTATAAGGTTAGAAGTTTCTTGGGTCTGGTAGGATATTATCTCCGGTTCGTTAAGGGGTTTTCAAGACTATCAGGTCCTCTAACGCAGCTTACGAGAAAGAACAAGAAGTTTGAGTGGACTAATGAATATGAGTGGAGTTTTCAGGAATTGAAGCAACTACTAGTCACCGCCCCAGTGTTGACCATTCCATCATAAGAGTGTGGATTTGTGATCTATAGTGACAAATCTCAGAAAGGACTCAAGTGTGTATTAATGCAACAGGGAAAAGTCATTGCGTACACTTCTCACCAACTCAAGGAGTATAAGAAGAACTATCCTACGCACGACTTGGAGCTGGCAGCTATAGTTTTTGCATTAAAGATTTGGAAGCACTATTTATACGGTGAAAAGTGTGAGATCTTTACTGATCATAAGAGCCTTAAATACTTTTTTCCCCCAAAATAAATTGAACATGAGGCATAGAAGATAGCTTGAGTTGATTAAGGATTACGACTGTACCATTGGTTACCACCCAGGAAAGGCTAATGTGGTAGCTGATGTTTTGAGTTGGAAGTCGGTGGGTGCGTCAATTTCAGTTGTTATTGTACAACTTCAAATCAAGATGGACCTAGAGAGGTTGGGTGTAGAGTTAGTAGAAGGGAATTCACAAGTATTCATTGCTAGTTTGATTATTCAGCCAACCTTGTAAGAGAAAATTAAAGTTGCTCAGATGAAAGACACAAAGTTAATGGAAATTTTGGAGAAAGTATGGAGCGAGCAGCAACCAGACTTCAATGTTTCTAAGGATGGAGTTCTCAGATTTCACACCAGGTTGTGTGTACCTAATGACGCAGAGATTAAAAATACGATTCTAGAGGAGGCTCATCGCTTTCTCTATACTGTTGATCCAGGAAGCACGAAGATGTATAGAGATCTATGAGAATTGTTCTGGTGGAGTAACATGAAGAGAGAGATTGCCAGATTTGTAGAACAGTGCCTGACATGTCAACAGGTAAAAGTAGAGCACTAGAGGCCATCGGGATCACTTTAGCCACTTGATATCCCTAAGTGGAAGTGGGAGCATATCTCGATGGACTTCGTATCGGGGTTGCTTTCAGTGGTGCATAGACAAAATGCCATTTGGGTAATAGTGGATTGGCTGACAAAGACTACGCACTTCGTTCCAATCATAATTAGTTATTCTATGAATAGGATGGTAGAGCTTTATGTGCAAGAGATTGTACAACTTCATGGCATCCCAGTTTCCATGATTTCAGATTGAAATCCACGATTTATCTCTCAGTTCTGGAAGAGTTTGTAGGATGCCTTGGGATCTCAACTCACTTTCAGTACCGTGTTTCATAGATGGATGGGCAGTCCGAGAGGACCATTCATATTTTAGAGGATATGCTACAGGTGTGTGTGCTGGATTTTGAGGATGGTTAGGTAGAATGATTGATTAGCGAATTTCGAGGATGAAATTCTTTTAAGGAGGGAAGAATGTAGTAATCCGGGAAAAAATATAATAATAATATTAATAAAAAATAAATAAATAAATTATTAATTAATTAATCAATATTTTTATTAATTTAATAATATAATAATATTATGCATACATATATATATATATATATATATATATATATATATATAAAATAAGCTAACCTTAGGAAGCTTACACATTAAGCTTCCTGAATTTGGAAGATTTAAATTGGAAATCTCCCCAGGGCCGTCCACCACTCTCTCTCTCTCTCTCTCTCTCTCTCTCTCTCTCTCTCTCTCTCTTATTTTCTCTCTCCTCACCATCTCCCTCTCTATTCAATTTCTTCTCCGATTCTCGGCCGATTGAAAAACGAAAAATACCCTTGAGTTCCTTTCTCTGCCACCAACATTTTAACCGAAGTGGATTTGTCGTAGGAGCGTCGTAGGAACCACTCTTGGGATAAGGTAAACCCATTCTCTCTCTCTCTCTCTCTCTCTCTCTCTCTCTCTCTCTCTCTCTCTCTCTCTTCAATTTCTCCCAAATCTTTAGCCAAACTGACGATCAAAAACCACCACGATGATCTAGGAACGTTTCTCTACAAGTCTAGTGGAGTAGATTTTTGAACCGGACTTTCTAGGCACCACTCCAAGGTTAGGGTAAGATTTAGGGAATTAAGAAAATTTGATGTTTTTGTAAGTTTAATCATTTATTTGGAATTTGTGGGTCTAGGGAATGTTAAAATAGTATTTTACTTGGGATTGAGTTGATTAAACTAGGATTTATGAATTTAGGGTTTGTGTGAGCGCCGCAGGCGCAGTTTTGGGATCCTTGCAGGCGTAACTTCGAGAAAATAGGTAAGTGGATTAAGTTAAGTCAGATTTTTATTAAGTTTGAACTGATTAAACTACTTTATATATATATTTGATATCAAGGGTTATTTCGAAAACTGACCGTTCAAAGTAGACTTTATAAATTTAGGATATATGATATGGTATTTTGGATAAAATGAACGGTGGAAAACTGAGTTTTATATTACGAATTTCAAACTGTGTTTTCTATGTTGTTTAAATGGTTATATTCAAATATTGAAACTGCGTGGCAGGTGAATAATCTGTATGGGTTATGGTATAACTGAATTTGGGTATGGTTGTGAAAAATACTAAATTGTTTGTGAAATATACTAGAACTGCCTTTGCAAAATATTGAGTTTTATTTAATGGCTGCAGGACGAGTTTTACTTCATGACTAGGGGCCGGGTTATATTTAATGGTTGTGATCCGGGTTTTGTTTGACGGTCGGGGGCCGGGTTTTATTAAATGGTAGGTTGTAAATGAAATGGGATTTATACTACAATTTTTATTGCTTAAATTTCATGATATGATTTGAGAACCCTGAAGACCAGTTGTATTGTGAGCATGGTACCATTGCTATGGAATTATTGAGACCGGGTGCGCCCACACTGTATTGAGAGGTGTAGGGTGGTTTCCGCCGTTTAGCCTGTGTAAGGATGAAGTACCTTTCCTGGTGCGCCCACACTGTACGATAGGTTTGCCTCTCCTGGTCCGTACACCAGAGGGCGCCAACACTACAAATAACCTCATCGACTGCCATTCTCCCACTACCTTATGTGGCAAGTGGTAGCACTAACATAATCATGATCGTAATCATATAGTAACGGTACCGTGCTCGTGAAAACCTAAACCAAGCCAACTACGTTCTGATAACATATAACATATTTCCAAATAGTGATACATGTTTGTTCATAATAATAATTGTCAAGTTAATAACATCATATAATTTTGCATAATATATCGTAAAATATATGGCCCTTACACTGGCATTTCATATTTTATAAATCACGAACCGTATGCCGGTATTGCATATCATAAAACCTTCAGCCCGTACGCCGATATTTCATATTAAACTCTCGGCTCGTACACTGACATATCATATAAAAATTTTGGCTCGTACATCGATATATCATATAAAAATCCTCAACTCGTACACCGATGTATCATATAAAACCCTCGCCCCGTACGCTAACATTTCATATAAATTTTTGTATCATTTTAACATCTTCATGGTAAATTTACTCTTGCCACACAAATTTTGATATTAAACATATTTCTGATCAACAACATTATTCCCAACATAATTTTATAATTTACATATTTATCTAAAATTAAATGCTATAAAATAATATATATATATATATATATATATATATATATATATATATATACATTTCCATAAAAATCCTAACTTAGTTTATTCCCTTACATGACTTCTAAAAAGCCCCTACAAAATCTAGTCTTACACCCGCAGGGTTCCTCGTTCAACACACTGAAAACAATATGCCCCTGAACAAAACTTTAGTATTCCTTCGAATACTACATTATATACAACTATAGGAAAGCCAAATATTGAATAAAAAGCTTTATCTTGAATTTGGGATGAAGTTCAAGGTAGCCCCACCAATGATCCACTCTAGAAGACTTGAAAAGAACTTTCCCAAGAGTGTTATGGTGGCCTCAGATCATCGAACCAACAAGAATCCGACCCAAAATTTTAGAGAGAAGGAGGAAAAACTGAAGAGGAGAGAGAGAGAGAGAGAGAGAGAGAGAGAGAGAGAGAGAGAGAGACTGTTTGCATGAGAAATCTGCGCTGAAATCTGGATTAAGGCTATTTATACACTGGATTTCATCGACGAGGCACATCACTTTGTCGACGAGGCCACGAAGGAAGTTCATTGACGAACAGCTATTCCTCATCAACGAACACCTATTCCTCATCGATGAAATTCAGAGCTAAAAATAGCCTCTTGGTATCTTCTCGTCGATGAGACACGCGCCTTTGTCAACGATTCCAATAAGCCACTTCATCGACGAACTCTTCGCATTCGTCAACAAGGACCTGCTGTGAACCCTGTTTATAATTTCCTTTTCTCCCTCTTTTATTATTTAAATACCATAATTCATTGGGTCACTACGTAAGGCTAGCGGACTTACAACTGAGTTGTGAATGCCTACAGACGTACTTGCAGATGGTTACTTTGACTGTGTTTGGGCTGATCCCCCAGGGCATAAGTTCAGCCTTCGGGCTGCACAACCCGTACCATGGGGGAAGTAAATGGTGTTTAGTCCTAAGGAGTGTATTTTATGCATAGCTGTTAATTTATGTAAATGATGTTATTATTTATTAAAATGGTTTATACTGAGGAAGCAAATTCATATTTTTCAACTGTAAATGTGTGAGTATTTGTATATGAATTAAAATGCATGAATGTTTATAGCAAAGTAAACTCTCCACCCGAGGGCTTGTTGAGAAAGATGAGTACCTTAATAAGTATCAGTTGTAGCCATACTAGGTTGCATAACATATTAGAGCTGAGGGGAGCTACATGTTTGGGCATGTAATCTCCCCTATCCTTGGGAACTTTCACTGATAAATAATTGTGTGAGTGTGTGAGTATGGTCGAAGAATGATTTTATAGTTGTCGTTGATTAACAACTGATGATATTTTGTATAACTTAAAACTCACGTTGGCCACACATTGATATTAACTTAATCTGCCTTATTGAGAAGTGTCTCACCCACACATGCAAATAATTTTTTAGAACCATCTTGAGATCGAGCTTAGCAAGCTCAGGTGTGGGGTGATAGCTAGTTTCAGTTTTTGTGAGTGTCTGTAAGAACTCTAATGTATTAAGTTATATTTGAAGTCCCTATATGTGTATGATGGTTGTATGGACTTAGTTTTGTATGATATTATGGATTGTAGTATGAATATTTGGAGACTTTTGTGTATAAGGTAGTTTAGAACTCTGGTAATGTATTTGGAGGATGTATCATTTATTTTTGTTGCATTTATATTATGAATATGGTATCAGGTACTCAGACGCCACTAAAGTAGCATCCCAGGCCCACGTGGTGGTTCAGGGCATTACAGTAGGCTCTAAATAGAGTTGGCTCACTAAATATATAGATTCTACAATAAGAAATCGATGTTTCTTGTTTATATCTTTGATTGCTTGAACTCTTTCTATTCAATCAACAACAAAATCATGTCTCCCTTGCTCTTGATCACAGGAAGCAGCTACTCTAAATTGAGGTTTGCTTCCATGAGCCCAAATAGTTAGCACCTATCCTAGTGTTGATTTCTATTTTTACACATCAACTAATTTGGCTTCAGCTCTTTATTCTAACATCATTTCAAGTTTGTAAAATATAATGACACAAGAAATGAATGCAATTAAAATTTGAATGGAAAGTATGTGTTGTGATATGGATCAAATAATTAATAAGCACAACGGAATAAATACAATAAGTATATAACACAACCGGAACAAGAACAACAACAAGATTTATGTGGTTCGGAAAAGCCTACATCCACGGAAGCAATGATACACAAATTTCACTGTAAAAATCACAAAGTACACAATACACTTCTCAAATGATCACTCACTCTCTCAAGAATAAGGGATTCGTCCACGAGACCAAGAAGAACACTTGTCGACAAATCATTCCACTCATCGATGATCCCAATTTTTTTCTCTCGGTATCTCAGAAACTTTGAACTTTTGGGCTTCTCGGGATCTTCTCATCGACGAGCATATGACACTCATCGACTAGTCCTTGATGTCTCCTCGTCCACGATCATAGGGAACTTGTCCACCGTCGATGGATTTACCGTGGTTTTCTGAGACCGTCGACTGAATTTGAAAATCATAGAAGTCCACCAAGGGATTTCTGGCTCCAAGTTATAAGAAAAAATCCTATACTTTCCTACACCATACTTGCTTCTCAACACCTAACCTAACCATTTCCTATTTTTCATCCTAACTCATTCCTATTGTGATGACCCGAAGAATAATAGTATTTAAATAATGATTAAGAGGGTGGAAAATGGAGACAGTAACAAAAGTTATCAGGGTCTCGTCGACGAACACAGGGGATTCATCGACGAGGGTATAAGAGGACCTCGTCGACGAAAGCAAGATTCGTCGATGAGAAAATACCGAGAGAGGTTTTAAGCAGTCTGAATTTCGTCGACGAGGAGTGGGTTTCATCGACGAAATTATTAAAGGACTCGTCGACGAGATGAGGTGGCTCGTCGACGAATCCAGTCCTATAAATATCAAAAACCCATATTCAAAAGTCAAAATTCACAAAAATATCATCCTCTCTCTTCTCTCTTCGACTCTCTCTCTCTCTCTCTTCGATTTCGGGCTGGATTTACGCCGGTTCGACGATATGAAGTCACTACAACGCTCCTGGAAAAGTTCTCTCCATATCTGCCGAAGTGGATCATCAGTAGAGCTGAGTTGAAATTCATTCCTAAGTTAAGGTAAGGCTTTTTAAGCCAAATTTGGTCTTACGGTAGTTATACGAAATGATATACACGTGAAAATACTGAAGTTTAGTACTGAGAGTTTTCATTTTTAGGGTATTGGTCTGGAAATCGTACGGGTATTAGACGAGGATATTTTTGAGGTTTTCTAAGTAGTCAGGTAAGGGAATAAACTAAAGTAGTTATTTTTTCATGTAAATTACCATTATTTCTCAGTAAATTGATTTTCAGAAAAACATGTATTATATTTGAATATTATTAAGTAAATGTATATTTTGAAAAAGACTTCTGTATACAGGAATTACGATTTTAGATGGAACGTATGATTTAATTCATGATGTCAATCGATTTATGACACTCTCCCTGAATTCAATACATTCAAATTTGATACCAATTATGCTTTTAAGTTTATTATTCATGCTTCATATATTGATTCATATCCTGTATGTTCTCATGAATATACTCATCAAATACCAATATCGTGCTAAGATTAACAATGTCACATCATGCTCATAAATAATTTGACTTTATGATACCAAGTGAGCTTTTAGATTTGATATCTAAAGAAAATTTTAACATGTGATACCAAAAATACTTTATAGATACCAAAGCTTAATATCACATAATGTATAGTTCATGGATATCAAAAATATCATTCATAGCTCATGGATACCAACATAAAGAGCAACACAAGACAAATTTATCCACTTGATTCATTATTAGCATGCATAGTCAAAAATTAATTTTATATCAAGATTCATGCTCATGCTTAATAATCTTATGCTCAAACTCTATTCTTCTTATATCAAGATTTAGTTTCATAATCATGCTCAAGTTTGCAATATAATGAGCCATAAATTATCAATATAAGTCAAGTTAAGTCAAGTCATACTCATGTAGCATATAGCATATCAATACATCACATAAGTAGGGAGCTTATCATATAGGCATGTAAGCTTTCATTTTTAAATATCTTCTTCTTAATCAAGTTACTTAAGTAATAAGCTCAATTTGATTATTTCTTAATATTTTCTTAATTTAAGCCTTGTAAAAAATTCATTCTATGACTTTGGCCAACAATGCCGTTTTCTATTTTATATATGTGTGAAGTCATTATTTCATTTTTGGTACCCATATTTTCTTGGGTCCGGAGGATTTTTCAAGGGAGGTTTCTTTTATCTTCCATACTTGTTTTGTTTTAATACCTTTCCTCTTAAATGGACATTCAAATTTAATATGCCCCTTTTTCTTGCATTGATAGCATATGGTGTTTGTGTAGGCATTAGAAGATGTGCAAGTATAGTTTTTGGATTCTTTCGAGAAATATCCTATGTAAGAATTCTTTTTCTTTTTATTTTCAATTCCATTGAAACCAATGCCTTTTTTATTTAGAGACATTCTTTGTAAGCCAATCATCTTATCAAAGTTTTCCTTTCCTTTTGTGAAGTTGTAAATAATTTTATCCTTATCTTTGATTTGATTCTTGAGATCATTTAACTCTATGTATTTCTTGTTATTAATCTTTTTTAATGATTTCTTTAACTCTAGAGATAATTTTCTTATGTTATCCTCTAATTCAAAAATATTCATATCTTTCTCATACACGGTAGAGGATAAGGATCGAAGGTCTTCTATCATTTGGTCATTCTTGCTTTCTAGTTTCTCAATTTTCAAGTTGTTTTCTTTTTCAGCAAGATTTTTGGATTCTATTTCTTTCATTGCTGATTCATACTTATGTTCTAATTGCTTGAGTTTTGAGTCTTTATCTCTTTTAGCATTCTTTAAGAATTCTAACTCTTTCATTAAACTTTCATTCCTATTCTTTAATGAAGTATTTTGTTTATTTGCTTTGATAAGCATCTTATGTACTTTGAATAAATCATTTTGAAGTTCATCATAAGATGGCATACCCTCATCACTTGATTTATCACTACAAGAATTATTTGAAGATTTAGTTGAGGAGCTTTCTTCGTTATCCCATGCCATAAAGCACGTGTAAGCAACCTCTTGGTCACTTAATTCATTCTCCGAACTACTTGTACTATCCCAAGTAGTGGCTTTCATGACCTTCTTGTTTTTCTTTTTAGACTCTTTCTTTAATAGTGGACATTCCGGTTTTAAATGTCCAACTTTATTGCAATTGTAGCATTTAGGAGTTTTATTCTTTGATTTCTTGGTAACTTCTTCTTCTGATTCATCTGATTCATATTTTTGATTTCTTCTCTTGAATTTATTTCTCCTTCTTAGTATCCTTGCTAGTTTTTTAGATATGAAGGCTTCTTCATCTTCATCCATTTCACTACTTGAGTTTTCTTTTAAAGCTTTAAAGGCTATTTTTTCTTGGGCTTTGGTTTTCCCACTCTTTTCATTCATTGCCATTTCGTATGTGAGGAGAGAACCTATAAGCTCATCTAAGGATGTATTTTTCAGATTTCTACCTTCCGTGATAGCAGTAGCCTTTGGTTCCCACATGGAGGGAAGGCCTCTTAGAATTTTTCTTATCATCTCATAAGTAGTGTGAGTTTTTCCTAAGGCATTTAGGGAATTGATTATGTGAGTGAACCTAGTTAACATATTTGTAATTGATTCATCCGGGTTCATTTTAAAGGTTTCATACTCACTTGTGAGCATATCAACCCTATTATCCCTAACATCCGTTGTTCCTTCATATGTTACTTCTAGCTTATCCCATATCTCCTTAACTGATTTGCAAGCCATTACTCTATTAAATTCATTAGCATCCAAGGCACAATATAAAGCATTCATAGCACTAGCATTAACTTGTAGTATCTTGTAGTCTAGGTCGGTCATTAAATTTTTCTTTTTGGGAACTTCTTTTTCATCAACTATCTTAGTGGGAATTTGGTTACCTTCCATGACAACTTTCCATGCTTTCCAATTCATAGTTTGAAGATATATTTGCATTCTTTTTTTCCAAAATGTATAGTTTTGTCCACAAAATATTAGTGGCCTAATTGAAGATTGTCCCTCTCCAAAGGGAGCTACGCTTATGTTATTCATTACGATCTTTTTATAGCTTCTAGTTAAGAGTTGCTATAACCCCACTCTGATACCAATTGAAATTAGGAATAGCTTCCCAAGAGGGGGGTGAATTGGCTTTTAAAAAGTTCTTTTAATTCCTTTTGAGATACCTTAAACTTCCTTTATTTATTTTAACCAATTCTTGACTTGTTTGTTTAATTCTTTAATCAATCAAGAACTTAGTTCCTTTATCCAATCAATAACACAATTAAACAACCAATCAATTAAACAATATCTTCAAGCCAAACAATCAATTTATCTGTCAAGTACAAGTTAAACAACAAACAACCAAACCAAGATATAAAGTATTCAGCACTTTGGTAATATAACAACTCAAGATGGTTGTTTGTTTATATTTGCCAAATTTGAACCAAGCCCTATAGTGAATGAAAATTTATGCTTACTGATGTAAAGCCCTGTATAGATGAATCAAATCACTCTTTCCAAATATTTAGAACTCAAATAAACTCTTGGTAAATTTATTTTTGGGATGTTAACCAAGTAACGTAATCCCGTAAGGTTTCCGTAAGATATGGTGTAACCAACGTGCTCCCTTTCGGTTTCCGCAACCCAAATCAAAATTAAACCTTAAGTTTGTTTGATTTTCCAAATATATGTAGTTTATATGATTCCCAAATTTTAAACCATCCATGCAATTTAAATATGTTGAAAATAAAGAGTAAGGGAAAGAGAGAATGAGACGGAGATTTTTACGAGGTTCGGCTTATACCCAACCTACGTCCTCGCCTTTGGCAAACCACCAAAGGATTCACTAGTTCAATTCCGTTGATGGGTGGAACAACGCCGATTACAACACTCCTTGGTTAAGGCTAGAGCCCGGCTTCTCCAAACGATATTCCCTCGTTTGGTCACTCCTTACATAGGCTAGAGTCCGCCTCTCTAAGCAATGTACCCTTACTTAGCCAACGATCGAAACGACCCTTGGAACACCAAAGAACTATAATAAATACAAGATAAGATTTGCATACAAGTATACTCTCTCAAAGAGCAAGTTAGTACAATTTCAGCACTATATACTTTGAATGTAAAATATCAATATGAAATACAATGCAGCTCAAGTGTAGAATTCACCAATATCCTTCTTAGAGGAGGATTAGAAGTAGGAACTCAGAGAAAGAAGGATCAGAACTTCAGAATTCTCAGGAAAATAATTTTTCAATGAGTGAACAAGAGAACTTAGGAAGAATAAGAGTACTTTCAGCTTCACAAGTAGATTTTTCAATTCTTGGATGTATTTTGATTTGCAAAAACATGTATTTATAGGCTTTCAAACTTGTTTCCATGTTGCAAAAGTTTCATTTGAGAGTTTCCCAAAATTTTAGAAAGTTTTGAGCTCAAACGCCTATATTTTAAAAACAAGAGTTTTAAAATTTTTGCCCGTTGAACAGTTTTCAATCATCTGAAGTGTCAAGGTCAGTCGACTGAAGTTTCTTAACCCCTTAAAAAATAGAACTGGATACAGGGTCAGTTGACTGAAATTAGGGTTCAGTCATCTGATGTCGTAGTTTCAGTCGACTGAAGTCGCAAGTTTAGTCGTCTGAACTTGCTGTTGTAACTCTCTGCCTATTCTGTCTTGTTCTTCTGTCAGTAGTGACCCCGCTTCAATGTTTTAGATATAACTTTTTCAGTATAACTCCAATTTAGGTTTTCTTGGTGCAAAATGAAAGCTAAGAGAAAATCCTAACTCTTTCATGTTGACCACTTTTCAAAATAATGAGGTTTTGATAGTGAAAAATGCACCTTAATGTGACTATATAAAAATTGACAGCAAATAGAAAAACCCTTTTTGGTGCTTTTTATTCCAAAAATGATTCTAACCCTTTTAAAATAATTTTTAGCCTTAAAAATATTTTCCAGGTATTTTAAAAAGTATCTAGGTAAAGTATCTAGGTCTAAGTTAACCTAAGAGTTTCAAAATATTTCAAACGATATTTTAAACATTAAAAGTACTTACATGAAAACTTCTAAAACTTTTCTCATTCTCAAGTCTTCATGTTTTGCTTCTTCAAGCTTCCATATTTTCTTCAAGCTTTCATATTCTTTGAGCTTTATCACTTTGCCTTTTTTTGGATCTTTTAATATTCCTTGGCTTTCAACAACTCATTCATGGCTTCATATTCTTCAAGGTTTAATATATCATCTTTAAATCTATGCTTGGACTGTTTTAAGCTTCATTTGATCCTCTTGAGCACTTTGACCTTTGCTTTCTCATATATAAGCCCTGAAACATCATTACTCACACAAATACATTAAATTTCACTTGTTTGTTAGCATCAAAACAAGGTAACAAGGTTTTAAGCCTTGTAAGGCCAACATTTTTTAAGATGAACCCTGGTGGCAATAGTGCCCAGGCTAGTGGGAGTGAGGGTGCTGGACCCTCAGGCACTGTGGGTAGTGATTCAAATGTCGTCTTACGCAGCGTGGCATAGCAGGTTATGACAGAAAGTGCCAGGAGTTTGAAGGAACAGGGTGGTCCGTCTACAGGCCACAGTAGCTCGATTGAGAAGTTTATTAAGATGAGTCCTCCGGTTTTCTCAGGAGGGAAAAACCCTACAGTCGCTGAAAACTGAATGTAGGAGATCGAGAAAATATTTGCAGTGCTGCAGTATTCTAAGGAGCAGAGGGTGCTGTTTGCTACCTACAGACTGACTGGAGAGGCCGAGAGATGGTGGTCGGTGGTAAAATTATTAGAGCAGTAGAGGACTATACCGTGGAGATGACGTGGGAGCGATTTAAAGAAATATTCTTCGACAGGTATTTTCCAGCCTCATCCAGGGAGGCTAAGATTGAGGAGTTCCTGAATCTGAAGCAGGGATACCTGTCAGTGCAGCAATACACGGCGAGGTTCATCAAGCTATCTCGCTTCGCCCCGTACATCATTCCAGATGAGGTGAAGAAGGTATGATAGTTTGAAAGAGGTATGAGGAGGGAAATATATAAGCAAGTATCGATACTGAAGTTGCAAGACTTCGCCGAGTTGGTTGACCGAGCCACTATAGCAGAAATTGGTGATCGGTTGGAGGGCGAGGAGCAAAGACAGAAGAAAAGATTCATACCTTCTGGTTCCCTGTAGGGGATTGGACGTGGTTCATGGAAGAGAGGTGGCTACTATAGAGATCGGAGGCAGGAGATCGGGAATCATGATTTTCAAGATGTACAGCCACCTCCAGTTTGCTTGATTTGTGGGAAGAGGCACCTAGGGGAGTGTTGTACCGGGCGAGGTGTTTGCTATCGATGTGGGGAGCCAGGGCAAGTGATGAGGGATTGCCAGGATCATATTGGTATTGCTCCTGCTCCTAGACCTGCTCGAGGAGGATACTAGGCGCCATGTGGAGGCCAGCAGAGGAATATGGCCCCAACTAGGGTTTTTGCTTTAATGCCAAGTGATGCTGAAGCGGCCGGCGATGTGGTGACAGGTACGATTAATATGTTTTCATTTAAAGTTATTGCACTTTTTGAGTGCCACACACTCGTTTGTGTCCTTGGGGTGTGTTAAATTGTGTGGAGTTGAAACGGAATCATTAGATGTTGAACTGTTAGTGGCTACACCGACCGGGTCAGCGGTGAGATGTAGTAGGGTACTTCGTGGTTGTTCAATTGATGTTTAGGGGAGAATTTTATTTGCTGAGCTGGTGGTGTTGGATATGCATGGGTTTGTCATCATCTTCGGCATGGATTGGCTAGAAGTTAATTATACTATTATAGACTGTCGTGCAAGGGAAGTGATATTCAGACCTCCAGGGAAACCAGAATTCAGATTTACAGGGTCACGAGTGCAATCCTTACCTCAAATGGTCTCAGTTGTTCAGGCAAGGAGACTGCTCCAGAATGGCTATCTAGGATTCGTGCCTTTTGTGAAGGAAATGTTAGAAAATGAATTGAAACTTATCAATACGCCTGTAATAAAAGAATTTACAGATGTGTCCCTAGATGAATTACCAGGTCTACCACTTGATCGTGAAGTAGATTTCCCTATTGATCTGCTTCCAAGTACAGCACCGATCTCTAAAGCACTGTACCGAATGGCGCCAGTAGAGTTGGTAGAACTGAAAGATCAGTTGCAGGATTTGCTTGATAAGGGCTTCATACGACCTAGTGTATCTTCGGGGGAAGCTCTAGCGCTGTTTGTGAAAAAGAAGGATGAGTCTATGAGGATGTGTACAGATTACAGAGAGATTAATAAAGTAAATATCAAGAACAAATATCCTCTACCCCGTATCAATGATTTATTCGATCAGCTCCAGGGTACAAAGGTATATTCCAAGATCGACCTTAGATGAGGTTATCATCAGGTAAAGGTGAGGGCAGAAGATGTATCGAAGATGACCTTCAGGACTAGATATGGGCATTATGAGTTTCTTCTTATGCCATTTGGTCTAACGAATGCTCCTGTGATATTTATGGATCTGATGAATAGGATTTTTCATCCATATTTAGATCAGTTTGTGGTTGTTTTTATTGATGATGTACTGGTCTATTCGAGGAGCTATAAGGAGCACGAGATACATTTAAGGCAAGTTTTGCAGATACTCAGGGAAAAGAAGCTTTATGCCAAGTTCAGAAAATGCGACTTCTGGCTAAAAAAAGTTGTGTTTTTAGGGCATATTATCTCAGGAGATGGAATTTCTGTAGATCCTAGTAAAATTGAGGCGGTAGTGAATTGGGCTAGATCAAGGAACATCTAGGAAATCAGGAGTTTCTTGGGGTTAGCTGGTTATTACCTTCGTTTCGTTAAGGGATTCTTAGCTTTATCAGGGCCTCTGACACGACTGACTAGAAAGAATGCCAGATTTGAATGGGATGATAGCTGTGAGCAAAATTTTCAGGAATTGAAGCAGAGGCTAGTCACAGCAGTATTGGTCATCTCATCTTGGGGTGAGGGTTATACTATCTACAGTGATGCGTCCTTGAAGGACTTGGCTGTGTACTGATGCAACATGATAGGGTGGTGGCATATGCATCCAGACAGTTGAAAGAATACAAGGAGAACTACCCTACCCATGATCTTGAATTGGCTGCAGTGGTACACAGATTGAAAATTTGGAGGCATTACCTATACGGTGAGCAGTGCGAGATTTTCTCCGACCACAAGAGCTTAAAGTATTTCTTCATCCAGAAGGAATTAAATATGAGACAGAGAAGGTGGTTAGAGTTAATTAAAGATTTTGATTGTGCTATCAGTTACCACCCAGGGAAAGCAAACGTGGTAGCTAATGCACTGAGAAGGAAGTCTAGGGAATTAGCGTTGGCAGTTATGGAGATCTAGCACCCAATCATGATGGATCTAGAGAGACTCGGCATTGAATTGATGGAGAGTAATACTTCAGTATGTATCTCTAGCCTAGTGGTACAACCTACTCTATAGGAAAGAATTAAAACTGCTCAGAAAGAAGACCCAGAGTTAGTAGAGGTAATGGACAGAGTGCAGAGTGGTTAGGGGGAGGAATTCAATATTGCAGATGATGGAGCATTGCAGTTCCATTCTAGATTATGTGTTCCTGTTGATGCTGACATTAAGAGGACTATTTTAGAAGAGGCTCACAAATCCTTGTATACGGTTCATCCCGGTAGTACGAAAATGTACAGGGATCTGCGAGAATTTTACTGGTGGAGTGGTATGAAGAGGGAGATTGCCGAGTATGTAGCCCAATGCTTGACGTGCCAATAGGTAAAAGATGAGCACCAGAGACTAGCGGGTCAATTGCAACCACTATTTATCTCAGAGTGGAAGTGGGATCATATATCTATGGATTTTTTCTCAAGGCTGCCGTCGACATCCCATGGCCAGAATGCGATTTGGGTAATAGTAGACCGGTTGACTAAGTATGCCCATTTTCTCCCTATTAAGATCAGCTATTCCCTCAGCTGTTTAGTGGATATTTACATTCAGGAGATAGTTCGTTCTCATGGGGTTCCTATATCTATTGTGTCAGATAGAGACCCACGATTCACGTCACGATTCTGGAGAATCTTGCAAGAAGCTTCAATGTCTCAGCTATCGTTTAGCATGACATTCCATCCTCATTCGAATGGGCAGACTAAGAGGACGATACAGATATTAGAAGATATGCTCCGAGCATGTGTTTTAGATTTTGGGGGTAGTTGGACTCAGTTCATGCCGCTGATAGAGTTCGCATATAATAACAGTTACCAGTTCAATATTGACATGGCACCGTTTGAGGCATTGTACGGTAGGAGATGTCGATCTCCTTTGTATTGGGATGAGATGGGTGAGCGGCGAGTTGTGGGGCCAAAGTTGGTACAGAAGGCGTATGATAAAGTTCATCTTATCAGGGAGAGAATCAGTGCAGCTCAGAGTTAACAGAAGAGTTATGCCGACAATCGCCGCAGGAATTTGGAATTCGACCCTGGTGATCATGTGTTTCTGAAGATAGCTCCATTGAAAGGAGTTATGAGATTCGAAAAGAAGGGTAAACTTAGCCCTAGGTTTATTGTTCTGTTTGAGATTTTAGAGAAAGTGGGGCCGGTGGCCTACAGGCTAGCTTTGCCACCTACACTATCCACGATACACAACGTATTCCACGTATCTATGTTGAGGAAATACGTCCCAGATTCTTCTCATATTATCAGCTATGGTGAGTCAGATTTTAGTGATTTGCTAGTCTATCAGGAGGTAACAGTGTAGATTCTGGAGCGAAAGGAATAGGAACTACGTAATAAGAAGATTCCTCTGGTAAAGGTTCTATGGAGAAATCATGCAGTAGAAGAGGCTTCTTGGGAGCTCGAGGAGCAGATTAGACAGAAATATACGCAACTATTCTAAGAAGTTTAAATGTAATTAGAAAATGTGAGTAAATATGTAATATTTCTTTTACAGGTACATGTAATTCTTTAATTAGTAAGTGGTATTTTAGTTTTGGGGGAATTTTCTTTTAGTATATGTAATCTCCCATGACTTGAAATGTAACCACGGTATTCCTTTGCCATAAGTGAGCGTAAGTAATAAAATAAGTAGACCATTTTGCCTACTAAGGGATGATAAATTACGTGAATAGTAAATTTTGATGACGAAATTTTATAAGGAGGGGAGAATGTGATGACCCGAAGAATAATAGTATTTAAATAATGATTAAGAGGGTGGAAAATGGAGATAGTAACAGAAGTTATCAGGGCCCCATCGATGAACACAAGGGATTCATCGACGAGGGTATAAGAGGACCTCGTCGACAAAGGCAAGATTCGTCGACGAGGAAATACCGAGAGAGGTTTTGAGCAGTCTGAATTTCGTCGACGAGGAGTGGGTTTCGTCGAAGAAATTATTAAAGGACTCGTCAACGAGATGACGTGGCTCGTCGACGAATCCAGTCCTATAAATATCAAAAACCTGGATTTAAACGTCAAAATTCACAAAAATCTCATCCTCTTTCTCCTCTCTTCGGCTCTCTCTCTTCGATTTCGGGCCGGGTTTACACTGGTTCAACGATCTGAAGTCACTACGACGCTTCGGGAAAAGTTCTCTCCATATCTGCCGGAGCGGATCGTCAGTAAAGCCGAGTTGAAATTCGTTCCTGAGTTGAGGTAAGACCTTTTAAGTCAAATTTGGTCTTACGGTAGTTATATGAAATGATATACACGTGAAAAATACTGAAGTTTAGTACTGAGAGTTTTCATTTTCAGGGTATTGGTCAAGAAATCCTACGGGTGTTAGACCAGGATATTTTGGGGGTTTTCTAAGTAGCCAGGTAAGGGAATAAACCAAAGCAGTTATTTTTCCACGCAAATTACCATTATTTCTCAGCAAATTGATTTTCTAGAAAAACATGTATTATATTTGAATATTATTAAGTAAATGTATAGTTGGGAAAATACTGTTGTATACAGGAATTATGATTTTAGATGGAACGTATGATTTAATTCAGCCTTATGTGGCATGAGTATTATTTTTCATGAAATGTAGTATGTTATGGCAATTTTACGGATAAGCATGTTTTCAGGAATTACGTGATAATGCAATATATGATGATTTTGAAATACATGATAATTGATTTATTTTTAGAATGATATTTATGAAATGTTCGGCACGAGGCCATAATTATGAAATGTTCGGCACGAGACCGTATTTATGAAATGCTCAGCACGAGGCTGTATTTATGAAATGTTTGGCACGAGACCGTAATTATGAAATGTTCGGCACGAGGCTGTATTTATGAAATATTCGGCGCGAGGCCGTATTTATGAAATTATGAAAAATGCTATAATATCATGTATTATATGTTATCAGAACCTGGATGTTAGTTTAGTTCAGTTCAGGAGCTCGGTATCGTAGCTATATAGATCAGATATCTATGTTCAGACTTGTGCTAACCACCCCATGAGGGGGTGGGAGATGGATAGTCGATGTGACTTTCAGTGTAGAGTTGTAGACGTCCACCTGGAAGTCTGGACCAGGGTGTGGCAAGCCCATCGTACTTGCAGACATTTTTGACTCGGCAGTGGTCGGCTAGCCATTGTCGGGTCCCGCCTTCGGGCTGCACAACCCGTCATGGGAGATAATACATGACATCAGCTAGCTATTTATCCTGGGTATGTTTTCAGTATTATCATATATAACAGATGATTTATGAATGATATGAGTTACTAGAAAAATATGAAAGTGTATGATGATACAGTATGTTATAACGAATGTTTTCAGATATATGAAATGTATTGTATATGTATAATCTCATTATATATTCATGTTGCCATACAACTGCGTTTAGTTTATTTTCCCTTATTGAGATGTGTCTCATTCCCGAAGTTAATTAATTTTTTAGGAGACCTTGAGAGACCAGCGGGTCGTGGCCGCCGTTGAGTTTGTAAAGTTACCCTACTAAGAGGGTAAGATTTTATACTAGGATCAGGATTATTTTGTTGTGAGATCCTAGTTGTATTTGGAATGTTATGGGAGATTGTAAATATATATATATATATATATATATATATATATATATATATGTTATCTTTGTGTAAGTAGACTCTAGTATTACGTTTTATGGTTGGATGTTTGAGATTTTATACTTACTGTTGCTTAAGTTTCCGCTGTGATTGACAGGTGTCCCCATTACCCACAGGTTCGAGTTGACTTTTCTATTTATTATGTCACATTTTATATTGAGATTTTGAGGATGTTACACCTATACTCTGGTATAAATCATTTTCTAAGTTCTCAAAATCCAAAAATCATTGCTCTAATACCAAAATGTAACGCCCCGAACCCTTAATCCCGGGTCCGATGCGTTATACCTGATAAAATCTTGATAATCCATAAGTCAACATATACGCAGCGGAAAACATAAACATAATCTCCATAAATATAATACTATAATACCAAAGTTTACTACTCCTATTTAAAATCCATATTATTCATCCATCACCTGTATTCACAAATCTACATAACTCCCAAGTATTTTCAAATCATTCCTTTCTTAACAGGCTTAAAACATAAAGACATAAAACATAATATATTTACATCCCCAAAATATTATTATGATATGCCCTTTTTTTTTATAGTCCTTAAAAAATGCTAAAAAACTCTTGAGCTCTCTAGGCCCGACCTCGAGGATGTCCAGAAAAAGAAATAATCATATTCACGAGAGACACATATCAGTAAGGGAAGAAATATACATATTAAAACAGCGTGTGGCTAACATGAGGTATATACATATCATTTTAAATACATTTGCAAATCATTAACGTAACACTGAAAACATTCTCTGAACCTAATCAATCACAAGCAAACATTTACCCCACGAGATTACCCAAGGATAGGGGTGATTACCCACCCATACAAGTAGCACCCCTATGCTCTAATACTTAGGCAACCCTAGGGTTGCTGCTTCAGCATACCAGGGCACTCATCTTACTCAGTAAGCCCTCAAGTATTAGATTGATCTCATACTCATACAGTTCAACAATGGTTTACTAGTAAGGCCCTAAGGATAGGGAAATCTACCCGCCTATACAAGTAGGTTCCCTCTGCCCTAGTAAGTTATGCAACTACTACCACATCTGAAGTTACTAGTGCACTCGCCTTACTCAGCAATCCCTCAGGCGAAGAATACACCCCGCCCAATCATACCATATTCTACATATATAGATACTTCTAATATCATAATACATTATTCTTTCTGTCATTATTCAATCATACGCATCTGTTCATGTTCATAACTTAAACATTTCATTACATTTCACTTTACGTAATCTTCAACATTTCATCATTCACATTTGTCATTTCATATGATGTCATTTCATAACATTTTCCTTTCCTTCCTTCATACTACATTTGGTCTTTAGCCATCATCAGTTAGTCTACAACTCCTTTTAGCTGTCATTAGTTAGTCTACATAGAAGTATGCTAGAGCTGCTAACATGGCTGTCTTTTAGCTATCTTACATTTACATGGTTGCATTTAGCATACACAAGCAACATAGTCCATAACATATTTTAATCTCAATACTTTACTTACTTAGCCTGCATCTCATACATTTAATATATATTTGCACACAATTCCCATGCCACACATTTTAATAGTAAAATTTCATATATATTCCTCTAAAATAGGCTAACCCACATTTAACATTTATATGCTGAAAATACATTTCATTTCTTACATAATTCCTCAGAAATTACTTTTCACTTTAAACCATTTACTTTCACATATACATAGCTATATAAGCAATCTTAGGCTCAGAAAACATAGTTTATACATGGTTGGCATTTTATAATTCAAACCAAAACATACATATAATGTAACATAATTCATTCCCTTTAATTTCATAAAATTTGATTTAATATATAATTTCCCCTTACCTGACTTCCGAACTACGCTGGTAGGATCCCCGAACTGATACCCACAGTGTTCACTTGGAGCCTGAACCCAAAAATCTTAGTTTAATTAAAATAAATTCCAAATAACTCAAATCTTAAGAAAAATACTTATTTACTACTTCTTAGGCTCCAAATAACATTATTCATTAAGAAAATTCCAAAATAACTCACTTACCCTGATTTTGGGATGTTTCGTAAACCCCTCAAACCAACGATCAGCTCCTATAGCCTTGCAGAGAATGATCCTACGAACCTCGTGGTGGTTCCGACTCGTCAAACCGGGTCAAATCTAGCCTAAAATCAAAGAAAGAAGGCTGGAGGTTCATTTTAGAGAGAGAGAGAGAGAGAGAGAGAGAGAAGTGGGTCCACGAGTTTTCGCTGGAAAATGAATGAAAACTCTATTTATAGGCAGGGTTTCATCGACGAGACACGTGGGTTTGTCGACGAGCCACTGAAGAGACTTCGTCAATGAGAAGATACATTCGTCGACGAAATTCAGAGTTTCAAATATACTCTCTCGAGTTTCCCTCGTCGACGAGGAACTGGAGTTCGTCGACAATATCTAGAAGGACACTCACTGATGAAGACAGGGCTTTCGTTGACGAGGCCTGGTTTTCCTTCTAAAATCCTTCCTTTTTCTCTTATTATCCATTAATCCGTTTTATTTATGATACTTACTAATTATTTTAATTTTTGGGTTATTACATTCTCCCCTCCTTAAGAATTTTCATCCTCTAAATTTTACTAACTAACCATGCTTTTACTGTACTTGAATTCATTTTCTAACTATCATCATAAGAACATAACATACATATTATCATATAAATCATGCAATCATTCTCCATTAAATTAAATCATCTCATACCTACTTTGCTGATGGCATCTTCCTCAACTCGGAGTGTGTACAGCCGGGGTGGACCACCTCTTCCAAGTGGTACCTGCTGCTTTCCTCTATCCTGATTTTGAACAGATACCATAGGCAATGGTTCTCGACAATCCTTCTTGATATGACTTGACTTGCCGCATTTGTAGCAATTCAGAGTGTCGAACCAGCATTCGCCCCTATGCCTCTTATTACATTTCGGGCATACAGTGTTACGACCTCAAAATTTCTCCATTTTATTATTATTATTTTTTTAAATATCTATATATCCATACCTACGTTGCGGAAACATAAATCATATAACCATATATACTATACAATACCAGAATCTAGTACATACAGACCATAGTCATACAAAATAATTCCTTCCAGTATCCTCTACCCCAAAAATACAAAACTCTGTCAAAACTCACACTACAAGCAGGGTAATCAAACAAACTCCCTATCCACGAGCCCGATCTGCTCGCCTAGCTGGCTCATCTAAAAAATGATAAAATAATGGGATGAAATGACACTCAATAAGTGAAAATATGCTATTACTAGTGTGTGGCGACTGAGTCTTAAAACTATAATAATTGTATGTAAAACTGCATGATCTGGTAAATCTGTAAAACTCATATATCACATGCACAGTAACTTAAAATATATGTATCATCTGAACTTTCTATCATTCATACTGCTACTATCATATTATATACAACAAAAACTGTAAAACTGTATACATATACATAACTATGCTTTATTCCTAAAACTCTGTATGTCATGATTTGACCCCTCATGACAAGGTTGTGCGGGACTTAATGTAATAATCCAAAAAAAAAATTAATAAATTAAAATTATTAATCAATTAACTAGTTAAACATTATTAAATTAATGTATTAATTAAGCAAGTAAAAAGAAATAGTATGAAAAAAAATAATGAAAAAAAAATTAAGACTAATTATTAATTAATTATTATTGAACTAATTAATTAAATAAACAAATAAAATGAATAGTGTGGAAAAAAAATTAAAATAAAGATATGTATATTAAATTATATATGTACATATATATATATATATATATATATATATATATATAAAGGTTATAAGTAAAAGTATTATATATAATATTAATATAATAATAAGTGGATATGTAAGATTGCATTGCAATCTGAAGATCAGATTTCAAAATTTAAAATCTGATCTTTCTGGACTTAGTTCTCTCTCAGCCTTTGCGTGCCGCCGTCTCGCCTCTTCGTCTTCTCTCCCTCTCCCTCATTTCTCGACGGATATTTGACCGAACGGGAAATGGAAGGTGCCGTTGTATTCCTAACTACGCCACCGACATTTCTACTAAAGCGAATTTGTCGTGGGAGTGGCGTAGGCACCATTCCTGGGGTAAGGCAGTAGGCACCATTCCTGGGGTAAGGCAGTTTTTTCCTAATTTATCCATTTCTCGTTAAATCTGCCATTAAATCGACAATCAAGTACCACCACAGGGTCCTAGTCGTCGTCGTTGTCATTTTGGCGTAGGTAATTTTTCAATTGGGGTTTTCTAGACCCTACTCCAAAGCGAGAGTAAGATTTGGAAAATTTGGTAATTTGACTATATTTAAGGGTATAATTATTTAGTTGGTATTTAAGGGCTTAGGAAGTATTAAAATAATATTTTATTTAGGGTTAATTTAATGAAATTGAGATTTTTGATTCATGGTCTAGGTGAGCGCCGCAAGTATTTTTCAGGATCCCTGTTGGCGTAGTTCAAGAAACCAGGTAAGGGGATTAAGTTAAATTAGTAATTTTATGAAATTTGAATCAATTAAATTGTTATGTTTATATAAATTTATTTATTTATTTTATTTGGAAATTTAAAGGCTATTTTGGAAACCAACCGTTCAAAATAGATTTTACAAACCTAGGATATATGGTATGTTTTTGAATAAAATGAACGGTGGAAAGCTTGTTTGTTTATATGGATATGTTAAAATGTGAAAAAAAATTGTGTGGCAAGAAATTTAATTTGTATGGATTATAGTTAGAATTAGTAAACTTTGGTATTATATTAGTTGGAAGATTATAATTATGTTTTTCGTTGTGTATATGTTGATTATGGATTATTAGGGATTTTATTAGGTATAAAATGCCAAACTTGAGTTTAAGGGTTCGGGGTGTTACACTTAACCTGGTCGGCCCTTCAGATAAGTCACTATACTCTACACTACCTCAGCCCAACCAAACTGCATCCACTCCTAGACTAGGGACTGGCTGCTACCTCGTCAAACTGACCCCCTCAACCCAGCAAACTGGGGAGTTGCATACTCTCTGAGCACGGTTGACGGTACCCACACACTATCTGAGATATGTGGTTGCACTCTATCTGTATTACCAACGGTACCGTGTTCTGTATTCTGTATCTATACTGTATCTGTCTGTAATCTTTTCTCAAGGATCTGATACTATATATATATATACATATATACTCTTTTACTGTTTTCATCATGTTTCCAAAATTACCATAATGCTATATTTTTGTACTGTAAATATTGTAATCTCTGTATTTTGTATTTGTAGCATCTTGATGCTATCTCTGTATATCTATCTGTATACTCTGTCTATATACTCTGTCTGTATACTCAGAATGTTATGATAATAGGAAACATGACATACTGTAAATATTTTATATACTGTTCTAAATAAAGCTGTAATATATTGATCTAAGTAAAACTGTAATATACTATTCTGGATAAATATCTGTGATATATTGATCTGTATAAAACTATAACTTACTGTTCTGAGTAAAACTGTAATATATTGTTCTAGATAAATATCTGTGATATACTGTTTATATCTGTGTATTCTGTATATTATGATATACTATAAAAACTATATAAGTTCTTCATCACATAAATATCTACTCAGGCCACACAAGCATTTAAAACTCATATTTTGTAAAATTGGGTAATAAGCTGGTATATACATATGTCTAAAATCTCTAAAAACATTATAAAAATTCCTAGCATAGCATATTCCCTTACCTTAAATCTGAAAAGCCCTTCACTGAACTCTAGCCCTATACTCGTAGGGTTCTCCACTCAACATCCTAAAAACAACATCCCCCAGAACAAAATATCAGTATTTCCTTACCGACAACATTTCTTATAACTACGAGGAAGGCATAATCTGAATAAAATACCTTACCTTGGTTTTGGGATGAATTTCAAACCAATTTCTCCCATGATCAGCTCCGGCAGACTTGCAAAGAACTTCGTTAGGAGCATCGTGGTGGCTTCAGATCTTCAATCTGACGAGAAATAGGGATAGGATCGAAAAGAGAAGGAGGGAGAGGCATTTTTAGAGAGAGAAAGAGTCTTTGTGCCAAAATTCTGCCGAAAAATCCGAGTTTTGGCAATTTATAGCCTCAAATTCGTCGACGACACACATAATCTCGTCGACGAATTTTTAAGGAATTTCGTCGATGAACTTCCTCCCTCGTTGATGAATTTCGGACTGCCCCAAAAACCTCTTTTGGTATTTGCTCGTCGGCGAGGCTTACTTATGCGCTCGTCAACAAACTCCCTGTGTTCGTCGACGAGACTCTATGTAAAAAATTTTCGGGTTATTATGTTCAAAGTGTAATGTCATCGACGAAGTCTGCTGCCTCCTGCTGTTTCTGTTTCCATTTCCCTCTCTCTTTATTGTTAAATACCATTACTGTTCGGGTCGTTACATATAGGGCCCATTGTTTCTTTCCCTTTCTTCACTGACCCCTGACTGGCCTCAGATTGAAAACTAGATGGTGCAGGTCTCTTCTTATGCTTTGAAGACTCAGTGCTGCTTTGGATACTTTTCTCCAACACCGAGGCCTTATCAACTAGTTCTAAAAAAACTGGACCTAACACCCGACCACTAGCTCGTAGATTCTGTGTCTCAAGCCTTTTTCAAATTTCCTGGCCTTCCTTGCTTCATTTGGGATCATAAATGGAGCGAAACGCTACGGTTCCACAAATTTAGCCGCATACTCCGCAATCGTCATATCCCCCTGGGTCAAATTAGTGAACTCCTCAATCTTTTCCTCTCTGACAGATAAAGGAAAATACCTGTCAAAGAACAGTTCCTTGAATCTCTCATAGGTAAGAGCTATCTTTACAATCCTCTGATCCTCTAGCAGCTTCGCAGAAAGCCACCAGTGTTTTGCCTCTCCTGTCATTTTAAATGCTGCATAACGGACCTTCTGCTCGTCCATGTAGTCAAGTACAACCATAATCTCCTCTATCTCCTATACCCAATTCTTTGCTGCCACAGGATCAAGTCCCCTTGTAAAGGCTGGAGGGTTCATCCTCATAAATTCTTTAATGCTGCAGCCTTGTCCTGCAGGTGGACAATTCTGTTCTTTTGGATCCTTCTTCATCTCTGCTTTAACCTGATAGAAGATACCCCATAGCACCTTAGAGGTGTCTACTTCTTCCTCACTAGAAGTCACTGAATCCTCTCTTCCTTCAACCTCTACATTCTCATCTCCAGAATCCATCCTGAAAATAGGACAGAGAAGATATAAGAATTCTATATCATAACCTCAAACAATATAATCATTAAATTAAATCCAATAAAAATCCAAAATCTCCATATAAGGACCAATCTCACGGCTAGGAAACATCACCGTCGATGGATTTAACATGGTTTTTTGAGACCCTCGACTAATCAAAAAATCACAGAAGTCCGCCAAGGGATTCCTGCCTCCAAGCTATATGAAAAAATCCTATACTTCCATACACCATACCTACTTCTCAACACCTAACCTAACCATCTCCTTTTTTTCATCCAAACTCATTCCTATACTTTGGTATAAATCATTTCCTAAGTCCTAAAAATCCCAAAATCATTGCTGTTGGCCTGGTAGTATGTCTAGAGGTGGGGGGGGGGGGGGTGAATAGACTTTCTTCCGTGATGTGATTACTTTCTACAAGCACATAAATCTTACCAAGAGCAACTGCATAACATTGTTGTGTAAAAGGAAATGTAGCAAATCACAATAACAATATAAATAAGATAAGAGAGAAGAAAAGCTTAACACATTGATATTTACGTGGTTCGGCACCCTGCCTACGTCCATGCCTTGAGACCAACTCAAGGATTCCCAAAATCCACTAAAATCCTCCTTAGGGCGGAGAAGCCAATACACACTAGCTCAAAAAGAGCTTCAACAAGGTGCTCACTTAGAGACACCAAAAAAACAGCTCACAAAGAGCCTTTGTTTACAAAAAGGTAGATGAAGATTAAATGTAAGCTTGAATACTCCCTTGAGGTAGTTAAACCAATAAAATCCTTACTCAAGATCTTCTGTTAATAGAGTGAATGCAGTACTAAGAGTAGCAAGAAGAGGGGAAGTGAGTTTGTGAGGAAACCCTAGAGATAACAACACAAATGAATGTTCTTCTTTCAATATAATTTCTCTAGGTATGAAGTAAATGCTATTTACTTCTATTTATACATTAAATGGGCGAGAGCAACACTGGAGAGCCGTTGGGCATTTATGAATGTAAGAAAAAATTCAAAAATAGCCGTTCGTAGCATTTAATGTTCGCTACTGCCCAACGTTCGTCGACGAACCCCTGTGTTCGTCGACGATCTCTTCAGTAATTTTGTCGACGAAGCCCTCTGTTCATCGACGAGTTGCTAGTTCTGAATTCAGGTACCTCTCAGTATCTTTTCATCGACGAGACCTGTCTTCGTCGACGATCTCTTTAGCGATTTCGTTGACGAAGCTCAGTGTTCGTCGACGAGTTGTTGGTTCTGAATTCAGATGCCTCTCGGTATATTTTCGTCGACGAGACCCTATGTTCGTCGACGAAGTTTCTACTAAACTCGTCGACGAAGCCCTGTGTTCGTCGATGAGATCCTCCTTCTTAAATTTTTGTCTTTTTAATTTTCTAAGAAGGTTCTTGTCTGTTTGAGGGTTTTCTTTATATACTTAAAAATGACTTTACTAGTATTTTGTTGTGTGTGTGTGATATGCCCCTTTCTTGCTCTTAGTATTAAGTTTCATTTTATGTACAAGATATTTACAAGATGATATCTCTTTTATTTTACACACTCATTTTTCAGATGACTTTTGTACATTTGTTGTATTGTTCATGAATGCTTTGAGAGACTTGTGCTTCTGGTCATGACATGAGTTGTTTTGACTGCTTGTTGGTTCGGATGCCATTTTGTATACCTGAAACATATCTTAGAGAAACGTTAGTGACCTTGAGAGCAGCTAATGGGTTGATAACATCAAAACATAGAAGGAATGAAAGACCTTTAACTATTTGGTCTAACATTCTCCCCCTTTTTGATGATGGCAATCCATTGGTGTCTCTTAAACACATAAATGCTCCGCCTTACTAAATAGAATGGTTTACAATTTAAATAAAATCCTCCCCTTTAATGTTTGCATTTTATGAAAGAGTATTTTATTTAAAGTTTGGTAGCATGTCACTTATAAATGCGATACTTTCCATTTAAACCTGTATAAACCATGACAGTTCAGTATATCAATCAATCAAATACACAGATAGAGCATTTATAGTAAAAAGGATGCCATGATTGTTCCATTACTAATTATATGTCGTGCTTACAACGAGTGATTAAATGTAAGAGCATTTACACTAGAATTGTTTTCTGATTACATCCGTATATATTTGAACACTGAATCAAAAACCACTTCTCCTCCTTTGCCATGATCAAAATTGGGGGGTTAGCCAAACAGCAAGCTACTGGGAAGGGTGACCTAGTCGATCAAACAGGGCAGCAAAAGAGGCGTCGAGAGTGTCGAAATGAGTGCGGTTAGCACTATTGAGCCGAGCAAGAGATGCCTCAATAGAGTCAAACCGATGGCGATGTCGACGCTTGGACTGAGTGATAGTATGCTGAAGCTCATCTAGGCGTGTCAGTATGTGACCATAGAGGGGGTCCTCATGGTCGCCTTCTCCGGCTTCGGCTTCTAGGGCAGCCTTAACCTCATCGACAGGAATAGGGCCCTGCTTGTGGGCTTTGATCCATGTGTTAGTGGCTTCATCCTTCTCGAAGTGCAAGCGACGAAGAGTCGCCTCAGTGTAAATATCTTCGGGCATAGGACGAATACACGGAAGGCCTGCGTTGATGAGGTCAAAGTGATCGAAGAAGGTTGTTAGGAGGCGACCGTATGGGAGACAGCCACGTTGCCGCTTGAGGTCTTCTTCCATGTTCTGAACGATGATGGAGGGGAGATATATACCCCGGCCAACCCATAGACAATACATGCAAAAGATGTCGCCGAGGGTAACCCAATCTCGGCCACCAGTTTGGGGACATAGGTTATATGTGATGATGTGATGGAGGACACGAAATTCCACAATGAGGTCCTTAGATTTTGGGCGAGCGAGTGCAGAGATACGAGGGTTAGTGGTAATAAGCTTGAGTGCTGTGTGGGAGTCGAACTAGTCGAAGCGGGTCAGCTAGGAGGACTTGGGGATGCCACGAAGAGGATAAGAATTGCAACCCAGTACCGCGAAGAATGTAGCGTCGAACAGTTGAATGATGGTGCCCCGAACGGTAGAATAAGCGGCAATGCCGCAATAAGAAGGTTCAAAATTCGCGTAGAATTCGCGAACAAGATCTTCATACACTAGGTCGTCAAGATTGAAGAGAGCATCCTATCCAAGAGCTTGAATCTTGGTGAGAAGAGCAGGGAAATGAAGCCGTAAAAACTCATAGGGTACTATTTTGCCATATACGACATGTCGCTTGACAATGTCGGTTTGGTAGCGGTGGGCGGCTTCAGAGGAGACGAAGCGGGGGTCGGAGTTTGCTGGAGTAGGGGTAGGGGGACCAGAGGCAGGGCGAGAGGATCCCTTGCCGGCTTCAGTTTGAAGGTGCCTGCGTTTGGGGCGAGGAGCCATGGAGGGACGGGGAGAAAGGCACGGCCAAGAGGGAAGAGATAGGCGAGGGAGGATAGAGCTAACGGCAAAGATGGGGGAGGGAGGTGGTGGGAGGTGACGACGCAAGGTGTGCGAAGTGTTAGCACAGGGTCGAGAGAGAGAGGTGCGAGAGAGGGTTAGGGTTCTATTGTTTTAACTTGAAGAGATAAGTACCCCGACAAAATTCGTCGATGAGAACCCTAAGTTCGTCGACGAAAATCGAATTTTTGGGCGACGAACGCCTTGTATTTGTCGACGAATTATGAGGGTTTCTTGGTGACGAGGACCCTGTGTTCGTCGACGAGAACTTGGAGAAAAGAAAGAAACATTAAAGTGGAAGAGTAGGGAAAGGAAGAGTGGAAAAGACATACGCCCTATAGTATGTCCAAGGAGTGCACATGGCTAGGGCGTGCCGAATTTTGTGAAATCTTTCTTCATTGAGAGGCTTAGTAAGAATGTCGGCAAGTTGGTTTTCGGTGGGAACATAAACCAACTCGATGTCTCCTTTTTGGACATGGTCTCGAATGAAGTGGTGCCTAATTTCAATGTGCTTGGTTCTAGAGTGGAGACACGGATTTTTTGAAATGTTGATGGTACTAGTATTGTCACAATGAATTGGAGTACTTTTAACTAAGATTCGAAAGTCCTCAAGTTGTTGTTTCATATATAATGCTTGAGCACAGCAGCTACTGGCTGCTATATACTCAGCCTCGGTGGTGGAAAGAGCTACAGAGGTTTGTTTCTTGCGAAACCAAGAAACAAGAGTGTCCAAGGAAGTGACATGTTCCACTAGTGCTTTTTCTATCGGTTTTACAACCATCGTAGTCAGCATCAGAGTAGCATGTGAGGTTGAAAGGAGCATTTCTGGGAAAGAAGAGTCCTAAGTCAGGAGTACCTGCTAAGTATCTGAAGATTCGTTTAACCGCAAGAAGATGAGATTCTTTAGGACAAGATTGAAATCTAGCACAAAGACAAACGCTGAACATTATGTTAGGTGAGATATAGTAAGCTACCTATCATGCCATTGTAGAGTTTTTGGTCAATATTTTTCCTTTTTTCATCGATGTCAAGCTTAGTTGTGATACTTATAGGAGTTGCTTTAGATTTTCCCATTTCAAGGTTAAATTTCTTTAACATGTCCCTAACGTATTTGGCCTGATTTATGAAGATTCCGTGCTTCATTTGCTTGATTTGTAATCCTAGGAAAAAGGTTAGCTCACCCATCATGCTCATCTCAAATGTGTCCTGCATAGTTTGAGCAAAGTCTTGACATAAGGTTTCATTTGTGGCCCCGAAAATAATATCATCTACATAGATTTGTATAACTAGCATATCATTCTCTTTATGTTTTAAGAAAAGAGTGGTATCGAATTTTCCTCTTGTGAACCCATTTTCAAGAAGAAATTTGCTTAAGCATTCATAACAAGCTCATGATGCTTGCTTAAGTCTGTAAAGAGCTTTTGAGAGTTTATATACGTGATCAAGATGAGAGTTGATTACGCGTCAAAACTGCGTAATTGGGCGTTTAACCCGGGCTTTACGGTTTATATTTTTAATTAAATGTCCAAATTTGTTCAATATTTTAAAAAAGTGCCAAAATTATTATTCTTGAACTTTATTGCACTATTTATGAAGTTGTGGTAATCTTTTGTTGCAGGAAAAATTCCCGGGAATCAAAACCAACACCTGTTCGTATTTTGTGCATAACTTTTCCGTCCGAGCTCCGATCGAGACGATTCAAATTTCTAGAAAAATAGGAAAGGATCATCTACAACTTTCATGTTTTTAGTTTTGTGAGATATGGGCTCCAGAAGAACAGAATTTGCAACGAACAGAGAATTAAAAAAATGAAAAAATTAAGTTGCCGGGTCAACCCGTTGCAAACGGGTCGGGTTGGGTAATTCGGATCATTAGGGCTGTCCTCCTCCTCCCCTTATTTAATCTATTCTTCTTCTCTTTTCCTGTGTGTGCCCTGCGCACCAATTCTTCTTCTTCTTCTTCTCTTCTTCTTCTTCTCCTCTTCTCTTCTTCTTCTTTGGTTTTGTTTTTTTTTCCTTTCCATTGCAGTTTCTCTTTCTCTCTTGTCCTCTTTCTCTATTCCCTTGCCTCCTGCCTTCTTTCCCTCTCCCGAACTCCCTCTATCCCTCTCAATTTATTCTCTCCACTCTCCACAGTAACCCGAGAGCCGAGACAGCTCCTCCAGCGAGCCTCTGCTGTAGACTTCTAGCACCTACATAGACCACCCGCTGCACACCATCTAGCAGCACAGCAGGACCCGAGCCGTTCTCTGCTGCAAACAGCAAGCCTCCTCCTCACCCTCTGCACAGCCAGCAACCCATGACACACCACCACAACAGCCTGCAGCTTCTCCAACCCGAGAACACAGCAGCAGCAGCCCCAGCTCCAGCTTCCAGCACTGCAAACAGCCGAGACCTCTTGCTGCCACAGCTCCTCCTGCAAACAGCCGAGACCTCTTGCTACCACAGCTCCTTGCTGCAACTCTCTTCTCAACAGAGTCCCACCCGAGCCCTGCTCTGTTTTCTCTCTTTCTTTCTCTCTCTCTCTCTCTCTCTCTCTCTCTCTCTCTCTCTCTCTCTCTCTCTCTCTCTCTCTCTCTCTCTCTCTCTCTCTCTCTTATTTTCTTTTCTTTCTTCTATTTTTAAAATTGCAATTGAATATTTCTTTTCTTTTGATTTAGTTATTTATTAGAGTTCTTTTTGAAAACTTGCTTGAATGAGTATTAATTAATTTTAATTTGTTTTAGTGAAGTTTAATTTTTATTTGTTTATGTTTCTCCTAATTAACGTTACCATTAGACTTGAAGAATTTAATTTAGTTTCTTTTATTTATTTATCGTTCGGTTTAGTTAGGGTCAATTTCGTCAAAGTTTGTATTTTTCAGTTTTGTTAAAGTTTTTATTTTTATCTTTCGGTATCATTCAAATTTTAGATTTTTGATGTGTTTGCATTTTTGTTCGAGTTCTCGGTTTGAATTATTGATCCGTATTAAAGGTTTGATTGTTAGTGTGTGTGTGTTTGATTAAGTTTCCTTTCCCGCGTGTTTTAATTCCTTATTTGTAGTTTCCATTTTTAATTAGTGCGTGTTTCGATGTTTCCTTAGGTAGATTAAAGTTTCCATTCTTGCATGTTTTAGTTCCATGTTTTAGGTTTCCATTTTTATTAATGCGTGTCCCAATGTTTCTTTAAGTAAATTAGGATTTCTATTCTTGTTTCTTTTATTTAATACATGTTAGTTTTAGGGTTTTTAAATTACGTGTCATCTAATTCGGCAAAAGTAAAATTGAACAACTCTTGAAAAACCCAAATCTGAACCGAGTTCAGTGCATTTTTAGTTTCGATTGGAAGAAGGTAAAATCTGAGATTAAATGCATTCCCTGAGGAGACGATCTAGCCCTTGGGCTTAATATTACATGACAGAACTCCTATACTTGGGATAGCTTCCGAGCTGCTCATTTTTCGAGTGAGTCAAGTTTTTGGCTCTCAAAGCCAGGAGGTTGTTTGACAAAAACTTCTTCATTTATGTATCCATTTAAAAAGGCGCTTTTAACATCCATTTGAAATAATTTGAAGTTTTTGTAACAAGTAAAGGCAAGGAGCATTTTGATAGTCTCTAGTCTAGCTATAGGAGCATAAGTTTCATCATAGTTAATACCCTCTTGTTGGTTGTATCCTTGGGCTACAAGTCTAGCTTTATTTCTGACAATGTTTCCATTTTCATCTTTCTTATTCCTAAATACCCATTTAGTACCAATTATTGTGGTATTTTTGGGTTTAGGAACTAAGTGCCATACTTTATTTCTTTTGAATTGATCTAATTCCTCTTGCATGGCATTTATCCAATCTACATCATTTTCAGCTTCTTCAAAGTTTTTAGGTTCTAGGTGAGATATAAAGGCAATATGATTACATCCACTTCTAAGGTGAGCTTGGGTGCTGACTCCTTGAGAGGGACTTCCTATGATGAGATCAGTTGGATGATTTTTTACAAACTTCCATGCTTTGGGTAATTCATGATCTTCTTTCTCTTCTGGTTGGTTAGGTTCTTAAGGAGAAGATCCTAGATGATCTACATTTGAATCTTGATGATTTGTGTCTTGATCATTATTTATCTTGAGTTGTTCTAATTCTCTTTCAATTCTAAAGGTGGTGACTTGGTTTTCTTCATTTATCTCAACAGGGGTTTTGGATATGTAAGGATTTGTTTCATAAAAAATGACATGGGTTGACTCTTGAACGGTTTGAATCCTCTTGTTGAATACCCTGTATGCTTTACTCTTCATTGCGTATCCTATGAAGATCCCTTCATCGGACTTTGAATCAAATTTAGCTAAATGATCTCTATCGTTTAGTATGAAGCACTTACATCCAAAAACCTTAAAATATGATATGTTAGGTTTTCTACCCTTCCATATTTCATATGGGTTTTTCCTATTTTGGATCTAATAGTGACTCGGTTACTAACATAGCATGCTGTGCTAACGGCTTCTGCCCAAAAGTATTTTGGTAAATTATGTTCATTGCGCATTGTTCTGGCCATTTCTTGGAGTGTTCGATTTTTTCTTTCAACTACTCCGTTTTGTTGTGGGGTTTTTGGTGCAGAGAAGTTATGTGAATATCCATTTTCGTTGCAAAAATCTTCAAGTTCTTTATTTTTAAACTCTTTTCCTCTACCGCTTCTAATATGAACAATTGACATCCCCTTCTCATTTTTGGATTTTGCCACAAAAATGAATAAATGCATTACATGTATCACTTTTATTAGCAAGAAAAATTACCCATGCAAATCTAGAAAAGTCATCAACAATAACAAATGCATACAGTTTTCCACTAATGTTAGCAATGTCATTAGGTCCAAATAGATCAAGATGGATTAACTCTAGGGGTCTTGATGTAGAGATTACTTTCTTAGTTTTAAAGGAGGATTTAACTTGTTTTCCATATTGACATGCATCACATATTTTGTCTTTCACATAGTTGTCTTTTGGTAGACCGTTTACTAGATCCTTGGATGAAAGATTATAAAGAAGATCCATGCTTGCATGACCTATTCTCCTATGCCATAGCCAACAATTTTCATTTGTGACAGCTAAGCATTTAATGTTATAACTTGTGATTTCTTCAAATTCAATTGTATATATGTTGAACTCACGTTTTCCTATGAGAATTGTATTTCCATTTAGATCATTTATTAAACACTTTGGGGATTGAAAAATGATATTCAACCCTTTATCACAAAGTTGACTAACACTTAGCAGATTATGTTTGAGAGTGTCAACTAGAGCAACATTTTCAATAGCTAGGGAAGAATTACCTATTTCACCTTTACTGATGATTCTTCCTTTAGTGTTATCTCCAAATGTGACTAGCCCTTCTTTTTTGTATGAGGGGGAGAGGAATTTGTTTGCGTCTCCCGTCATGTGTCTTGAGCATCAATTGTCTAGAAATCATTTGTTCTTTTTGGAGTTGCTCTTTAAGCACACCTGCACATAACATCAAGTAACTTGTTTTGGTACCCATATTTTCTTGGGTCCTATTGGGTTAGTGTTTTTAATCACCCATTTCTAGTTCATATTTTTTCCTCTATTTCCCCTGAAGGGGCAAGTAAATCGTACATGTCCCTTTTTCTCACAATATAAACAGACTTTATTTGTGTGTGAGGGATTTAGTTTAGGTGCAAAACCTTTCTTTGATACAGAGCTTCTTTTAGCATAGAGGTTTGCAAATCCTATTGACTCGGAAGATGATAGGCCGTATCCTAAACCTTCTTTGAAAATTCCAAATCTTTGGGCTCCAAGTAATCTATCGAAATTTTCCTTTCCATTTGTAAATTTATATATGGTATTACTTTGATCCTCCACTTTTTTTTTCAATGAAGAGTTTTCTTGAAGAAATTCAATTACTTGACTTTTCAAGCTTTCAATTTCCTTTTGAGAGAACTCTTTGTATTTTGAGTATTCTTTAGAAAGCTCTTCTTTTTCAAGATTAGAAAATGCATTTTCAGCTTTCAAGATATCGCACGAGCAAATCTGTTTTTGTTTGCATTTTGAATAGTTTTCTTCTAAAAGTTTGATTTTCCTTTTAGATGCTCTTAGTTCAACATAGAGTTTTCTACAGTTTTCTTCTAATTCCTCATATGAAGGGAGATATTCGTCATCGGAACTTACCTCACTTAGTTCATCCGCCATGAGGCAGAAATGAGTGATTTCTTCTTCGACTTCTTCGTCGGTTGAGGTTCTATCTAGTTCATCCCATTCAGTTGCGTTCATTGCTTTGAATCTCTTCTTGTCTCCTTGTTGATTGTTGTTTTTGTTTTTTTTTTTGAAGAGAGGGCAATCGTCCATGTGGTGCCCGATCTTTTTGTAATTGTAGCATCTGATACTCGATTCTCCTTTCTCCTTTGGTTTGCCATTTCGTTTGTTCATTAGAAAGTTTCTGAATCTTCTGGTCAGTAAGGCAACTTCGTCGTCATCATCATTCTCCTCTTCGTCTATGATCTCTTTTTGCTTTCCGCTTTTAGAGCAATTCCGGTAGCTTTCTTTGGTGCTTCAACTTCAACAGCAGCATTTTTCTTCTTTATTTCGTAGGTCATGAGAGATCCAATTAGTTTGTCAAGTGTGACCTTTGAGAGGTCCTTGGCTTCTTCAATTGCTGTAGACTTTGCGTGCCAAGACGTCGGTAGAGAATGAAGAACCTTCTGCACATTATCTTCCATAGAGTACTCTCTACCGAGAGCTTTTAGTCCATCAATGATGTGTGTGAATGGTGTGAACATAGCTGTGATTATTTCACTTTCTTCCATTTTGAACATTTCATATTCTTTTACAAGCATATAAATTTTAGATCTTTTTACCTGAGTAGTTCCTTCATATGTTACCTGAAGTTTTTCCCACATTTCCTTAGCCGTGTTGCAACCACATATCGGATTGTATTCTTCATCACTTACGGTGCTATATAGGAAATTCTTGGTTTTAAAGTTGAGCTGTGCCAACCTTGCATCTGCCTCAGGAAGTTTCCCAATGGGTATGTCATTGTCGTCTTCGTTTTTGAAGGTGTAGTCTCCTTCAGTGATGACATTCCACATATGGTAGTCATAGGCTTGGATGAAGATGGACATTCGATCCTTCAATGCTAGGTAGTTAATCCCACAAAACTTGGGAGGGCGGTCCACGGACTGACCTTGGGCAAATATGTCTACCATGTTGATCTTTTCGCCTGGATGTTACTCCGAATTTCAGCGACTGGCGCTCTGATACCACTTGTTGGCCTGGTAGTATGTCTAGAGGGGGGGTGAATAGACTTTCTTCCGTGATGTGATTACTTTCTACAAGCATGGAAATCTTACCAAGAGCAACTGCATAAAATTGTTGTGTAAAAGGAAATGTAGCAAATCACAATAACAATATAAATAAGATAAGAGAGAAGAAAAGCTTAACACATTGATATTTACGTGGTTCGGCACCCCGCCTACGTCCACACCTTGAGACCAACTCAAGGATTCCCAAAATCCGCTGAAATCCTCCTTAGGGCGGAGAAGCCAATACACACTAGCTCAAAAAGAGCTTCAACAAGGTGCTCACTTAGAGACACCAAAAAAACAGCTCACAAAGAGCCTTTGTTTACAAAAAGGTAGATGAAGATTAAATGTAAGCTTGAATACTCCCTTGAGGTAGTTAAACCAATAAAATCCTTACTCAAAATCTTCTGTCAATAGAGTGAATGCAGTACTAAGAGTAGCAAGAAGAGGGGAAGTGAGTTTGTGAGTAAACCCTAGAGATAACAACACAAATGAATGTTCTTCTTTCAATATAATTTCTCTAGGTATGAAGTAAATGCTATTTACTTCTATTTATACATTAAATGGGCAAGAGCAACGTTGGAGAGCCGTTGGGCATTTATGAATGTAAGACAAAATTAAAAAATAGCCGTTTGCAGCATTTAATGTTCGCTGCTGCCCGACGTTCGTCGATGAACCCTTGTGTTCATCGACAAAACCCTGTGTTCGTCAACGAGTTGCTAGTTCTAAATTCAGGTACCTCTTAGAATCTTTTCGTTGATGAGACCTGTTTTCGTCGACAATCTCTTCAGAAATTTTGTAGACGAAGCCCTGTGTTCGTCGACGAGTTGCTGGTTCTAAATTCAGATGCCCCTCGGTATATTTTCGTCGACGAGACCCTGTGTTCGTCGACGAAGTTTTTACTAAACTCGTCGACGAAGCCCTGTGTTCGTCGATGAGATCCTCCTTCTTAAATTTTTGTCTTTTTAAGTTTCTAAGAAGGTTCTTGCCCGTTTGAGGGTTTCTTTATATACTTAAAAAATGACTTTACTAGTATTTTGTTGTGTGTGTGTGATATGCCCCTTTCTTGCTCTTAGTATTGAGTTTCACTTTATGTACAAGATATTTACAAGATGATATCTCTTTTATTTTACACACTCATTTTTCAGATGACTTTTGTACATTTGTTGTATTGTTCATGAATGCTTTGAGAGACTTGTGCTTCTGGTCATGACATGAGTTGTTTTGATTGCTTGTTGGTTCAGATGCCATTTTGTATACCTGAAACATATCTTAGAGAAACGTTAGTGACCTTGAGAGCAGCTAATGGGTTGATAACATCAAAACGTAGGAATGAAAGACCTTTAACTATTTGGTCTAACAATTGCTTTGATACCAAAATGTAATGCCCCAAACCCTCAATCTCAGGTCTAGTGCATTATACCTGATAAAATCCTGATAATCAATAAATCAACATATACGCAGCGGAAAACATAAACATAATCTCCATAAATATAATACTATAATATCAGAGTTTACTACTCCTATCTAAAATCCATATTATTCATCCATCACTTGTATTCACAAATCTACATAACTCCCAAAACATTTCGGTATTTTCACAATCATTCCTTTCTCAATAAATTTAAAACATAAAGACATAAAACATAAAATATTTACATCCCCAAAATATTATCATGATATACCCTTTCTTTTATAGTCCTCAAAAATGCTAGAAAACCCTCGAGCTCTCTAGGCCCGACCTCAAGGATGTCCTGAAAAAGAAATAATCATATTCGGGTGAGACACATCTCAGTAAGGGAAGAAATATACATATTAAAACAGTGTGTGGCTAATATGAGGTATATACATATCATTTTAAATACATTTGAAAATCATTAACGTAACACTAAAAACATTCTTTGAACCTAATCAATCACAAGCAAACATTTACCCCACGAGATTACCCAAGGATAGGGCTGATTACTCGCCCATACAAGTAGCACCCCTATGTTCTAATACTTAGGCAACCCTAAGGTCGCTGCTGAAACATACCAGGGCACTCACTTTACTCAGTAAGCCCTCGAGTATTAGATTGATCTCTTACTCACACAGTTCAACAATTATTTACTAGCAAGACCCTAAGGATAGGGAAATCTACTCGTCCATACAAGTAGGTTCCCTCTACCCTAGTACGTTATGCAGCTACAGCCACATCTGAAGTTACTAGTACACTCACCTTACTCAACAAGCCCTCAGGCGAAGAATACGCCTTGTCCAATCATACCATGTTCTACATACATCGATACTTCTAATATCATAATACATTATTTTTTCTGTCATTATTCAATCATACGCATCTGTTCATGTTCATAACTTAAACATTTCATTACATTTCACTTTATGTAATCTTTAACATTTCATCATTCACATTTTTCATTTCATACCATGTAATTTCATTGTCATTTCATAGCATTTTCCTTTCTTTCCTTCGTACTACAGTTGGTCTTTAGCCATCATCAGTTAGTCTACAACTCCTTTTAGCTATCATCAGTTAGTCTACACAGAAGTATGCTAGAGCTGCTAACATGGCTATCTTTCAGTTATCTTACATTTACATGGTTACATTTAGCATACACAAGCAACATAGTCCATAACATATTTTAATCTCAATACTCTACTTACTTAGCCTGCATCTCATACATTTAACATATATTTGCACAGAATTCTTATGCCACACAATTTAACAGTAAAATTTCATATATTCTCCTGTAAAATAGGTCAACCCACATTTAACATTTATATGCTGAAGATACTTTTTATTTCTTACATAATTCCTCAAAAATTATTTTTCATTTTTATCCATTTACTTTCGTATATACATATCTATATAAGCAATCCTAGGCTCAGAAAACATAGTTTATACATGGTTGGCATTTTATAATTCACACCAAAACATACATATAATGTAACATAATTCATTATCTTTAATTTCATAAAATATGATTTAATACATAATTTCTCCTTACCTGACTTACGAACTACACTGGTAGGATCCCCGAACTGATACCCACAGTGTTCACTTAAACCCTGAATCCAAAAATCTTATTTTAATTAAAATAAATTCCAACTAACTCAAATCTTAAGAAAAACACTTATTTACTACTTCTTAGGCTCCAAATAACATTATTCATTAAGAAAATCCCAAAATAACTCACTTACCCTGATTTTGGGATGTTTCCCAAACCCCTCAAACCAACAATCAGCTCCTACAGCCTAACAGAGAATGATCCTACGAACCTCATGGTGGTTTAGGATCGGCAAACTGGGTCAAATCTAGCCTGAAATAGAAGAGAGAAGGCTAGAGGTTCGTTTTAGAGAGAGAAAGAGAGAAGAGGGTTCGTGAGTTTTCGTTGGAAAATGAAAGAAAACTTTATTTATAGGCAGGGCTTCGTTGACGAGACCCAGGGTTCATCAATGAGCCACTGAAGAGACTTCGTCGATGAAAAGATACATTCATCGATGAAATTCAGAGTTTTAAATGTACTCTCTCGGGTTTCCCTCGTCGACGAGGAACTGGAGTTCGTGGACGATATCTAGAAGGATGCTCGTCGATGAAGACAGGACTTTCGTCGATGAGGCCTGCTTTTCCTTCTAAAATCCTTCTTTTTTTCTCTTATTATCCATTAATCCATTTCATTTATGATATTTACTAATTATTTTAATTTCTGGGTTATTACACTGTTTCAACCCATATAGAGATTTATTCAACTTGCAAACAAAATTTTCTTTTCCCAGTTCAATGAATCCCTCTGACTATACCATGTAGATTTGTTCCTCCACGTCACCGTGAAGAAACGCCGTTTTCACGTCCATTTGTTCCAAATGAAGATCATAATGGGTTACCAACCCCAACACAATTCTGATAAAAGTATGTCAGACCACTAGAGAAAAGATCTCATCATAATTTATCCCTTTCTTTTGTGAGTATCCTTTTGCCACCAATCGTGCCTTGAATTTCTCTCATTCCTTTTCTGAAATTGCCTCCTTCTTCCTATATACCCATTTGCAACCTATCGGTCTCTTCCCATTTAGAAGCTCCACCAAATCCCAAGTTTGGTTCTTATGTTGTGATTCCATCTCCTCAATCATCACACCCATCCACCTATCTTTCTTCTGGCCATGCACTGCCTCTTGAAAAGTATTTGGATTGTTGCAACTAGTAAGGAAAGCATAAGATACTAACCCTTCAAATCCATACCTTGGTGGAGGCCTGATAGTGCGTCTAGATCTTCGTATAGAAATATCATTGACTTGCTGGTTTCCCGAGTTAGAACTCCCTGCAACCATAGGACCATGATCATTTCCGTTGCCCTAAGCTTCCAACTCCACCTGCACAATATGTTCATCACTACCCCAGCTTTCTGACTCCTATTTCTATTCATCATACTCTTGAGTACGCTTCACCATAGCCTTTTCATCAAAGATTACATCCCTGCTAATCACCACCTTATTAGTCATTGGGTCCCATAGCTTGTACCCCTTCACACCCTCTTGATATCCCAAAAAGATGCAATGACGAGACTTTGGGTCAATCTTAGACCTCTTCTCACTAGATATGTGAACATAGGCTGGACATGCAAATACCCTCAATCCATAGTAGTCTACTGCATTTTTCATCCAAACCTCTTTTGCCACTTTACCCTCTAGTGATGCCCTTGGTGATCGGTTTATCAGAAAACAAGCCATACTCATTGCCTTGGCTCATAAGTTCTTCGGTAGCCCTGCATTTAATCTGAGACACCGAGCCCTTTCAAAAAGAGTCCGACTCCTTTTTTTTGCCACACCATTTTGCTGGGGTGTCCGGCAAACTGTAAAGTTTCTCTTAATGCTCTGTTTCGCACAAAACTCCATAAACAGAAAACTAGCGTACTCAATCTCATTATCTGACCTTAAGTATTTGATTCTCCTCCCTATTAGGTTTTCCACTTCAGCCTTCCAAATTTTAAACTTGGCAAATGTATCTGATTTGTGACGCATAAAGTAAACCCAGACCTTCTGCGAGTAACCATCAATGAAACTCACATAATACACGTGTCCACCCTTTGATGTAACTCTAATCGGGCTCCAAACATCTGAATGCACATAATCAAGAATACCCTTTGTCTTGTGTATAGCTGATCTGAACCATGCCTTGTTATGTTTTCCAAGAACACAAATCCTGAAAAATTCTAGCTAACATGATTTCAAGCCCTTCAATAATTTTCTTTTGTGTAGTTCTTTTATGTCGTGTCCCCCATATGCCCAAGGCGCATATGCCACAAGATGGTCTCATCTGATTCAGCATCTATGGCTGCAGCTTCACCTACAACGGTAGTTTCCTGCAATGTGTATATATTTCCATCTAATTTCTGCCCTTTCATTACAATCAAATTACCTTTCCATTCTATCAAAATTCCACCTTTGGACTTGTAATTAAAACCATTACAATCCAAAGTATCGAGTGATATCAAATTCTTCCTCAACACTAGTATATGTCTTACATTATACAATGTTCTTACAACACCATCAAACATTTTTATCTTTACATTTCCTATGCCAATGATCTTATAAGAAGCATCATTACCCATAAGAGCTGATCCCGAATTCACTAACCTATAAGTGCTGAACCACTCCTTGTTCAGAGTCTTGTGATAAGAACATGCTGTGTCAAGTATCCAAGAGTCCGTTAGATTATCTGACCCAGCTAAAACTTATAGAACATCACTATCACTATATGCCGAACCTCCTTCTTGAACAACATTCACAAATTTTGAAGTGCCCTCATGTTTCTCAGAATTTCCCTTCTTACAATCCGGACACTCCGGTTTCACATACCCCTTTTTACCACATTTATAACACTGAATTTATTTCTTCTTCTTGGATTGATTTCAGGATTTTTGACTTGATCCATTTTTGGATTTTCCCTTGCCTCACTCGTTATTACTCTTTATCACAAGTCCTTCTCCTTTATCTCATATTTTCAATCTTTGATGAAAATTTAGCAAAACACTTGTTACCTCTTTTAGATCAAGAGTTTCTTTTCCCCACGTAAGAGTGGTCACAAGATTTTCATAGGTATAAGTTGAGGGCAAAGAGTTTAACAACATCAAATTTTTTTCATTCTCATCAAACTTAACATAAACTCTCATCAAATCACTAATAATTTTATTAAAAACATTAATGTGTTGATATAAGTTTGATCCTTCAACCATTTTAAGCCAATACAAACGTTACTTAAGAAAAAAAAAATTATTAAGAGATTTGGACATGTACTGGGTTTCTAACTTTCGTCATATAGCCGCTGGAAAATCCTCCTCCACCTGATAGAGTACTTCGTCGACCAAACACAAGCATATTGTAGAAGCGATCTTTGCTTTCAAATCTACCCATGTTGCCTCATCAATTCCTTCCAGTTGAGTATCAAGTAGAGCCTTAGTCATTCCTTGTTGCATAAGAATGTCCTTCACTCTCCTCTGCCATAAAACAAAATTTCCAGTTCCATCAAATTTGACGATGTCAAATCTTGTAGAAGACGATCCTGATGCCATAACAACAATCGCTCTGATACCAATTTGTTGTGATATGGATCAAATAATTAAGATGCACAGCGAAATAAATACAACAAGTAAATAACACAACCAGAACAAGAACAATAATAAGATGTTGAGAATAAACGAACAAATTCCCGTAACCTGTGAGAAACAAATAGAGAAAGAATAACGCCAAAGAAAAATTCAATCACACACACAAAACAATATTTACGTGGTTCGGCAATTTTGCCTACGTCCACGGAGTTGCAGGGATTTCAATATTATCAGAAAGAAAGCACAGAGAGTGCGGCGATACAATTCTCTCGCTGTCGCTCTCTCGTGGATACAACCACACACACTCGCCTAATCACCCGAAAGCATCCCTTTTATATGTTGCGCCTCACGGCCCAAGCCTTCGCTCCATGGACTAAGCCTTAGGATAGAAATCTCTAATTAAATAGGGGTCGGGTCGTCATCCAAATTAAAACACAACTAGGCTCCACAAAAGCCCAACAAATCTCCCACTTGGAGACTAGTTCAATCACCAATATCAATTGCAATCCTCCTGAAAAACAACCCCTCATCCTTGCAACTCAACCTCCTCTCCTTAAGCTAGAAGACCAACTGAAGCTGCACACAGCTTCAGTTTCTTAATAGTAACACCCTTAGTCAACATGTCTACTGGGTTCTTAGATCCACATATCTTTTCAAGTATTACTAGCTTATCTTCAATAAGGTAATGGATAAAGTGGTATTTTGTTTGTATGTGTTTCGACTTTGAATGAAAAGCCGAATTTTTGGCAAGAAAAATTGCACTCTGATTGTCACTGTGTAGAATGCCCATCTTCTGCTTCTTACCCAATTCTTCTAAGAAACCATGTAGCCAAATCATCTCCTTTCCAGCTTCAGTTGCTGCAACATACTCAGCTTCTGTAGTAGACAAAGTAACAATCTTTTGCAAATTAGAGGCCCAAGATATAGCTGTACCACCCAAAGTAAATACAAATCCAGTAGTACTCTTTCTACTATCATTATCACCAGGAAAATTAGCGTCAACATAGCCCTGTAGTTTCAAACTTGCACCAGTGAAGCAAAGACATGTATCTGATGAACCCCTCAAATATCTCAGAATCCACTTTACTGCCTCCCAATGCTGCTTTCCTGGCCTACTCATGAATCTGCTCACAACTCCCACTGCATGTGCAATGTCTGGCCTTGTACACACCATAGCATACATCAAACTGCCAATAGCTGAAGCATAGGGCACCTTGCTCATATGGTCCCTTTCTTCTTCTGTCTTCGGTGACTGTTCCTTGCTTAGTTTTAAATGACTACCCAAGGGTGTGCTCACTGGTTTAGATTCATTCATGTTGAATCTGCTGAGAATTTTCTTCACATACTCTGACTGTGAAAGCTTCAATGTACCATTAGCCTTGTCTCTAATAATTCTTATTCCAAGGATTTGCTTTGCAGCTCCCAAATCCTTCATTGCAAACTGTTCTGACAATTACTTCTTCAGATTATTAATCTCCTCAATGCTAGACCCTGCAATAAGCATATCATCTACATATAGCAATAAAATGATATAAGAATTGTCAAAGAACTTAACATAACAACAGTGATCAGCTTCACATCTCTTGAACTCAATTTTATGCATAAAGCTATCAAACTTCTTATACCACTGTCTTGGAGCTTGTTTTAGACCATACAAGCTCTTTCTCAGTTTGCAGACTAAATTCTCTTGTCCCTGGACAATGAACCCTTCTGGCTGAATCATGTAGATGTCTTCCTCCAAGTCACCGTGAAGGAATGCCGTTTTCACATCTAACTGCTCAAGATGTAGATTTTCTGCAGCCACCATTCCCAGTACCAGTCTAATTGTTGATATCTTCACAACTGGAGAAAATATTTTTGTAAAGTCAATGCCTTCCTTTTGCTGAAACCCTTTGACAACTAATCTGGCTTTGTAGCGCTTGCTACCATCATGTTCGTTCTTTATTCTGTATACCCACTTGTTGTGCAGAGCCTTCTTCCCTACTGGCAATTCAGTTAGTTCCCATGTCTGATTCCCCAACAAGAAGTCCATCTCATCCTTCATGGCTAACTCCCACTTGCTTGAACTCTTGTCCTGCAAGGCTTCATCATAACATTCTGGCTCACCACCATTAGTTAGCAGAAGATAATTTAAAGCAGGTGAATAACGCTGTGGAGGTCTAGTGGCCCTGGAAAATCTACGGACCGCAGCTACAGATGTAATTTGAATTTCCTGTGATTCTACATTCTCCCTATCATCTTCACCCCTTTTCTGGACAGTATTTTCAGTCAACTCATCTAAGTTAATAAACTCAGAATTTTTCTGATCTATCGCTGTGACATCTGACACTACAGTTGACCTGTCCTTGTACATAACCTGATCGTTAAATATCACATTTCTACTTCTGATGATTTTCCTGTTTTGTTCATCCCAAAACCGATAGCCAAATTTCTCATCACCATAGCCAATGAAATAGCAGATTTTGGACTTTGCATCAAGTTTACTACGAGCATCAGAATCAACATAAACATAAGAAACACAACCAAAAACTTTTAAGTAAGAAAAATTTACCTCTTTATCGCTCCAAACCTCTTCAAGAAGTCTAAACTCCATGGGAACTGAAGGTCCTCGGTTTATCAGATAAGCTGCAGTACTGACAGCATCAGCCCAAAAAGTTTTTGGTAATCCAGCATGTAGCCTCATACTCCTGGCACGCTCGTTGAGAGTTTTGTTCATGCACTCAGCCACACCATTCTGCTGTGGTGTCCTAGGTATGGTCTTTTCCATTTTGATTCCATGTGCAGCACAATACTCTCTGAACCCTCCATCTATGTACTCTCCTCCGTTGTCCGACCTCAAACACTTTACTTTCAAACCTGTCTCAGTCTCAACCATAGCCTTCCACTTCTTAAAAGTTTCAAATACATCATATTTATTTCTCAGAAAAAAAACTCATACCTTTCTGGTTGAGTCATCAATGAAAGTAAAGTAGTACCTTGAACCCCCAAGGGATGCAACAAGAGAAGGACCCCATAAATCTGTGTGCATTAACTCCAATTTTTCAGCCTTCGGTTTTCTGCCACTTTTCAAGAAACTCACCCTTTTCTGCTTTCCTAAGATGCAGCTTTCACACAATTCAAAATCAACAGACTTCAATTCCGGCAGTTTCCCTCTTGACAGCAGCATCTTCATCCCCTTCTCACTCATGTGACCAAGTCTGCGGTGCCATAAGCTTGTATCAGTATTTGCTTCAGCAACTGCAATTGTATCTCTTGGACTTGAGGTCATGTATAAAGTACCAGATTTCTTTCCACGAGCCAATACTCTGGCTCCTTTTGTAACCTTCCAAGTGCCACCAGCAAACATCGCATGCCCTTCATCATCAAGCTGTCCGACAGAAATCAAATTCCTTCTCAGGTCAGGAATATGTCGTACCTTCTCTAATAACCAAACAGACCCATTTGGTAGTGACATCCGAACGTTTCCCATACCCACAACATCCAAGGCTGTACCATCAGCCAAATATACCTTACCAAAATCTCCTGCTACATAATTCTATATGATTTCATAGTGTGAAGTAGTATGAAATGAAGCTCCTGAGTCCAAAACCTAATCATCAAGTGGACTGTCTACTGCAAGAAGTAGTGCATCCTGTACCTCTTCTGTTACAGCATTAGCGGAATCATCCTCACTCTTCTTCTTAAGACTTTTGCATTGTCTCCTAAAGTGATCTGTTTTCCCGCAGTTCCAGCATTGTCCCTTTTGGCCAGATCTGGACTTACTTTTGTTTCGATTATAGTTTCTAGATTTTGATCTACCCCGATCTGAATTTCGGTCATTACCTCTGCCTCTGGTCTCAAGATTTAGGGCAAAGCCGGATCCTGAGGTTTCGCCTGCATCTCTTCTGCGAATCTCCTCAGCCATAATTAAATCCCGTATATCATTATACTTCAATTTTTCCTTTCCAGTAGAATTGCTTACTGCCATCCTCATTGCCTCCCAACTGTTTGGTAACGAAGCCAAAACGATCAGTGCACGAATCTCATCATCAAAATCAATTTCTACTGACGATAATTGATTTGTGATAGTATTGAACTCATTCAGATGTTGTGCTACAGATGCGTTTTCTGTCATCTTTAAATTAAATAATTTCTTCATAAGATGTACCTTGTTATTTGCTGATGGTTTTTCATACATACCAGATAGTGCCTTCATCAGATCTGCTGTAGTTTTCTCCTTCACGACGTTGTGTGCAACAGACCTGGACAGAGTTAATCTTATAACTCCCAGTACCTGTCTGTCAAGGAGAGTCCATTCCTCGTCCTTCATAGTAGCAGGTTTTTCTCCTAGAAGCGGTAGATGTAACTTCTTCCCATAGAGATAATCCTCGATCTGCATCCTCCAGAATCCAAAGTCTGTGCCATCAAACTTTTCTATTCCAGACGCCTTTCCTGCTTCCTCTGCCATTGCTCCCATTCGAACCTAACCCTAGGCTCTGATACCAGTTGTTGAGAATAAACGAACAAATTCCCGTAACCTGTGAGAAACAAATAGAGAAAGAATAACGCCAAAGAAAAATTCAATCACACGCACAAGACAATATTTACGTGGTTCGGCAATTTTGCCTACGTCCACGGAGTTGCAGGGATTTCAATATTATCAGAAAGAAAGCACAGAGAGTGCGGCGATACAATTCTCTCGCTGTCGCTCTCTCGCGGATACAACCACACACACTCGCCTAATCACCCGAAAGCATCCCTTTTATATGTTGCGCCTAGGGTTCCGTTCCGAATGGGCTCCAAGCCTTTTATATGTTGCGCCTCACGGCCCAAGCCTTCACTCCATGGACTAAGCGTTAGGATAGAAATCTCTAATTAAATAGGGGTCGGGTCGTCATCCAAATTAAAATACAACTAGGCTCCACAAAAGCCCAACATAAGATTTATATGGTTTGATAAAGCCTACATCCACGGAAGTAACGACACACAAATTTCCCTATGAAAATCACAAAGTATACAATACACTTCTCAAATGATCACTCACTCTCTCAATACATGCCCAGAATGACATATATGACACTCTCTCGAAGGTTTCCCTTCGTTTACCCAACCACCCCAACGTTCAAATTCAAAATTCAAAAAACTGCTCGCAGCCTAGAACTTCTCGTTGGCGAGAACAGGGGATTCGTCGACGAGAACAAGCAGAACACTCATCGACGAATCATTCCACTCATCAACAATCCCAATTTTCTGCTCTCGATATCTCAAAAACTCTGAACTTTTGGGCCTCTCAAGATCTTCTCGTCGATAAGCACACACACTCATCAACGAGTCCTTGCTGTCTCCTCGTTGACGATCACAGGGCACTCGTCGACGAGCCCCTGTTGTGTTGTCCCTTCATGTTTTTCTTTCTTCTTTATTTATGAAAACCAAAGAATAAGAGTCACACCACAAATAATAGTATGATGAAATCAAGCAATAACTTTGATTCCATTTCCCTCAATTCCATTCATTTCCTAGGAACCAAACTTGCAAAAAGAGTTAAAGGTTCACTTTCATGGACTTCTGTTCCAAGAACAACTCAACTATTTGCTCTTGGCTCCATCCTTGCTTGGCTCTTCTATAGGTTTGCTCTTGGCCTTTATCCTCACACTTTTTTGAACAATAGAATCCTTAATGGACTACAAACTACTTCATAGCAAGCATGGATGTGGGCAATTGCAAATTAATTTTTGGATCTTGATTTTAATTTGAAAAACAAAGCAATTTGAATGTGTTGAGTAATTTTATTTGTGTTCTAACAGTTTTTTTAATTATAATTTTTTTTTATAAAATTACATATTCAAATATTTAGAATTTACCAAAAAAAATATGTTTTTTAATGCTAAAAGAGTTCAAAATATAAGATTATGTTAAAAAGATAATTAAACCATTCTTTGAGACTCATTCAACTGACTTAAACTTTTTGATGAATTGATTCTTTGTCACCACAAATTAAAGCAAAAACCTCACAAATTATACTTAAAACTAATCTAACCAAATGATTTGAATGTGTTGAGATGTGAGTTAAACTTTACATTTTGTAAAATTGTAAACTAAACAAATGAACTAATAATGAAAATTAAATTCAGGTCTTAGATAGACCTCATAACAAAGTAATAGCCCAAGCAAACAATATTCAACTCAAAACAATTAAATCCAATTCAAAATTTATATCACATGACCACAACTTAAATTTAGGTAAAAAAAACATGACAAAACATTCAATTTTAGACCCTAATTTAAGATACACTAGTTATGATTTTATCTTTACAAAATTCACAATTTAGTACCAACTAATGAGGTTGAAAATTTTTAACTGAGAGCTTATTTATACATCAAATAGAATCCTTACATAGATAAACTTTGATTATGTTGCATACCTTTCCTTGAAGTGTTCTACCTTTTTGTTAAATTTCTCATATATTTTTTGGAACCCCCCACAAATATGGATAGAGGGCATTATAACATATAAGATAATTTCTCCCAAAATTGCCGCAGTGTTCATCATTTGAAATTTTTATTTGTTACTCTCGGCATATCATATCGGCTACGCTTAACTAATGTATTTTAATTATGAGGATATTGTCATTGAGCGAATCCTGCTTACATGTCTTAGTCCAAATGTCCAAAGTTATATTATCGGTGTGCAATGCCATTTTTCAGTTCAAAAGACTTTATATTCGTGTCTATCTGACCTGATGTGTCATTGTCGCTTACAAAACTACATTTTCTTATATTTATTTGGAATCACACTTCCAAAAATTCACTCTTCCCCTTTTCAATTTATAATATCTAACACATACATAATTCAAATATAATCATAATAGACTTGATTAAATCCTTATGTTAGGTGTTTAAGCTTAAAAAGAAGGGTGCCGGGGGGGGGGGGGGGGGGAACCTACCTTATGTTTGAGAGCTTAGATTCTAAGCATTGAATTTAAATTTTTGTGAATTTGGAAAAAATAAAATATAAACTCGTATCAAAATTTTACATTAGTCACGAGAAATACATACAAAAGAGGTATGCCCAGCACGCTACGGATCTGTCACTTTGTCCAAATTCACAAAAAAATTAATTTAAAATTTGAAATTGATTCTTCCGAATATTACTTTACAAAATTTTGATACTTTGAATGGATTTGATTGCAATAGAATGCGTGAACATGATACAAATTAATTTGTTGTTCAAACAATTTGCTAAGTTGGGGTTTTATTTATGAGCACAAGTAGGAATTTGTGCTATGTAGGAGCACAATTTTGAAAGTACAAACAAATGAATGACACCATCCCCTTGTTCTTATGGCTGTGGCCACCAGGCTTCCACTTCTTCTTGGAAGATTTGCGCATGATGATATGACACAATTAGCTGCATTGGGTAGATTCAAGTAATCAAAAATTTCTTCCTTCTTTTGAAAGGAAAGTTCTTGCATATGCTAGACATTGAAATGGAGAACATGGCAATCCTATTCATGTGACTTTTATTTATTTTTATTATTTTTTAAAAAATATATAAAATATTTGGGGTCTATTAAGATAGTTTAATTTTTTATTTTAAGTAATTATGAAAAAATATCTCTATATTTTTAAATTTTTTAAATATTTTTTATTTGCTGTTGCAACCCTTTTTATGACTAGTAAAAAATTATGAACTCAAGATGTTTCACCCTTAAAACTCACCCATTTAGCGTCATACTTTATATTTTATTGCATTTAATTTTTTAAATATTGTAAACTTTATTTAAAATTTTTGCTCTCCTACAATAAACTAATATTATAGCTAAAATTCACTAGAATTATTATTATTATTATTATTATTATTATTATTATTATTTGTTTCACTCCCATCCAATTTTTAAAAAAATAAAATATATATATATTTAATTATAAAAATGTTTCTATGCTAGAAATACAATTTCAGCCTTATTAAAAATATAAAATAATTAGTAAAATTACATTAGCAATACTGATCTTAAGTGAATATTATAATTCAAATTGACTAATTTAAAAAATTATTCGAAATATTCTTCCTAAGGGATATACATGCACACACATTCACGTTGAAGGTGTCTCAAGTTAGAATTTGAGACGCCTATGAAGCGAAAATATCTGACTTTTACATTATGTATATAGCTTCCATAGGAGCAAGGCTCGTAGCCCACAAGATCATCCCTATTAATTACCATTCAACAACCCATTAATAGATCGACACTCATTTTGAAATTCTTATTTTAAAATTAAAAGTTGCATTTCTAATAGGAAAGATTAGGAGAAAAATGATAAGTCTAAAGGTCTATATATGTTACGCCCACTGTTATTTTAAAACACAGTAATATAATATATGACAAGTGCCATCAAAGTCAACATTCCCATCTATCATACAACAATACATGTGCAACATATAAATGAAATTAAAGTAAGATATCGAGTAGTTACACCATCAACTTTTAAGAATTCATGACTATTTTTAAGTTAAGTAGCTAGCTAGCTTCTACAAAGTAACTATGCGTAATTAGCTTTACCTATTTTACAATCTTTGGGAATGCTAGCTTGATGATTAGATGGATGTGAATTTTGATAACCACGTATAGGAGCTCGCGATAAGAAAGAATTCAACTGTGACCTTGGAGAGTTTGTTTATATTTACTCAAAGACTAGTGCTAGGTTTTGAAATTTTGTCAAATCCAAATTGAATCGTTTTTCATTTTTGGATCATTTTTTTTGTACTTATTTTTATGCTGCTTTTGGGAGCATAAATTTCGGATGTTAAATTTGAATTTGAAGAGATTTGGACAAATTTCGATCAATTTTATATTAAACTCTATCAAAATCCAATATAACTTTAAATTTAATGTCTCTCCAAACATGGAATTATTTTTTTTTTCTTTTTTCGAAGATCAATTTTTATTTTTAGTTTTAATTTTAAATCAAAATCAAACTATTATTTTTGTCCTTCTCCTCTTCTCTCAGTGGGCCCTCCCTTCTTTGGGCCTGCAATGATTGGTAGTTGTTGGGCCTTTAGTCATGATTATTGGGCCCAAAAGCCAATGGCATCTGTTGTGGGCCTAATTATATATAGATGGTTAAAACTTTATAAGGTTGAAAATATTACCATAATATGGCATTTTTAGGAATCCCATTCATGAAAATAGGATTCTTATGTCACAGAATTATTTAATTTAATTTTTATTGTAAATTTCCTAAAAATATACACATGATTCATCATGTTGGGTTCAACATTATAATACTGGAGAGAGAAAGCAAACTCGAGATATCCAACGTAAAAATCGGCATTCTAACTTCTCAAATATCCCCTAAATAACAATCTAATTACAGTCTAAGAGCAAGTTGATTAATTGGGGTATCATATTTCAACTAAATTTAAAAAAAAAAACAGAAATGATACCTTCAAATGTATTAGGAACTTCAACACATGACAAGTTTCATACACAAACTAAAATAATAAAAAAGATAGAGCCAAACACATTTACGGTGACTCAATAATTGTATCTACTTTCATTTTTTAAAAAGAGAAATATGTAAGCCAAACACCATTTTGTGAAAGGAGAAATATCAAGAATGTATTTATTTAAAATAGATATGAAATGAACTATATTTTTTTAAAAAAATTAGGATAAAAGACATTAACCTTTCCTAAGGATTGACAAAAATACATTAGCTTGAAATTTCAAACTCTTCATGGACCTCTCCTGAGATTTCAAAACGACCATAAACCCCTCCTGACATATGATTTTCAAGATACTTATACCCCCAAAAAATCCTTTTGAAAAATACACGGAGAGGTCAGTGTCTTTATGGTAAATTTCAAGAGAGTTTATTGAAAATTTAAAAACCTCAAAAGAGGTCCTTGAGATTTTTAAAACCAAAGGGGAGGTCAATATTGCATTTTACCCAAATTTCAGAGAGAGGTCAAATTTTGGCCAAAAAATTATAGTTAAATATGTTGTAACTGTGAAAGCAAGTAACCAATTTCTTTGGGTAATTATTCAATTTATTTTGAAACTTCATAATATATGCTTCAAACATATCTAAGGTGTTTGATATAATGTTTCAAATTATGAGTAATCTTTTTCTCTATAATGCATTGATAAGACATATACCCTTCATCTAAAAATAAGAACTATATATAAAGACATACAAGGATAAAAATCAGTGCATAGAGAAACTACAAATAAATCTTGGGAAGCATTACAATTTAATAAAATGTGATCAGTGAGTGTTGATTTGAACTAGAATTTTCCAGCCATCATCCCTGACCAAAAATAGGAACAGAAATCTATTCCGCATTCGATGTACATATATTCCATTCCAATTAGTAGTTCTAGCCTTCAGAACTTATTCCCCACGGCTCATTTAGTTGACCCTACTATTGAGAAACGTGCTCCTGCCGTGTGATTTCCCACTTCCCAGAGAGAGAGAGAGAGAGAGATAGCAGAATGGAGAGAAGTCATCAGAAAGCAGCAGTGGAGGTTGATTGATAATAGTGAATCCAGTCCTTGTCTTTTTTATTCGTAAACCAAGCACATACTTGTCTGTAGATAAGGCTAGCTATGTAATTAAGCTGAAACCCACAACAGTATTTTTTGACATGCGCGACTTTCAATGATCATCACCTCCTATCACACTCATGTATGTAATTCACAGAATTTCAGACATCATCAATAAATACTTGGCCCTCAAGGATTGGAAACAGGGAGACTAATTGACTCAGTCCATCCAATACTTCCATATACACAACATAATAGAGCATAGAGGGATGGAGCGAATGGAGCAGAGGCTCTATGGAGCTGCAGTTGAAGGGAGTGTGAGTTCCTTGTTGGAATTGCTTCAAGAAGATGGATTGATTCTTGATAGAGTTATTGTCAATTGTTTCTCTGAGACTCCTTTGCACATAGCAGCAATGCTGGGGCACGCAGATTTTGCGAAAGAGATTTTGCGTCGAAAGCCTGAGCTTGCTGGGGAGTTGGATTCAAGGCGATCATTGCCTCTTCACTTGGCGTCGGCGAAAGGGAACCTCGAAATAGTAGAAGTATTGTTAGCGAACAACCCCGATATGTGCCTAGCTTGCGATAAATATGGGAGAAACCCCCTTCATCTTGCAGTGATGAAAGGCAGAATCGATGTATTAAAAGAGTTGGTAGCCACTAAACCAAGTGCAGCCAAAGTTGAGGTGGATCACGGTGAGAGCATGCTGCATCTTTGTGTGAGATACAATGAGTTCGAGGCTTTGAAGCTCTTGGTAAAGGCCTTGAATGATAATGAACTCGTCAATGCTAGGGATGATAATGAAAACACTATCCTGCACCTGGCTGTTGCTGATAAACAAATTGAGGTATGGATCATACAAACCCAAATCTGTAATTAAGGTCAAACAGATGTCATTGACTACCATTAGAACTTGACGATTAATGATTATCTAATCCATTGAGAAGCCTGCACCATTAGACTTCGATATACATCCAAGTATGAATTGTTAGGGGAAGGGGATGATTCTAGCAGCACAAACACAACACGATCACACAAAAAACACAAAAGAAATACGTGGTTCGGCCAAACTCGACCTACATCCATAGGAGAGAGGGAGTCTCACTGTATGATCAATAAGAAAAATACAATGGGGGAGGAGAACACGCCCTAACTCAACTCAAGCTCAATCCCCTCTACCTCACACACAACTCTCTTGATTCTTCTGCACTCTGTATATTTTTCTCACACACACTCTACACTTTACTTTACAAAGCAATGTATTAATATATACCAAAGAGGAGCATTGAGATGGAGTAGCAATGAAAACGAAAAGCATGCTTGAGGTAGCGCATGCTCCACGAGTTGTATCTTCCCAAGAAAAAAAAAATGCACTCACATGGGTGGGTCAACAAATCATCTCCTCCAAACATGTGGGAGCGACTAAGTGTCCACTACTCTAATGCTGCAATACTATAACCTCGCCCTAGTCTCTAGGCATCCGAACCCCCTCACTTTGATACCAGTTGTTAGGGGAGAAGGTACAGAACACGAAGGCAACACGCGCGCGCGCGCGCACACACACAGATGACAAAAAAAAAAGGAATTACGTGGACAAATCGGATCTCTGATGTGGCATGTGACAAGCACTTCCTTAGCTCACTTCTCCAATGCAAATATAATATTACAGGATAAATTCAAGCCACTCCTTTCTTTTGTTTAAAAAAAGGAGTGATGTGCCCTTCTTTTTTTTTTTTTAATAAAAGACCATACCTTTTGTAGTTAAATGTGAAGTGTGGGAAGACTCGGTTGTCTTCTTCCTCAACTCTTGCTTCGTCTCTGAGCAGAGAAGAAAAAAAAAATGGAGGTCTTCGCAGGACCTCACCAGGCAACCACTCTCGTAGCTGAGAGATCCGACACGATCAGCAGCAAACGATTTTTGCGGGGAAGCAACTCGAGGAGCTGGTATGGCGGCGCGTGAAGATGTTGTTCATGCCTTTGCGACGTGGTTTGCTGTCCCAGCTTCGACTCGCAGTCGCCAACCCGATGATGAGCTCAAATTTTCAATCACGCTCCTCACCCTCTCCAAACGCGCTCTAATACCAGTTATTATGGGAAGGGGATGATTCTAACAATACAAACACAACACAATCACACAAACAATACAAATGAAACACGTGGTTCGGCCAAAGTCAGCCTACCCCCATCAGAGAGAGGGAGTCTCACTGTATGATCAATAAGAAAAATACAATTGAGGAGGAGAATACACTCTAACTCAACTCAAGCTCAAACCTCTCTGCCTCACACACAACTCTCTTGATTCTTCTGCAGTCTATATATTTTTCTCACAAACACTTTACACTTTATTTTACAAAGCAATGTATAAATACATACCAGAGAGGAGCATTGAGATGGAGCAGCAATAAAAATGAAACGCATGCTTGAGCCTGCGCATGCTCCACGTTTAACGACCCGAAATTTTTACCATTTTTTTTTCTATATCTCTAATACCATGATAATAATAATAATAATAATAATAATAATAATAATAATAATAATAATAATAATAATAATAATAATAATAATAATAATAAAGCCAACCTGGACCCAAGGTGGAGTACCGGGGATACTTCTATTCATATTCACATTCTATCTATGTAGCGGAAAACATAATACACCTAAACTTTATATACAATACCAGAGTGCTAGAGTCACCAAAATATACAAACATACATCCCAAAAATCGTTCAAAAATCCCCAGCATTAAACAAACATAACCCTAGTCCCCTAACAAAAACACATACCCTGTAATCCTGAAGCTACAACTCTACTATCTCGGAGCTCGCTCCGCTTGGCTACCTGGATTATCTGAAATGTTTAAGATTTTTGGGATGAGACACCTCTTAGTAAGATGGAATAAGTTAACACCAGTGTGTGGCAGATGAGTTTTACACAAATAACATAACTGTTAATTTAAACTATAACTAAGATAGTAGTTAAATGTAAATACGTATCATAGCTCACACCTATACCATTTAGAATACACGTTTTCTATTTGAATGTACTTCTTGCTATAATTTATAGTTTCTGTTTCTGTAAATCTATGTATATGTATATAGCTGTGAAAATTTCCTTAGATGGATAACTGTAATCATGAATTAGTCCCGTATGATCGAGTTGTGCAGCCCGTGGGTTAGACTTAACCATGACTAGCCTACCAGGTTAAGTCAAACTATAACTCGTCTAAAGTACGATTGGCCTACTCAACCTGGTTCGAACTGCCAGGGAGCTCCTTTACTCTTCATTGAGGCACAATCGACTGCCATTACCACACTCTATATGAGATGTGTGGTTGCACTATCTATATTGTATTAGCTACAGTACCATGCTCTATGTTCTATTCTAGTCCATTAGGGTTCTGATACTGTATAATACTATTTCTATATATTACTATTTTACCATGATTCTGTAATAACAACAATATCATGATTCTGTAATAACTGAAATATCATGGTTCTGTAATATTTGTAATATCATGGTTTTGTAAAAGTTTTAATATCAGGGTTTTATAAAAGCTTTAATATCATGGTTCTATAAAAGCTATATAAAATTCTGTATTAAATTTCTGTACTGAAACTAGTATTTCTCATGCCACACAATTTGAGTAATGCTTATATTACTATATTCTGAATGGGAAAATTGTATTTTATTATTGTATAGGAAAATTATATTTTCTACTTTATGAAAATAATATATCATCTATAGGGTTTTTCATGCAACCCAAATTTCTTAATTTTCTCGAATATGCATATCATTAGAAGAAAAAAAAAACATAAATTTTCATGCTATAATTTCATATCCTGTAATATCCAGAAAATCATTTACTGATATTTCATAATTTTATACTATACTTTAACCGGAAAAATTTCTAACACTAACTGGCATAACTTATTCCCTTTAAACGTTTACTGAGAGAGTGCCTGCAAGTATCCTAGACCAACGCCCTCAGCGTTCGCACGACCCCTGTATTCACAAACCCTGCCTTAATCAATTCAACCCCTGAATAATAATCATATTCACATTTTCTAAGCCCACACATTCCAAAACTAGTTAAATTGTAAAACAACTAATGATTCATCTCCCTTACCTTAACCTTGGAGTGGTGCCTAGAATGCCTAATTCGAAAATCTGCTCTGATTAATTGGCTAAGGGTCCCTTCTAGGACCCCGTAGTGGTGTCTGATCGTCAATTTGGGCAGAAATCGGAGAGAAATCGAAAAGAAGGGAGAGAAAGCTGCAGCCTAGGAGAGTGGACAAAAAGAGATTTTATTTTCTTAAACAAATAAGCTGCATGATGCTTATGTATAGGCTATTGATAGACAAAAGCGTCGATGGTTTTCCTGAAACCATCGACGATTTGACTTTTTAACGAAACCTTTCCACCGTTTTACCCTTAATCGAGCTGAAGTAATTACAAAACCATCGACAGTTTTCTGCACCCCCACTAAATTGTCGATGGTTTGGTCTACACCAATTTCCTTATTTTCTCTATTTTTCTTATTACATCTATTTTCTGGTTCTATACATTCTCCACTTCTTATAAAAATTTCGTCATCAAAATTTGCTATCTATGTTATGTATCAATCTCTGAGGGAAAAAAAAAATTACTGTAATTTTATTAATTACCCTCACTTATGGCGGAGGAATACCGTGATTACAATAGGGTCCTGAGAGATTACAATCAATTACAAAAATAAAATTCTCTCGAAATCATTTACAACCTAAAATAAAAAATACTAACTACCCTACACTGTACAAGTTAATAAATATACATTGTCATTTACATTTACTCTTACTAGCTCAACTCTAGGCTCCACTAAACAGGTATTGATATTTCTGACGCATCTTATCCTCTAACTCCCATGAAACCTCCTCTACTGTGTGGTTGCACCAGAGCACTTTCACTAGTGAGATCCTTTTAGTGCATAGCTCCTGTTCCTTTCGATCTAAAATCTGCACTAACACTTCTTTATATGACAGAGTATCTCTAAGTTCTAGTGCTTCATAACTGATCACATGTGAGGGATCTGTGACATACTTCCTTAACATAGATACATGGAATACGTCGTGGATTCTAGACAGCACCAACAATAATGCTAACCTGTTGGCAATTGGACCCACTCTCTCCAATATCTCAAATGGTCCAATAAACCTAGGGCTCAGCTTACCATTTTTCCCAAATCTCATTACTTTTTTGATTGGTGCAACTTTCAAGAACACATGGTCTTTCACACCAAACTTCAGCTCTCGTTGGCGGGTGTTGACGTAACTTTTATGTCGACTCTGAGCTGTTCTGATCTTGTCTCTAATGAGCTTGATCTTTTCTGATGCCTGTTGAACAATCTCTGGCCCCAGCACCTGCCTTTCACCAATTTCAGCTCAATATAGTGGAGACTAACACCTCCGACCATACAATGTCTCATATGGCGCCATCCCAATACTGGCCTGATAGCTGTTGTCATAAGCGAATTCAACCAGGGGTAAATACTGGATCCAACTACCCCCAAAGTCCAGTATGCAGACCCGCAACATGTCCTTCAGTATCTATATGGTCTTCTCTTTATATCCATCGGCTTGAGGATGAAATGATGTGCTGAACGTCAGCTGAGAACCCATGACCCTTTGAAAACTCTTTCAAAACTGAGATGTGAATTGTAGGTCTCGGTACGATACAATAGACATTGGCACACCATGCAGTCTAACTATCTCTTGTATGTACAACTTTGTCAATCTATTCATGGAGTAGTTAACTCTAATGGGAAGAAAGTGGGCAGTCTTCGTCCATCGGGCAACGACTACCCAGATGGCTTCCTATCCATGCAATGTCAGCAGTAATCCTATGACAAAGTCCATTGAAATGTGTTCTCACTTCCACTCGGGGATGTGAAGTGGCTGCAACGTTCCCTCCGGTCTTTGATGCTTAGCTTTCACTTGCTAGCATGTCAAACACTGCTCCACATATTCATCGATTTCTTTCTTTATATCACTTCACCAAAAAGACTCATGTAGATCACTATACATTTATTGCTTCTTGGGTGCACTGTATAAAGGGATCAATCTGCTTCCTTCAGGATAATTCTTTTAATCTCAGCATCAGCAGGCACAAAAAGTCTAGTATGGAACCTCAAAGCTCCATCATCTGAGATATAAACTCTGCTCCTCGACCATTCTTCACTTTATCCATAATCTTTACTAATTCTATATCTTTCATCTGAGCAGCTTTAATTCTTTCCTATAATGTGGGATGTATAACTAGATTAGCGATGAACATCTGATGACTACCTTTTATAAGCTCCACCCCAAGTTTTCCCAAATCTAATTAGATCTGATGCTGCACCACCACTGCTGATATTAAGGTACTCCCTAAGTTCCGACTCAAGGCATTAGCTGCCACATTTGCTTTTCCTGGATGGTAATTAATTGTGCAATCATAATCTTTAATCAACTCTAACCACCTTCTCTGCCACATGTTCAGCTTTTTCTGCATGAAAAAATATTTAAGGCTCTCATGGTCTGTGAAGATCTCACACCTGCCCCCATATAAATAATGCCTCCAAATCTTCAGTACATAAACCACTGCTACTAACTCCAAATCATGGGTAGGGTAATTCTTTTCATATTCTTTGAGTTGTCGTGAAGCATAAGCTATAAATCTCTCTCGCTGCATTAGAACACACTCAAAGCCTTTATGTGACGCATCACTATAAATTACAAAACCCTCTTCTCCTGAAGGAGTCGTCAGAACCGGTGCAGTGATGAATCACTGCTTTAATTCCTAAAAACTCTATTCACATTCATCTGTTCATTCAAACCTTACCTTCTTCTTGGTCAATCTAGTCAAAGGGGCCTGACAATTTAGAGAATCCAAACAAACCGGCAATAGTATCCTGCTAATCTTAAGAAACTCCTAATCTTCTACACATTTTTCGATCATGCCCAATCCACTACCGCCTCAATCTTACTTGGATCCACAGAGATGCCACCACTAGATACCACATGTCCAAGGAAAGTGACTTGCTTCAACTAGAATTCGAACTTCTTAAATTTTGCATACAACTTTCTTTCTTTCAGTATCTGTAGAACTATCCTTAGATGATCCTCGTGCTCCTCGGAGCTCCTTGAATATACCAGAATGTCATTAATAAATACTACAACAACCTGATCTAGGTACTGATGGAACACCTTATTCATCAGATCCATAAATACGGCAGGAGCATTCGTCAATCCAAACGGCATAACCAGGAACTCATAATGACCATACTGAGTCTGGAATGCTATCTTTGGAATATCCTCCACCCTAACCTTTACTTGATGGTACTCAGATCATAGATCAATCTTTAAGAATGTATGTGTCCCCTGTAGTTGGTCAAACAAATCATCAATGCGGGAAACGAGTATTTATTCTTAATGGTCACTTTATTGATTTCACTGTAGTTGATGCACATTCTCATCGAATTATCCTTCTTTTTCACAAACAATATTAGCGCTCCCCAGGGTGACACCCTGGGCTTGATGAACCCCTTTCCAGTAGTTTCTGTATCTGTTATTTCAACTCTTTCAACTCCGCTGGAGCCATTCTGTACAACGCTTTAGAAATCAACACTATTCCCAAAGATAGGTCCATAAAAAACTCGACCTCACATTCTCTAGAAACACGTCAAAAAAATCTTTCACTATCAGAATATCTTCAAATCTAAATTCTCCTTCCGGCACTTCTTTTACACAAGCCAGATATCGTTGGCATCCCTCCAAAAGCAATCTTCTTACCTAAATAGCTAACAAAATTTTTGGTGGGGAACACACACATGTCCCCACAAATCGGTACTCCTGCTCTCTTGAAGGTCTGAATACTACTTCTCTCTGATGGTAATCAATATTGGTATAGTTGGCTGCTAGCCAGTCCATTCCTTGAATTACCTCGAAACCATGCATATCAAGAACTACCAATTTAGCTGACAAAGACCTCCCCTGAATATTGAGGGGACAATCTTTGAGTACCTTTCTACCTAACACTATGGTCCTGATTGGTGTAGTCACTGATAAGCTAATATCTAATGATTGAGTTTCTATACCACATAACTTAATAAACTCCCGGGCTATGAAAGAGTGAGTTGTCCCTAAATCAAATAAAATAATAACTTTATACGACAAAATAGGGATAATACCTCACACGACATCACCTACTGCCTCAACGTCTCCCGGTGTCAGAGCATAGACTCGTGCCGGGGCGGTGTTCCTCTGCTGATTTCCTCGGGGTGCATGCTTGTTTCCTCAAAATTGTCTAGGAGCCGATGGATTAATTGGCTACGCTCGGCAGTCTCTCGCAATATGTTCAGGTCTCCCACAACGATAGCAAACATTCTCTCTCACACGGCATTCCCCTGCATGCCTTCTATTACATCTGAGAGAAATCAGGTAGGTTTGAGTCCCCTAATACACCCACCTTCCTATCTCTTGTTTCTATCCCCAACTGTTCCTCCTCCTCGAACCCTGACTAGATCTTTGTCAATTAGTCTTGACAACATCGGTTTTATCCACTAACTCAGAAAAATGTTGTATCTGCAGAACCGTCACTTGCTCATATACCTCATATCTCAACCTCCTCTCAAAACTCTTTGCCTTAACTCATCTAGGATCATGAAGGGAGCAAAATGGGACAACTCCACAAATTTTGCAGTGTACTGTGGCACTATCAATTGACCCTGAGTCAAATTCAAGAATTCCTCCATCTTGGCATCTCTAATGGAGGCAAGAAAGTAGCGGTCGTAAAAGATCTCTTAAGTCTTCCCTAAGACAGTGCTACTGGTAACCTCTACTCCTCTAGGAGCTTCACTGCTGACCACCACCATTCTGCCTACCCTGTTAACTTGAAAGTGGCATACAACACTCTATTTTCGTCGGTGCAATGCAATACTGTTAATATTTTCTTAATCTCCTACAGCCAGTTTTCTGCCTTAATTGGATCTGCGCTTCTTGAAAAGGTTGGAGGATTCATCAGGGTAAACTATCTGATCGAATAGCTCTGATCAGCTGGTTGGCAATCCTATAATTTAGAATTCTGAGCTATTTCTGTCATCATTCGCTAAGTAACACTACGCAGGACTATATCAGAATTGCTACCACCCATACTTGAAGACCCCGCATCATCACCACTTCTAGCATGAGCATTGCAATTTTCAGGGTCTATCATGAAAATAGAACAAAAAAAATTCTTAGAATTTCAATACCTTAATATGACAGTACGACTATCTAACTAAGAACCTTAAAATATCCTCCTACACCCAAACAACCTAGCATACCAATTCCCAATTTAAGTTTTTGTCTAACTACTCAGAAACAAGAATCGACAATAGTTTACCATAGCTTTCCTGAAATCGTCATCCTAGGAAAAATACAAAAATCACTACAAAATTTCCTGCCTCCAAGCCGCGAGACAGAACCCTAAATTTCACTTTAACCTCCATAACAATATCCTACTGTACACTTCATCCATCCCTTTTCCTATCCTCCATCAAGATCCATTCCTATACTTTGGTATTGTATTCTGTTGGAGTCTGTAGAACCTAGCAACCTAGGCTCTTATACCAAACTTGTAACGACTTAAAATTTCTACCATTTTTTTTTTCTATATCTCTGATAGTATCAAGGATGCCCCTATTCATATTCACATTCTATCTATGCAGTGGAAAACATAACACACCTAAACTTTATATACAATACCAGAGTGCTAGAGTCTCCAAAATATACATACATACTTCCCAAAAATCCATCAGAAATTCCCAGCATTAAACAAACATAACCCCAGTCCCCCCCCCCCCCAAAAAAACACATACCCTGTAATCCTGAAGCTACAACTCTTCTAACTCGGAGCTCAATCCGCTTGACTACTTGGATTATCTAAAATATTTAAGATTCTTGGGTTGAGACACCTCTCAGTAAAACGGAATAAGTTGACACCAGTGTGTGACAGATGAGTTTTACACAAATAACATAACTGTTAATTTAAATTGTAACTAAGATAGTAGTTAAATGTAAATACGTATCATAGCTCACACCTATACCATTTAAAATACACGTTTTCTATTTAAACGTACTTCTAGCTATAATTCATAGTTTTTGTTTCTGTAAATCTACGTATATGTATATAACTGTGAAAATTTTCCTAGATGGATAAGCGTAGATAACTGTGAAAATTTCCCTAGATGGATAACTATAATCAGGAATTAATCTCACATGATCGGGTTGTGCAACCCATGGGCTAGACTTAACCATAACTGGCTTACCAAGTTAAGTCAAACTATAACTCGCCTGCAGTACGATTGGCTTGCTTAACCTAGTCCAAACTGCCACAGAGCTCCTCTACTCTTCACTGAGGCACAATCGACTGCCATTACCACACTCTATATGAGATGTGTGGTTGCACTATCTATACTGTATTAGTTACGGTACCATGTTCTATGTTCTATTCTGGTCCATTAGGGTTCTGATATTGTATAATACTATTTCTATATATTACTGTTTTACCATGATTTTGTAATAACAGCAATGCCATGATTATGTAATAACTGAAATGTCATGGTTCTGTAGTATCTGTAATATCATGGTTCTGTAAAGTTTTAATATCAGGGTTTTGTAAAAGCTTTAATATCATGGTTCTGTAAAAGCTATATAAAATTCTGTATCAAATTTCTATACTAAAACTAGTATTTCTCATGCCTCAGAATTTGAGTAAAGCTCATAATACTATATTTTGTATGGGAAAATTGTATTTTACTATTGTATGGGAAAATTATATTTTCTGCTGTATGAAAATAATATATCATCTATAGGTTTTTTTTCATGCAACCCAAATTTCTGAATTTTCCTGAATATGCATATCATTTGAAAAAAAAATCATAAATTTCCATGCCCATAATTTCATATCCTGTAATATCCAGAAAATCATATATTGATATTTCATAATCTTATACTATACTTTAACTCGAAAAATTTCTAAAACTAACATAACTTATTCACCTTACACGTTTACTGAGAGCATGCCTGCACGTATCCTAAACTGACGCCCGTGGCATTTGCACAACCCCTGTATTTACAAACCCTGCCTTGATTAGTTCTACCCTAGAATAATAATCATATTTACATTTCCTAGGCCCACACATTCCAAAACTAGTTAAACTGTAAAACAACTAATAATTCATCTCCCTTATCTCAGCTTTGGAGTGGTGTCTAGAATGCCTAATTCAAAAATCTGCTTCGATTAATTGGTTAAGGGTCGCTCCTAGGACCCCGTAGTTGTGTCTGATAGTCAATTTGGGCAGAAATCTGAGAGAAATCGAAGAGAGAAGGGAGAAAAAGTTGTAGTTGTCTAGAATGCCTAATTCAAAAATCTGCTTCGATTAATTGGTTAAGGGTCGCTCCTAGGACCCCGTAGTTGTGTCTGATAGTCAATTTGGGCAGAAATCTGAGAGAAATCGAAGAGAGAAGGGAGAAAAAGTTGTAGCCTAGGAGAGAGGAGAGAGAGATTTTATTTTCTTAAAAAAAATGAGCTACATGATGCTTATGTAGAGGCTACTGCCAGACAAAACCGTTAATGGTTTGGCTTTTTAACCAAACCTTTTCACCGTTTTACCCTTAACCGAGCCGCAGTAATTACAAAACCGTCGACGGTTTTCTGCGCCCCACCAAACCGTTGATGATTTAGTTATACCAAATTCCTTCTTTTCTCTATTTTTCTTATTATTTCTATTTTTCGGGTCTCTACACCATGACTTGCATCTTTCAAGCAAAAAATAAATGCACTCACATGTGTGGGCCAACATGAATACAACAACAACAAAATCAAGCCTTAGTCCCACTAATTGGGGTCGGTTATATGAATCATATTTCGCCAATTTATGTGATCATGAACCATTTCTTTTGATAGATTCAAGGATATTAAATTCTATCTCCTCCCTAGTTATTTTAGGTCTACCCCTACCCCTTCTACTGCCCCCCATAGTAACTAAGTCACTCTTCCTCATAGGTGCACTATAAGACCTACGTTGCAAGTGTCCATGTCATCTGAGTCGTTCATCCCTTATCTTATCTTTTATAGGAGCTATACTTAACTTACCACGAATATGTTCATTCATTAATTTATCTTTCAATGTTACGCCATTCATTCATCTAAACATTTTCATCTCAACAACTTTTACATTTTGGATATTATATTTTTTCGTCGGCCAACATTCCAATCTATATAGCATAACTGGTCTTATAATTATCTTATAAAACTTCCCATTCAATTTTAAGGAAATTTTACGATCACATAGCACACTTGAAGCACTTCTCTATTTTACCCAACCTACTTTAACTCTATGCGTTACATGAATATGAGGGATATTTTGTTTGCTAGAATGTTGAAAGTGTGAATACCTCTTGTTATGGTTTCAAATCAATGAGCAAAGCCTGTGTTGGCTTTATATCTAATAAATGCATTCCCATTGGAAGTTACCATACTGTATATCGCAATAGGATTTTTTAACTTTAATTACAAAAATAGTCTTGATAAAAGGCTCCAATTGATACAATGTCATGAATCAATAGCTTTTAGATGAATCATATCAGTTCTTTGACAATATATATGCTCAACTTTTTCTCAGTCCAGCTCTATATTCTGTAATGGTGCATACAAATTTTGCAGACCATATCATTTTTGCTTACCAACACCAGGGTGGAAGTGAATGCTCTAAATGCAGATGGGCTTACAGCTCTGGACATCCTGGTTCGAAATCGGTGGGATGTGAGAGACAGAGACATCGGAGAGGCTCTTCAAAAGGCCGCAGGGGGCCTAAGAACCACAGTCATGCCCTCATCTGCAAGTGAACTCAGGACCATAAGGGTTCAGAGCACTCTGCCCTTATCTGCAAATACCCAATTCAGGCCCATTAATCTGGTGCGAGGACCCAAGTTGGAAAAGAATGCGAATCAGGAGAGCTGGTTGTCAAAGAAAAGAGAAACACTGATGGTGGTTGCATCCCTCAATGCAACAATGGCTTTTCAAGCGGGAGTGAACCCTCCTGGGGGTACTTGGCAAGACGGAAACGGGCACCAACCAGGGTCATCAATAATGGCAAAATTTCATTCCAAAGATTACCCACAATTCTTTGCATTCAACACTATCGGATTTGTTGCATCACTGAGTGTGATCCTGCTCCTCATATCTGGGTTGCCCTTCAAGCATAGGGTGTTTATGTGGGTTTTGACAGCAATCATGTCAGTTGCCGTTACATCAATGGCCCAAACTTATGCAATTTCTGTAAGAGTTGTGGCTCCAGCAAGTGAGGAGAAAGCACCCGCTCAAATAATTGATGTTGCAGTTGCTGTGTGGTGTGGGGTTATTGGCCTTCTTCTGTTGGGGCATACAGTTCGCCTTCTGAAAACTCTAGCTGAAAAGTTCGGTGGGTTTATTTGGAGAGAGAGAAGAGTGCCAGGTTTGGAGTATATAAATGATGTCAACATATATGCCACGCCTTGACACCTCGTTTGAGACTATAGATTATTCAGTGAATTTATATTAAGAACTTTTAGTCTTAAAAAGGAAAGTTGATAATCTTGTTCTTAATTTGAAAGAAACTAAGGTAGTGTTTGGAAGTATGGAGTTCGGAATTGAATTTGAATTTGTGTATTCGGAAAAAATAAAAATAAAAATTGTATGCTAACCATGCGTTTAATAGAGAGCATGAATTTTCAAATTTAGATTTGAATTTATATATATTTAGATAAAATGTAATATAAATTTGTATTGAGCTTTTCCTAAGCACAACAAATTATCCTCAAAATTAAATCCAAACTCCAAATTCAATGGTGAGTTTCATGCTCCCTAATGTAGGGTGTGTGTGTTTGCGTGTTTTTTTTCTTTTTTTCTTTTTTTCTTTTTGTTCTTCAAATTAAATGTATATTAAAATAAAGAAAATTTTTATTATTATATTCATGGACATCGTGTTTATTAATTAATAGAATGCATAAGGGTAGGTTTAACTTCCTTTGGTTGATGAATTTGTTCATTTGAAGGGGTAAAAGATGAGCACAATATAATTAGCACATTTGGTAATAGATTTTTTGAATTTCTACACGTTTAATTTTTACATTGACAAGTAAAACAAAAACATTTTGAGTTCAAAGTATTATAGTCTTATTTACTTAAAGAAAAGAAAAAAAATTAAACTACATTCCCTACTACCATAGATCTAAACTTGAGATTATATATAGTTATTCGAAAAGAAAAAAAAAATTAAGTTATCCAAAAATATAAGTAGATTATAAAAGTTAATTTCTTAATTCTTTTAGATGTGTTATATCACAATAATATTACAATAGAAGCAATAAAAATATATATAAATATATTTCCAAATAGTTTTGAAAAGAAGGTGATATATATATATATATATAATATTTAAAAAATCTCTTTTCTAATAATTCCTTGTTAGAATATATATATATATATATATATATATATATATATATATTGTTATTATTTATAGTATAATATTTTTTTTATTTATTTTAATCCTTCAGAACTCCTATCCTGGCAAGCCCTTCGAATCCACCTAGGTAACACTAAACCGGAGGTATGATATTGTCGTCTTCTTATTGACGCATCCCTAATAATTCATCAGACAAATCATAAGGTACATTATAAAGAGTTTAAGAAAAACTTTTGTAATCTACTTATGTATTAACTTTATATTTTCTTTTCAAACAAATATATATTCTCAATTTTACATCTATTCTATTATGTAACTTAAATTTATTTTTCCGTAACCTAATTTATGTTTTTCCCTTTCTTCAAATAAATAAGATCATATTATTTTCAATTTTTTGTCCAATTTGCAGTGTTTTTTTTTTCTTTGAGGCAAAAAAATACATTTATTTCCTAAATAAAAAATTAAAAAAGATAAGAATTTTATGAGAAAGAAAATTTGCTTATGTGGTGTACGTACAAACAAATTGTCACCGTTCAATTGGATTAGTTTATGAATGATGTGATAGATCTATTCTACCTAATAATTTCTTCTTTTTCACAAACTTTTGGAGAGATGTGAAAATTTCTAAATTCTGAAGAGTGGTTCTGAGATTTTTAAACTACGAATAAAGGTTAATGTCTTTTTTTCAAAACTCGGAAAGATCAATATGCTTTCGTCGAAAAAGTAATCATTTGAATAGTTAAATATGATGTAACCATAGCCAATTTTTTTGAGTAATTATTATGAAACTTCATAATATATAATGGAGTGTTGCACTATTTCTTAAGATGTAACCACTGAATTTTGATTTGAACAAGAAATTTTCAACCATCATCCCTGACAGATAATAGGGGAAGAAATCTATTCTGCAATTAATGATTCTAGACTTTTGAATTTCTTATTCCCCACGACGTATTTAGTTGACCCTGCACCTATGAAGCCATCCTCCTGCTATGTGATTCCCGGAGAAAACTGAATGGAGAGAAACCTTCAAGAAGCAGCAGCTGAGGATGATTGATACTTTGTCCTTTTTATTTCTAAACCACACACGTAGTTATTTGTGGATAAGACTAACTATTTAATTACTTTAAATTTGCAAAACAACCAATTAGTGAAACTTTAGAATGATTGAGAGAGAGAGAAAACAAAAGGGTTCGGAATTTTGAAATTGGGTTGGACTCGTCGTAGTATATATGATTTATTCAAGAGATTGTTTGAACTACTTATACATAAGTATTTTTTTTTTTTTTTAAAGTGTTAAACTTAATAAGTACTAATGAAAAGTATTGAACTGAGAAATGCTAAAAATTATTGTATTTAAAATAAATAATATTTGGATACTAATTTTTATTATAGATACTACATGATTATTTTTAAACATATTTTATATTATAGATATTAATATTTTTTATTAATAATTTCATTAATAGAGAAAACTGAATGGAGAGAAGCCTCATGAACTAGCAGTTGAGGTTGATTGATATTAGTGAATACAATCCTTTTGTACTTTTTATTTCTAAACCACACACGTAGTTGTTTGTGGATAAGGCTAAATATTCAATTACCTTAAGTTTGCAAAACAACCTGTTAACTTTAGTGGCTACATAATCATATTTAATGTATTTTGATGATATTAACCTATTTATTGTTCCAATTGTATCCTATCTTTGCAGATCACGTTAAGTACGGGTATAAATAACAAATACATGAAGGTGCTGGATCAAAGGCAAAGATCGAACCAAGTAGACGTGTCACGCCCCGAACCCAGTAATGGGACTCGATGGTGAATAAGTAACCTAATTCTGTTCCTGTATCATACAAATCACCAATGACGCAATACAATGAATGAGGGTTCATCTCTGTGGGGTTCCACGGCACCCTATACACATTCACATATACCACGAAAACACAACGAAAGATAAGTCTTTCTATACATGTACAGTACCATACCAAAGTATACACAAAGGATTCTAACTCCACAAAATACAATACAAATCCGGGTGGCAGTCCAAACCCCAAAAAGACCACCCAGCATAAGCTTAAGACTTATCCAGGTACTTCCCGCAGTACACCAACACTACGCTCCTACACCAGGTAGCTAGCTCCAGTTACTCAAAGGACTTGAAAAATATGTACGTACAGTAGGGGTGAGACACCTCTTAGTGAAGCAGATACAGGTTATATTAGGGTGTGGCATTTGAGTGTTATCATGACATCAAAACATACATAGTAAAATGCACTTCCAGTACTTTCACAAAACAGTTTCAAAATAGTGCATACACGCACACACATATGATCAAGTAACCCAGTGTCATCACACCCTTCAGCCCAAAGCCGACCTGTAATATCCGGCGTCAGCCAGTATCTGACCCACGAAACGCGGGGTCCCCAGCACATGGCAAACCCTAGGCTCCCATGACATCGTACAAGTACAAACTGGTGGATCCACACCCTTCGATGATCAGCCGGTAAGGCTCACGCCCTCGGATATAGAATCGGACACTCTTTCCAACGTGGTAGGCGATAAACACACTCCCTTAGATATAGAGTCAGACACTCTTTCAGTACCTGGAATAACTTGGAACCCAGTTCCTATTGCATTTCATCAAAACACAACCATGCATGCCTATATAACCAAACAAACCACACCCATTTGGTAATTTATAAATCATGATTTTCCAAGTGTATACAGTTTAATAAAGTCAAGGCACGGTCATCCCTAACACAATACATAACACAGTATACTAAAGGTTTTCCAACAAAACTAGGGAATGCAGCCCATTACCCCATTTTCCCCAAAAACTGTTACATGAAAAACCCACAATTTTACCCATTAAATTTCCCCAAAATGAGTAACCAAAACACACGCAGATTGTGAACCATAGTTCTATCGAATCTGATTTTAAAAATAATCGACATAAACTGAATTCCCTTACCTTTTCCTAAATAACAAATCCCGAACTCCAAGGCCCCTAAACAACGAACTAAGTTCCAAAACCTACAACCCACAATACAAAACTCGCTCACAACTTTGTTACCTACAAGACAACCGAATCAGAACTGAAAACCGAGTCTTACCTCTATTTTAGGCCAAAGCCCAAGAATGCTCGAAACGAAAATCCAATTCGTAGAACTTGTTAAGAATCCTTCCCTGATCCTTGTGGTAACGTCGGATCTACGATTCCCGCTACATACTGCAAAGAAATCTAGAGAGATAGAGAGTAGGTTGAGTTTCTAGAGAGATAAAGAGAGAATTTGAGTTTTCTTAGTTGAGAAGTAATGAAAATATCTATTTATAACCCTTTGACCCGGCCACTCCTCGTCGACGAGACTCTGCACTTTGTCTCCGAGAACTACAAAGACTTCGTCGACGAAACTTGCTTAATTACCAATTTACCCATCTCTTAATTAATTAATTCCCTATATTACGGTTCGGGTTCTTACAAGACGTTCGTGTAAGAAAGATCGAAAGGACACTCATTCGGAAGAACTCAACCACATCCAAGAAAGTTAATGTAGAATTATATGTAATAGGAAGTGTTTGAGATAGTGTATTTGTTGTAACTCTTGCGGTTTTGTTTCACACATGATTAGTGAACAAGAGTTGAGCAAATTGCATATGTATATTAGTTCATACGAGGGTATGTAATACATAATAAAATAAGATACAATTATCTTCAAATGTATTATTTAAAAATTATAAAATATTCATAATTTATATATATATATATATATATATATATATATATATATATATATACATATATAAAATTGACCCCGCTTACGAAACAACGTCATTCATAAGTGACCAAAAATTTATCTTATATTGCTTCTCAAATTTTACTTAAAAGGTTTTAAAAAAATTACAATAAATATTTTTTAGTGTACAAGACAAACGGTACGTTTTTATAGCTGACTAGCATGGAGGGAGGGAGGCAGAGAATGGAGCAGAGGATCTATGGAGGTGCAGTTGAAGGGAGTGCGAGTTCCTTGTTGGAATTGCTTCAAGAAGATGGACTGATATTTGATAGACATTGTCAATTGTTTCCCCGAGACTCCTTTGCAGGTAGCAGCAATGCTAGGGCATTCAGATTTTGCGAAAGAGATTTTGCGTCGAAAGCCTGAGCTCTCGCCGGGGAATTGGATTCCAGGCGATCATCGCCTCATCACTTGGCGTCGACGAGTGGGAACGTCGAAATAGTAGGAGCATTATTAGCAATGAAACCCGATATGTGCCTGCCCCGCGATCGATATACATGGGAGAAACCATGTATAGAAATCAAGATAATGCACATTCACCTGTGCATGTGTGTTTTCTAAATACTAAACATATGACAAATGAATGTTATATTCATTAATGTTATAGATATATTAGGACCTGTTTAGTAGTTAGAAAATAGATATATGAATAATGAACAAGTCACTATATAATCTTTTAAATTCTTTGCCTTCTCCACAATGCCAACTTCTTTTTTTGGAAAAATCAATCCCACTATCCGAATAAGTCAAAAGTAAATTTATAACCAAAGCTCGAGATTAATCATTATAAAGAGAAAGCTTGCAACGTCTTATAAAAGTTAAAAACCTTTTTTGTAGTTAGATCATTTAATAATTATGTAAACATTAATAGAAAATTTTTAAATTCATATGGATATACTATGATTGAATTAATGGAAAAGAAACATTTGACTAGCTTTTTTTTTTTTTTCATTTAGATCGTTTTGTTGTGTGTCACAACAAATATCTTTTAATTTGTAATATTACTATTAATTCATCAAAGGTAAAATTATTTTACTTTTCTGTTACTAATATTCTCAAGAAAGATAATTTTTAAAAAAAATAATACATGACCACATAATATGTACATATTCATTATCTTGATTTAACAGAAATTAAATATTTGGCCTATAATCTTTTTTATAGACTCACAAAAATTTACTGCTACATAGAAATAATCTATAAATATATTAAAAATTTAAAATACGCCAAAAAAATTTCTCTCTTCCAAAAAAACAGCTACGTGGAAGCCGGTCGAGCTTTTCTCCGCCACGTTTCAAAGGCTGAAGACAAACACCACCGAGTACTCAGGGTGACGCTCCGATCACAGCGGACTCCCGGTTCCTTCTAATAACAGATTAATCCACATCTAGCAACGACTAGACCATCTACTGAATCGTCATAATTGACCTTTTTTAATTGGTCTGTCACTTTTGAAGACTCACCCGCTTCGGACATTAACCAGAAGCTCACCAGCAGCTTCTCGCTTATTCAGAACAAGACCTCCCTTACTATTTAAACCAACACAGACGACTTATTTTACCGTCTCTTCTCTTTATTGCATAATCTTGAAAATTGTGAAGTGAAAAAAAATGGATTTGAGGGATTTCAGGAACATGGGTTTCGACGCCGGCATCATCTTCGCCCTGCAAGACATGCTGGACTTCGAGATCGCGGAGGAGAGCGGCGGCCTAGATCAGAGTCCGCGGAGGCACACGCCGTCGCGAGCATACGTTCGGGACGCGAAGGCGATGGCGGCGACGCCGGCGGATGTGAAGGAGTACCCGGAGTCGTACGTGTACGTGGTGGACATGCCGGGGATAAAGCCGGAGGAGATCAAGGCGGAGGTGGGGGAGGACGGGGCGCTGGTGGTTTCGGGCGAGCGGCGGCGGGACAAGGAGAAGGACCACAAGGAGGGAGTGAAGTACGTGCGGATGGAGAGGAGGCAGGGGAAGTTCATGAGGAGGTTCATGCTGCCGGAGAACGCCAACGCGGACGCCATATCCGCGGTGGCGCAGGACGGGGTGCTGATCGTGACGGTGGAGAAGAAGCGGCCGGAGGGGAAGAAGAAGGCGAGGTGTGTGGAGGTGAAGGTGGGGTGATGGATGAATCGACAAGAGCAGTGAAAATCATGCATGCATGCATGTAGATTATGTGGAAGGTACGCACGTGAGTGGTAACTGGTAAGTTGGTTGTGTTTGGAAGTCTGGTTACAAGGGTTTTGACGGAAGTAGGAACATGAAGCTTTGTATATATTTGTACGTAGATATGGTGTTTTATTTTGTGAGGGCTTTTGTATGAATATATATAATCGTATAAATAATTTGTTAGCATATCTTCCTAAGTTACTAAGTTACCCTTGTATTGCCTTGTAGTTTGCCTCCTTTAGCTATAAAAGGATGACCCCTTGTGCATGTGAAATACAATATACAATTTAGAGTTTCTCCTTTTTAACATGGTATCAAAGTTTAGGGTTTTTTTTAACCTATTTTTCCTTTTCTTTGTCGTCGTCGCTGCTCCAGCCCTCCGCCTTCTACCTGTTTCTGGCAACCGCAACAGCACTTCTTGGTGTTCCCTCGGCTTCTCAGTGCTGCCATTATTTTATTATTTTTTTTCTCGGCGTGTTATTGTCACCACTCTCCCATGCACGTAGTCATCTAGGTTCGTCACCGTCTGGGTCTCTCTGAACCCGATTGCAACTTGCCTCTGTTGCTCCTTCTCCGGCATCTGTTCGTGCTTCGTCTCTGCGGCCGCCATCCCTCAGCTCTTTCCTTCTCCGGCGTCTTCTCAGTTCTCCGACGTCTCGTGGTCTCTGCTGCTTCAACTCTCAATTCTTAGACGTCTCAGTGTCGTGGCCTTCTTGATTTTCTAGCGACATTCTTCTTGATTCTCTGGCAACGTTCTTGATTCTCCAGCGTTCTTGATTCTCTCGTCTATCAGTGTTGGCTTGTTGGCTTTGTCTCTCCGGTAGCAGCAGCAGCGGTTCTGCTGCTGCAACATCTGGTGGTGCCTAGAGCCACCACAATCCCACAAGAATAGAGCAGCAACCCCGCGAGAACAGAGCAACGTGTCCTTACATTTTTTAAATATTGCTTCCACTTTTTAAATATTGTCCTTGCATTTTTTTTTTTCTACATAACCACCAAGTGCAGGATATAGTTAGCTCTGTGTGTAGCGTGTAGCCTCACCTCTCAGTCCCGTAATCGGCTCTCTATGGCAGCATTCTTTCTCTGACAAAGCACCGATTTTTCGGCGTGGTATCTTTGAGACTCGACTCCCAGCATGCTCGTCTCTCCCAGATTCGTCTCTCCGATTCCATTAAATTGCTCTTTGCTCTACATCGTTCAGTCTTATTCGTTTTTTTTTTAATGGTGTCTTTAACTGATGTTGCTCGCCCCATAGAGATTGTTTTAAATGGCTCCAACTACAATGTTTGGGCTCAACAAATGTCAATTTTTTTTATTGGTCGGCGATTATGGTGTTTTGTTACTGGAACAAAACTAAAACCCACCAAAACTGCCACGTAATCCACAGAAGAGTTTGATGAGGCTCTTGATGAATAGGAAAGTACTCATTGTAAGATCCTTTCCTGATTTATTAATGCATCAGTTCCTACTATTTAGAGTCTACTTCCTAAGTTTCATAATGCCAAACTTGCTTGGGATTTTTTGGCAAAATGATACAACTGCGGTAGTGATGCTGCTCTCGAGTTTCAGTTGGAAATTAGGCTTTCTCAGATGCGTCAGGGACCTGGAAAGTCTATTACCGAGTTTCATGCTCAGGTTAATGGCATTTGGGATCAACTTTCTCAAGCTGACCCTGCTTTTTCTGATGAACAATCAATTAAGCTTTTTGCTGCATATTGGGATCATCATTAGTACCTATACTTTATAATGCATATCCGGGATGAATTTGAGAATACTCGAGCTTCCTTGTTACACCGATCTCCTCTTCCTACACTTGAGGTTGCTCCTGCAGAACTCATTTCTGAGGAGACACGACAACAGACTTGTCAGGTTCATTCTATAGATATGATCTTGCCTACTGCTCCAACTAGCTCCTCTACTTCTGTTGCGGCTGTTGTTGCTTCTAGACCATACCGTTTCAACGGCCAGCGCAACTATTATAAGGAAGACGGTCACCGTATTTCCGATTGTCCTAAGAAGAAGGCCAAAGATGCTAGGGATGCTCTCAAGGCTAAGGCATCTTCCTCTTCCAAGCCTGTTGCTGCTGTCTCCACTAGCTCCTCAGTTTCTGCACCTCCTTTGTCGTCTCTTTCTGCAGCTGACCTTGAGGCAATTATCACCCAGATTCTATCCCGCACTTCTACTGTCTTATCGGTCTGCACATGTACCTCCACACCTTGGTTTATTGACTCTGTCTGTTGCAATCATATGACCTCTAATTCCTCTTTAGTGACGCATAAGCAGTCTTTAAATCTTGTTCCTTTAATTTATATTGCTGATGGTTCGCATATGTCTGTTAGTCATCTTGGTCATGTTTCTACTCCTACTTTTTCTATACCTGTAGATACCCTATTTTTGCCCAGGGCCCAATATATTATTTTTATTTTTATTACTATTACTATCGTATATATCATTAGTATTATTTTTACTATTATTATCATTATTAACTATTTTCCTATATTGATATAAGTAATTTATTATTATTACTATTATTTTATTATTATTATTATTATTATTATTATTATTATTATTATTATTATTATTATTATTATCATTATTACTTTTAGTATTTTTTTTATTGCTATTATTTTTACTTTGCTATGATTATTTTTATTATTATTCATTATTATTTGTAGTATTATTATTATAATTATTATTTTACTATTATTATTATTATTATTATATCATTATTACCATATTAGTAATTATACTCATATATATTATTTCCATGAAGGTATAAAAGAAAAAAATATAATAAAAATACAATAAACCAAAAAAGGAAAAGAGAGAATTAGGGTTCCTAAAAATTTTTATAAAAGGACCCTTTTGCTTCTCTCAAAGGGGCGCAGCGCAGTCCAGCGCTGAAGGGAGCCAAGCAAAAAAGAGAGAAAAAAAAACCCTGCTTCATCTTCTTCTTCTTCCCGAGGCTCGCTCCAGTCTCCCACGGCCATCCATCCTCACCTTTGCCGCCTCCTCGTTTGCAACTCATGGCCACTCCTCACTTGAACCCCACAGCCCCTCCTCCACATCCTCCGGCCACCGCTGCACCACTCCAGACCTCCAGCCAGACGAGCATGAGCCAGCCAGCCGAGCACGAGCCAGCCCTTCGACCAGCATCTCCGGCGAGTCAACCCTCCCTCTTCGACCATCTTGCTGCCAGACACCATCTGTTACAGCCGAGAACCAGTCAGCGGCCTTCTGCAACTCCGGTAGAGCCTCACGGCTCTCTGCAACACTCCACTGCCAGCCCTCTGCACCCACCACTGCACCACTCCAGACCTCCAGCCACACGAGCCCGAGCCACTCCTCCACAGCAGAACAAAGCACACCGCAGCAACCCCTGCAGATCACGAGCAGAGCATCTCTCCCAAGGACACTAGTTGAATCCAGCAACCGTCGCCGTTCCTCCATCGCCGCCACAAGCTCTCTGCCCCGCCGCTTTTCACCGTCACCGAGCCTAGCTCCGATCACCTTTCCTTGCTGTCGTCGCCGCTCCCAGCCTCAACTCTCCGGTGGTACCCCCCGCTGTAAGTCCCTATACACACTCACACACACAGTAAACACACACACACTGCACATACTGTTGCACTTACACACACACACACAATCTGCATATATATATATATATATATATATATATATATATATATATATATATATATATATATTTTATTACGTTGTTATTATTATTATTATTATAGATTGTGGTATATTTAACTGTCCCTGTTTTTTTTTTTTGTACGTATATATCTCACATCAATTTATTTCTTTTGCAGGATTTTTCTTCCTTTTTGTAGCAATATTTATTTAAGTTATATATAAATTATATAGATTCGATATCAATTTGTCTTTTATGGCAGAATTTTTCTTCTTTCTAATTTTAGGGAGTCCATATTATTACTGTATTGGTATTTAGGGTTTTAGGCCATATTCATTATTGTGTGTGTTTTAGGGTGTCTTGGTTATTATTGTATTCATTTTATGTTGAATAATTGTAAATTCATGGTTGTGTATTATTTTTGGTTGCCATATTGAATAGGTACACATTAATTTTGGCGATAACTTGTTTCCATAAATTCAATTATTTTCTTGCCATTCTCATTAGCTTACATATTTTAATTCTAAATTTGATTTGTTTCCTTAGTTAATTGTTCATACATGCGTGTGTTTGTTTTAAGGAAAGTGTTATAAAATATGTGCATTATATGTAACACTACTATTTATAATATGGTCATTATATTATCATTACTATTGATATTATTTATTATTATTATCACTATTGTATTTATCATTATTACTGTTAATATTATTAGTATTACTCCTATTTTCATCATTCATTCATTCATTCATTCATTATTATTATTATTATTATTATTATTATTATTATTATTATTATTATTATTATTATTATTATTATTGTCCTTACCATTTATTAGCATTATTATTATTATTATCATATACTTTTTTTTTTACTATTTTCTATATTTATATTTTATTACAGTATTTAATATTCATAGTATTTTTGTTAAGTATTTTGGTGTGTTTGTCTCTATGATTTTATTGCGGGGGTATGAGCCTTTGGGCACCACATACCCTAAGCTCTGAGGGAATATATGTATATATTTATTTATTTATTTATTTTTCATAGGTATTTATAAATTCACAAAAAGGAGTAATTTAAAGACTTATTAGATTAACTTAGGGATAATTTCAAATTAATTAGGTACCGTTCGTAAGAACGGGCGCATAGGGGGTGCTCGTACCTTCCCCTCGCGTAACCGAACTCCCGAGCCTAACTCTGGTAATGTAGACCTATTTTACCCCTAACGGGGTAGTCATCACGTGTTCTAACCACACTAAAGGTTAGTGGCGATTCCGACATTCCATGTTTTTCCATGAAAATATTAAAATTGATTTTAATTTCGCCGCCCGGGGCACACGCGCACCCGGGACGTCGCGACAATACCTAACACATATGTTGTGCCTAACTTGTCTCTTAATCTCCTTTCTGTTGGTCAACTTGTTGAAAGTGGTTTGATCTTAACCTTTTCTCACAAAGGTTGTGATGTGCAGGATCCAAAGACAGGCCAACTTGTTGGGACCAGGTGTAAAGTTGGTCGCCTTTTCGAGCTCACATCTCTGCATTTGCCTCATTCGCGTTCTCCTCCGTCTCTTTCTGCTGCAGTGTCTTCCAATGTTTGGAATTCTCGTCTCGGTCATACCTCGTTGTCTCGTGTTCAGTATTTAGCTTCTAGTGGTTGCTTAGGAAATGTTAAATTTGAACATTTTGATTGTATGCCTTGTCAACTTGGGAAACAGAAAGCTTTACCTTTTAATGAAAGTAATTCTTTGTGGAAACAGAAAGTTTTACCTTTTGATTTGGTTCATTCTGATATTTGGAGACCTGCTCCTGTCCTTACTAAGGGCTGGTCTCGTTACTTTGTCATTTTTATCTATGATTACTCTTGATATACATGGATTTATATTTTGCATGATCGCAGTGGGCTACTTAATGCTTTTCATGACTTTAAGAAGATGATTAAAACTCAATTTGATCATACCATTAAAGTATTTCGGTCCGATAACGCCCTGGAATATACTTCTACCCCTTTCATTGAAGAACTTCGAGAGGCCGGCACCTTATCCCATCGATCCTGTCCCTCCACCTCTGAACAGAATGGCTATGCAGAACGTAAGCATCATCACATTCTTGAAACTGTTCGCTCTCAACTCTTCTTTGCATCCCTCCTAAAATCCTTTTGGGGTGAAGCTACTCTTACCGCTGTTTACACTATTAATCGGGTTCCAACCCCTACTCTTTCCAATAAATCTCCATATGAGGCTCTCTATGGAATGGTACCTGATTATTCTCTTCTCAAAGTATTTGGTTGTTCTTACTTTGTTTTTCTCCCACCTCATGAACATACAAAACTTGAACATCGCTCTCATCTCTGTTGCTTTCTTGGTTATGGCATTGAACACAAGGGATATCGGTGCTACGACCCCATAGCCAAGCGTCTTCGAGTCTCTCGGCATGTTCAGTTTTGGGAACACAAAATGTTCGCTAGTATCTCTCCATTTTCTTCTGATTGTCCCACATACTCTCCCATTTTCACTGATCCTGCCATAGATCCCTCGCCCGCTTTCTCTTCTGATATAGGTCATGACAGCTCATCAAGTGATCCCTCTGCATCTGCCACTCCCGAACCTAGCCCGTCTAATGATCATGCCATCGCTTCCACTCCACTTGAGTCCTCTGATTTGGATGTTCGTCGTTCTAGTCAGGTCAGGGCACCTCCTACCTATCTTAGTGATTATCACTATTTTTCTACTCTTGACTCCCTTCACAAGCCTCGCAGTTATCACGAAACTTGTTCTGTTCTTGTTTGGCAGCAAGTTATGTCTAAAGAACTTGACGCACTTCACAAAACTTATACTTGGGACCTGGTTGACCTGCCTCTTAGTAAGACTATAGTTGGGAACAAATGGGTGTATAAATGGAAAACAAACTCCGATGGTTCTAAAGTACAACATAAAGCTCGTTTAGTGGCAAAGGGCTTTACTCAAGAATATGGCATTGATTATGAGGAGACATTTGCCCCTGTTGCTCGTATTACCTCTGTTCGCTCCCTTTTGTCTATTGCCTCTGTAAAAACCCGAAAAATTAAAATGATTGAAATAATAAAGATAAAAATAGATAAAATAACAAATAAATAAATAAAAGGAATGGCGTGGCAAAAAGGAAAAAAAATTAAAATTAAAGAAATTAAATTAAATTAAGATAAATTAAATAATTAGTTATTAAATTAAACATTTTTATATTGGTTTTAAAAAGAAAAACTAATTGAAATAAGAGAATATATATATATATATATATATATATATATATATATATATATAATATATAAAGTAAAAGAAGATAAGAAGACGAAACAAGAAGGAGAAGAAAGAATAAGAAGAAAGAAGAAGCAGAAGTACACACCCCCCCCCCCCTCTGCAAGTTCCTGCTGCGGCCGCACTCCACCTCCGTCTCCATCTCTCTCTCTCTCAATTTCCCGGCGAATTTGCAGCGGATAAGGGAAACGGAAGGTGCAGTTGGATTTCTGGTTCCGCTGCCAACATTTCTACTGGAGCAGATTAGTCGTGGAAGGTAACGACTTAGGCACTGCTCCTGGGAAAAGGTAATTTTTTCCCATTTTCTCAATTTCGCAGTTAATATGCTATTAAATCGACAATCGGGCACCACCATGTGGTCCTAGTAGCAATTGCCATCATTTTGACGTAGGTAATTTTTCAATTAGGATTTTCTAGGCCCTACTCTAAAGCAAGAGTGGGATTTGAGAAATTTGAAAAATTAGTTAAATTTACGGGTATAACTGTTAAATTGAAAATTATGACCCTAGAAAATATTTAAATAATATTTTATTTAGGAATAATTTAAATGGAATTAGGGTTTTTGATTCAGGGTTCGGGTGAGCGCCACAGGTGTAATTTTGGGCTTTGTATGCATAATTTAGAAAATTAAGTGGGAGTGTTAAATATTAGTTTAAATGTTAATTTGAGGTGTATGGAACCTAGGGAAGGCTAAATGGGTAGTATTTTTGGGAAATAGATTAATTAATTTGAAAATTTTGGTAATTTGACTATATTTAAGGGTATATTTATTTATTTAGAATTTATGGGCCTAGAAAATATTAAAATAATATTTTATTCAAGATTAATTACATGGAACTAGAATTTTTTATTCAGAATCCGGGTGAGCGCCGCAGGTATTTTTTCGGAGTACCTGACGGTGTAGTTCGAGAATTCAGGTAAGAAGAAAATTTATGTATTAAATCAGGTTTTTCATAAATTAAAAATGACTATGTATTATTTATGTATATATGTTTTTATGTGGGTTTAAAATGTCAGTCATGAAATTTATGTTTTCTGAGTCTGGGATTGTCGATATAGTTATGTATATGTGAAAGTGAACAAATGGAAGTGAAAAGAATTTTCTGATGAATTAAATAAGAAATGAAATGTATTTTGAGCATATAAATGTTAAATGTGGGTTGGCTTATTTTATGAGAAATATGTATGAATTTTACTGTTAAATTGTGTGGCATGAGAATCTGTGCAAATTATATGTTAAATGTATGAGATGTAGGTTAAGTAAAGCAATGAGAATAAAATATGATATGAACAATGTTGCCTGTGTATGTTAAATGCAACCATGTAAAGGTACAACAGCTGAAAGCCGGGTTAGCAGATTCTAACGCATTTCTATGTGGACTAACTGTAGTAGATTCTAGCGCATTTTTATGTGGACTAACAAATGACGGCTAAAGAGCGGCTGTAATACAAAGGAATGGAATGAAAATGTTATGAAATGAAATGACAAGGAATGACAATGCAATGAAATGAAATGTGAAATGTGAATGATACAAATGGGAAAGATTCACTTAAAGTGAAACACAAGGAAATGTTAAGTTATGCACATGAAAGAATGTGAATGATTGAATAATAATGGAAAGAATGACGTATTATGATATTAGAAGTATTTATGTATGTAGAACATGTTACGTTTGGGCAGGGCGCACTCTTCGCCTGAGGGCTTGCTGAGTAAGGTAAGTGCACTAGTAGCTTCAGATGTGGTAGTAGCTGCATAACGTACTAGGGCAAAGGGAACCTACTTGTATGGGCGGGTAGAATTCCCTATCCTTAGGGCCTTTGCCGGTAAACTATTGTTGAACTGTGTGAGTACGAGATTAATCTACCACTTGAGAGCTTACTGAGTAAGGTGAGTGCTCTGATATGTTTTAATTGTGACCTTAAGGTTACCTAAGTATCATAGCAAAGGGGTACTACTTGTATGGGCGGGTAATCACCCCTATCCTTGGGTAATCTCGTGGGTTAAATATTTGCGTGTAATTGTTTAGGTTCAGAAAACGATTTCAATGTTTTATGATGATTTGCAAATGAAATAAAAATAATATCTTTTTACCTCATGTTGGTCACACGCTCTTTTAATATATTATTTCTTCACTTACTAAGATGTGTCTCACCCAAATATGATTATTTCTTTTTCAGCACATCCTTGAGGTCGGGCTTAGAGAGCTTGAGGGTTTCTAGCTTTCTAAGGATTGTATAAAGAGAAAAAGTATATTTTTATAATACTTTGGGGGATGTAAATATTTATGTTTTAAGTTTTTATGTTTTAAGCCTTTTAGAATGGAATGGTTGTGAAAATACTGAAATATTTTTGGAGATGTATGTATATATGGAAATGTAGGTGTTGGATGGATACTTTGGATTATAGATAGAAATTAGTAAACTCTGGTATTATGTTATATGGAGATTTTGTTTATGTTTTCCGCTGCGTATGTTATGGATCATGATTTATCAGGGAATGTATCAGGTATAACGCACCGGACTCGGGTTTAAGCGTTTGAAGCATTACAGCCTCTGCCCGACGATGGCCTTTATTTCAGATGGATGTCAAGAATGCCTTCTTATATGGTGATTTGGCTGAGGAGGTATATATGCAACCCCCTCCTAGGTATCCTCATTCTCATGGTAAGGTATGTCGTCTCCGTCGTGCTTTATGTGAGCTTAAGCAAGCTCCCTGTGCTTGGTTTTCCAAGTTCAACTCCACTGTTGCACAACTTGGGTTTGCTTCTAGCCCCTATGATTCTGCTCTTTTTACCCGTCACACTGCTACTAGCATCACTATTCTACTACTTTATGTTGATGATATGATCATTACTGGTGATGATACTTCTGGTATTCATGAGCTTAAGCAATTTCTGTGTAAGCAGTTTAAGATGAAAGACCTCGGTTCTCTTCGCTACTTCCTTGGCTTAGAAGTATCCCCTACCTCTGATGGCTACTCCTTGACCCAAGCCAAATATGCCTCTGATCTTCTCACACATGCTAGTCTCACAAATTGTAAGATAATTGATAGTCCGCTGGAGCCCAACATCAAGCTTCGTCCTACTGATGGGGAGTTCCTTCCCGATGCCACTCGTTACCACCATCTTGTTGGGAGTTTGATTTATCTCACTATCACTAGACCAGACATTGCCTATGCAGTGCATCTTGTTAGCCAGTTTATATCGGCTCCTCGTTCCATTCACTATGCAGCTATTCTTCGCATCTTACGATATGTGAAGGGCACATTATTTCATGGACTTTTTTTTCCTCTTCATCATCCTTAATGTTACAAGTTTATTCAGATGCTGATTAGGAAGGGGATCCTACTTATCGTCAATCTACCACTGGTTTTCCTTTTTTACTTGGTGACTCTCTTATCTCTTGGTGGAACAAAAAGCAAATTGTTGTTTCTCGCTTTAGCACTGAGGCTGAGTATCGGGCTCTCGCTAATACTACTTTTGAGCTACTTTGGCTTCATCGGCTTCTCCAAGATATGGGTGTTCCTCAGCCCACGAGCACTCCACTTTATTGTGACAATCATAGTGCTGTCCAGATCGCTTACAACGATGTTTTTCATGAACGCACCAAACACATCTAGATCAACTATCATTTTGTGCGTCACCATCTTCAGGACGGGACACTTCGCTTCTTGTCAATTCCTTTGGCTTATCGGTTTGCTGATATCTTCACGAAAGCTCATCCACCTGGTCGTCATCGTGCTTTAATCTGCAAACTCCAAATGACATCTTCGATACCACCTTGAGTTTGAGGGGGATGTTAGCATATCTTCCTAAGTTACTACGTTACCCTTGTATTGCCTTGTAATCTGCCTCCTTTAGCTATAAAAGGATGGCCCCTTGTACAATGTGAAATACAATATACAATCTAGAGTTTCTCCTTTTTAACATAATTAAATTAAGCAGCTAGGTAGCTATTTAATCTAATTTGGGCTTTAATTTCTTTTGATTGCTGAGTTTGTCTGGACCGTGGATTTGGAATTCAAAATCTTTCTTTAAAGGAAAGTAGATTTATATTAAATGAATTGGAAGCAAGAGGCTTGAATCCTTCCTCTTGAAAGAAAAAATACAAAGAGAAGGGAAAACTTAATCATTCTCTCAAATTTTAAAAAATATAGAAAAATTCTTGCAATTGAGGTTAGATTGTAACGCCACGAACCCTTAAACCTGGGTCCGGCACATTATACCTGATAAAATCCTTAATAATCCATAATCAATATATACGCAACGGAAAATATAAATATAATCTCCATACATATAATACCATAATACCATAGTTTACTATTTCCTATCTATAATCTATAGTAATCATCCATCACCTGCATTTCCATAAATCTATATAACTCCCAAAACATTTCAGTATTTTCACAATCATTCTTTTCATAACTGACTTAAAACATAAAGACATAAGACATAAATATTTACATTCCCCAAAGTATTATCATTATATACCCTTTCTTTTAATACTTCTCAAAAATTCTAAATAACCCTCGAGCTCCCTAAGCTCGATCTCGAGGAAATCCTAAAAAAAATACATTTATATTCGAGTGAGACACATCTTAGTAAAGGAAGAAACAATATATTAAACACAGCGTGTGGCTAACATGAGGTATATAATAACATAATATTTAACATTAAAAAATCGTTAACACAATTTCTGAAATCATTCTCTGGTCCTAATCAAATACATGCAAAAGATTTAGCCCACGAGATTACCCGAGGATAGGGTGATTACCCGTTCATACAAGTAGCACCCTTCTACTCTGATACCTAAGCAACCCAAAGGTCACAGCTCAAGCATACCAAGGCACTCACCTTACTCAATAAGTCCACAAGTGATAAATTGATCTCGTACTCACACAGTTCATACAAAAGTTTACTGGCGAAGGCTCCCAAGAATAGGGAAATCTACCCTCTCATACAAGTAGTTTCCCTCTGCCCTAGCACGTTATGCAGCCTACTGCTATACCTAATACAACCAGGGCACTCGCCTTTCTCAGCAAGCCCTCAGACGAAGAGTTTGCCTCACCAAAACGTAACATGTTCTACTAGCATAAATACTGATAATATCATAATACATTATTTTGTTTGTCATTATTTTGCATTTCTCAACTATCCAGGTTTCCATCTTTTACTTTTCATTTCATTTCACTTTACATGGCTCTTTCCCATTTTACATGGTTCACATTTCACATTTTATTTCCATTTTCATTTCATTTCATTTCATACCCAGCATCTTTCATCTATTTTACCTAGCATCTTTCAGCTCTTTTACGCAACATTTTTCAACTGTCATACATTTACCTTGTAACACCCCGAACCACTAAACCCAGTTCCGGTGTGTTATAGCTGATAATATCCTGATAAATCATAATCCATAACATACGTAGCGGGAAACATAAATATAATCTCCATACAACATATATCATAATATCGTAATATCAGAGTTTTCTATTTTCTACCAATAAATCCATAAAATCCAACCATCGTCTGCATTTCCATATATATATATATATATCCATAACATTCTAGTATGTCCACGAACATTCTTTTCTCCACAAACTTAAAACATAAATACTTATAACATAACATATACATCTCCAAAATATTATCAATGTAACACCCCGACCCCGAGGGGCCTGGGATATTAACTTTTTACTACTGATTTACAGCGGAAGCAAATAAACTCAATTTTTATTAAACCAGAGCACTAATATTCCATATTACAATCATTTATTTCAAAAGAAGACAAATTACACAAATATAAATATCTGAAACCATATTAATATTTCTAATAAATCTTTATTTTTCTAATCCCCACCCGCATGCTTGCTAAGCCTGATTTCTAACATGTCCTTTAGAGTTATCTGAAATAAAATATGATTGGGGTGAGACGACGCTCAGTAAGTAAATAAGATTATTATTAGTGTGTGGCTAAAATGAGCTTTTAAAGAATTTCGTAAAAACAATATTTAATACTATAACTTCAAGACTGCTTTTAGAATAGATATAAATTTAAAAATTTCTGCATAAAACTTTTGTCATCAATTTCAACAGTAAATTTTTATAATCATATATTATAACTGTTAAATTAAACTTTTAACTTTAAAACTGTAAAAACATTTAATGATAAACATACATATACTTTTCCTTATACGTTTTCCTTAAATCGTCATTTAAGCACCAGAATGATCATTTTCACGTAAACTTATACTTTTCCTTCAAATCATCAGTAACTTGTATATGTAATTAAATATGTATAAACATATATTATAAAAACCACCCTTAGGCCTGTTTGCCGTAAGTCATGTTTACCCCCATGACTGGGTTGTGCGGTCCGAAGACTGGACTTAGCTGGCTGGCCGACCAAACTAAATCAACGTACGTAAACTTTAAGTGAGATTTTCCTTATTAAGTCCTGGTCTGGAACCAGGTGTGCACTCAGGAGAAATCCACTAACATAAATAACCACTCTGTAAACAGTGTGTGTGCACTCTGATCCGTATAAACTTTAAGCTGCGGTACCGAGCATCTGTAACTTTGAACTTTCGTTGCCATAAGGGGTTTTAAAATCATCTTATTATAATTTATGCAATTTAAAATAATATCGTGAAAATCTCATCTTTACTCATATTTTCATAAAAAATGTAACGTAAAAATAAACTCATGCCACACAATTTTTGTGTTAAAAATATATATAATTTTATTTTTTGAATAGAAATAAATGCTGAAAATTTACCCGAGGGGATTAGAACATTTCTTAACCCAAATATAGATGCAAGTATATTAAAGATAGAACTGGTATAATTAAATATGCGTAAAAATAAACTCATAGAAATTTTGTGGAACTAAGTAACATAATTAAAATTTACGTACAAAATAAACTCGGGTATGAATTTAAAATAAAAAGAAACTAACATAATCAAAATTTACGTACCTTCTTCTTTTACCGTGTGCTACGAACACAATAACTATCTTTAAGATATGAGATCGGAAAGAGTGGGTGAGTGAGAACTTACTCAAAATTCTCTCTCCACCACAAATTCTTTTACTCACTAATCTTTCTCTTCCTTAGAAAATTGTTGTGAAAAATGAAGATTGAGAGCTCCCTATTTATAGGAAAATTTTGGAGAAGAAATGAAATTTATAAAAGTGTGGGGAGATGGGTGAAATTATAATTTTTTTTTTTTTTAAATTAAAGAATGGGCAAGGGATGGGCAAGGTATGGGTTGAGTATGGGATGGGGATGGAGGCCATGTGGGAGTGCTTGCCACCATTCCCACTAAATAAATTTTTTTTAATTAATTACTTACCTAATTAATTAATCAATTACTTAATTAATTATTTTATTATTTTTTTCTAATCATTATTATCATTGTTATTAATTTTAAACTATTTTTAGTATTTATTTATTTTATTATTTATTTTTGAACAATAATTAAATTTAAATTTTGAAAACTCATGTGGGCCCCACATGGTCTTGTGGGCCCCACACAACTTCGAGACCCGAATGGATCCTACGTAACTCGAATAACTCTTATACGATTTTATGCATCCTACATAACTTTGAGACTTGTGTAAACCTCCATACGGCTTCGGGACTCATGTGGGCCCCACACAGTCTTGTGGGCCCCGTATAGGATACCTATATTATTATTATTTTATCATATATTTCTTCAAATTATATCAGTTAAAACATTATTTTATGTACTTATTTACGTATATAAATAGTGTCTTGTGACTCCGGGACTCATGTGGACCCCACATAGTCTTGTGGGCCCCACATATGATACCTATATTATTATCATCTTATTATGTATTTCTACAAATTATGTCTATCAAAACACTATTTTATGTATATATACTTATTTACGTGTACAAACAGTATCTATCCTGTTTATCCTATGAAATTCCATTTTGACCAAGCCAACCTCCAGGGAGCGACTGAGCCGCAATGGTCTCTGAGCACTTCTTTCTTAGGCATCAAACATGGAATCAAGGATCCTACAGAAAAACACTTCTGTATTGATATTAACTTAATGACTATTTTTATTATTTTATTATTATTGTACTTTAATCATATATATATATTTTTGGGTCATCACAATCAACATATACCTTGTTTCTTTATATAGTCCTCCAAAAATGCTAAAAATACCCTTGAGCTCCTAAGCTCGATCTCGAGGATGTCCTGAAAAAAAAACATTCATATTCGGGTGAGACACATCTCAGTAAGGGACGAAATATATTAAAACAGCGTGTGGCTAACATGAGGTATATAGATATCGTTTTAATACATTTGCAAATCATTACATAACATTGAAATTATTTTCTGAACCTACACAATCACATGCAAATATTTAACCCATGAGATTACTCAATAATAGGGATGATTACCTGCCCATACAAGTAGCACCCCTCTGCTCTGATACATAGGTAACCCTAAGCTCACAATTAAAGCATACCAAGGCACTTACCTTACTCAGTAAGCCCTCAAGTGTTAGATTAATCTCGTACTCATGCATTCAACAATAGTTTACCGGTAAAGGCCCTAAGGATAGGGAAATCTACCCCCTTATACAAATAGGTTCCTTCTGCCCTAATACGTTATCCAGCTACTGCCATATCTGAAGCTACTAGTGCACTTGCCTTTCTCAGCAAGCCCTCAGGCGAAGAGTTCGCCTTGCCCAATCACAACATGTTCTACGTACATACATACTTCTAGTATCATAACACATCATTCTTTTCTGTCATTATACATTCATACACATTCATTTATGTTCATAACTTACCTTTGCATTTCATTTCACTTTAAGTGACTCTTTCCTATTTACATCGTTCGCATTTATCATATCATTTCATTTCATTGCATGACATTTAATTTAATTTCATTCCTTCGTACTACAGCTGGTCTTTAGCCATTACTTGTTAGTTTCCACATAGAAATGCACTAGAATCTGCTACAATTAGTTTTCACATAGAAATGCGCTAGAATCTGCTAACATGGTTGTCTTTCAGCTGTCTTACATTTACATGGTTGCATTTAACATACACAAGCAACATTGTCCATATCATATTTTATTCATAAAATTGTACTTACTTAGCCTGCATCTCGTATATCTAACATATATTCACACAGAATCTCATGCCACACAATTTTAGCAATAAAATTCATATACATTCCTTACAAAATAAGCCAACCCATAATTAATATTTATATGCTGAAAATATGTTTCATTGCTTACTTAATTCCTCAGAAGATACTTTTCACTTTCATTCATTTACTTTCACATATACATAACTATATAAACAATCCTAGGCTCAAAAAACATAGATTCCCTAGCTGACATTTTAAACCCACATATAAACATATATATTTAAATAACATATAATCTATTTTAGTTCATGAAAAACCTGATTTAATACATAAATTTCTCCCTTACCTGATTTTTCATACTACGCCTGTAGGATCCCCAAACTGATACCCACAGCGTTCACCTAGACCCTGAATCCAAAAATCCTAACTTAAATAAAATAAATTCCAATTAACTCAGATCTTAAGAAAAACATTATTTACTATTTCCTAGGTTCTAAATAACAACATTCCTTAAGAAAAATCCCAAAATAAATCACTTACCCTGATTTTGGGATGTTTCCCAAACCTCACAACCTAACGATCAACTCTTACAGCCTTGAAGAGAATGATCCTACGAACCTCGTGGCGGTTCCGGATCGTCAAACCGAGTCAAATCCAGCCCGAATCGAAGAGAGAAGGCTAGGAGGTCATTTTCTAGAGAGAGAAAAGGAGAATTTGTCGAGTTTTCACGCTGAAAAATGAAAGAATTTCAATTTATAGGCAGGGCTTCGTCGACGAGACACGTCGATTCGTCGACGAGGTGCTATAGAGACTTCGTCGATGAGACGATACCTTCGTCGACGAAATTCAAAGTTCCATAAATATACTCTCTCGGGATTCCTTCGTCAACAAGAAATCGAGTTCGAAGACGAGCTTAGAAGGACACTCGTCGACGAATACAAGACATTCGTCGACAAGACCTGCTTTTCTTTTGAAAAATTCTTCCTTTCTTCCCCTTATTTCTCATTAATCCATTTCATTCATTATATTTCCTAATTATTTAAATTCTGGGTCATTACATACCCAACATCTTTTAGCTGTTTTACCCAGTATCTTTCAGCTGTTTTATCCGACATCTTTCAGCTGTTTACATGGTTGACACACACAAGCAACATAGTTTATATCATATTTTATTTTCAATGCATTACTTACTTAACTTACATCTCATACATTTAACATATATTTACATAGAATCTCATGTCATACAATTTAACAGTAAAATTCATATATATTTCTGTAAAATAGGTCAACCCACATTTAGCATTTAATTACTGAAAATACAATTTCCATTTCTTACATAATTATCCAGAAAATTCCTTCCACTTTCTTTAGTTCATTTCCACAAATACATAACTAAATAAGTGGTCCTGGACTCAAAAATCATGGTTTTACATGGTTGACATTTTAATAATTCACACCAAAACATACATATAATATAACATAAATTATTACCTCTAATTTCATAAAATATTATTTAACATATAATTTCTCTTTACCTGGTTTCTTGAATTACGCCAACAGAGACTCCAAAAAATACCTGAGGTGCTCACCTGGACCCTAAATCAAAAATCCTAATTCCATTAAATTATTTTTAAATAAAATACTATTTAAATATTTCCTAAGGCCATAATTTTCAAATTAATAATTATACCCGCAAATATAACCAATTTGTCAAATTTTCCAAATCTCACTCTCACTTTAGAGTGGGATTTAGAAAACCCCAATTGAAACTTTACTTATGTCAAAATGACAATGATTACAACTAGGACCCCGTGGTGGTGCCTGATCGTCGATTTAACAGCAGATTTAACAAAAAATTAAGAAATTAAGGGAAAGTTATCTTGCCCCAAGAATGGTGCTTACGCCGCTCTCACGACAAATCCACTCCAGTAGAAATATCAGTGGCGGAGTTAGGAATCCAACGACACCTTCTGTTTCTCGATCAACGCTCGTTAAGTCGATAAAATTGAGGAGAGAGATGGAGATGGAGACGGAGACGGCGGAGAAAGAAGGAGAGTACAGAGAGGCTGAGAGAGACACAATTCCTTCTCAGGTGAGTTTTCTTCTTTTTCTTCTTTTTCCTTTTTTCTTTTTTTTTACTTACTTTAACTTAACCTATATATATATATATGTATATATCTTAATTCCAATTTTTTTTCCTATTCTTTATTTATTTATTTATTTATTTATTTAACTTAATAATATTTAATTAATTAATAATTACTTTTTTTTCATACTATTTATTTTTATTTGTTTATTTAATACATTAATTTAATAATGCTTAACTAATTAATTGATTAATAATTTTAATAATTATTTTTTTCCCTGGTTATTACATAGATAATAAAGAATTAGATTTAGTTTAGAGACATTTATCATACCTCTTTGAAGTAGTGGAGTAGGTTTTTTCAAAGATTTTTTTTATTTTTTTTAAAAAATTTCTTAATAAATGGCTGCAAGAATAGCAGGTTTTTTTTTTTTTTTTTCTGATATTTTACATTATCATGTGATTGCATGTTTTTTGGCAGATAATAGTTTAAATCTGTTTACTGAAATGACAGTGCAAAACACATAGGGGTTAATATTTTATTTTATTTTTTTGTAATTTATTTGAAGTAAGAATTTTATTATTTGTTACTAGTTAGTAACAAATAATTTTACAAGGGATTTTAACATAATTATAATTATTTTGACTAGCAAGATGATTGTAAGGGATTTTAACATAATTATAATTATTTTTGCTAGCAAGATGATTGTAGAGGCTTGACATCATGAAGTTCTAAGGTGTATTGAGAGTTCAAAAATACAAATCTTATCTCCTCCTACTAATGTTGATATTGTATATCAATTTGAACAATTTCATGACTTTTTTCTATCTCCTTGCCCTGATATTCAAGTCCCAAAAAGATTGCTATTGGGGTGGTTCAGTAAATCTGTCACTTTAGTATTTTTCTATCTAGCCACATAGAAAAAGCTCAGAAAGAGATCTCGAAGAGTGGCTTTAGTGATCCATTTATCTAACTAAAATTTTGTTTTACTGTCGTCTCCCACAATGATCTTCATGTTCCCCCATCAGATAGGTTTGAGTTTGCTAAAACTTTTCCAAAGGTCCTAACTTGGGCTTCTAAAATTTGAATTTGGGTACCAGTCTGTGACATTGTACCTATGCTTGATGCTTATCACCACTTTCTATAAAGCTTCGTTTTCCTTGCCGAACCTCCATGTTTATTTTCCCATAAGAGTTTTGATCATATTCTCCAGTTGTTTGATTCCCAACCCGTTTTTTTTTTATTGAATAACTAAGCTCCATTTGGCGAGAGGGTATTTAAAGCCTTCCTCTGTACCCCCTCCAAAGGAAGTCTTTTTGGATTTTTTCAATAACCTGTACCACTTTCCTTGGAATGGAAAATATAGACATTTAGTATATGGGTTGATTGGATTGCACAAAATTTATGAGGATCAATCTACCTCCCATAGATAGGAACCTTGATTTTCATGTGGCCAGCTTCTTCTCCATATTTTCCACCACCGGATCCCATATGCGTATGGAAGTTGATTTATCTCCAAGTGGGAGCCTCGGTGAAGATGTGAGTGTCGCAACATCCTGGAGAAAGGGTTTGGAATGGCGAGAGATCATAGATATTAAACTTTGAATGGAGTTGTCACTAAGCTAATATTTACCTTGGTGCGGTTAAAACACCTAATTTTAGTCTACTTTACTAGAATCGAGATCAGGAGTTTGGTTATGCGAGAGGAAGATACTAGCACCCCCTACACACCTGTTTTATGAATGGTACCTAATTAATTATGAATTATCCCTAAATTGAATTTTTATGGTTTTTAATTAATTTTTTTAAAATAAACAACTTAATAAATAAACAAAATCAAAGTATGATTTAGAAATATCTAATAAGACCTCAAAATGAGGGGATCTTGTTAGACAAATCTCCCCTCAAATCTGATGCAGGTGAGGTCTGAAATACTTCTTTACCCTTTTTGAAATCATCGGGATGCACAAAAATCAAGAAAATCATAAAAAAAAAATCATCTTTGAAAACTGTAACAACCTACTACAATTTATGAATATTTTATAATTTACCCATAATAAATACTATGAAATTTCATATCTCTAATACTTTCTGATATAATAATAATAATAATAATAATAATAATAATAATAATAATAATAATAATAATAATAATAATAATAATAATAATAATTATCAACTTATGCAACGAGAAGCTGAATTCATATAAGCATAAATGCAAATATACAATACCAGAGGGCCAAAATGCGCCCGACATATACACATACTACTGTTCCCAAAAACACCCTCAACTGAAACTAGGCTATACAAAAGTAACCTCCCAAAAAATACTCACTCTACTGACAGGGCAGCACTGTAACCCCTCTACCTGCGAGCCTGATCTGCTCGTCTAGTTGGATCACCTAAAAAATGTCAATTTATTGGGATGAGACGACGCACAGTAAGACGAAATATGCTATTGCTAGTGTGTGATAAGTGAATTACATTTATATAAAAATCTGATTCTATAAGATCATGAATAACTGAATTTGAGAATACAGGTACAATAATGTATAATACCACCTTATTCACGTTGTTTAGCATAACTATCTTTATAGGTTTACTATTCAACATACTTCTAATATACATAAGTATGCTCCTTATTTCTGTAAAACTATATATACATATAATAACTGGAAAACTTCCCTTGATGGATAACTGTATGTCATGATTTAACCCCTCATGACAGGATTGTGCGGCCCGTAATGGGATCTATCACTAGCTGGCCTACCAGAATAAATCATTATACTCCGACAGTCAGATCGGCCCCCTCAACCCATATCTGATGGGGAGCCTGTCCACAACATAAACACGGTCGACTTCTATATACCACATATTATCTAAATATGTGGTTGCACTCTGAACTGTATATAGCTACGGTATCATGCTTTGTAAACCGTATCTGGAATGGTCCATCAGGGTCTAATACTATATAATACGTTTTTATATACAACTATCTGTTTTACCATGATTATGTAATAACTGTATTAACCATGACGTTGTAATAAATTGTATCTATATTAACTGTGTTTCTGAAATTAACTATAAATCTATATGTCATGGTATTGTAAAACTAGATAATCATGGTATTCTGAAAAATACTGTAAAACATGTTTCCTGTCTATATATTCTGTAAAACATAATCCTAAACAAATTGTAAGACATATTTCTGTACTGTATCCATATCTCATGCCACACAATAATTAAAACATCTTAAACATAAATGATGAATTGTATAAAATCCTGCTGTGAATTATAATATGGTAAACATATATATTTTATATTGAAAATCATTCTAAAATTGCCTAACATAGCATATTTCTCTTACCTGATTCCTGCGAAAATCCCCTATTATGACGGGTCCTACTCTCGCAGGGTTCTCCACTCAACACCCTGAAAGCAACATTTCCTAGAACAAAATATCATTATTTATGCGTCTACTATATTTCTTACAACTGTTGTGAAGCCAAATATTAGATAAAAGACTTTATCCTGAATCTGGGATAAAATTCAACTCAGCCCCACCAACGATTCGCTTCAGCAGACTTGAAAAGAACTTTCCCAGGAGCGTCGTGGTGGCCTCAGATCATCGATCCGGTAAAAAATGGGGCCAGGATCAAAGAGAGAAGAGGGAAGAACCGTGGAGGAGAGAGGGAATTCTTGCTAAAATTTCTATGTAAAAATCCGAGTTTAGGACTATTTATAGTCATGGATTCGTCGACGAGACACGTCATCTCATCGACGAGCCCCTGAATAATCTCATCGACAAACCTGAACTCCTTGTCGACGAAATTCATATTGCCAAACACCCCCTCTCGGTATCTTCTCATCGACAAGACACACCCTCGTCGACGAGCTCAATATGTCACATCGTCGACGAAGTCTACTGTCGCCCTCTTTTCTATTCCCATTTTCCTCCCTCTTTATTATTTAAATACCATTATTCTTCGAGTCATTACAAAAACATTCCTATAATTTTCAAAATCCTAATTTTCTAAAATTTTTCAAATATTTTTCTAAAAATTTCTCGAATTTTAAAGAGTTTTCTTTATTTATTTATTTTTTGGTTTTTTTTACCATTTTTTTATTCTAAATCAAAATAACTCAAACTATTTTTTCTAACTTCCAAAAAAACAATTTTTTTTCAAAAAAACTTTCACCATTTTCTTGGTTTTTTATTACTTTTCTGCTATTTTCTCTAATTTCTAAAATTTAAAACTAATTAAAAATATTAAATAAATAAATAAAATGATGAACAGGGTCAATCGGTTCATTTAAAATGAACCGGGTTAAACCAGTGAGTGCCACATGTCCACTCACAAAGGTGACACATGACATTTTTTGTTCTTATTTTTTTTATTTTTTTAAAGTACTGTAGCAGAGAGACGTTAACACAACATCACCTTGATATGTGTCACCATGACACGTATCACTCTCTGGCGTCTATTTTTTATTTTTAAAATTTATTATATAAAAAATATAAGACTTTAAAAGAATTTTTCTTACCTGAAGCTACTGTTGCAATGAGCTCATTGTTCGAGTCAGAAAACCAAAGTTGTGAAGCCCCAATTTTTTTACCAATTTTTTTTTCAATAACAAATAATAATTAAATACTCACTCGCCATCAACAACATTCATAAATCGGTCACGTCAATAACCCTACTACCATTCATATGACCTGACCCGCATTGGGTATCGAGTAAAAAGTTATTTCATTTATACAACCTAACAACGAAAAACGGTATATACATAGCAGTCAGAATACAATACCCAGAGTATCAACGTACATATATATACATCACCATCTCAAACTCAGAAACAACTCAACTCTAGGGGAATTACACCTCCCCTAGTCCAAAAAAACTCACCCTGTGTATCAGGGTCCCAGCTCCCTATGATCATGGAGCTTTATCACTTGGCCTATCCCTGTTTCCTTAAAAATTTAGATAATTTGAATGAGACACATCTAAGTAAGAAGGAATAAATTATTTACAATGTGTGGTCATATGATTTTAGTTATAATACACTTTACTTTTCAAATCATCATTTCATATGAGAAAATACACCGATATACACATTCTCATAATCATATAGATAGACAACACAAGCTTTTATAAGCTTTAAAACTATTTCTCAAGTTTATTCATTTCCAACATATATTTAACTGCAAAGTTCCTAAGAATAGGGAAGATTACCCGCCCATACAGGTAGCTTTCCTCTTCCCTAACATGTTATGTTGTCAGGAATGACCATATCTGATACCTATCAGGGCACTCACCTTACTTAGTAAGCCTTCAGGTGGAAAGTTTTACTTTGCCTCAATTATTTATGTTATTAACTCACACGATTCTATTTCTCAATTTTACCATTCTCTATTTTTCAATTACCATTATTTCTTTCATTTCTCATTTTAGCCCATTTTATCATTCTTTCACTTTCTATTTCCTTTTTACTATCCAACTCATGAGTATCCTTGGTACCTAGTACCAACATCGCATCTGTAACTCATGGCTACCCTGAGGATATTTATTTTTACGCCATACTTCCTCCCATGGTCAAGGTTGTGCGGCTCGTGACTCACTCGAAAAATGAGCAGCGCGGAAGCTATCCCAAGTATAGGAGTTCTGTTGTGTAATATTAAGCCCAAGGGCTAGATCGTCTCCTCAGGGAATGTGTTTTAATCTCAGATTTTAAGTTCTCCCAATCGAAATTAAATTGCACTGAACTTAGTTCAGATTCGGGTTTTCAAGATGGTTCAATTTCACATTTGACAATTTAAATGATACGCAATTTAAACCTTAAAACTAACATTCACTAAATTAAAAAGTAAGAATGGAAACCCTAACCTACTTAAGGAAACATTAAAGCACGTGTCAATTAAAGAAGGGAACTTTGAATATGAAATTAAAACACGCAAAGGAAACTTAACTAGACATGAATACACACGATAAAAAACGAACCTTTAACAAGAAGTAGGATCTCGAATCAAAATTAAACCATTAACGATCTAAACGAAAACAGAATATGATAAACACAATTTTAACAAAACTGACCCTAAACTAAGCTGAACCTCAAAAGAAAATTAAACTTGGAAAACTTCAAAACAAAAACAATATTTTTTTTTTATATATTTTATTCATTTTTTTTCAAGAAATCAACTTAACATATTCGAACATAAAAACAAAACCAACAAAACACAAAAAAAAAAAAAGAAACAACTTTAATAGAAACTTAATACTCATAAAAATTAAATTCTCTAAATAATAACAATTCAATTTTGAACTTTGCTTGAAATAAAAACAATTAACAAAACATTGAAAGAGAATAGAAGGAAGGGAACAACAAGACAAATAATGAAATAAAATAAAATAAAATAGAGAGAGAGAGAGAGAGAGAGAGAGAGAGAGAGAGAGAGAGAGAGAGAAAGAACAGAGCAGAGCTGTGTAGGGGCTGCTGTGCGTGCTGGCATGGCTTGAACAGCAGGAAGGAGCTGCTGTGTTTTGCTGTGGAGCTGTTGCAGCAGAGAGCTGCTGTTCAGAGAGGGGACTGGAGCTGTTGCAGCAGAGAGCTGCTGTTGCTGGCCGAGGGGGACAAGGGCTGTGGTAGCAGAGAGCTGCTGCTGGTGTGCTTCGCGGGGAACTGCTATGGCTGCCTTGGCTATGTAGCAGGGAAGAGGAGAGGCTGGGGATAGTGTTGCTAGAGGTACAGCAGCAAAGGGACAAGGGAAAGACAGAGGAAAAGGGAGAGAAGAGAAGGAGGAGGGCAGGGAAGAATAAGAGAGAAGAGACAGGGAGCAAAGCAGAATTGAAAAGAAAAAAATAAAACAAACTAAAGAAGAAGAAGAAGAAGAAGAAGAAGAAGAAGAAGAAGAAGAAGAAGAAGAAGAAGAAGAAGGAGAAGAGGAGAATGGGGAGCCACAGGGGCTGCCTGCGCAGGGGGAGGAAGAGAGGGATATTTAAGGATAGGGGGGAAAGCCCTAGACCCAGATCCGGATAGGAGACCTGACCCGGATTATTATATTTTTTCATTTTTTTCATTCTCTGTTCGTCACAAATATGACTCTTCTGGAGCCCATATCTCACAAAACTCAAAACATGAAAGTTGTAGATGATCCTTTTCTATTTCTCTAGAAATTTGAACCGTCTCGATCGGAGCTTAGACGGTAAAGTTATACATGAAATACGAACAGGTATTGGTTTTGATTCCCGGGAATTTTCCTACAACAAAAAAATACCAAAACTTCATAAATAGTGCAATAAAGTTCAAGAATGATGATTTTGGCACTTTATTAAAATATTGGACAATTTTGGATATTTAATTAAAAATATAAACCATAAAGCCCGGGTTAAACATCCAATTACGTAGTTTCGGCATGTAATCAGCTCGAAGGCTAGATCTAACCATAGTTAGCCAACCCGGTTAGATCAAAATATCATATCACGTCTATAGTACGATTGGCCGGCCTATAGCCTTGATCCGAACTCAGGGGGCTCAACAACCCTACAAAATGGCTCAGTCGACTATCACGTCACACGCTCCAAGAGTCCGTGTGGTTGCACTACACCACTAGCAACGGTACCGTACTCAATATCATAACCATCCATCAGGGTTCACTATCACATACCCACAATCATTATGCGGTATTGACATTTTATCAATCATATTTCAATTCTATATTGCAGTATTCATCATTTCCATTTTTATATTTCAGTATTTCCATATCAATATACATCATTAATCACATATCAATATATCTCAATTCATTTCAATATAAATATTCTCATCATTTTTTGTACACATTCCATCATCTCATAATAATACATATCATATTTCACGTATTTCGACATTTTCCAAAATACTCATATCAGTCATTTTTAAAATCTCATTTTTCATGCAAATAATTTCTACTCACATATAAATACCACATTTCATTATTTTCCACCAATCACATCAATCATTCTCATTTCAATATTTTCTCAGAAAATATCCATCATTATATTTCACAATTTTCAACACATGTCATGTGTCACACAATTTTCATCTAATATTCATAATATATTAATTTCACACTCCAAAACATCACAATTTAATATTACTCAAATGCCACACAATTTATCTAATATTCATATCATAATAACTTTCAGGCAAAATACTATATGCTCATTTTCACATATTAATTTAAACAGTAATTCTAAAAATGCTGCTATAATTTATTCCCCTTACCTGACTTACTGAGAGTCTCGTTAGGACTCAAATCCTACGCCCTTGGCGCTCAAAATTCAAATCCTACAATTTGCATTTTTTCCAAATTAATTAACTCATTTCCCTAAAATAATACTCATATAATCTTTCCTAGGCTCCATATACCCCAAATTAATATTTAAACTAACATTTAACACTCTCATTTAACTTTCTGAATTATGCCTGCGGGTCCCAAAATTACACCCGTGGCGCTCACCCGGACCCTAAATTTTGAAAATCCTATTTCAACCTTAGACGCTCAATATTCTAGCATTTCTAAATCAACCCTAATTAATTAAAAATAAACCCTTTAATAACCCCCATATCCCAAATTTGGGGTTTTGCATACGACGATCCCACGAGAAATTCACTCTACTAGACTCGTAGAGAATCATCCCTAGATTCTCGTGGTGGTATTCGATCGTCAATTGGGCTTTTAATTTACAAAAAAAATTGAGGAAAAATGGGAAATTGGCTTACCCCAGAAGATACCTACGCCACTCCTACCACCAATCCGCTCCTGTAGAAATGATGGCAGCGGATAATGGAGTCCAACGGTGCCTTTCGATTCCCGATCAAAAGAGTATTCGTGTGGAAAAATGGGGAGAGAGGGAGAGAGAGAGAGAGAGAGAGAGAGAGAGAGAGAGATCAGACGAGAGAGATAGAAACTAAGGGGAGGGGGCTAGTTTGCGCAGGGAAGGCGTCCTCTTCATCCAAATTTGATCTTGAAGCTTCAAAGAAGCTTTAGGAATCATTATTTATAATAATAATAATAATAATAATAATAATAATAATAATAATAATAATAATATATTTTATTAATAAAAATAAAAAAAATTAATTAATTAATTTTATTTTTTTTGAATCACTCCACAAATCTTGTATAACCTTTTTTGGAATTATTACAAAAGTTATGAAACTTCAAAAAACAAGCTGAATAATCAAAGTTAGGAAGGGTGAATCATGAATAACTTATAAAAAAATTCAGCTCAATCGGATAAGGAATCGCTATCTGATCGTCTAGATCAAGCTAACTACGCAAGCTTCCAATCCTGAAGCTGCTGCTACAATGGGACTAATGTTCGAGCCACAAAATAAAAGTTTCAAATCTCAAAATAACAATCTAGCCAGTCAAATTGAAAGGGTTTAGTCATGCACAACCTATAAAAATTGCAGCTTAATAGGAGGAGAAACAACCAACCGATTGTCTGGATCAAGATGATTGAGCATGCACCTCTAATCTTAAAACTGCTGCAGCCATGAGGCCAATATCCAAGGCACAAAACCACAATTTAAAAGCTCTAAATAACAATCTAACCATTCAAATTTGAAAAGGGTAAGTCATATTCAACCTGTAAATAATTCAGCTCAATCGGATTAGAAATCACCACTCGATCGTATGGATCCAACTGGCTGCGCAGGAACCCCTGCTACGGCAATGAGGCTGTTGTTCGAATCACAAAACGGAAGTTTTCCAAACACCAAATGAAAATCGGACTGTCCAGAGTGAAGAAGGATGAGTCAGGCACCACCTTTGTTAAACTATCAACTTAGTCAGACGAGCAATCACCCTGTGATAGTCTAAGGAAAACTGACTGTGCAGGCAACCCCAATCCTGAATTTTCAGGAAAAACACACACACACACACTCTCTCTCTCTCTCTCTCTCTCTCTCTCTCTTTAACGCGAAATTCTTTTTTTTTTTTCACTGTTCCCTATTCTTTTCCCTCTCCCCATCTTCTTCCTTCACTCTCTTTCAGGCCTCTGTTTATAAGCTTAGAAGAGGTAATTTGAATTCAATTTGATTGATCAATCAATTTGATTGGTCAATCAAATTTTAAAACAAATTTTCAATTTGTTTTAATCAAAATTTCAATTTCAAATCTAACTCTCAATCACCACTTAGTTTATTATTGATTTTTCTTTGTAAGTTTGAATTGCTCAATCAATTACCAATTTGCTTTAATAAAAAAAATCAATTACAAAGCTAACTCTCAATCACCACTTATTTTTTATTTTTACACATTTTTCACATTGCATGTTTGAAAATAATTTGCAAATTGAAGACTACTTAGCCCACTTCCATTCTTTTTCTTTTTCTTTTTTCCAATGTAAAAATGTATTTTCCTTTTGTATGCATTTTTTTATTTTTTATTTTTTTGTATTTGTATTTTTTTTGTATTTCTTTTTTTTTCCTTTATTTTTGTAATTTAAGACCTTCGGACAAATTGGGGTGTCTATAGTGGGGAATGAGTCTAACTTACAATTAAAGATTTTAGCCTTCCACCCTGCATCTTCAACCCTTCCAATTGGAAAATACTGCTCTTAAATTTATTTTCAATCCCGTAATTGCTTCAAAATAAAGAAGTATGGCCCTTAAGTTTTTGAACTCAGAATCAGTGTTGCTGTAGAAAATCAACGTATCATATGTAGAAAGGAGGTGGGACAAGGTGGTGGATTGAGATGAATTATGAAGACTAATTCCCTTCAACAGACCGGTATCCAAACTCTTGTTTTTTATCTGTGAAAGAACTTCCACGACAACAACTAAAAGAAAAGGAAACAATGGATCACCTTATCTCAGACCCCTTGTATTCTTGAAGAAGCTGGTTGCCCTTCCGTGGACCAAAACCGAGAAAGATGTCATTGAGATGCACCATTCTATCTTGTTTCTACATTTTTCTCCAAATCTCATTATTCTAAACATGTTGATGAGACATTTCCAATTGACATGATCAAAGGCCTTTTCTAGATTCGAATTCAAAATCTTAAATTTAAACATATAGAGGGGAGGTTCCTCGTATAACTTCTCCTCATATGTGAGGAGCATAAATAGCGCTTAAATTTAAGATTTTAGTATTCGGGTGAATTTTAAAGTAATTATATTTTATTTTGTTTAAATTTATATAAATTTAAATTTTAACGTTGAATTGAATACATGTTTTATGATAAGCTAGCTCATTTTCAATCCATGCATGAAGAAGCTATTACATATATATTGTGATTAAATATGGTTGATAAGACTAATTAAATAAACGTATATGAGGTTTTTTTTTTTTTAATTTAGGAAATTAACTACAAATAATGGTTATATTTTGTTTGGGGTTATTTATTCTCAAAAATAAAATAATTATTATGTAAAGTTTTGATAATTTGAACAAGAAAAAGGATTATTAATTATCATAAAAAAAATAACCCAAAGATATTTATAACTTCATAAAATAAGATGAACAAAAAATTATTATTTCTAAATTTTATTATGAAAGTTTTTATTCTTTTCTTGTTTCGTGTGAGATGAATAGCACTAGTTCTCATAGATAAACTTATAAAAACAGATATTTTAAGATTTATATTATATCATGATAGACTAATTAAGGATTTTTTTTTTCAAGTAGGATTTTACTATGTTTTTAAGTAAGTTTATGAATGAATTAAACTACTCCCGAGTAGTTTAAGAGTTTGATGCGATAAAAATTAACTTATTCTCAATTATTATATAAATGAATGATTTTAAATTTTAATTTTATAATTTTTTTCATGAAATAAATAAAATTTTTAGGCTTGATTTGAACTTATTTAATATAGTTAAATTAAGTTCACTTATAAAGTAATTTAACAAAGTCAAATAGAAGTGTTGTAGGTTTAAAAGTATAGACAATTTTGGTTCAACTTAAAACAGATATATTTTATGGAATAATATAATTCATAATTTAAAAAGTATTGATGTAGTCCTCTTAAATAGTCAGGAGAAAATTATAAAATTAAATTAAATACTTTTGAAAAGTTGTGTGTGTGTGAGAGAGAGAGAGAGAGAGAGAGAGAGAGAAAGAAAGAGAGAGAGCGACCCTTTTACCTATAAATAAATTAATAATACTATAAAGTCACAGAACCTCCTGGAAAGTTCCCAATTCCTCCAGCCCCCTCCACACACTTCCTCTGTTCCTTCTCCTCCGCAGTCCTCTCCCCCTATAAGAACACATGCATGCCTCTCTTCTTTCCATAGACATTAAATCATTCCCAAGATTTCCAACAACCCAATTTCAATTCCCTGCACTATCGTTTTCAATTCCGACCCGGAGCACAAGGATTTGAAGAATTAGAAGTATGGATAGGAGGATCCTGGGCTTCGACTCGCCTCTGTTTTCCACTCTGCAGCACATTCTGGACACCGCCGACGATGCCGACAAGTCCTTCAACTCCCCCAGCCGGAAGTACGTCAGGGACGCGGAGGCGATGGCGGCGACGCCGGCGGACGTCAAGGAGTACCCGAACTCGTACGTGTTCGTGGTGGACATGCCGGGGCTGAAGAGCGGCGACATCAAGGTGCAAGTGGAGGACGACAATGTGCTTGTCGTCAGTGGCGAGAGGAAGCGGGACGCGGAGGAGAAGGACGGCGCCAAGTACGTGAGGATGGAGCGCAGGGTGGGGAAGTTCATGAGGAAGTTCTCCCTGCCGGAGAATGCCAACACTGATAAGATTTCGGCGGTTTGCCAGGACGGCGTGCTGACGGTGACGGTGGAGAAGTTGCCGCCGCCGGAACCCAAGAAGCCGAAGACCATCGATGTGAAGATCGCCTGAGATAGAGATCACTTAGAATCTCATATTCAGGGTCTTTTTTCCACTCTAATATGTGTTTCGTCTCTGTTACCTCTCTGTTTTTGTTGTATTTTGTAAAATTTGGTTCCAGTGTGATGTTTGAGTTTTTGTGCTGTAAGAACAACTTAGGATCTTTAATTATTATGAAACTTCCCATAAACATAATATTTTTAAAATAATAAATAATAAAGATTATTATAATATTAATATATCAGGATTATTCATGTTGTATACAAATGGAAAAGAACTATTTCTCCTACTTAACGTTGTTCTCTTTTATATTTTTCACCAGATTTATTGGAGTGTACTAATGAATAGAGAGCAGATATAGAGACCGGATAATTCTTATATGCCTTTTCCTATCTTTCTTTGAGCTAACATCATTACTCAACTATTCCTCTCGCTTTTTCTCTACATTTCGGCTTAAAGAGTTTTTTTTTCTTTAGTTTAACTTTATGTTTGCTTGCTCTTATAGTAGTCAATGTATATAAAAATACTCTTTAAACTTCCTTCATTAAAATCTCATTTATTTTTAAGTTAATTTTTTAATTAATTTATTAATATTTATTTAATATTTTTTATCATATGGGATATGTATCTTTCATATGTAACCCATTAATTCATGTGGGATTTTTTTTTTTGAGATATATGTCCTATATTTTTCCACTCAATCATAATCTACATAAAATATTAGTTTATTTATACTTTTAGTGAGACTAGTATAATATCATAATTTAACAATCTATTAGCATGAGTCATAGCGATAAATATTATTAAAGTAATATTTTTTTTTTTTGTATGTATCACAATTACTAATAAAATCACTTAATTATGATTCATAATAGGAAATTACTATACTATTCTTGTAATGTCTTTATCAAAGATCCTATTTAACAGTAATCTATTTCTATAATCATATGATTAATAGTAAATAGGAATAATGTTAGAAACATCATTATCGATATTGTTATACATATTATAAAATAAAACATAAAAATTCATTGTTATATATAAGGGATTATAACAAAGATCCATGTGATCAGCATGTTCCTTAAATGTTTTTAAGTAATAAAAATTGCATTCCAAACCCATCTCATATAAAATTTGACATGTTATAAAAATTGACCCTTGCGGCTTTCATATATATAAAACTTCCTGCGTTTCACAAATAGTTCTAGTATTTCACAAATATTTCATAATTTTGGTAATACAATAACCCCAAAATATTATCCATCTGCCACACAATTTTTCGTATATAGTATATCCTATTTATAGCATCAAACTACACTTACCACCGTTCATTTTTACTGAAAATACCATATCATATATCTTAGGTTTGAAAAGATCATTTTGAACGATTGATTTTTGAAATAATAACTAAAAACATATATATACATATATCACATTTTATTAGGCCTAATTTTAATGAAATTCCTGACTTAACTTAATTCCCTTACCTGGCTGACTGGAAAAGTCTTCTCTAACCCTAGATCCATATCCTAAGGCGTTCAAAGTTCAAAACCCTAAAATTCATTTTCCTCAAATTAATCATCCGAACCCACAGAATACTTATCATTAAACATTCCCCAAGCTCCCTATACTCCAAATCAACAATAAGACTCCAAAATGCCTACTTAGCCTAGTTTTGGAGTGGTGCCTAGAAAGACTCCATTCAAGAATCTACTCCGCTAGACTTGTAGAGAATTTCTCCCTGATCCTCGTGGTAACTTTTGATCGTCAATTCTGGCGAAGAACGGCGAAAAATCATAGAGAGAGAAAGTGAGGGACGCCGATTAGAGATAGAGAGAGAGAGAAATATGATTTCTTAACCATTAAGTAACTAAAATATCTATTTATAGGTCGTTGACTCCATGAACTTCGTCAACGAATTGGTGCCTTCGTCGACAAATTACAAAAGACTGTTCATCAACGAAGGAAGAGTTTCGTTGACAAACCTTAAGTCTGATATTTTCATGTCGCTCGAGATTTCTTCATCGATGACGCTTGAATTTCGTCAATAAACCACACAAGAACCTTTGTCGACGAAATCAGGGGCTTCGTCCACGAATCATGTTGTTTGCCCCTTTAAAATTTTCCTTACTTCCTTTCTTATTTATTTCCTTTATTTTTCGAGTTCAGGTTTCTACAGTTACAGAGGTGGATAATTCATTCAACATTCACAAACTTATTTCTCCTGAAAATGAAATCTCTATTATGGAACCTCTTGAAGAGGAACCTCCTAAAAAGGAATCTCCTGAAAAGAAAACTCCTGAAGAAACATCCCTTGAAAAGAGATAGGTACCTGAAAATAATAATGGGATCTCAATTCATTGCACAGAAGAAATGTGGGATATAAATAAAGTTGTTGTCAACAACACATTTGCATATGCAGTAGCTACTGACATTACTAGAAGTAATGAGGATTCTGAACCTAAATCAGCTAATGAATGTCGATATAAAAGTGATTGGTTAAAATGGAAAGAGACTATTACATCAAAATTAAATTCTTTATGAAAAAGAAAAGTTTTAGACTTGTAGTCCAGACACCAGAAGATGTTCAACCTGTTGGATACAAATGGGTATTTGTGCGCAAGCGAAGTGAAAATAATGAAATTACTCAATATAAAGTAAGACTTGTGGCACAAGGCTTCTCGCAAAAACTCGAAATTGATTATGAGGAGACATATTCTCCCATAATGGATGGAATAACTTTCCGATTCTTAATTAGGCTAGCAGTCGCTAAACAATTAAGCATGCATCTTACGGATGTAGTAACAGCATACCTATATGGATCGTTGGATAATGAAATTTATATGAAAATCCCTGAACGATTTAAATTAGCTGAAAGAAAACGCATAAATTTATATTCAATTAAACTACAACATTCTTTATATGGATTAAAGCAACCTAGATGCATGTGGTACAATCGATTAAGTGAGTACCTTGTTAAAGAGAGATTTATAAATGATCCAATTTGTCCATGCATTTTATTAAAATATCAAAATTTACATTTGCTATAATTGCTATTTATGTTAATGAATTTAGTGGGACTCCTGAAGAGTTCACTAAAGCTGCTAATTATTGCAAAATTTGAAAAGAAAGATTTAGGAATAACAAAATATTGTCTTGGCTTACAGATTGAACATGTAAATGGTGCAATTCTTGTTCATCAATCTATATATACCGAGAAGGTATTAAGGCAATTCTATATGGACAAAGTTCATCCTTTGGGATCAATAATGGTGCGATCACTTGATGTTTAGAAGGATCCATTTCGACCTCATGATGAGGGGGAGGAATTACTTGGTCATGAAGTACCATATTTAAATGTTATTGGCTCTCTAATGTATCTTGTCAATTGTACAAGACCTAACATTGCATTTGTTGTAAATCTACTAGTAAGATATGTTGGGCTTTTGTGGAACTTAGTTACGTTAAATTTTGATGATGACCTGATCTTTATTTAATGAGAGATTTCTATCCTACGGCCCAAGCCTTCGCTCCATAGACTAAGCAGCCCAAGCCGTACTCGTGGGGGGTCCGGGGGCAACGCATAAGAACCCGAACCATGTGAGGTGGGTTTATATGTAAAAGAGGGATGGAAAAGAAATTCTGCAAACTTCGTCGACGAGACCATAATTCGTCGACAAAAGTAGAAGGCTTCTCGTCGATGAAATTCAGAAGTTCGTCGACCAGGAAAATACAAGAGGTTCAGGAAAATTTAAATATCAGAGTTCGTCGATGAAATCTCTGAAGACTTCATCAACGAGGACACCAATTCGTCAACGAAGCCCCTCGGGTCAAAGGTCTTTATAAGGATATTTTCAGTTGCTTCTTGGCTAAGTTTTGGTTTTCCTCTCTCTCTCTCTCTCTCTCTCTCTCTCTCTCTCTCTCTCTAGGATTTGAAGCTCTCTCTCTGTCTCTCCTCGATTGCTTCGCTGTCTGTCGTCAGAATCATAAATCCAAAGTTACTACGAGGATCAATGAAGGATTCTCTACATTTCTAGCGGATCGGAAGTCCGTTTCGAGCATTTTCGGCTTTTAGGCTAAAATCGAGGTAAGGCTCGATTTTCATTTCTGATTCAGTATATGTGTAATAGTATGGATTGTAAGCATGTACTGTACTATGATTTGTAGGTTTTGAAGTCTCGATTCGTAGTTTTAAGGGCCGTAGAGTTCGTAATTGGGATTTGGGTTAAGGAAAGGGAATTCTGTTTATATCAGTCCATTTTTGAAATCAGGATCGGTAAGCTTGTAGGCTACGATCATATATATGTTTTGGCTACTTATTTGGAAAAATCTATCGGGTAAAAATGCGGAATTTTTGGGTTACAGTTTTCGAAAAAATTGGAGATTTCGGGTATCATCTATACTTTGTTTGAAAAACGGTTGGTTTTGTTGAAACTGAATTATTGAGATGACCGTAATTCATATTTGTATAAACTGTATACTTGAAATTGTAAATAATATGATTTGCCGTAAATCAAATAAGTGTGGTATGTATGAATGTATGTATTTATTCCAGGTATTTGTAAAATAGCTATGTGGCGGCTAATTACCGTACGCTGAAATGTATATGGATGTGAGTTCCAAAATGATTCCAAGTTTTGTGAAATCGGCTAGTGACGGCTAATTACCGTACATCGAAACAGTTATGTGGCGGCTAATTACCGTACGCTGTGCCATGGATCGGTTAACTGCCGTAGGTAAAAGTGTCCGACTCTATATCCGAGGGTGTGAAATATTACCAGTCTAATTTCAGTTGGTCACCAAAGTGGTGTGAGCTATATGTTACATCGTATGAAGCAATGGATTCACTGTGGGCCTAGGTCGTCGCAGCGTAGTTTTGCATGTGGTAATGTAATCGGGGTGAGATTAGGTGACCTTGTGTAGTTACGTATGTAGCAATGTAATCACTATTGGGTCTGAGTCGTAGATCTTCGTAGTTGCATGTGTAGTAATGTAATCGCTGTGAGACTAAGTGATCTAGTGTAGTTGCGTATGGAGCAATGTAATCACCATTGAGCCTTGATCATCGCAGCGTAGTTGCATATGTAGCAATGTAATCGCTGTGTGACGAGGTGACCTGGTGTAGTTGCGAACTAGAGTGACGACACTGACGTATGTATGTATGTATGTATGTATCTATGTTGGGTATCGTATGAACTGGAATGGTTTTTGTGAAAATACTATAACTGTATGAAACTATACGAATTGTTTCAAACTGTATCGTATGTATAGTGTTATGAAGTATGTAAAATGACACTGATATGCCACACACTAAGATAAATTGTTTTCTTCCTTACTGAGAGGTGTCTCACCCCGAATGTACGTACAATATTTTCAGGACCTTTAGTTAGCGGTAAGTAGCATCCTAGCGTCCGAAAGCAAGGGGTGTCGTAGCTACTGCTAGTACCTTTTAGGTATGAGTTTTGGTATCCAGGTTGTCAGTGTAGTTTTGTGGACACCTGGAGTATGTGTTGTAATTATGGGAATGTATATCCTAGTTGTATAGACTCTGGTAGGATACTATTATTGTATAAAAGACTGTATTCCGCTGCATATTATAGATGAGTATGGATGATTGTGTGTATATATGTGGGCATCCGTTTACCCCACGGGATCGAACCCCCTTTATGTATTGTATCATGTATGTTTAAATTGATACAGAGACAGGTTAGGTTACTTAAACTCACACTTGGGACCTACCTGCGGGTTCATGGCATGACACAACGCCCCTGAGAAAATTTTTTGGGCCCGTTTTGTAGCCCGTTCGGAACCCTGTTTGCAGCATATAAAATGATTATTTTCGGGTGATTAGGGTTAAGCGGCCGCACTTGCGAGAGAGCGAGAGGGAGAGTATTGTATAGCCGCACTCTTTGTGTTTTCTTCCTGATAATAGTGAAATTCCTGCAACTCCGTGGACGTAGGCAAAATTATTGAACCATGTAAATACTGTCTTGTGCGTGTGATTGATTTTTCTTTGGCGTATATTCTTTCTCTATTTTGTTTCTCTCAAGTTTCGGGAATTTGTTCTTAATTCCCAACAAGATATAGCTTTACTCCTACTCAACGACACTAGAATGGAATTAAGCACATGTTATGTTATTTGAGAGGTACATTTAACTTAGAGCTAATCTACTTATTTGATTCCAAGTCTCAACTAGTAGGATATGCATATACTGGATATCTATCTGATCCTTACAATTCTAAATCTCAAATTTGATATGTATTTCTTTACGAAAAAACTATTATATCTTGAAAATCAGTAAAGCAGACGATTACAACAATATCTTCCAATCATTCTGAAATACTAGCTATCCATGAAACTAGTAGAGAATGCATGTGAGCTAAATCAATGATTTCTTATGTCCAAGCAATTTGTGATCTTCAATCAATCAAGAATATTCCAATAGTTTTATATGAAGATAATGTTGCATGTATAACTCAACTAAGCGGATGATACATAAAGGGTGATAAAATAAAGCATATATCTCCAAAATTCTTCTACATACATAAACTCTAGAAGAATGATAATATAAATGTTCAGTAGATCCGATCAAGTGATAATCTAGGAGATTTGCTCACCAAAGCTTTGTCTACTACAATATTCAAGAAATTGGTTCATTTCATCGAAATAAGACATCTTAAAGATCTTAGTAGAAGTTAATATATGGGTGACATCCAAGGGGAAGTGTTATGAAAAATATGTATGTCACCCCATCTTCCACCACTTCGATTTTTCCACCTCAATAAATGTTTTGTTATCCATATTGTCCTATAAAAAGGCACCCTACCCCTCACATTTGGAACACACATCATTACATGCTTGTATACTCACTTGCACTTTTGAAATAAGAAGGGTATACAAAAAGAAGAGGATAGATAAAGATAAGAGAGGTATCTTGTAAATGATTGATTCCGATTTTAAATTACCTTATAATTCCACACGTGATAGTAAAGTTTTTTATCACATCCGCCTATAAACAAAGTTGAACTACGTAAATTTTTATAACATCTCTATTTATTTTCATGCATCTTTTGTAGCATTATTAATTTTTTAAATTTTTGGAGAAGATTATTATTTTTTGTAGTATTTTAAAAGATATTTTCACAACCTCCCCTTTTACCTATTAATAAATTAATAATACTATAAAGTCACAGAACCTCCTGGAAAGTTCCCAATTCCTCCAGCCCTCCACACGCTTCCTCTGTTCCTTCTCCTCCTCCGCAGTCCTCTCCCCCTATAAGAACACATGCATGCCTCTCTTCTTTCCATATACATTAAATCATTCCCAAGATTTCCAACAACCCAATTTCAATTCCCTGCACTATCGTTTTCAATTCCGACCCTGAGCACAAGGATTTGAAGAATTAGAAGTATGGATATGAGGATCCTGGGCTTCGACTCGCCTCTGTTTTCCACTCTGCAGCACATTCTGGACACCGCCGACGAGGCCGACAAGTCCTTCAACTCCCCCAGCCGGAAGTACGTCCGGGACGCGAAGGCGATGGCGGCGACGCCGGCGGACGTCAAGGAGTACCCGAACTCGTACGTGTTCGTGGTGGACATGCCGGGGCTGAAGAGCGGCGACATCAAGGTGCAAGTGGAGGACGACAATGTGCTTGTCGTCAGTGGCGAGAGGAAGCGGGACGCGGAGGAGAATGACGGCGCCAAGTACGTGAGGATGGAGCGCAGGGTGGGGAAGTTCATGAGAAAGTTCTCCCTGCAGGAGAATGCCAACACTGATAAGATTTCGGCGGCTTGCCAGGACGGCGTGCTGACGGTGACGGTGGAGAAGTTGCCGCCGCCGGAACCCAAGAAGCCCAAGACCATCGAGGTGAAGATCGCCTGAGACAGAGATCACTTAGAATCTCATATTCTGGGTCTTTTTTCAACTCTAATATGTGTTTCGTCTCTGTTGCCTCTCTGTTTTTGTTGTATTTTGTAAAATTTGGTTCCGGTGTGATGTTTGAGTTTTTGTGCTGCAAGAACAACTTTTATGTGGAGGATCTTTAATTATTATGAAACTTCACATAAACATAATATTTTTAAAATAATAAATAATAAAGATAATTATAATATAAATATATCAGGATTATTCATGTTGTACATAAATCGAAAAGAACGTTATTAGGATCGTTTCTCTCGCTTAATGTTGTTCTGTTTTCAATCTTTCACCAGATTTATTGGAGTGTAGTGATGAATAGAGAGCTAAGATAAAGAAAGAACGTTATTAGGATCGTTTTTCCCGCTTAATGTTGTTTTGTTTTCAATCTTAATTTAACTTGATGTTTGCTTGCTCTTATAGCTATTTTTTATAATAATAGCTAATGATTTTTTATAATAATAGCTAATGAATATAAGGATATCTTTTAAATTTTTCGTAATTAAAATCTAATTTATTTTTAAGCTAATTTTTTTATTAATTCATTAATAATCATGTAATATTCTTTATCATATGGGACATGTACCTTTTATATGAGAACCATATAATTCATATGAAACATTTTTTTGGGACATATATCCTACATTTTTTTACTTGATCATAATGTGCTCAAAATATTAGTTTATTTATACTATTATAATATCATAATTAAACAATCTATTAATGTGAGTCATAGCAATAAATATCATTAAAGCAACATTTTTTCTTGCATGTATCACAATTACTAATAAATCATTTAATTATGGTTCATAATAAGAAGTTACCATACTGTCTTTGTAATGTCTTCATCAAAGATATTTCCTATTTAACAATAATTTATTTCCATAATCACGTGATTAATAGTAAATAGGAATAATGTTCAAAAACATCATTATCAATATTGTTATACATATTATAAAACAAAACATAAAGATTTACTGTTATGCATAAGGAATTACAATAAAGATTCATGTGAGTAGCATATTTCTTAAATATTTTTAAGTAATAAAAACTGCATTTCAAACCCATTTCATATAAAATCTGACATGTTATAAAAATTGGCCCTCGCGGCCTTCATACATATAAAACTTTTTGCGTTTCACACATAGTTCCAATATTTCATAAATATTTTAGTATTTCACAAACATTTCATAATTTTGGTTATTACAATAATCCCAAAATATTATCCATTTGTCACACAATTTTTCGTATACAATATATCCTATTTATAACGTCAAACTACACTTTCACCGTTCATTTTTACTGAAAATATCATATCATATATCTTAGGTTTGGAAATACCATTTTGAACTGTTGGTTTTTGAAATAATAACTGAAAACATTAATATATATACATCACATTTTATTAGGCTTAATTTTAATGAAACTCCTAACTTAACTTAATCTCCTTACCTGGCTTACTGGAAAAGTCTTCTCTAATCCTAGATCCATATCCTAAGGTGTTCAAAGTTCAAAACCCTAAAATTCATTTTTTCCAAATTAATCATCCCAACCCACAGAATACTTATCATGAAATATTCCACAGGCTCCCTATACTCCAAATCAACAATAAAACTCCAAAATACCTACTTACCCTAGTTTTGAAATGGTGTCTGGAAAGACCCTATTCAAGAATCCATTCTACTAGACTTGTAAAAAATTTCTCCCTGATCCTTACGGTAACTTTTGAACGTCAATTTTGGCGACGAACGGCGAAAAATTGTAGAGAGAGAAAGTGAGGGACACCGATTAGAGATAGAGATAGAGAGAGAGAAATATAATTTCTTAACCATTGAGCAACTAAAATACATATTTATAGGTAATTGGCAAACTTCGTCGACGAATTATAGAAGATTGTTCGTGGACGAAGTAAGAGTTTCGTTGACAAACCTTAAGTCTAATATTTTCATGTCACTGGAGATTTCTTCATCGACGACGCTTGAATTTCGTCGACGAACCACAGAAGAACCTTCGTCGACAAAATCAAGGGCTTCGTCGACAAATTCTGCTATTTGCCCCTTTAAAATTTTCCTTACTTCCTTTTTTATTTATTTCCTTTATTTTTTCCAATTCAGGTTTCTACAGTTACAGAGGTGGATAATTCATTCAACATTCACAAACCTACTTCTCTTGAAAATGAAATCTCTATTATTGAACCTCTTGAAGAGGAACCTCTTATAAAACAATCTCCCGAAGAGAAAACTCCTGAACAGACATCCCTTGAAAAGAGACAGGTATCTGAAAATAATAATGAGATCTCAATTCATTACACAGAAGAAATGTGAGATATAAATAAAGTTGTTGTCAACAACACATTTGCATATGCAATAGCTACTGACATTACCAGAAGTAATGAGAATTTTGAACTTAAATCTGTTAATGAATGTCAATATAGAAGTGATTGGCTAAAATGGAAAGAGGCTATTACATCAAAATTAAACTCTTTATAAGAAAGAAAAGTTTTAGACCTGTAGTCCAGACATCAGAAGATGTCCAACCTATTGGATATAAATGGGTGTTTGTGCGCAAGCGAAATGAAAATAATGAAATTACTTAATATAAAGTAAGACTTGTGGCACAAGGTTTCTCGCAAAAATCCGGAATTGATTATGAGGAAACATATTCTCCTATAATGGATGGAATCACTTTCAGATTCTTAATTATGCTAGCAGTCGCTAAGCAATTAAGCATGCATTTTACGGATGTAGTAATAGCATACCTATATGGATCATTGGATAATGAAATTTATATGAAAATCCTTGGATGATTTAAATTAGGTGAAGGAAAACCCATAAATTTATATTCAATCAAACTCCAATGTTCTTTATATGGATTAAAGTAACCTAGACGCATGTGATACAATTGATTAAGTGAGTACCTTGTGAAAGAGGGATTTATAAATGATCCAATTTGTCCATCCATTTTTATTATATTTGCTATAATTGTTATTTATGTTAATGATTTGAATTTAGTTAGGACTCTTGAAGAGTTCACTAAGGTTGCTAATTATTTAATTGCGAAATTTGAAATGAAAGATTTAGGAAAGACAAAATATTGTCTTGATCTACAGATTGAACATGTAAATGGTGAAATTCTTGTTCATCAATCTAAATATACCGAGAAGGTATTAAGACAATTCTATATGGACAAAGTTCATCCTTTGGGATCAATGATGGTGCAATCACTTGATGTATAGAAGGATCCATTTCGACCTCATGATGAGGGGGATAAATTACTTGGTCATGAAATACAATATTTAAGTGCTATCGGCTCTCTAACGTATCTAGTCAATTGAACAAGACCCAACATTGCATTTGTTGTAAATCTACTAGTAAGATATAACTTTACTCACTTAAGGTTTACATTTATATTAAATTATGTATCACATGCCATGTGTGATGCATACTGAAACAAATGAATATCCTTATCCCCTCATGTCCAAAATAAGAATATGGATATCCATGCATTGTAACAGTTGATGCCAATTTGTTGCCATATATTTCTTGATATGTAGACTACATGGCTCCTGCACAATCTCTCATTTCCCTTCCAAAAATCATTTAAAGTGGTGCTTTTTTATTTATTTATTTATTTTTAACTTCTTAAACTGCTGCTTCATAATCAGATCTTCACCCCCCTTACCAGCAGAGTCCCTGCTGATTCCGCAGAGCTGACCTATGCAAAAGGTTTTATATTTTTGCTATATATATAAAATATATTTAAGCTGCTAATTTCATTACAAATGATTCAATATTACAGGATAAGTATTCTTAGCAAGTCAACACTGACTACATAAATCATGTTACATATACACAAATTTTAATAGTATCTGCATTCTATCTAAATTTTAATAGCAGAAAAAAACACAACTTAAGATTTTCTTCTCCCCTCTCATGCTGACATTTTTCTGATATCAGCATTTATTTGCTGACTGAGCGGACTTTCCAGCCACTGCTTCTTTAAGCTTCCTCCCCAATGCATAAGCCAATGGGGGAGGAACCGCATTTCCAATTTGTCGGTGTTTGTGTTGAATATTACCAGAAAACTGATAGCCATCAGGAAATCCCTGCATTAATTGATCAGAAGAAAATTATCACTATCAGAACACCCATTCCACTCTGTTGTTAGCAACAATTTCTTGAAATAGTTCCACCATGCCCAAAGTTATCTATATTCTCCTATAAAAAGGTACCCTACCCCTCACATTTGGAACACACATCATTGCATGCTTGTATACTCACTTGCACTTTTGAAGTAAGAAGGGTATATAAAAAGAAGAGGAGAAATAAAGATAAGAGAGATATCTCGTACAAGATCGATTTCGATATTTTGTACAATGCCGATTCTAAATTACCTTATAATTCCATTCGTGATAGTGAATTTTTTTATCACATCCACCTGTAAAGTAAACATAATCGAACCATATAAATTTTTATATCATCTCCATTTATTTTCATGTATCTTTTGTAATATTATTAAATTTTTTTAATTTTTGGAGAAGATTATTATTTTTTGTAGTATTTTAAAAGATATTATCACAACCTCCCCTTTTACCTATTAATAAATTAATAATATTATAAAGTTCACGGAACCTCTGGAAAGTTCCGAATCCCTCCAGCCCCCTCCACACGCTTCCTCTGTTCCCCCTCCTCACCTGTCCACTCCCCCTATAAGAGCACATGCATGCCTCGCTCCTCTCCATCGACATTAGATCATTCCCAAGATTTCCAACAAACCAATTTCAATTCCTTGCACTATCATTTTCAATTCCAACCCTGAGTAGAAGGATTTGAAGAATTAGAAGTATGGATATGAGGATCCGAGGCTTCGACTCGCCTCTGTTTTCCACTCTGCAGCACATTCTGGACACCGCCGACGAGGCCGACAAGTCCTTCAACTCCCCCAGCCGGAAGTACGTCAGGGACGCGGAGGCGATGGCGGCGACTCCGATGGACGTCAAGGAGTACCCGAACTCGTACGTGTTCGTGGTGGACATGCCGGGGCTGAAGAGCGGCGACGTCAAGGTGCAGGTGGAGGACGAAAATGTGCTTCTCGTCAGCGGTGAGAGGAAACGGGAGGCGGAGGAGAAGGACGGCGCCAAATACGTGAGGATGGAGCGCAGGGTGGGGAAGTTCATCAGGAAATTCTCTCTGCCGGAGAATGCCAACACTGATAAGATTTCGGCGGTTTGCCAGGACGGCGTGCTGACGGTGACGGTGGAGAAGTTGCCACCGCCGGAGCCTAAGAAGCCGAAGACCATCGAGGTGAAGATCGCCTGAGATGGAGATCAGTTAGAATCTCACATTCTGGGTCCTTTTTCAACTCTAAAACATGTTTCGTCTCTGTTACCTCTCTGTTTTTGTTGTGTTTTGTGAATTTTGATGGTTCGGGTGTGATGTTTGAGTGTTTGTGCTGTATTTGGGGTTTTGCTGAATCGATCTGAAATCGCCGAGATGTAAAGCTTCGGTTGCTCTTGACATAGTAGGCAGAATAAATTAATTTGTAGCATCTCAGAAATGTGCTGCAGTTACAGAATTGAGGGAAGCTGCAATTAATTTCTCTTGCAGACTGTCTGCTTTCGTCAACGGAGTTGAATAACAAAACATAAAAATTTAAATAACAAATTCCATCTTCATTTAATTTTTATGTATTATCTTTGTGTACCTTGAAGTGGGATGGTGATCACTCAATTAAGATAGCAGTGGCTAAACACACAATTATTTAGAGGAGATATAAGTCAAATATTTGACATCTCTTGTCACTTACATAACATATGATAGTCACATATATCATTAGTTGAAATTTGATGATGATTGTCACTTACGCCAAAGTTGTCTATCATTAAGTGACAAGGTAGATAGGTATTGAACAAACATGTTCGTTATAATAATTTGGAACTTTAATATTATAAAATGGACCTAATTTATAATTAGGTTTTAAATATTTTATAAACTTTTTTTATTATTTGAATTTATTATTTTAAATTTATGCTTGTAATCATAAAATTAATATAGGTTATATCTGGAAAAAGGTATAAATATGTATAGTATTTATTATAAGGGGATTTCCAACTCAACTTAATAAATATCATGCAATAACCCACTACTAAATAGGTTCTTTATTTCATTCTTTCTCATTTTCTTCTCTCACCAGTCTATTCACAAAAGTGGTATATGTTACCTATAGAGCTGCAAACGAACCAAGCCTCTCACGGGTGGCTCAGGAGCTGAGTAAGGGCTCATTCGAGTTCATTTATTATCTAAATGCGCGAGTCCCAAACCCAATTTTTGGGCTTGGTTTGTAAATGAGCCGAGCGTGAGCACAACTGAGCTTGGCTCGTGAGTGGCTCAATAACGGGCTCGAATATGCTCGTTAAGGAGCTCGGTAAAGGGCTCATTAAGTTGGCCCAATACCAAGAGTCTAATATTTGCCCTACCACCCAAGGATAAAAAGAGCAATTCTCAGCCCAAGTTAATGAAACCAACCCAATTAATTCGGCCCAAAACATTGAAGATAAATAATGTTCAAAAAATCAATGTTTGCCCAATTTCCTAGTTTCCCACTTGCCCCTCTTCTGAGTCCTCTCCAATCTCCATTCACGAATCACACTGCTGCCAGTTTGCCCCTTCTCTCAAATCATCGACCATGACGTGAAGATCATCCTTTCCACTGAACCTTCACCTTATCTATTTTCCTTCCATGACACAAAAGAGATCATCCTTTGGCCTACGCCATCGGCCATCTCCATTCCTTCCACGACACAAAGGAGATCATCCTTTGGCCTAAACCTTTGGCCTTCTCCATCCTTCGGCCTTCTACAAACAACCACAAAGGACAATCATCGACCACGAAGGACGAAGGAGATCATCCACAAAGGAGATCATGCAATAATTAAGCGCTAAATAGGTCATAGTGTCTTTATCCCTTTTATCTCTTTTTCTATTTCTCTCTCATTTTCTTCTCCTCTTTGTTTCTTCCCTTTGTATCTTTCCTTACCTTTTCTAATATAAGTCTTATCACCTCCCTCTTTTTTCCTATCTTCTACAATTCTATCACAATTCTTACACTTTTAATGAGAGTTAACCTAACTTACATTAACAATCAATCTAACATCTAACCATCTATATCTACACCATCCCTTAAAACATGTTTATTTATTATCAAACAATGAGAGAGAGAGAGAGAGAGAGAGAGAGAGAGAGAGAGAGAGAGTGTGTGTGTGTGTGTAACGACTAGAATTTAGAATGGTATTTAAATAATAAAAAGAGGGAAATGGAGACCGAAAACGGAAGGAGGCTGTCAACTTCGTCGACAAACACAGGGTTTCGTCGACGAAGGCTTAAGAGAATTTGTCGACGAACACAGGGGGCTCGTCGACGAGAAAATACCGAGAGGGGTCTTTGAGCCGACTGAATTTCGTCGACGAGGAGTGGATTTCGTCGACAAAATTTATGAAGGACTCGTTAACGCAGGACGGGCTCGTCGACGAAATTCCCTGTTCTATATATATATATAAATCCGATTTTTAACTTATTAAAGAAGCTTTCTCTCCTCTCTCCTCTCTCTCTCTCTCTCTCTCCCCTTCAGTCCTCTCCCTTTCTTTCGTCGATTTCGGGTTAGATTTTCGCCGGATCGACAATCTGAAATCACTATGACGCTCTTGGAGAAGTTCTCTCCAAATCTGTTAGAGCGGATCGTTGGTAAAAGCAAGTTGGAAACCATCCCAAATTCAGGGTAAGGCTTTTTACTCATTATTTGGAATTTTGATAGTTGAGAAAAGTGTTATACACATAAAAATATGGAAGTTTAATATTGAGAATTTTTATTTCCAAAGGTGTTGAATTGAGAACGTAGGAAATTATCCCTGAATTGAGGTAAGGTTTTTTAAGTCATATTTGATCTTGCGCTAGTTATAAGAAATGTTATGCGCATGAAAATACTGAAGTTTAATATTGGGAATTTCCATTTTCAGGGTGTTGAGTTGGGAACCCTGCGGGTGCAGGGAATATTTTCTTAGGGACTTTATAGGAATCAAGTAAGGGGATAAACTAAGCTAGTTTATTTTGAGAAAATGTATGTATATATATTTAGCATCTGATTTGCGGAAAATACATATATATATTTTATATTTGCAAAATACTGTGAAAATGATTGTATGATTGAATATGTGAAAATCCGCTTGTGTGGCATAAGTATAAAATGTTGTGAAATACTATTTTCTGGGAATGTGGATGATATGGATTTTTGCGATGGAAAAATCGGGGTACAAGCCGAGATTTTTATGATATGGTTTTCCGGCGTATGGGCCGAGTTGTGTGTGTGATTGCCAGCGTACGGGCTGTTCTATGGTTTGCCGGCGTACAAGCTGAGCTATGTGTGTGATTGCTAGTGTATAGGTTGTGCTATGGTTTACCGGCGTACAGGCCGAGCTATGTGTGTGATTTGTCAGCGCACGGCTGTGCTATGATTTGCCGGCGTACGGGCCGAATTATGATAAAATGTGTAATACCGGCATATGGGCCGATGATTTTCATGACATACGTGTATGTGCAAATTGATATAATTGGTTTGGTAATTAATGATATGAGATATTTATGTATCACGGTTTTAGTATATGTATATAATATCAAAACCTGATTGGTTTGGTTTAGGCTAGCACTTGCATGGTACCGTTGCTATGTGTCCATGGTTTTCGTGAACATGATATTTGTGTTAACACCGCTGTACGGAATAGTGTAAGATTGGATGGTCAATGTGGTTATTTTCAAGAAGTGTGCTGTTATCGCCCCTAGTGTACGGACCACGTCTGGCAGACCCATCGAACCTACAGACTAGACTATTGACTTGGCAGTGGTTGACCAACCATTGTCAGGTCCCGCCTTCAGGTCATACAACCCAGTCATGTGGGGGTAATACATGACAACAGTCAATTAACCTACCAAGAATGTTTTTATGTTATTATTATTATATGATATGAAATATGATTATGAAAAATGCAGTATGTTCTGCCATGTTTTGATGGTATATGTATGTTTTCCCAGATTTGATAAACAGTACTGAACATGTTATGTATGATATATGTTGAACACTGAATACTCATGTTGTCACACACTAGTATTAGTTTATTTCCCTCACTGAAAGGTGTCTCACCCCTAAATCTTATTAACTTTTCAGGAGCCCCAGATAGGAGAGCGGGAAAAGCCCCGCTGAGCTAGTGCTGTGCATTTGCCCTTTTTAAAGGGTAAGTTTTGTAGGGACAGTTAGATTTTTGGGGAAATGTCCCTAGGTCTTATTTTTGGGATGTATATATATATATGGAAATACAGCGATTGTAGTAACTCTAGTATAATGTGATATATGAAATGATGAGATGTATGAGATTGTATGTTTTCTGTTGCTAGGACTTCTCCTGTATGTTCTGATATATCCCTGGTATTCACGGGTCCAAGTGGATTGTGACCTGCTGAACTGGAATGTGAGATGTGTGATATTGATTTTATGATGATAAAAATATATATATATATATATATATAAGTGGAAAAATGAGCAGGTCGTGAGAGAGAGAGAGAGAGAGAGAGAGAGAGTAAAGAGGATCACGTTCAAGCTTAAAGTTTTCTAAACAACTTGAGTTTTCTTGGTGAATACTGTTGGAGTGTCAAGGCTTGAAACAAATCCAGGCCGTCCATTTATTGGAGAGATCCAATGGCTGCAGTTTTTCTTTATTTTAAAGGGGGGGGGCAATGATGTAATTTACCTCTCTTTGTATTGTAAATAATAAAAACAGCATGAGCATAGGGTTTCAAGGGAGGCTGGAAACTTCAGAACAAGGGGTCTTCAATTTTTTTTGTTTGGCAGCATCAGAGAAACAGCAGCGCAGAGGAGGTTTTCTCTTCTCCAGCCGTGAGAGACTCTTGCAGGGCCAACCGCGAGAGTCTTCTCCATCACCCCTGCCCCGAGTTCTTCCCAGCAGTAGGAGTCTTCCCAACCATGAGAGCACCTGCAGAACCGAGAGCCTTCAGTAGCTGCGCGGGAGAGTGAGGCCGCACGGGAGAAAGAGCCGACAGGAGGAGGTGCGGCGCTGGGTATCTCCAATCTCCAGCGGAGATTCATGCACTGGTAAGGAAAGGTAAAAACACAAATTTAGTTTCTTGGGAGGGATTTCTTGTAGGGAAATCAGGGACGAATATAGGGAGAAACTTAGGGTTATTCGTAGGTGCGAAGTGGGGTTTCTTGGATTATTCTTGGGCTGATTTCCAGAAAAAATCGGTAAGACAAGAAAGGGTAAATCTGTGTGTACTTGTATTTATTTCCACCTATTTAATATAGTGTCTCTAGAGGTGAGTTTCTACCGTGGATGTAGACCAATTTTTGGGCCGAGCCACGTAAATATGTTCTTGTGGATTGTAATTGTGTGATTGACATGTTTATACTTTGCTGAATATTATTTGGTGAACATATATTATTCTTGATTAGGCTTAGCATACGCACACACGTCAAAATAAACAGGTTTATGTTTAGGTGTTATTGTGGTCAGCTTGGAATTAATTAAAATCTGAAAATAGAATTAGCAATCAACTGAAATTACACACAACAAATACTTTATCGAAATACCAAAAATATAAGGAAAAAGAAAAAGAGAGAGAGAATTGAAGAAATGAGCTAATTTAGATAGGTTTCGCATGTATGATTCATCTTATTGGATTTAGGGAGTGAACACATCTTCTAGGTGTTGCAAAGGAAGCAAAAACAAAAACAAAAAAATCAAAACACCTACTGGATAGTTGAAAAATAGAATAATTATCCTTATCGCTTCATTTTGAACAGATGGTTTCATTGGATTTCAATCAGAATCTAATGTCTACATGTTGTCTCAAATGCAATCCAAGAGGGGGTTAAATTGAGTTACTTAAATTTTTAGTTTTAATTTTAATTAATTAATTAACATATATAAATAACCAATGCAAATATACATATGATAACGAATGTGCACTTTATTTATGTTTATTTCTCTTAAAAAATACTTTTTAAAAATATATATCTGATAGTGAAATAAATATCCATGATAAAAAATATGCATTGTTATTCTATTCTTTAATTTTATTTAATTTTAATTTTAATAAAAACATATATCTAAAAGGCATCTCATAAGAAAATTGAAACCTTCCCTTTGCAATATACATACAGATATCTTATATCCATATAATATATATATATATATATATAGACAAAGTAAAGATATTTCCACAACATTCTGGAACCTTTACCTAGTGTAATAAAGTATAAATTAATAATATAAAGAAGTCGCAGAACCTCCTGGAAAGTTCCCAAGTCCTCCATCCCCCTCCTCCGTCCTCTTCCCTATAAGAACACATGCACCCCCTTCTCCTCTCCATCCATATTCAATCGCATGAAATCAAGCAATTTCCTTTCTGAGAGATCATTCCCGAGATTTCCCACAACCCAATTTCAGTTCTCTGCACTATCATTTTCAATTCCAACCCAGAGCAGAAGGATTTGAAGAGTTACAAGTATGGATACGAGGATTCTGGGCTTCGACTCGCCTCTGTTTTCCACTCTGCAGCACATTTTGGAAGCCACCGACGACGCCGACAAGTCCTTCAACTCCCCCAGCCGGAAGTACGTCCGGGACGCGAAGGCGATAGCGGCGACGCCGGCGGACGTGAAGGAGTACCCTAACTCGTACGTGTTCGTGGTGGACATGCCGGGGCTGAAGAGCGGCGACATCAAGGTGGAGGTGGAGGACGACAATATGCTGCTCGTAAGCGGCGAGAGGAAGCGGGAGGCAGAGGAGGACGGCGCCAAGTACGTGAGGATGGAGCGCAGGGTGGGCAAGTTCATGAGGAAGTTCTCCCTGCCGGAGAACGCCAACACTGATAAGATTTCGGCGGTGTTCCAGGACGGCGTGTTGACGGTGACGGTGGAGAAGTTGCCGCCGCCGGAGCCCAAGAAACCCAAGACCATCGAGGTGAAGATCGCATGAGATGGAGATCAATGAAAATCTCAGATTGTGGGTCCTTTTCGCAACTATAGTCTATGTTTCGTCTCTGTTACCCCTCTGTTTTCGTTCTGTTTCGTGAATATGGATTGGGTGTGATGTTTGAGTTTCTCTGATGTATTTGGGGTTTTGCTGAATCGACCTGAAACGACCGAGGTGTAAAGTGTCTGTGTTCTTGAAATCGTTGAATAAAATATGTTCAGTGGATACTGAATTTTTAGAGAATTGAGGATGTGTCATCTTCCATCAGTGAAGCTGCAATTAATTTGCCGTGCAGGTCATGTGATTCGTCCATGGAGTTGATTACCATTAGCCGCAACTTTTCCTCTCATATGCAAAGGAAGTTATAATCCAGCAATCAGTGCCAGTAAAATTCTCTATAGAAGTAATTAAATCTAATTTAATAATTAAGGGAGAGATTTACACTAACGTTTTAAATGCTTGGAGTGATTTATGTTTGCATTTTAAACTTTTAGAACAATTCATGTTTAGGTGGAATAATGATAATTATCTAAGGGTCAAATTTCGTCACTATAAAAAAAAGTGATGCAAATAAATTAAGGTAGCTTACACTTAATCCCAATTTTATTATTGCATTCCATCTCTTGAAAGCATTCCATTACTTAAGACATCAAAGTGACTTTTTGGAGTACACCCCAAGTCTTTTAAGTTTGCTTTATTTTCATTCTTTTCAAGTCTTTGAAAGTCGGAAAGCAATATCGTAAGTCATCACCATTTTTATCTCACAACAGTTGGGGCCATTGTAAGAACCGCTTCTAAGAGGTGCACATTTTGCTCTTGACCTTCAATGTTCAAATAATGACAACAATTCATGGCTTAAGTTTTGGCCTACTGTTAGAAAAAAATCACCCGTAGAACATTTGAGGGTCATTAGGAACGGATTTCTCGTCTTCCAAAAGAAAAATGGAGGATATGTTCAACCTACTTTTATAACAAAAGAGTCAGGAAAAACATTTCCACCACCAACAACAGGTTAGTCCTAACTCATCTAAGAAAGCAGAGAAACTAAAGAAGAATGAGGAAAAAACTAACCTCACTAAAGTGTTTTGATATAAATGAGAAGTCAAAACATGTTAGTACTCCGCTTGCTCCTCATTTCAAGTTGAGTACATTTATATCTTTAAAAACTGAAGCTGAACGAGAATACATGTCAAAAGTATCATATTCAAGTGTTGTTGGTAGCTTGATGTATGCCATGGTGTGTATAAGGCTCGATATTTCACAAGTCGTTGGAATTGTAAGCAGGTATATGCATGATCCTAGAAAGGAATATTGGCAAGCTGTGAAATGGATTCTACGATACATTCTGTATAACATAGATGTTGGACTGATATTTGAGCAAGATAAACAAGATGGTCATAGTATTATTGGATTTTGTGATTCTGACTACGCTAGTGATTTGGATAAGTGTTGGTCAACTACTGGTTATGTATTTACTCTTGCAAAAGCACTGGTTAGTTGGAGGTCTACCTTACGGTCAACGGTTGCTTTGTCTACTACAGAGGCAGAGTATGTGGCAGTCACAGAGGCTTTGAAGGAGGCAATTTGGCTTCAAGGAATGATGAAAGAATTGGGAATTTGATAGAAACACATCAAGGTGTATTGTGATAGTCAAAGTGCTATCCATCTAGCAAATAATCAAGTCTACCATTCAAGGAAAAAGCACGTTTGATATCACTTTGTATGAGAAATTATGGAAGAAGGTAGAGTAGTAATCTAGAAGATTCGAACCACTAAGAATCCTACTTATATGATGACAAAAGTCGTGACTACGATCAAGTTTTAACATTGTTTGAACTTGATCAACATTGTTAAAAATTGAACGATTGGCGCTACAAGCGCATCTGAAGATAATATGGAATTCATAAGAGATTTTAAGAGATGGAATTTTGTCAAGGTGGAGATTTATTAAATTATGATTCTTTTCTAGAAACTCACCATTATTGAACTTGAGATTGCTATGGAAGTCTTCAATAGTGGGTTAGTCTTCAATGGTGGGTGATGGATTGTTGTAATAATATTATTCTCTACCCTATATAAACTCACCACTTTCATTTGTAACTTTATCCCCAAAATTGTCTACTTCTCTCTTAAGCACATTCTCTCTTCTCTCTTTGTAATATTTCGACACTAGAGAAATATTAATTGATAGTGTCCGAGGACGTAGGCACAATTAGCCGAACCACGTTAAATTTTGGTGTCCTTCCTTTCATCTATTCAATAGTTAGTTATTGTCAGGTATAGTTATAATAATATATTGTGCTAATTATGTATTCAAAGAAAACTCTGTCTAGAAATATGAGACTTAAGCGGTCCATTGTGACTCCCCACTTTCATGGGAATTTACTTGGTGTATGTTAACACAATCATACACTCTCTATTCACCTGTGTAATAGTAAACTAGGTGAAATAATCCTAAGTTTAACAATAGTTGTAGCCCAAGTTAAAGTCCAAATTAAGTTTAAATTTATTTGCGCGAATAAACTTAAAAACAAAAATTTAAGCATGAAGTCGTTTTTACAAGTACTTCTCCTTGAGCAATAATTTTATAGCTCAACTCACTGCTGCAAGTTTTCATGCCAACGCTAATGATGTTGTCTTATTATTTATAAATTGAATGACTCAATTAACACAAAAATACAATTAATTTGCAAAATAAAGTAAGTAAAAATTTTGAAAATTTATTCAAATAGCTTTAAAAAGATTAATGAGAAAATTTTTTTGTGGAATTTTTATAGGTTTTCTATAAAATTCAGATTAAATAAATAAGCAATCATCATATTACGATTTATAAAAAAAAAAAAATTATGTGTGGATCTTATTTGTATAAAACGTCTATAATGATAAGGTCTTTTTATGTTAATAATACGTAAGGAGAGATTCACACCTCACTATAGTTTACAACTCACTATAATTCCTAAGTTTGAACATACATAATAATTTATTTTATTTTTTTGAGATCTTATAGAATTTTTCGGACCTTCAATGATAAAATTCGTGGTATAAGATATAAGTTTTAAAATTTTATGGTAAAGTTGGTGATTGTTTTAATGTTTCGAAAATTATTATTGGGTTTCAAAGTTAAATTTTCATGTCACATGTAAGAGATAAGAGAGGTACAAAAAACTAAGGGATAGTTAAATTGAAGAATTGTGTCATTTTTTAATAGAAGGTTCGGGTCTATCAAGTTAAATTTTTATATGATATTTTAGAATCTAGTATTAATATAATCTCATCATATGTACTTCAAACACAAGTGCAAATCACATAATCCTTATTAAAAAAAATTGTAAGATTAAAAATTAATAAAAGAAATAATTAATGTTTGATTATAAATTATACCAAGGCACTTGCAAGGGAATAAAAAAGTGAATAAAAAGCCTTTGCATTTTTGTTCTGACCTCCTCAAAAATAGACTCCCACTCCTAACTTAAGAAACTAATACACTATTTTTCTATTTTCTTTTTTTTGTTTTTTTTTTCCGAACTATTAGATAATGGTTTGAGAGAGATATGAGCTTGTTCTATGTTATCAAACATATACACTAATTTTAATGTTGATTTTCAAAGTAAACTCGGATGGACATAACAATAAAATAAAAATTAAATAATACAAAATATTTTAAAAATTAATTTTGTTTTATTTCATCTTGCTCCATGTTGTCATGTATCAAACAAACAATAAATAAAAATAATATCGATGCAATTTCAACAGCTTAGGCTTCCTTCACTTATCTATACGACGATAATAGATGAAGACATCATTGCAGGAGTGGATAGGAATTAATTAGTAGTAGAAGGTATCAATTTCAATATCTGTGTTTGTCTGATCTTATTAATAAAGAATCAAGTTATATATGTGTTAGGCATATGTTCTTTGAAACTAATTTTTAGATATTTTAAGTTTCAATTGAAATGAAATTTTTAGGATAAATCAATGCAATTTAGGAGGAATCAATGAAAGGACATCAATTCAAATCTTAAATTTTCGAAGCATTTCATAATAGATCTAGGTTAATAGAAATACATTTTTTTTTTCTATTGTAATTTTTATTTTTATTTTTTGTACTTTTTTTTTTAATTTCATAATAGATCTAATTTAATATGTAAACTTCATATATAAATTACAACAATTAAATAATTAAAATAAAAATAAAAAATACAAATACAAATTAAATAATTAAGAAAAATAACATTTTATTTATTTAAATTTCGATAAAACCAAAGAAGAGACTTCTTTGCCGCTCATATGGCTTTCTACAACATTCTGGACCCTTGTGGAATTGAAGTCACGGAAGCTCCTGGAAAGTTCCCAAATCCCCCATCACCCTCCAGAGACCTCCTCCTCTGCGCCACTCGCCGCCCACTCCCTATAAAATCTCATCCACCCCTTTCCCCGAATTGCAACAATCAAAGCAATTGTAGAAAAAAAAAAAAAAACGTTTTTGGAATTTCACAACCCAGAAGGGGATTTAGAAGATCGAAGAAGAAAAAGATGGATATGAGGATCATGGGCTTCGACTCGCCTCTGTTCTCCACTCTGCAACACATTCTGGACGGGGCCGACGAGGGGGATAAGTCCTTCAGCGCGCCCACCCAGACCTACGTGCGGGACGCGAAGGCGATGGCGGCGACGCCGGCGGACGTGAAGGAATACCCGAATTCGTATGTGTTCGTGGTGGACATGCCGGGGCTGAAGAGCGGCAACATCAAGGTGCAGGTGGAGGACGACAATGTGCTGCTCATAAGTGGCGAGAGGAAGCGGGAGGCGGAGGAAAAGGACGGTGCCAAGTACGTGAGGATGGAGCGCAGGGTGGGCAAGTTCATGAGGAAGTTCTCCCTGCCGGAGAATGCCAACACTGATGCCATTTCGGCGGTTTGTCAGGACGGCGTGCTGACGGTGACGGTGGAGAAGTTGCCGCCGCCAGAGCCCAAGAAACGCAAGGCCATCGAGGTCAAGGTCGCTTAAGAGGAAGAGATTTCGGATTTTGGGTCTTCAAATCCTGTCGTGTGTCTCTGTTACCCCTGTTTGTTTTCTCCGGTGAGCGGTGATGGTTTGGGTTTGGTAATTGCTGTATTCAGTGTGTTGTTTATGTGTAACTAGCTTCTCATATGGAGCATTGCAGCTGGTGATGAGGTGATTTTCTATGAGTAATTTCAAGTATCAGCAGTAAAAGTTTTTATGTTAACGAAAAATCCAGAAGCCCATTTTTTTTTTTCCATTCCTAACATTTGTTCGTTCTTCTATAGGAAAAAACTGAAAAAACCAGGAACAATGAAATAAATATTACTCTGTTTTATTTCTCTTCAGGGGCAGGAGAATTTTATTCTCACGTCGACAGTTGACGCTTAAAGCAAAACCTAAAACCCAAATTCATTCGACAATGAAAAATGTTGATGAAAATGAGAAGGCTTCTAAAACAGATGCAGAACTTAGGGGATGAAGTTAACATTTGTCAAGAAGTGTCTAACCATCCATCTTTCAATTTAGGGTTTCCCACAAAAAAAAAAAGGGATTAATGATTCATTCCATTATGGAGTGCTATTTCTTCTGCATATGGTTAGCTTCTGCCAATTGAGTTGAGGATACAACAACAGTTTGGACACTTTAGTTGAAAGACGGGGCACGACAAAATTTTGCTTGCTCACAGCTTTCCTTCTGTCAGTGGATTTCTTCACGCTGACAACCTCTAAGGCATTCCCAGCATTCTTCATGGGAAAATCCGTCTTCCGAACGAAAAGAGCAATGAAGAATCCCTCTTTGTCCTCCACTGGGTCTGTCCGAAGTAAATACTCAGCTGAAATGCAAAAAAACACACTCAAATCCACAGCTCTGATTAGCAATCTGCATGTTTATTGTATCCAATACTAAAATCAAGGTCGGTTAAAGTCATTTCCAAGTGTAAACGCAAGCTAATATACCAAACAAATCATATACATACAGCCTGTTCAGAACAAATACTGTATAGAATACAGCACTTACAGCCTTCAAGAACAGGGAGACCACGCCGGGGCCATCCGGGAAAGGGCATTCCCAATTGGAAACCATGGGATGCAGCAATGGGCAAAACCGATTTTATGACATCTTCATTCTCAGTTTGGTGGATGGAGCAAGTGCTGTAGACAACTCTCTCGACTGCAGGAACTGCAATGGAGACGATATTTCAGCCATTTTGAGCAAAGGCATTAGGAGGAGTATCTGAGAGGAAACACAAACTTACAAGATAATGCATGTGCCAGTGTCTTCTTTTGAAATGCCGCAAGCTTCTTGAGCCTATCTGTTCCGGCAATGCCAGCAGACTGGCCTGCTTAATTTCAAGGAAGAGAATTGGTTTTAATTAATAGCGAAGTCGGTTGTACAGAACCAATTTGCATGTGTATAAATAACCATTTGTGCCAGCTTTTGCCGTACGCACTACCTACATTGCATTCGTGTTGTTTTCAAACTTGCAAAGGAGAGTGCTGCAAGCACAAACTGCAATGCACTCTCATTATACATTTAAAATTGCACTTCAGAAAATAATTTAAGAAATATAAGATGCCCTTGCTAATATGAAACGGATTACCAAAAATAAAGAAGTTGGAAAAAAAAAAAATCAGCATTAACTAACATTAGTAAGAGCAATATTTTCCAACATAGCAATTTAATTTTCTTTAGAATTGCTATTACGGTTCCAAGAAGTATGTTTATACAGAAGAATTGAAATGTCGTTCTAGCATGCAAAAGCTATTTACTGATCTAGAACATTTTATCAAATACGATTATATCACTTCAAAGGAGGAAGCTATAATGGTTACCAGCCGCATAAGAGGGAAGCAAATGGTCGAGTCTTTCTGCAGCAGTGCCAGAACCAGAGCAGGAAGGATCTAAGAGAATAGCACGAACCTGTGGAAGCAAACTTAATAGAGAGAAAATAGATATGCACTGTAATATAATCGGGTAAATGTAATCCTTCGTATTTTCTTCTGGACACAAGAAACCAATCTTTGGACACACAAAAAAGAACTGCGTTTAACCATGAAGCAGAATGCCATTGAATAATTGGACAAGGTTCAAATCTTCAGCAGCAGCAACTACCAAGGACTGCAAAACCGAATACCCCATCAAGGAATGATTTTGTGTGCAGAGGGAGGGGGGGAATGGTTGATCAGATCAGATAACCCAGCAAAACATATTGATGCTTGCTCATAACTCCACCTAGTTGATTCACCATCACCACCAACAACCCCCCCCCCCCCCTCCCCCCAACACGACCCATCAACCCACCCCAAAAAAATAAAAAGGAAATAAACTTATTTGTCCAAAATAAAAATGATTCCGTAAACAAATCATTCAACATTTACAGAAAATAGCTGAAAAGTAAACTTTCAATGAAATGAAAAACTTAAAAATATATATAAATAAAAGTAAACCCTAACAAGTTTAGCAGTTGATTATAATGATAAATATGGCCATATAATAACCTAAAGACTCTCTTATGATGAAGGTGCGGTAAAAAACTATACCTTTGAGTACAAAGGGTCCTCTGGGTTTAAGTTCAAGAAGTCTCCGTGCAAAATGACCACATCTAAAAGCCAGGTTAAGTTCATTAACATCTATTGTGTACCATGGCAGTGCAGACAAGCTAATGAGCAATGTGTTACTGTTCCACAAACTGTGTCCAAAAGGCAAAGATAAGTTGGGAGAAATTTTTGAGTAGAAATCTAACTGTGACACACAGTTGAACACCATACATATTGGAGCACCTTTTGTACCATATGAACAAGAATGAAGAATCTCAAGCTAAATTAAGATTGCTGAGCATTCCACAATCATGAACACATGACATAAGATGAAGCATAACAAGTATGATGGAGGCAGATTGTATTGTCTAGATCAGAAAGACACTAAAAGGATACTGTCAGCCCCAGAAAGTTGAACAGTGTCATCTAAACGCTTAACCCTTTCCTTGTTTAATTCACATGCTATAATCTTTCCTTTTCCTTCCATAAGAGCAGCAAGGTGTGCAGTTTTGTTTCCTGGAGCAGCACATGCATCAAGAACCTTTACAGAAAAGTAGATCAAGCCAGGGTTAAGCAATTATAATTCATAAAGGATAAATAACTCATGAGGAAATAACAAAGTTATCCCAGCCTCCAATACAAATACCAAACCATCTTCCTTCTTTTTGATAATTTGGATTGTGCAGCATTATTTTATGATGATAAATAAGTTAGGTTTACAAAAATGCATGCAATGTTAAATATCAAAGAATCATGATACAGGCATGGTTTAGGCAGAATCAAATTTGGTTTAGACCAAGTCATATTGTGGACAATCGTCATAATTTGTAAATTCTTTTCTATCCCTAATTCTGGATACCATGACGGAATTAGACATCACAGTGCAGTATTTAGACATCACAGTGCAGTATTAGACCATATCTAAGTACGCCTTCCTTCCACCCATCTTGTCCATGCTGCTTCTGAATTCACAATTCACAAGTGCACCGTAAGCCCACTGACCTGCGCCGTAAAACTTTCTGACCACTTAAACCTTCCACAAGAACTTCCCTTCTAACTTTGATGAGTACAATAAAACATCCAGAGTCACATCTCTAGTTCATCCATCAGGCTTTCGTTGCATAGATAATTGACCCATAATGAGAATAATGTTATTAGAGAGCTTCTAACTATCAAAGCATTAATATGCTGGTTCTCATTTGGTTAATTCGTACTTCTTCAGTTTCCTTATTTTCATGAGGAAATTCTTCCTTAGTGCTGTTTTTCCCACAATCCAGCATTTTTCATCTGTTGTTTTGAATTTAAGTATCAATTTTTTTTTTCTTCTTTATTCATCAAAGACAGGCTAAAGTAAATTACTTCATTGACTGCATTAAAAATATATACAGCAGATAAAAGCATGGATAGTTAGGAGTATTACATGTTTTTAATTAGATAAAAATCAAATTTCAACACTCATTTTCTCTCTCTCCTGATTTGGAATTTGAGTTCAACAAGAACTCTCTCCAAAATGGGGCTCAAAATTGAAGGAGATCAACAAACTTTTTTCTCTCTGGTGAACACGCACCTTCTCTCTAATCATTAAGCCAAATATAATCACACTTTCTATTCTTACTCCATGTCAAAGCAAAGTCAGATTTATCGCAAAGTGCTAAGTTTTTATATTATATCACCAATACAGAAGTGTCAAATGTATATCCTATAGTAATAATAACAATAATTATTAGTATTATTATTATTATTATATTAATAACAATAATAAAAATAATAAATCCAAAGTAAAAATGCGATGCAGTCTTGATGGTCTAACACTTGTTACAAAATGATGGCATGGAGTTAATAGTAACAATAAGTTCTCATTAAAAAAATGCTAATGACGTCTACCAAGACTCAATTTGTGAATAATCAGACATTGTTACAAAGGATGACAACAGAGTTACTAAATTTAGATTATATGTATTTTTGTTGTTAATATGCAATTCTGAGGCACTGAACATGGCTCATACCATAAAATGACCCAGTGTAGTTAGTATAAAGACTTAGTTGAGTCGAAATACATCTTTTGAAATCATTTAAGAGGCAAGTGAAAAACATTTGTCTACCCTAAACATTATTTTGGTTGAAGGAATTTGGTACAACCAAAGATTCAGGACTTCTCAAGTCTAAAATTGTCCTCAACAAGCTAAGAATCATATCATTTATTTTAAGTATGTGTTTGGGAATTCAGATTTTTTGGGCCTTGAATTTGGATTTATGTGGATTTGGACAAAATGCAACACAAAATTGTATTTTGTCAAAATCCTTGCAATTCCAAACCAAAGGCCCAAAACCCGTACTCCTAAAGACAACCTAAGAGTTTGATGTCCACTGTATATCCAAATGTAAATGTGAACTCAACTGACAATAAACAGAAGCAATTTAGTGATAGACAAAACAATAGTAGACGCACTAGAAATATTCACAAGAAATTAAGATTCAGTTTAGTTAAGGGTTTGATGTACATCGAAAATGTAAATTTAATGAACAATTGACATGACCAAGCTATTGATAGAAGAAGCAATAGCAGAGCCATAAAATTACCCCACCAGTAAAAAAATAACAATATTAGTTACATGAGCACAACTTACCTCCCACCCAGGTTTGGGCCCCAGGGCTACTGCCACCATGGAGCTTGCCTTGCCCTGTGGAAGCAAAACAAAATTCATAATATAGATCAGAAGTGAAAAATGTAATTGAGAATATCACAATACTCTTAAATAAGAAGAGTTATGACAACTACTATTCCAAGAGTCCAAATCAAGTTGAGCACGTCCAAACTTGTTGACTCTATGAGTCCTTCCCGTTTTGATAATGACAAATCTAATAGTTCTCACCTGTGCACTGAGCTTATGAACAGGAACTTACTCTTAGCATGCACGGATGGTAAGAGTGCAAGGAAGCCATAAGGACTACAATGATCACATCAACTATGGCATTGGAAGGACAAGACGCCGAAGAACCATATGGAGATGAAGACAATTTATTTATTTTTTAATTCATTTTGGGTCTGTAATATTATTAATTCCAAAGGTCTGTAATAATCGGTGCATATCATGCATGTAGGAACAATAAAGCTCAAATGACTTAGGCCTCATAACAAAGTCCCTCATATCTTAGAAGTAATAATCATGTGAATACAGATGACTTCAAAAGGGAATTAGAACTTAAATGCACAATCTTTGTGTGCTCGGTCGACCGAACCAGAACACACATAGACCTTCGGTCGACCGAACCTCCCCAGGGTCAACAGTTGACCATTTGGTCGACCAAGTTTGAAATGAACTTCAACGCTCTGGTCGACCAATCTGGCACGTGGGAAATCCCAACACTCTGGTCGACCAAACCTATAAAATTTGGTCAACCGAACTTAACCTGGTCGACCGAACTTCAAAGGTCCAAAACGCCTCAAATCTGGTCGGCCAAAACCTCAGTTCAAAAATGCCGTGGTCGACCGAACTAAGCAATCTGGTCGACCGAAACTCTCGGGTTGGCCTAATTTTTACCGAAGTTAATTAGGGTTAAATAGTGTTAATTTTTTAAAACTCAATTAAAACAATTTTATTAATTCTCTTGGTGACCCCAACGGTTATAATTTTAGTCAGGTCTATAAATATGAGTTCATTTGTACAATTAAGACAAGATTAGCATTATGATTAGCATTGAAACTCTTTGAAATTTTTCAAAGTTCAAAAAGCCTATACCCTCACATACTACTATTCCTTTGCTAAATCAAATCTTGTGAGAGTACCTTGAGTGATTATACTTTATTCCCATTTGCTAGAAACTCTCATTGTGCTCATTGTTTGTTTGATTTTTGAATTAAGAGTTGAGCATAGGTTTTCCCCCGATTTAATCTAATAAATCTATTATGTGGGAAACCTTAAAGCTTGTGGGTCTTGACATTCGAATTGCAAGACACCTTAGCTAGTGTTTTTTGAGTGTGCGAAAATCTTTTCACAAACTTATTTTTTTCCCGAATATCTCGTGTTTGAATATTGAGAAAATATTTTTTAGACATTTTGATTACACTTGGTGAAAATCTTTGAAACCCTAAATTGTTATTGAGATTTACATCTATACATTGTTTTAAATATTAGTTTGTTAATACACTCTTGTGCTTGATTGAATATAGACATTATATTGAGTGCTGATTGCACACATATAACACTGAGCTCATAGTTCTTATATTATTGATGTGCATTGATTGGTACTGGTACAAATATGCGTATTAGAGAAGCATATATTTTGTACACATCTTGTATTGTGAATTAGTTGTATTCCAGGCGTGGCCTAAAGAGGCGTTAATCCAGTCCAGAAGGATTGGTTGTAAAAGTTTAGGTCAGCCCTATGTTAATTTGACCTGATTGTATTAGGTGTCGCTTCACTTGTTAAGTGAGCCGTAGTGGAATCTTTGTGCTTGTAAGCCAAGGCGAGGACGTAGGCAGCATTGGCTGAACCCCGATAACATATTTTTTGTCAGCTCTCTGTTTAATTTCCGCACATGTATGCTAGTACTTGAACTGCTGTGAATGTTTTAATTGCTTTAAATATTTGCATACATACTTGCTTGGGAATTGAGTTTATTTTAAAAAGACCCTAGGTTGTGTAATACTGTTGCTGGATTAGTTGAACCTAGGGGAGAAATTTTTTAAATCTCCAATTCATCCCTCCCCCCCTTTGGGATTGCACCAAAGTAAATAAAACTGAACTAAAGAATAATAAATTTAAAAAGGAAAAAATAAAAAATAAAAAAGATCTTACCTGCATAAAGATGCTTCCATTTATGACCAGAGGATGATCGTGCAAATCAATACCTGGTGGGAGTATCAACAAGTCAGGAACCATGTCGTCCTTTTGAACCTATTCAACATACAATATAGTCCCATGAAATCTGTCCAGAAAATGAAAGAATGACATATCATGTTCAAGGAAGAATAAAAAGGTTCACAAGAACACTAAGCTCACTTGATGTTTTTCTTTCAATCAATAAAGAAAAATTGATTAGAACACAAAAACGAAGGTCAAGCCCCATATGTTCATGAATACATAGGAAATGCTAGGGAAAATAATTCTTATCTGTAAACTAAAACAACAACCAAAAGTTTAAGTCCCACTAGGTGGGGTCAGGTATACGAATCTTCTTCCGCCATCCCACACAATCTAGGGGCAATATACTCCAAAAGTTGAAGTGCTGTCAAATCCTTACTATTTCGGTCCAAGTTCTTCAAAGTCTCTACCTCTCCTTAGTGCCACTAACAACAACTAACTTGCTCCTCACTGATGCGTTATTTGGCCAACGTTGCAAGTGTCCAAACCATCTTGACTACTCTTCCCATATCTTCTACAGTTTAGTTTTGGCTTAGATGTGTTGATTCTTTGATATATATTTTAGAATTACACCACTCATCCACCTTGGCATATCATTTCTACAAACTTAATTGTACAAATTTGACAAGGTGAAAAATATGATTACCAGCATCAAAACAATCAACTCGATGCATGCACTACAACTCAAATGTTCAAAAATGGCAAGAGAAATGAAGCTGGCATTTTTTTCTGCAATTTCAAGATGGGACCAAATCATAATGCATACGGCTTAGACATACATTGCATCATAGTTTCCGGAATCCCTACACCCAAGTTCACACCTTGACCTGGGGTCATGTTCCCAATTCATGGTGCCTTTTGCACTCTAGGGTTGCAATTATATGCAATCCAAATTACCAAAAGTATACAAAATTGAAATACAAATAGCTATTTTTTTATCAAAAAATCACAAAATATTGGTAGCAAAGAAATAGAGAAAGCAAGCAATCTCATTATATTTAGTTAGCACAATCTTCCCTAATGCCACCTTGAATGTCTAGTAAGAAACCCTAGACCAAGCTTCAAAGCACACAACAATCTGAAACAGCAAATGAACTAAGTCTACCATGTACAAATACCTAGGGGTGGCAAAACAGGTCAAAATCCAACGGGTGACCCGTGACCTATCCATTTAAACCGGGTTAGGGTTTAATACAAGTCAACATGTTTATAAATGGGTCAACACAGACCCGACCCGTTTACTAAACAGGCTATCTAGGTTCAGGTCGGGTCACCCGCCAGGTGACTTGTTTATTTGACTATATATACACATTTCAAAACTAGCCCTAATTTATGCCACCCACCCCAGCGATAAAGATTGATTCAGAGTGTGAGACTGCAAGGATGAGTGTAAATGACTGCGACGGTGAGGATGATGAGGAAGACCACTTTGATCTTTGCCAGAGTTCGGCATGAGAGAGAGGGGAAGCGAGGCCAAAACTAGAGAAGAAACAAAAAGTGAAGAGTGGAGCAAGGCATCACAGGCTGCTTCCTTCGTCCGCTTCATCAGAGCCCTAGCATACGCGCGACCCCTATCGAAGCTCTCTCCTAGCTTCCCACTACTCCCAACCTTCTTCGTCTTGTTCATCGGACATCTCAGGCTTCATCGGAGCCCTAGCAAACTCCACTGTTACCTCTCTCCCAACCCTCTTCGTCTTGTTCGCAAGACATCTCAGGCTTGCGGGAGGACAATCTTGGCTAGGCTCGAAGCCTCTTCTTTGTTGAAGCATCCTATTTCATACCAAAGGGTCAAATCGAAGCTCTTCTCGAATTCTCTCTTGATTTTGATGGGTCGAAATATTTGGCTCTTCTACGATTCTCTCTTGAAGCTATTTTTAAAATGTTATAAAATTTTTAAAAATTTTTAAAATAAATAAATTATATTTTTTAAACGGGTGACCCGTTTATTAAACGGGCGACCCGTTTATTAAACGGGCGGGTTAGGGTTTGCATAGTAATGACCCATTAATAAATGGGTCAAACCGAACCTGAACTCGTTTAACCCTGGCCCGTTTATGACCCACCCGACCCGGCCCGTGAACCTATTTTGCCACCCTTACAAATACCAAGCCATGCGGCATACCCTGTTCCCACTTTTGTATCATGACAAATATAAAGCATAAGCATACTCAGACTGCAAAAGCAAAGAGAGCTCACAATCAGTCACAAAATGCACAAGAAGCAATCTTCCTTGCTCCTGTAGTAGGGTAGGCTTAATTGTTTGTCTGACAAGGACAGTGACTATGGAAATAACTCACTCGAATGTCATGCATAAAGAGAGATCAATATTCAACTGAGGCTAGGCACGATGAGATACCAAAGGATACAGCAAAGGACAAATGATAAATAGGCTACAGGCAATCAACTTGCAGTGTGTCTACTATTTGGCTCAGCATTTCATCAAAATCTTAGGTTCGTCAATGGTCGGAAGGTCTGAGAATACATATGACATGCATCTAAATGCATAATTAGTACTGCTATTGTCTCTACCACAGTAGTACATAACTCTGATAGTTCAGAGAGCTATCAGCTCGACTATGGACATGTTGTACTGATGGCAAAGAAACCCTAGAGAAGAAGGAAGCTTTGTTGCCACCCCACCCCCAAAAAGCATCCAATGCAAATCAGCTTTTCATTCCTTTGCTTCATTCTGGCACACACTTTAGGGACCAGACCAAATAGTCATAACCAATTGCAAAGAGGTCAAATAAGATTCTGACCCAACAGGGATAGCACTGTGACATATCTATGGCCATGTCACCTATGAGCTATGAGTAGAACAACCAACTTAATTAGGCAAGAAAGGATAGTACCAATGCTACTGCTGACGAGGCTGCGAAGCATCTATCTAGGAGGGGCACATAATCGCTGAAAGGTCGCTGACCTGCTGCACTACCCAGGCCACAAGGTCAGTCATGCTTTATTGGGATGGTTCACAAATTAAGAACTCAGCAATTGGAGTACCTCTTCATAGCAAAAACCAACTAAAAGAGATGTACTGTCGAAGAGAGCGTTGCTCGGCATACTGCTCCTGTTTTTGACACTTTTAGGCCTCTGGCAAGTCAGGGGTTGACATGAGACCACCTGATTGCACCCAAGAAGCAGGCAAACAAGCAGTGATGCTCATGCTTCTTGAGAGTTGAGAAATAGACTGGAACCCCACTCTCAATATTCCTTCTTCACCTTTTCAAACTGCCCTTACTAAAGAAGAGGATATGCCTCTTGCTGGTAATGAATTGAGCAGCAGCAAGAAGATCTACTTCATTGTGATTGGATCTGTTTCAGTAGAAAAATTCTGTTTATCAAGAGCATGGAGTAGCAATTCGCCTTCTTCCAATAGTAGTTCTCTCTCCCTTCATCCAATTCAATGTCTTGGTTGGTCTGGTCCTTGGGACTTCGAAAAACTTTCTTCCTTACCAACTAGAGTCAAGGAAAAATCAGTTGGCCAGTTTTTCTATCAACCATCATAATCTGAGAATACGCAAGGACCTGTTACCCAGCAGGGTCAGACCTCTCACTCACTGATTCAATCACAAGCTCACAGCTGATACACGTTTAATCACAAACCAAAGAGAGTCAGAAAAAGCCATCAAGGACCTAAAGCAGGCAGTTACAAATGAGTGATGACCCTGTATTGCAGTTTCCAGATCAACTAAGTCATTTGTTGTACACATGGATGCATCAAAATATGCCTTGGATAGCGAGCTAGTACAATAAGGTAACCTGGTCGCATGTGAGAACCATGTTTTATGTGGCTATAGATCACATAGAAAATGTTAAATCCTAAAAACCGAACAGTACTGATCAGAAATTTTGAGAATCAAGCCAACGTGTGCACTTTTGCCTCCTAAATTCACCAAAATTCAATGGCAGCAAACTACATAGCTAGGTCCAATGACTGGAACATTTCAATATAGATTACGTTTAAACTAAACCAATTTGTCAATAATGTACCACATTCATCTCATTCCAAAATATATTTATATATATATGCTCGAAAAAATAATAATAATAATTATGCCTTCTAACATTCTAACGTTTATGACACACACACATATACACATGTATATGTCTTTAGGCAGGCCCCAAGCCAAAGCTAATCTATATTCAGTACAATAAGACAATTGAATGTTACTCTATTAACATTAATATATGTCCACATTAAATACCTTGTGTTCTTTCCCTAATTCACGTAAGGCAGACTCAACATCTAATTTCAGAGTATTTACACGAACATAACGAGGTCTTGAACCATCTGCAAACAGAAATTAGCAATAACAGTTTAAAAAAAATGTTATAACGAGGACCGTAATATTAGTTATAACAAATTTCAGCAGCATAATGACTTCATCGGAATTGCATGATTGGATCAACAGTTTTCCTTTGTTTTCCGTTGTTGGTCAGCAGAATAGCAGACACAATGCTTATGTCTCAATTATACCACAACCCAAGTTAAATGGAAGCTTCCTTTTCCTCTTGGTGGGTAATGTCCTAGCAACAGAAAAAATTAATTGTCTTTTGTATCAATCAAGCCCAACCTCATACTCTAAAGCTAAGCACTATCCAGCTCCAAAAGTGCAGAATATAATTGTCATCGGAAAAAAAAAAAGGGCAGGGGCGGGAGCGGGGGCGGGACAGAGTCTATGATCTAGAAGAGAAAGCAATATGAACAGAGACCAGGAAAACGGCAAGAAGCCATCAAGTCTTCAACCCGTTTAACACTTTTGCTCACTAAAAGACGAGCCAGAGCTATCTGTAGAGCATCTTTCCTGAGCATGAGAAATTCTTCTGGGTCACCAATCAATGAAATTTCCTAGAAGAAAAGGTGTTCCAATCAAAAAATGACCAAATCAGCAAATATTCAAAGTGATATCAAAGTTAAGAGATGAAAGGGGGTTTGGTAAAATTAAGTGTTGAACACTGAATTCAAATCTGATTTTTTGAACCAATTCCAAATTGAACTTGAACCCATCAGTAAATCTAAATACTAAATTATTTTAACTTCTAAATTTATGTTGTTTTTCAATTTTAACCTTCTCAACTTTCAAAAGTGTCAATATGTATTATTTAACAAGCAATTACATATAAATCAAAGTTTTTAATTTAATAAAAATGATTTTTTTTGGTCGTATATTAAATTAATAATTCTAAATAGAAATAATTTAATTTATTGTAGACAAAAAAAGATAATTATTATTTTAATTTTTTAGCCAGTTGGGTTTCCCACTTATCAAGTCAAACAAGTTTCCATGTCTAAATGTTTGGCTTGGTTAGACAAATTTTAAGAAAATTCAGAACACCTTCCAAACACTCTGATGTTGATTTAAAAATAACCTCTATTCAAGGTCACTCAAATCAAATAAACGCACCCTAAAGTTATATTGTAGTATTGTACTTGTTATTTAATGACTTCCATGTTGCATTCCCATTATTTAAATTTCATTATGATTATTAAGCAAACCCTCAAGATATTTACAGCATTCAGCCAAAATTAAGCAGTGCAATCCTATTGAAAAAAACCACTGCATACAAAGGTTCTAAGGTTTAGGTCCAATGATTGCAAATATGTTAGAATGAACCAGCAGCATGCTATGTGTTTTCATGTCTATTTTCAGAAGACAAGAGTCGCCAATCTTTTTTTTTTTTTTTCTTTTCATCCTTAACATATAGGAGTCTGTTGAATTAACTATACGTTTGGTATATAGAGAAGGAATGAAATTGAATTTATCATTTAATTTCATCATGTTTCCACTTTCCCATTCATATTTTCATTCCATTCCTTTCCTACTCTCATTCTATCCGCAAACCAAACATGGTGTAAATTCTAAGCAAAGCAGGTACACTACAGCTGCCAGCTGGTGTAAATTTAACCCACCAAATGTACTTTTTTTTTCTTGAGACGGTATTCTCTCATCCTCGTGTGCCCACCCACCAGTGTCTACCATTTGTTCAAATTCCAATAGTGCAGTTAACTTTGTAAAGATTGTATAGCATGCTTCCTACACTAACCCTTCCTCTACTTTATCCCAAAGAATTCTTACTTAGCGGGTTCATTAATATTCAAAACAGTACCAAACACAAACAACGTCGGCATCTAATGGGGAAAAAGTCGGAGCTGCGTAAACAGCGAACTAACCTGGCCAAAAAGAATGTCATAGGTGATAATGTACATCAGTTCCTTTTCCCTCTGCAACATCAACAGCAAACATAACATTGCAGAACCATCAAAGACGGACCAGAGAAATCATTATAAAACACCATAGAATACAAATTAAACTACGCTTCTCTCACAATAAACTAAAGATTTTCATACGGGTTTTCATACCTTCCACTTCCCATTCAACACATTGGCATACTCCAAGACATCCTTAATGATAAAAAAATCTGAAAACAATCAAATAAAAAGAAAATCAATTGCCAAGCTTCAGCAGACTCATAAACACGCGCTACGACGCAAGGGTGCTGCAAACTTACGCTTGAGGGTTTGGCAGACAAGGGCGAAGGTGGCCTTTTTGTTTCTGACGGAGGGGCTATAGACTAGGGATTTGATGGAACCGACGGCCCGGCGCCGAGCGTCTCCTTGGAGAACGCGCTTCAACACCTTCGCCGCCTCTCTGCGGGCGAAAAAGGCCGAGCGTTCGGCGTTGCTCAGCCGCCGACCGCCGGCCTTCTGGGCGGCTCCGGTTCTGCGTGCAGAACGCCCCATTGCCCACGGTCGCAGGCAGCAGCAGAACGGTGGCAGCACGGAGAGGAAGAGTCGAGGAAATTTGGGGGCGACGGTGACGGGTCGGGTGGGCAGATTCGGACTTGAGCAGTCAGGGTGTAATTGAGAATCTTGAGATCATGGTTTTAAATGCGGACCGGTCCGAACGAGAAGTTAAACCCACTATCGAACCGGTGATATTAAAATACATAATAAATTCGAAAAATATTAATTTAAATCATAATTAGAACTAAAGCCAAAACGAGTTAATAATAACGATCTAAATAAAATTCTAACTATTTATATATTTTTAAATTTAAAAATAATATTATAGTTTAATCAAAATAAACTTAAATATTACTACCTATCTCTTTAATAAATAATTAAAATTAACTTATATAAAATAGTTCTATAAAATATCTTACATTGCGTAAAAAAAAAATTATAAAAAAAAAACTAATGCTGCGTTTGGGAGCATAGATTTCAGATCCTAAATTTGAATTTGAATGGATTTAAACAAATTTTAATATAAGTTTATATTACATCTTATTTAAATGCAATACAAATCCAAATTCAAGTCATCTTCAAACCTAGACTTAAGAAATATGAGTAACTGACAGGAATGATATATTCTCAAGAGGGGGTGAATTGGGTTTTAAAACTTTTTGGGTAAATTAAATTTACGTCGATTCACCACAAATCATATTTTATTCAAAATATAAGCATGTATGTAAAATAATTAAACAATGAATATAAACATATACATGTAGAACATATCCCATTTAAATTAAATGTTACAAAATAATTATAATAATAAATAAACAAACATACACGTGCGAAAATTAAAGTGCAAAAATTAAATGAGATAGAGAGACACACACAAGATTCACCATATGTTCAGTTAACCAGGCAGAGAGATGCCGTTTATAATATCTCCTTATAAGGCGGAGTCTCCCTAACTCACTTACCGAACGAAGCCAAACTAGTACAAATAATATTTTTTATACAAAATAAATACTTCTCAAATAAGCTGAGCTGTACACATTGAAATACTATATCCACTCTCATATGATATTAAAAATGAAGCTCAGTATAGTATTTGAATTTCTCTCAAAAAATATTTTTCATTTAAACAGTGAGAGTATGGAAAATAATTTTTCTTTATAAAACAATTACCTTTAAAAAACAATCTAGTCATTCAAGCAAAAGCATGTATAATTGAATAATATAAGCTCAAGGCTTTTCTCAATAAGTTTCTTAAGCAAATATTTATTAATGAAAATATGTTCAAAGCTATCTTGAATATCCCCCAAAAATTTCTCCCAAAAATATAATCAATTATAAGAATAGGAGAAATTAGGGTTCTTCAAATGATTGACCTTATAAAAATCAAATAGCAAGAAGACTTTCCAAGCAATATATATAATAGAGAATATATGCTCAAGTTCAAGTCTCTTGTATAACAAAAAGTTTTCTCCAAAGATAATTTTTCATAAGAAAAGAGTAGGAGAATTTGATATTTGAAAAACACCAATAAAAAGAAAATGCCTTCAAGCAATATGAACGATATAAGCTCAAACCTCTTCAAATAAAAACCCCACAAAAATATTTTCTCCAAAAAATGATTTTCAAGAAGAGTGTAGAAGAAAGTAAGAATTTAAAGCTCAAAATGAGTATAAAAATGGGTGGGAATAAAAAATATGAGCATGTATACTCCCAATAATTTTCCCAACATTTTCAAGTGTATTAAGCTTGTATTTATAGGCAAAACTCATTTCTAACCGTTTTATGACCGTTAGAGGGAAGAAATGATATTATATTTTGAAAAGTAGTCGTTTTCTAGTCGTTGGAATCAATACCTGACACGACTGGTTGACTAGTGCTATGGGCTAAGAAAATATTTAGCTACTGCCTGAGTTGGTCAACTAGTTCCCTGCATTGGTCGATTAGTCCCCTGTTTTTGTACGGACACCCTTTAGTTTTTTCGATACTTCAAATTGAATGTTCTTGATATCAACAAAAATTTAAGAAAAAATCTCACAACTTTCATGTTGAACACTTTTTAAGATAAGGAGTGATTGATCAAGAAAAGTAGTCATCAATGCTACGGAAGAAAACATAAATGGATTTTTTGAAAGAACTTGTTTTGTAAAAATATTTTCATGAAAGGTTCAGACCCCTAAGGTCAATCTAAGGTTATTGAGTTTCAAATTAAATCATGAGGAATGCACACACAATTAAACCTAAGTAATTATTACAATCCAAAAAAAAATATAAAGTCTTCACATTGTTTGCTCTTCTAAATCCCCATGGAATACGCCGATTGGTGCGAGCTTGAAGTGCATTTACGGCTTCCATTTTGCATCCTTCACTTGTACTTTCAGAATTATAAACATGTATATTTACTAAGTACACAAGTGAGATGTTATCGTTTGTCATAATCAAAATAGGGATCCGACTCAAAAAGTCAATAATAACTTTATTATTGGACAAAAATTGTAAATGAGAGATAAGGTGTCATTAAATCAAAAATAAAGTCTCAACCTATCAAAATCATTTATTGTGGAGGTAATCCAAAAAAAGTACTATCTCAAGTTGCACCAATTATGGAGGAGATGGTGGTGATGTAAAAACCTAATATAGATATTGAAGTCTGAGTGGTTGGAAGGACATCTTCCATGTTAATTCCTTTGTAGTGATGAAGTTGACTCCTCTCCAACTTTGATTTAGCCTGATTTCTATTGGGTTAACCAATGGACATCAATTTATGGAAAGATTTTAAGATAGTAATGACTAGTTTCTGTTGAACTAGATTGAATCAGCTATTTTGATTCAAATTTTAAAATCATGATCGAGATTACAAAAGTTAGGTTGACCCATCAATAATCATTTCCTTTTGATCCAGAATTGGAACACGGTTTATTACTAGATTGGTTTTAGGGCTAAACAAACCTCAATAACAGAGCATTTTTTTTTTTCCACCAAAGTAGCCTTATAGCATGTTTGGAATAGCTTATAATATGAATCTTAAATTTAAATAAATATAATATAAAATTTAATTGCATAATTTAAATTTCATGATTTTGACTTCAAGTCTAAAACTCATACTATCAAATATAATCTTATGCTATATGTCTAAACGTTGAGTTCGAAGTTCAAATTTCATAATTATGTTTGAGAGTATGAATTAATTTCTCAGGTTTATAAAATGAGGACAAATCTTAATCTGCGTCTTTTTGAGACTAAAACCTATTAACCTTTAGGTTGATCCATTCATAAATCCCAAATTGAAGAAGAATCTACCTTCACTACTATAAAAATATGATCCCATAAGGAGATAACATCTCATTCTTACATATTTTTCACTTATTATCGTAATTTGAACCTTTCATTCCCTAATTTAAGCATTGTAGTGATCCCCCGAGTACCCTTCAAAGCCTACAAGCCATTATTATTTAGTTTTTTTTAGGTAGTGGCGGTCTAAGGCCCATTTATAAAAGCCGTTCAATTTTTAATAGCCACAAATACTAATAAAAAATAATATTTGATTTGACTGTTAACAACCATTAACAATTTGTGTTTCATGTCTTCTCGTCCACCATTAATTTTTTGATAACATGAATTTGATGTTTCCAGGAAACCTTCGTAGTTATAATTAACTATCAAAATATCAATCAATCAATCAATTCAAAAAGAAAGTAAAAGAATGCATTCAATATGATCGGATTTTGACTAATGGAATTATTGCTCAAAGGAAATTGCATGTGGTCAGACTAAATAGAGACCTGCTTGCCACTCAAGAATCTTAAGGCCCAACCAAGCTCTATATTTTTTTTATTTGAAAAAAAAATTAATTTTTTATTTTATTTTTTCAACATCAAATATTATTAAGAATAATTTTTTTTCTAAAGTAATTAAAAATCAAAAATATTAAATATTAATAATATATAAAATATAAATTTTTCTTTGTTGATTTAATACATATTTTATTTCCTTTCTCATTTTTTTTATCAACTTTGAAAAATAACTTTTTCTTGTTTTCATTTTCTTCCTCTAATATTTTTTAAATTCCAAACATAACCTAATAAAATATTTTCATAAAATTCTAAGAGAAACTTAAGTCTTTGATATTCCCATATTTTTAGTAATCTTAATTAAATTCTCATAAAAATCCAATTTCATGGCACAAAAGTATCACTATAATTCATTGTTCATGGAAAAAATTATAACAATTATTAACATATATATACACACATTTAAGAACTCATATCACACGAAATCTTATAATTTTACATTTTTACAAATCTCTCACAGGTTAGGGCCTGTTCGGATAAAAAATTTTGCTTGGAAAAAAGAAAAGGAAAGGAAAATAATAAGAAAACTTATTTTCCCTTGTATTTTTTTTATTAAATACAATAAAAAATGTAAATTTGTTTTAATATGACTTAAAATTAAGGAAAGTTAAATATTAATGATGTGTAAAATCAAAATTTTATTTATATATTTGTTATACTTTTTATTTTCTTTCTCACTTTTCTTGATAATCAAATATGAAAATGTAAATTCCTTTTTTTTTTCTTCCCTTTCCTTCATATTTTCTTAGCTCCAAACTAACCCTTAAAGAAACTACTACATTCCTTAAAATAATAACTCTATTATCGAATATAAAATATCTAACAAAGTGGTTTTATGAAGATATTTATTATAACACGAACTAAATATCATCATAGGATAGCATTTTAGGTAAGATTGAAATTAAAAGTACAAATTTCATGGCCTAAATTTTAATGTATATAGATTTAGAAAAACTCAACACAATTCTCAATAACATTTATTCAAATTTGCATAAATCTAAATCTAACATATGAATTTCCAACCCAAATGTAGGGTAAGGGTAATAATAATAAAAAAATCTTTGATGTTAAGGGCTCCACCGTGAAGTCTACAAGGATACGGGTGGCAAAACCGGTCGAAACCCAACGGATGACCTGTGATCCATCCGTTAAAATCAGATTTGGATTTAGTAGAAGGTGACTCATTTATAAATGGGTCAACTCGAACCCAACCTGTTTAGTAAATGGGTTAGGGAGTTTAGATTGGATACCCATCGGATAATTCGTTTAATTTGATATATATATATATATATATATATATATATATATATATATAACATTAAAAAAAATATTAATTGAAGAGATGTATTATTTTCTACATTTTATGTTTTTTTATTGAGATATTAATAAATAATATAAAAGTGGGTTGTTTTTAATATATATGTCACTTTATATGAAATGTTTAAAAAAAATTAAAAATAAATAAATTATATTTTTAAACGGGTTCTTAATGGATATCCGTTTATTAAACGGACAAATTTGAATTTATATGTTAGTTACCCATTAATATACGGGTCAATCCGAACTCGAACCTCTTTAATTCCTATCCATTTACAATCCGCCCAAACCTAACCCATTAACCTGTTTTGACACTCATAACCGGGAGGCTTCCTATTAGCTTAAAAATCCATCAAATTAATTTTCAATAGGCTAATAATTGACTATTACTAACAACTTTGGCAAAAGAGCATGCACATAATTAAAAGAAGAAAAAAGAAAATAAGAAAATAGCATGTTTCCTCGACCCTTCCTCCTACAATCACACCAAATTAAACAAATGTAATTTCGGTTTACTAAAGTTGCAGCTATCAATCTTGTTTGGATGTGACACCACCAACAATCAATCCTCAATAAAGTCATAATTTACTCTATATATATATATATATATATATATATGTATATATATTAAAATTATGGATGTAAATTTGGTTTGTAATATCTTAATTTCTATATTTTTGAGAATGTGACGTCTACAGTATCTTGTTTTTACATTTATTTGGGTGCCAATTTAACGGGGTGGGAATCTTAAGGAGCGGGTCTAATTGCGGCAAATAATTTTTATTTTATTTTTCTAGTTTTTAAATTAAGTATAAAAAATCCACCTTATTTTTTAGATTTTGTAACATTTGTATAAAATTAAAAAAAAAATTGACATATTCTCTGGTAGAAAATAGTTTTATTCTATTATTTTAATAATTACAAAAATGGTGCTTTATTTTATTATTTTTTGAATTTGTATAATAAAGTTAAAAAGTTTTTTATTGTTTTCTGAATTTTTTGATTTATTTCATAAGTATTAGAAATTAAAATACAATTTTATATGCAATTATTTGAAAATCTAGAAGTGAAAAATTGAAAACTATTTTCTTCAACTAAACGTATTCTCTATTGTCTACCTTTTAAGGATAAGTCTTGAAGACCTAAAAAATAAGTTATTATTTTTATAATTCTTAAAAAATATTAAAGCTAAAAATAAAAATTATTTTCCACCACCAAATGAATTCCCAAATAACTTAAATAATTAACAGGCGAGATTTAACACCACTTTTTAGTTCTTAGCAAAATTATTTTGTGAATTCAAGTAAATATGAATTAGATTTTTAATTTTTTTTGAAGCAACTTTGAAATTTCAACATTTCAAAATCAAAATCTTGTTTTTATTTTAATAGTCACTTTTGCATTTCCAACAGTTTGCCATGCGACAGCTTAAATAATTAATGAATAAGATTTATCTACTGCCTTTTAATTCGTATCAAAATTTTATATTTTTTTAATGAAATATTTTCAAAATATCTCGAAACTTTGGGATAGATTGATATTAGACATAATTTTTTTGTGAATAGTTACACCACATTTGAATGCCAAGAAAATAAAAGAAAATTCACAATTTTTCAAGAGTGTCGAGTCTAAATTATTATTCTCTGGGTGGACATATTTTATGGAAGCAGGAGCTATAAATTTAAAAGTAACTCTTAAAATAAAAGCAACATTTTGATTATGAAAATATTGAAATTTCAAAATTGCTTTCCAAATCAAAAGCGGCTTTAATAAATGTTAAAATCTAATTCATATTTTATTTAAATTCACAAAAATTCAAATTTTGGTAAAAAATAAATTATGAAATTATATTTTACCGATTAATTATTTAAATTGTCACATTACAAGTTGTTAGCTTTGGTGCGATCCCAAGAAGAGGTGAATTGGGACTTAAAAAATTATCGCTTAAGTCAATCGATTTAACAACAGTATTACATAATTTAGGATCAGTTTATGCAATCAACAAATAAACATACACGTGCAGTAAAAGTAAAATGCGAAAAGTAAACAATACACGCAATATGTTATTGAGGTTCGGTCAAAGTGTCTACGTCCCCGCCTTGGCTACACCAGTACAAGGATTCCACTAATGCTCACTTAACGGGTGAAGTGACATCGATTACAATCAGGTCAATTCAAGGGGCTGGCCTCAACCAAAATGTCTTACCAGGATGACGCACTTAACTTTCCTAACCGGGTTTAAGTCAGTCCGGGACTATTCCACAAGGTTAGCCTCCCTCTTCATGTAATAACCTAAAAAAAAAAAAAAGAATAATAATGATGGTAATTTAGTTAGTATCAAAACGAAAGTGTTTATCTGTTAGGATTCTTGATTCCATGTTTGATGTTTAAGAAAGACCTTGTCTAAGTGAGTCCTCAGAGACCATTGCGACTCAGTCATTCCCTGGAGGTCGGTCTGGTCAAAATGGAATTTCATAAGATAAAACATGGTAAACACTGTTTATATAAGTAAATAAGTACATAAAAAAATATTTTGACTAACATAATTTGTAAAAATATATGATAAAATAATAATAATTTAGGTATCCTATACGGAGCCCACAAGACTGTGTGAGACCCACATGAGTTTCGAAGCCATGTAGAGGTTTACACGAGTTTCAAAACTATGTAGGACGCATAAAATCGTATGAAGATTATTCGAGTTACGTAGGATCCACATGAGTTTTCAAAATTCAAATTTAATTCTTATTCAAAAATAAATAATAAAATAAATAAATACTAAAAATAGTTTAAAAGTAATAACAATGATAATAATAATGATAATAATGATTAAGAAAAATAATAAAATTATAAAATAATTAATTAACTAATTGATTAATAAATTAGGTAAGTAATTAATTAAAAATTTATTTAATGGGAATGGTGGCAAGTACTCCCACATGGCCTCCATCCCCATCCCATATTTAACTCATACATGCCCATCCCTTGCCCACTCTTTAATTTAAAAAAAAAAATTATAATTTCACCCATTTCCCCACACTTTTACAAATTCTATTTCTTCTCCAAAATTTTCCTATAAATAGGGAGCTCTCAACCTTCATTTTTCACAATAATATTTTAAGGAAGAGAAGGATTAGTGAGTGAAAAAATTTGTGGTGGAGAGAGAATTTTTGAGTAAGTTCTCACTCACTCACTCTTTCCGATCTCATTTCTTAAAGATAATTATTGTGTTCGTAACACAAAGTAAAAGAAGAAGGTAAGTAAATTTGATCATGTTAGGATTTTTATTTAAAATTTACACTTGAATTTATTTGTAAGTAAATTTTGATTATGTTAGTTTTTTTTATTTAAAATTCATACCCGAATTTATTTTGTAAGTAAATTTCAATTATGTTAGTTAGTTTCATAAAATTTTCATGAGTTTATTTTTTTTACGCATATTTAATTATACCAGTTCTATCTTTAATATACTTGCATTTATTTATTTTTGTTAAGAAATGTTCTAATCCCCTCGGGTAAATTTTCAGCATTTCTTTCTATTCAAAACAAAAATTATATATATTTTTAACACAAAAATTGTGTAGCATGAGTTTATTTCTACGTTGCATTTTTTTTATTTTATAAAAATATGAATAAAGATGAGATTTTCACGAGATTATTTTAAATTGCATAAATTATAATAAGATGGTTTTAAAACCCCTTATGACAAAGGAAGTTCAAAGTTACAGATGTTCGGTACCGCAGCTCAAAGTTTAAACGGATCAGAGTGCACCCACACTGTTTACAGAGTGGTTATTTATGTTAATGGATTTCTCCTGAGTGCACACCTGGTTCCGGACCAGGACTTAATAAGGAAAATCTCACTTAAAGTTTACGTACGTTGATTTAGTTTGGTGGGCCAGCCAACTAAGTCCAGTCTTCGGACCGCACAACCCAGTCATGGGGGTAAACATGACTTACGGCAAACAGGCTTAAGGGTGGTTTTTACAATATATGTTTATACATATTTAATTACGTGTAGAAAGTTACTGTTGATTTGAAGGAAAAGTATAAGTTTACATGAAAAAGATCATTATGATGTTTAAATGACGATCTAAGGAAAACGTATAAGGAAAAGTATATTTATGTTTATCATTAAATATTTTTATAGTTTTAAAGTTAAAAGTTTAATTTAACAGTTATAGTATATGATTATAAAATTTTATTGTTGTAATTGATAGTAAAAGTTTTATGTAGTAATTTTTAAATTTATATTTATTCTAAAAGTAGTTTTGAAGTTATAGTATTAAATATTATTTTACGAAATTTTTTTAAAAGCTCATTTTGGCCACACCCTAATAATAATCTTATTTACTTACTGAGTGTCGTCTCACTCTAATCATATTTTTATTTCAGATAACTCTGAAGAGCATGTCGGAAATCAGGCTTAGCAAGCATGCGGGTGGGGATTACAAAAATAAAGATTGATTAGAAATATTAGTATGATGTCAAATATTTATGTTTGTATAATTTTTTTTCTTTTAAAATAAATGATTGTAATATGGATAATTAGCGCTCTGGTTTAATAATAATTGAGTTTATTTACTTCCGCTGTAAATCGATAGTAAAAAGTAAATATTACAGACCCTTTCGGGGTTGGGGTCTTACATTTGGTATGAGAGCAATAAGTTATAGGTTCTGTAGACTTTAAGAAATAATTTTACCAGAGCATAGGCATAAACCATGATGTGAGTAAGATCGGGTAAATTAGGGTGTTTTTCTTTTGCCTATAACCTTGATTAAACTTTAAAGATAAGGTTATGATTTTTAAATAACTCTAGTCCTTTCCTTCAGAATAAACCCAAGGAATAATTTAAGTGTTGAAAGAAACGAAAATAATATGGGGACTTGCAATGGAGAAGAAATCAATGCTACTACAGTATTGTGTGATATGGAACAAGTCATGGCGGAACTTTTGTGGAACTTCAAGAAACGGAATGGTCCACCAACCCATGAAGGTTGTATAGTGGAACAATTCAATCGAATGCACCCTCCGACTTTTGAGGTTAAAACTGATCCAATTGCTGCAGAAGATTGGATGCAATCAATGGAAGAAATACTATGAGTCCTTCATTGCATGGATGAACAAAAGGTGTTATATGCTACCTATAAAAAAACTGGTGAGGCCAAACACTGGTGGAACTAAAAAAAGTTACTCCTAGAGGAAGGACCAAATCCAACAATCTTTACATGGGAGCGTTTTAAGGAAGTCTTCTTTAAACAATTTTTCCCCAAAACCACCAGAGATGCTAAGGCCAGAGAATTTTTGGAGTTGAAACAAGGAAATATGAACGTACAGCAATATGCAGTAAAATTCATTGAATTATCTCGTTTTGCATCATATTTGGTTCCGAACGAATCAAAGAAAGCTCGAAAATTTGAAGAAGGCTTGAACTCAAGGATTTATGAGATGGTAACAGTATTTGAGCTCGAAGACTTCTCCCAAATGGTGAACAAAGCAACAAAGGCAGAAGAAAGTCTACAAAGGAGTGCAGAAATATCTAACCAGTAAAAAAGGCCCATGCCACAAGGGTTTTACTCTGGAAGAAATCAAAGATCTTGGAAAAGGAGCAACAACAACAACAAGAACAATAATGTGGGGCAAGGGCAAGCAGTGAGAAATCCAAATAATGCACAAAGCACATGCAACAAACTACATGGGGGTGAGTGTCGGGTTGGATTAGGGGTCTGTTATCGGTGCGGTAAACCTGGTCACATGCAATGAGAATGCCCACAAAACAACTACAACCCAAATCAAGAAAGAGGAGGCAACCAGGCACCTCGAAACAACAATCAACAGAACACCGCTCAGGCACGTGTCTATGCCCTCACTCTAGGAGATGCCAAAAATACTAATGATGTGGTGACAAGTATTATTCCCATATTCTCCAAGAAAGCAGTAGTATTACTTGATTCTGGAGCCGCACACTCCTTTATATCTACAACTTATGTTAAAATATGTGGGATAAAGACTTAGCCATTAGAAACTAAGTTATCTGTGGTTACACCAACGGGAACCTCAGTAGTATGTAGAAAAATACTTAAAGGTTAACCAATTTGTATTGAGGAAAGAATACTACCGGCTAACTTGGTAGTATTTAGTATGCACGGGTTTGACGTAATTCTTGGGATGGACTGGCTAGCTTCTAGTTATGCTAGTATAAATTGCTATAATAAGGAGGTGGTGTTTAGACCACCTGAAGAGCAAGAATACAAGTTCAATGGAACACGTGTATGCCCTTCACCACAAATATTGTCGGCTATCCAGGCAAAGAAATTACTCTTGAATGGATGTCAAGGGTACCTAGCATGCGTGGTGGAGGCGCCAAAGGAAGAATTGAAGCTCGAGGATATCCCAATAGTAAGGGAATTCCCGGATGTATTCCCTGAGGATTTACCTAGGCTACCTCCTGACCGCGAAATCGAGTTTTTTATCGACCTACTACTAGGGACGACACCGATATCTAAAGCTCCATACAGTATGACACCGGTAGAATTAAAAGAATTGAAGAAACAATTACAAGAGTTGCTGGACAAAGGATTCATTAGACCCAGTGTGTCACCATGGGGAGCATTGGTACTGTTCGTTAAAAAGAAAGATGGATCAATGAGAATGTGTATTGATTATTGGGAAATAAATAAAGTGACCATTAAGAACAAGTACCCAATACCTCGCATAGATGACTTGTTTGATCAACTCCAAGGAACACAAGTCTTCTCTAAAATTGACCTTCGATCAGGGTACCATCAAGTGAAAATTAAATCAGAAGATGTTCCAAAGACTGCATTCTGAATGAGATATGGTCAGTATGAATTCTTAGTCATGCCATTTGGACTGACCAATGCTCCTGGTGCCTTTATGGACCTTATGAATAGGGTTTTTTCGTAAATATCTAGATCAATTTGTAGTGGTTTTTATTGATGATATTTTGATTTATTCAAAAAGCCCCTAAGAACATGAGAACCATTTGAGACTAGTACTCAAAATACTAAGAGAAAAGAAACTCTATGCCAAACTTACGAAAGTGAGTTCTGGCTAGAAAGAGTTGCATTCTTAGGGCATGTGATATTTAAGGATGGTAATTCTATGGACCCAAGTAAAATAGAGGCAGTAGTGGATTGGGCGAGACCGAAAAATATTCATGAGATCAGAAGTTTCTTAAGTCTGGCAGGATATTATCGTCGATTTGTGGAAGGGTTTTCTAAAATATCTGGTCCTCTGACAAGATTGACAAGAAAGAATGTGAAGTATGAATGGACTGATGAATGTGAGCAAAGCTTTCAAGAATTAAAGCAACGATTCATCACTGGCCCGATGCTGACAATTCCATCAGGAGAAGATGGTTTTGCGATCTATAGTGATGCATCTCGGAAAGGGCTCGGGTGTGTATTAATGCAATAGGGGAAGGTTATTGCATATGCTTCTCGACAACTCAAGGAGTATGAGAAGAATTATCCCACACACGATTTGGAACTAGCAGCTGTGGTATTCGCACTAAAGATCTGGAGACACTATCTCTATGGTGAAAGGTGTGAGATTTTCACAGATCATAAAAGTCTCAAATACTTTCATACAAAAGGAATTAAACATGAGACAGAGAAGATGGTTAGAATTAATCAAAGATTATGATTACGTCATCAACTATCACCCAGAAAAAGCTAACGTGGTAGCAGATGCATTAAGTCGAAATTTAACAAATGCGTCAGTCTCGGCAATGGTGACCCAACATCAAATTATGATGGACCTGGAAAGATTTGGTGTGGAAATAGTGGAAGGAAATCATCAAGCTCTCATTACTAATTTGGTAATCTAACAGACCTTACCGGAAAAGATTAAGGCTGCACAGATTGAAGATGCAGAGCTAGTGAAGATTATGGGTAAGGTACAGAGTGGACTAAAGGGAGACTTTAACATCTCTGACAATGGAGTTTTGAGATTCCAAACTAAATTGTGTTTGCCCAATGACAAAGATATCAAAAGAACAATCTTGGAAGAAACTAATCGATCTATTCATATAGTGCATCTGGGAAGCACGAAGATGTATTGGGACTTGAGAGAGTCTTTTTGGTGGAATAACATAAAGAGGGAGATTGCACAATTTGTGGAACAGTGTCTTACTTGTCAGCAAGTAAAGGCTGAGCACCAGAGACCAGTAGGACCACTGCAAGCACTCCACATTCCTGAGTGGAAATGGGAGCACATCTCCATGGATTTTGTAATTGGGCTACCTCCAGCACTCCATGGACCAAACGCCATCTAGGTGGTTGTTGATCGTCTAACGAAGACCGCTCACTTTTTTCCAATCAAAGTTAACTACTCTACGACCAAACTTGTAAAGTTATATGTTCAAGAGATAGTTAGACTACATGGCGTGCCTGTGTCTATCGTATTAGATCAAGATCCACAATTCACATCACAATTCTGGAAGAGTTTGCAAAGAGCCTTGGGATCACAACTTACTTTCAGTACAACATTTCATCCTAAAACTGATGGACAGTCAGAGAGAACCATTCAAATATTGGAGGATATGTTGAGAGCTTGTGTACTGGATTTCAAAGGAAGTTGGATTCAGTATCTACCGTTAGTTGAGTTCGCCTATAACAACAGTTATCAGTCCAGCATAGAGATGGCACCGTATGAAGCGTTATATGGCCGAAAATGTCGATCCTCATTATATTGGGATGAGGTTGGTGAACGACGAATTTTAGGTCCCGAGATTATACAAAGGATCTCTAAGAAAATTAAGCTCATCCGGGACAAAATAAAAACCACTCAAAGTTGGCAAAGGAGCTATGCGAATACCCATCGGCGTGAGTTGGAGTTTGAAGTGGGGGATAATATATTTTTGAAAGTTGCTCCAATGAAAAGAATCATGAGGTTTGGGAAGAAGGGCAAACTAAGCCCCAGGTATATTAGACCATTTGAGGTATTGGAGAAGATTAATCTAGTTGCTTACAGAGTTGCCTTACCTCCTGCAATATCGAGAATTCATGATGTATTCCATGTCTCAATGTTAAAGAAGTACGTTCCAGACCCTTCTCATGTGATAAGTTATGAGTTGTTAGAAGTTAGTGACACTTTATCATATAAAGAAGTACCAATCCAGATTTTAGACAAGAAGGATTAGGAGTTGCGCACAAAGAAGATTTCACTGGTAAAAGTGCTCTGACATAATCATGACATTAAGGAAGCATCATGGGAACTAGAAGCAGAAATACCCACATCTTTTCGACGATAGCAGAATCGGACAAAAGCACAACATTATACAAGGTACTCATTTAAATCTTCGTAAATTTCGAGGACGAAATTTTTATAAGGAGGAAAGGATGTAATAACCCAAAAAATAAAGAATAATAATGATGGTAATTTACTTAGTATCAAAATGAAAGTATTTCTTTGTTAGGATCCTTGATTCCATATTTAATGCTTAAGAAAGACCTTGTCTAAGTGAGTGCTCAGAGACCATTGCGGCTCAGTTGCTTCCTGAAGGTCGGCCTGGTCAAAATGAAATTTCATAGGATAAAACATGGTAGACACTGTTTATATACGTAAATAAGTACATAAAATAATGTTTTGACTAACATAATCTGTAGAAATATATGATAAAATAATAATAATAATTTAGGTATTCTATACGGGGCCCACAAGACTGTGTGGGACCCACATGAGTCTCGAAGCCATGTAGAGGTTTACACGAGTTTCGAAGCTATGTAGGACGCATAAAATCGTATGAGGATTATTCAAGTTACGTAGGATCCACATGAGTTTTCAAAATTCAAATTTAATTCTTATTCAAAAATAAATAATAAAATAAATAAATACTAAAACTAGTTTAAAAGTAATAACAATGATAATAATAATGATAATAATGATTAATAAAAATAATAACATAATTAATTAACTAATTGATTAATTAATTAGGTAAGTAATTAATTAAAAATTTATTTAATGGGAATGGTGGCAAGTACTCTCACATGGCCTCCATCCCCATCTCATACTCAAACCATACCTTACCCATCCCTTGCCCACTCTTTAATTTTAAAAAAAAAATTATAATTTCACCCCTCTCCCCACACTTTTATAAATTCTATTTCTTCCCCAAAATTTTCCTATAAATAGGGAGCTCTCAACCTTCATTTTTCACAACAATTTTCTAAGGAAGAGAAGGATTAGTAAGTGAAAGAATTTGTGATGGAGAGAGAATTTTGAGTAAATTCTCACTTACCCACTTTTTCCGATCTCATTTCTTAAAGATAATTATTGTGTTCGTAGCACAAGGTAAAAGAAGAAGGTAAGTAAATTTGATTATGTCAGGATTTTTATTTAAAATTTATACCCGAATTTATTTGTAAGTAAATTTTGATTATGCTAGTTTTTTTTATTTAAAATTCATAACCGAGTTTATTTTGTAAGTAAATTTCAATTATGTTAGTTAGTTTCATAAAATTTTCATGAGTTTATTTTTTTTACGCATATTTAATTATATTAGTTCTATCTTTAATATACTTACATTTAATTTTTTTTGTTAAGAAATGTTCTAATCCCCTCGGGTAAATTTTCAGCATTTCTTTCTATTCAAAACAAAAATTATAGATATTTTTAAAACAAAAATTGTGTGGCATGAGTTTATTTCTACATTATATTTTTTTTTATTTATGAAAATATGAGTAAAGATGAGATTTTCACAAGATTATTTTAAATTGCATAAATTATAATAAGATGGTTTTAAAACCCCTTATGACAAAGGAAGTTCAAAGTTACAGATGTTCGGTATCGCAGCTTAAAGTTTAAACGGATCAGAGTGCACCCACACTTTTTACAGAGTGGTTATTTATGTTAGTGGATTTCTCCTGAGTGCACACCTGGTTCCGGACCAGGACTTAATAAGGAAAATCTCACTTAAAGTTTACGTACGTTGATTTAATTTGGTCGGCCAGCCAGCTAAGTCTAGTCTTCGGATCACACAACCCAGTCATGGGGGTAAACATGACTTACGGCAAATAGGCCTAAGGGTGATTTTTACAATATATGTTTATACATATTTAATTACGTATACAAAGTTACAGTTAATTTGAAGGAAAAGTATAAGTTTACATGAAAAATATCATTCTGATGCTTAAATGACGATCTAAGGAAAACGTATAAGGAAAAATATATGTATGTTTATCATTAAATATTTTAATAGTTTTAAAGTTAAAAGTTTAATTTAACAGTTATCGTATATGATTATAAAATTTTATTGTTGTAATTGATGGTAAAAGTTTTATGTAGTAATTTTTAAACTTATATTTATTCTAAAAGTAGTTTTGAAGTTATAGTATTAAATATTGTTTTACAAAATTTTTTTAAAAACTTATTTTGGTCACACACTAATAATAATCTTATTTACTTACTGAGCGTCGTCTCACTCTAATCATATTTTTATTTCAGATAACTCTAAAGGGCATGTTTGAAATCAGGCTTAGCAAGTATGCGGGTGGGGATTAGAAAAATAAAGATTGATTAGAAATATTAGTATGATGTCAAATATTTATGCTTGTGTAATTTTTCTCTTTTTTTGAAATAAATGATTGTAATATGGATAATTAGAGCTCTAGTTTAATAATAATTGAGTTTATTTACTTCCGCTGTAATCAATAGTAAAAAGTAAATATTCCAAACCCTTTCGGGGTTGGGGTCTTACACTTCAGGCCCACGCCTGGAATACAACAAATGGTATAAAATTTTTGTACATGAAAATACACTTCTTCACAAGTAGATATGTACACTAGTATAGTTCAAGCAATAATGTAAGCACGTATGATATGTAAATATACTCAGTGCTCTAATGTGTGCTAAACACTCAAATAAGTATAGATTATCAGTCCAAATTTGGAGTGTATACCAAAGTAAGATTTAAAATACAATATGTGAATGTCACAAAATTAGATCAAGGTTTCAAATATGCTAGCTAGTTGATTTAAACAAACTTGACAAGATATTCTTAATGAACTAAGCACAAAGAGTATTTGAATACAAGTTTTTGAAAATGATTTTGCACACAAAAATATAGGTTTAAGTGTCTTGCAATAACAATGTAAAAACCACAACCTTCCAAGTCTTCCCACTCAAGATTTATCAAGTTCAATCAGTAGAAGAACTTGATACTTCTACGCTCAATAAAATCAAACAATCAATATAATCTAATAAAAGTATGAGCAACTTAGATTATACACAAGCACTTTAGAAATACTCACAACACTTGAAAGATCAAAGAAAATGAAGTTTTGAAGTGTATGAGAGTAGTATAAGCTATAAAATGATTTTTGAATTTGAGAGAATTTTGGCTTTAATGATCTTACTAATCACTCCTTAATTTTGCAAATGAACTTGTATATATAGGCATAAATGATTTTTGAATTTGAGAGAATTTTGGCTTTAATGATCTTACTAATCACTCCTTAATTTTGCAAATGAACTTGTATATATAGGCATAAATGATTTTTGAATTTGAGAGAATTTTGGCTTTAATGATCTTACTAATCACTCCTTAATTTTGCAAATGAACTTGTATATATAGGCATAGGCAAAATTATGACCGTTGGAGATACCAAGGGTATTATTAGTATTGTTTTAAAATGTTTTAACACAATTAACCTTGTTTAAAAAATTTAGCTGCGCTAAAAAAATTTTCCAACCCAAAAGCACCGGTCAACTGAACTTGAGGTTCGGTTAACCAGGTGACAAAGTTCGGTCGACCGAGAGAAATTTGAACTAAGAGTTCGGTCGACCGGACTAAGGGTTCTAAGGCAATTTTTCCATTTTAGCGCGGTTTGGTCGACCGAGACACTTTGAATTATGAAGTTCGATTGATCGGCCAGTTGTGGCATCTCCCAAGGACCTTTGGTCAACCAGGGCGTTGAAGTACTTTCTTGGTCGGTCGATTGAAGGGTCAAAGTGTTGACCATGGGAAGTTCGGTCGACTAGCATAATTGAACTGGTCTTGTTGGATCGATAGAGCCATGGTCAAACTGTTGACCCAGGCCGGTTCGGTCGACCGAGGGATATAGTGCTTTCAAGTACGGTCGACCGAACGGGTATTTTTCATACATTTCGGTTAAAGTCCCTTATACATAAACCTTATTCATGTGAGCATATATATTTAAAAAGATAGGGCATATTTTTATAAATTATAGGGAGTCCTAAGGTCAGTCTAAGTCTTCTTTAGGACACCGAAAAAATTTGGCGTCGATCGACGGAAGGGTGATTCATAAGGTCTTTCTATGGTCTGTGTAGGTACCTAAAGTCCAACTAGGGTCGATTTGAGCATACCTACCTATCATACATGATGCAAATAGGAGTGTACAATCCTTAATAATATTACATCTCAGAATGAAGAAAGTGAAAAAGAATTACAAATACAACACAGAACTTCTTCATTCATCGACACGAACACCGCATGCCATCATGATATGTCTTTCAGTCCGAATACACGTGCACAGTGAACCTACATGCAAGCCTTAGTACAACTATCAATACCGCGAGTATTTGTCATGATCAAAACTGGGTGTGACCAATCAAGTCAACACAAGTTGTTAGGAGTGCAAAGGATGATCGTCCTCTACAGCCTACCAAGGAGATGATTTTAAAGCCTCTATTAGCATTCTCCCTTGTGAATAAGTTAAATGACAATCTACTTCATGAACAAAATTGCCTTTACTATTTTGATTGATTAGGCACTAATGTCACCATAATATAGTATTATTACACTCTATTATTATATTTAGTATAATGGTATAGTATGGTTAAAATGTCAAGGTTCAAGTCTTAAGGTTTTCAAAATTTTCATTAAAAATTATATCTTCATATTTAACTCAAAAAGGATAAAGGGACAAACCTACCTATTATTTCAATGGTTAAATCGAGTACCTAAAGGGGTCTTTGATACTATCATTATATATATAATGGTTAGATGTTCAAAAAGCCGTAAAGACAAAAAGAATTTGGTATAAAACGTGACAAAAATGTAGAAACATAGATAACTTTGAAAATTATAAAGAGGAGAGAAAAGATGCAAAAAAGGCTGCTAGTGAAGCTAAACACAGATCATTTTACTAGTTTGTATGATAGAATAGATACAAAAGAAAAGGGAAGAGATGTATTTAAACTTACTAAAACTTGAGAAATGAAGACTGAGGGCTTATGAAATGTAAAATGCATAAAAAGTGAGGATGATATTGTCTTAGTTAAGGACAAAGACATAAAAGAAAGATGATGAAATTACTTTAGTGAGTTGTTTAATGAAAACCAAATAGAAGACTTAAATTTAGAATTGACAAATAAGGAAAAGACAAAAAAATGAGATTTATTTACAAATAGAGTTAATGAAATTAAGTTTACACTAAAAAAGATGAAAAATGAAAAAGCTATAGGACCGGATAATATCTTAATTGAAGTTTGGAAATGCTTAGGTGATAATGGAATTGTAACGCCCCGACCCTTAATACAGCCCCAAAGTGCTACTACACATACGTATCCTGTACAAATCCTGATAACATACATAACTACCCTGCCTAAACAGGGACATACGAGAATTTCATAATGGTCTGTACTCATATATATTGCGGAAAACATAAACATTCATATGGATTCTATTAGACGTACCAGAGTATCTAAATGTTCCTTACATATATTCAACCGTACATAAAACATAAACTGTATTACATTCCCAAAAAGCCAACCAGGTTGACAACCTAGTACTCATACAGAAACTTACGCTAACTAACAATACCCTATGCTTCACAGCCTCTCTAGACGATTAGGGCTGATTTCTTGTAACTCCTGAAAAAAAAAGTTGTAAGATTGGAGTGAGATACTTCTTAGTAAAGAGGAAGATATTACATCAGTGTGTGACTGTACAGTTATATTATTATTTGAAAACGGTTACATAAATTGCACATTCTCAATATTGTAATGTATATATATAGTACATATATAAATCCTTGATAATATAAAACCCAGCAGCATTACAAATGAGAGTTCCTAGGGTTAGGGTAGGGTACAGGCCCATACATTGTACGATCCCTCCGCTCGATACTCAGATCTGTGACTCTGCTCAGTAAAGCCTTTAAATCATGTATATGCATATTTAGAACATCGTCCAATTCAAAACTATCATAACTATGCCAGTAACTTTCCGTGGCAAGGGTTGTGCGATAAGAAAACACTGATTGAGCCCTGTACATACTGGCATCGTCAGGCATCATAACATATTGCAGTCCAACTTGGCCATCACCACCCTAATCCCTTTTTACCAGTGGCCCTTCTTACCAAGCCTGCTACTAGGTACCCACACTGAACAATAACTACGTGTGGTTGCACTGTATCTCTGTTTTGACAACGGTACCAAGCCTACGAAATATAAGCTTTTTAAGGCTTCATATACTATGGAGACAAGTTGCGGTCCTAATATCATATATACAATTTACATTAAAACATAATACTTATGCAATTCCAATATTTTCACAATCTCATTTATGCATACTTTAATTCATACTGTGGTATAAATCGACTCGTAACCTCTCGGTTTTACCCTTTTCTCATACTTGGCACGGTATCTAACCGACACATGTTTTCTGCATTTTCTTATAATCACTTGGAACCTTATTCGCATAGTTCATATACATACATCTCAAATCAATATAGATTTAATTCATATCATACGTCACACTTATTTGGTCATATATATATATATATACATTTCATATAAACTGGTTCGTAAAATATCATTTCTGCTGCTATTAAGGGTTTCAAGCATCCCCTACTTTAGTTTTAGTGCAATTAAAGTAGTTTAAGAAATTTGGAGATCATATGCCAAAAACCATATTTTTTCCAAAATCGTAAAATCATGAAAACCATAAGAATCGACATTTATACCCGATAAAACTTTACAAATAAGTAGTCAATGAGTACATACATAAGCTACATATCCTGTGATTTCTTTTTCTAAAAATACTAATCCTTACCTTTTTCCCGAAAACTGAAACACCAGTTTATTGATCCAAAACTACGATGCAGGATCCTCAAAACCTAAAAACCGAAGAACAATACTTCAATATTATTCAACCTACTACAAATCTACCGAAATGGAAATGAATTCAGATCCTTACCTCGATTTTAGGGAAAATCCCAAAAATCTTCAAAACTATGATCTGATCCGCTACAACTGTAGAGTTGCCTCCCTTGATCCACGTAGAAACTTCTAATCGTAGAAACAGACGACAAATGGCGAAGGATCGTAGAGAGAAAGAGAGAACTCGCTGGTTCTAGAGAGAAAGAGAGAGAGAGCTTTTGGGTTTTCTTAACCCTTAAGCAACCAAAAATGATATTTATAGAGCCTTTGACTGAGTCAAATTCGTCGACGAGCCAGCCACTCAGTTGGTGGACGAAGCTATACCTTCGTCGACGAACCCCATCCGGATATTTTCTTTGGTTCGCTCAGTATTTCTTCGTCGACGACACTCTGAATTTCGGTGACAAAGAACTGAAGGGACTTCGTCGACGAAAATACTACCTTCGTCGATGAACCCTGCTGTAATTCCCTTTTTATCATTTTCTTATTTATTTTATGGGTTCAGGTCTCTACAGGAATTATATGGTTAACTAATTTATTTAACACAAATATAAAAACTAAGATGAATGGAGGGAAAACACTTTAATACCTCTATATAAAAATAAAGGAGATATTCAAAATTGTAATAACTATCGTGGAATTAAATTTATGAGTCATATGATAAAAGTGTGGGAAAGTATAGTTGAACAAAGATTAAGGCTAGAAACAAAGGCCTTAGAAAATCAATTTAGTTTTATGTCTGAGAGATATATCACAGAAGTTATATATCTTTTAAGAAGATTAATGGAAGAGTTTAGAGAAAAGAAGAGGGACTTGCATATGGTATTTATTGACTTAGATAAAACATATGATAGGGTACCTAGGGAAGTTTTATGGTGGGTTTTAGAAAAAAAAAATGGGTGTTTATAGTAGGTATACTAATGTCATTAAAGATATGTATAATGGAGTAATAACTAGTGTAAAGACTATAGATGGAGAAATAAGAGAATTTCCAATTACCATAGGTATACATCAAGAATTTGCTTTGAGCCTTTATCTTTTTGCTTTAGTCATGGACCAACTGATTAAGAGCATTCAAAATGAGGTTCTATGGTATATGTTGTTTGTAGATGTTATTTGAAAACCTTCATGATACAATGCAGAGAGAGAGAGAGAGAGAGAGAGAGAGAGAGTTGTCGTACAAAAGGCCGAAGTTGCCTTTGCCTTTAAACTATTTATATATATATTGAATACAATTGAACTAATGAATAAACCTAACCCTAATAATGATACAAAGACTAAAGTGCCCCTTAACTAAAATATTACAGTATATAGGATATTATCTAACATCTCCTCTCAAACTCACGATGGCGCACCGAGAAGCATCGAGAGTTTGCCAAGTAGAAGCTAGAAACGACAAATATTGTGTGTCATGACCCAAAATATATATACGATTAAAGCACAATAATAATAAAATAATAAAAATGGTCATTAAGTTTATATCAATACAGAAGTGTTTTTCTGTAGGATCCTTAATTCCATGTTTGATCCCTAAGAAAGACCTTATCTTAGCGAGTGCTCAGAGACTATTGCGGCTCAGTCGCTCCCTGGAGGTCGGCCTGGTCAAAATGGAATTTTATAGGATAAACAGGATAGACACTGTTCGTACACGTAAATAAATACATATACATAAAATAATGTTTTGACAAACATAATTTGTAAAAATACATAATAAGATAATAATAATAATAATAATATAGGTATCATATGTGAGGCCTACATGAGTTCCGAAGTCATGTGGGATTCACATAAGTCCCGGAGTTATGTAGGGCTCATAAAACTGTATAAGGACTATTAGAGTTACGTAGGACCCACTTGAGTCTCGAAGTTGTATGAAGCCCACATGAGTTTTCAAAATTTAAATTTAATTCTTTTTTAAAATAAATAAATAAATACTAAAACATAGTTTAAAAGTAATAATAATGATAATAATGATTTAAAAAAATAAAATAATTAATTAATTAATTAAGTAAGTAATTAATTAAAAATTTATTTAATGGGAATGGTGGCAAGCACTCCCACATGGCCTCCATCCCCATCCCATACTCAACCCATACCTAATCCATTCCATGCTAATTCTTTAATTTTAAAAAAATTATAATTTCGCTCCTCTTCCCACACTTTTACAAATTCCACTTCTTTCTCAAAAAAAGTTCCCAACCTTCATTTTTCACAAAAATTTTTAAAGGAAGAGAAAGATTAGTGAGTGAAAGAATTAGTGATGGAGAGAAATTTTTTTAGTAAGTTCTCACTCACCCACTTTTTCCGATCTCATTTCTTAGAGATAGTCATTGTGTTCGTAGCGTAAGGTAAAAGAAGAGGTAAATAAATTTGATTATGTTAGTTTTTTTTTATTTAAAATTCATATCGGAGTTTATTTTGTAAGTAAATTTCAATTATGTAAGTTCCATAAAATTTCCAAGAGTTTATTTTTTTACGTATATTTAATTATACCAGTTCTATCTTTAATATACTTGTATTTATTTTTGCGTGAAATGTTCTAATCCTCTCGGGTAAATTTTCAGCATTTCCTTCTATTAAAAAAAAATTATATATATTTTTAACATAAAAATTGTGTGGCATGAGTTTATTTTCACGTTACATTTTTTTCATGAAAATATGCGTAAAGATGAGATTTTCACGAGATTATTTTAAATTGCATAAATTATAATAAGATGGTTTTAAAACCCCTTATAACAAAGGAAGTTCAAAGTTACAGATGCTCGGTACTGCAACTTAAAATTTAAACGGATCAGAGTGCACCCATACTGTCTATAGAGTGGTTATTTATGTTAGTGGATTTCTTCTGAGTGCACACTTGGTTTCAGACCAGGACTTAATAAGGAAAATCTCACTTAATGTTTACGTATGTTGATTTAGTTTGGTCAGTCAGCCAGTTAAGTCTAGTTTTCGGACCACACAACCCAGTTATGGGGGTAAACATGACTTACGGCAAACAAACTTAAGGATGGTTTTTACAATATATGTTTATACATATTTAATTACGTGTATAAAGTTATTAATGATTTAAAGGAAAATTATATGTTTATGTGAAAATGGTCATTCTTGTGCCTAAATGAAGATCTAAAGGAAACGTATATGGAAATGTATATATATGTAAATAATTAAATATTTTTACAGTTTTAAAGTTAAAATTTTAATTTAACAGTCACAGTATATGGTTATTAAATTTTACTGTTATAGTTGATGGTAAAAGTTTTATGCAGAAATTTTTAAATTTACATTTATTTTATAAGTAGTTTTGAAGTTATAGTATTAAATATTGTTTTACGAAATTTTAAAAACTCATTTTGGTTACATACTAATAATAATCTTATTTACTTACTAGGTGTTGTCTCACCCCAATCATATTTTATATTTTAGATAACTCTGAAGGATATATTGGAAATTAGACATAGCAAGCATGCGGGTGGAAATAGAATAGAAAAATAAAATTTGATTAGAAATATTAGTATGATGCCAGATATTTATGCTTATGTAATTTTTCTTCTTTTGAAATAAATGATTGTATTATAGATAATTAGTGCTCTGGTTTAATAATAATTGAGTTTATTTACTTCCGCTGTAAATCAATGGTAAAAAGTAAATATCTCAGATCCTTCAGGGTTGGGGTGTTACATTTGATATTAGAGCAATAGGTTATAGGTTCTGTAGACTTTAAGAAATAATTTTACCAGAACATAGGATATAGGTTTTGCATACTTCAATATATAGATTTTACCAGAACTTAGGCGTAAAACATGATTTGGGTAGGATTAGGTAGTTAAAATATTTATTTTAGTTTGTTATATTATTATACGTTAATAATAGATTTATGATTTTAAAATAACATTTGATCATTGTTTAAGAATGGATCCTAAAAATAGTAGCATTGGAGGAAATGAGATTAACGTGAAGGCTCCCAAGGATAGGTAATAATCATATATTCTCTAAGAAAAATGGTAGTATTATTGAAAACACGTTAATTAATTTAAATATGTTATTTATGTTTGTAGAAACACGTATCCATATTAATGATTCATAATTAATTGTCGCATTAATAATTTAAAATTTATATATATATATATATATATATATAATAATATCTGAGATTTATTTATTTACGCTATTATTATTTTCACTAAATATATAAGAAATGACACATTAGACCCTACTGAGTTTAGAAGTGTTACACATACAAATAGATATGAACAAACGGTCTATTATGAAATCTGAATTTACCCAAAATTTCTTTGCATGTATAAGTTAGATATGAATATGTATTTTTACATTACATATTCAGTTATCAACAAAACTTTCAAACTTAATTTAGGAATATATATTTTAACATAATCTTTAATTTTAATTTTGTATTAGCTTATAAGGGATTAAATATAATTTAAATATTACTTATTATATTGAAATTCAATATATATATATATATATATATATATATAATCCCTTAGCATGTGCAAGTTAAATATGTATATCTATTTTTTTTCCCATTACATATTCAATTTTCATCAAATATCCAAGTTTGATTTAGGAGTACAAATTTTGACGAAATTTTTAATTTTGTATAAATTTATAAAAGTTAATACAACTTAAATTTTTCTATATTAACAAAAAAAAAAACTTTATATAGTAAAAATTCCATTAATGAAAGCAATATAAAAATTAACTAATTTCCTTCAAATAACTAATCAATGTCAAATCATCAATCGACCAAACATGCCCAACACATATTTGATCTAATAATAATAATAATAATAATAATAATAATAATAATGAAATATATATATATATATATATATATATATATATATATAAAAGGGGTACTCTTGCAGTTGAAAAAAAAAAAAGTCTCATGAGTAGAAATCATCGGCCATAGCTCACTTACCCCCAAAGCAAGGCCAGGGTATAAAACCACTTGGGCATAGTGGGGACTCGAACTCGCGATCACATGGATACATGGCCGGTTCCTTACTATTAGGCCACCCACCCAAGTGGTGACCTAAGGATGAAATTAATTATAATTAAAACATTAATAAAGATGTAGAAACATAAAAAGAACCTTGAGTCCGCAAATTTTGCAATACGTGTCGCTCTCTTTCGATTTTTGTGACACACATCGTTCTCCCTCGATTTTTGTAAAATGCGTCGCTCGATATCCATGACACGCGTCGCTCTCTCTCGATTTTCACGACACACATCGTTCTCTCTCGATTTGTGCAAAGAGCATGCTCGATATCCCTGACACGCATCACACTCTCTCGATTCTCGCGGCACATGTCACTCTCCCTCGATTTGTGCAAAACGCGTGCTCGATATCTGTGACACGCGTAGCTCTCTCTCAATTCTCGCGACACACGTCGTTCTCCCTCGATTTGTGCAAAATGCGTTGCTCGATATCCGTGACATGCGTCACTCTCCCTTGATTCTCGCAGCACACATTGCACTCTCTCGATTTCCACAACACGCGGCCATTCCCTTATAAAAAGGTTCTGCCCATCTCGAACTCTAAGCATCACAACTTTCTATCATCTTGAACAATCACATTTCGGTTTGCAGTGATTAGCTCTTCCCAACTTGTCTTTTAGTTGTCTCATTACTCGAAAATGTTGTCAAATCACCTAACTCCCCAAGTTGCTGAGAGCAGCACTAGATCATCGATCCAAAGATGGAAACCTAGTAAGACATAGCTGGAGATTTTAGAGAAGGCCTTCCACAGCAGTCAAGGGGAACTCCCTTCTGTGGAGTGGACTATCTTGCTTGTAGCACAACTCCGACGGTATGGTCCAATCGAGCCGGGAAATATATGCTTTTGGTTTGAGAACCGTAGGTGTAGGTGGGGATCAATTGGAGAAGCCACTATATTAACTACTGCCCCATCAATTCTCCATCTTACCTCCTCCACCACTACCGCCCCAAGCAGTGCCCCTGCCATTCTTCCAACCACTTGTACCCTCATCCCTATCGACAATATTTCGTCTATGAAACTTACAACTAATATCACACCTGTAACGTCCTCAAAATTCTTACCATTATATATATATATATATATATATATATATGTATATAACTACATTTATGCCTAAGCAGCGGAAACACAAATCATACAACCCTTTACATATATACTATACAATACCATAATCCAATATATACAAGCCACAACCATACAAAAATAAACCCCTCCAGCATCATCTATCTCAAAAATACAAAACCCTGTCATAAGTCACCCTACAATAAGAGTAATCTCGTAAACTTCCTATCCGTGAGCCTAATCTGCTCGCCTAGCTGGCTCACCTGAAAAATGTTAAAGCAATGGAGTGAGTCGACACTCAGTAAGTGGAAATATACTATTACTAGTGTGTGGCGGCTGAGTTAAATAATTAAAATACTGAAATAATACTGTAATCTGAGAAAACTGATAAACTAAACAGAATATATCTATCTACCATGTAATCTTTAAAATATGACTGAGTATCCGAGTTTACTATCTGAAGGTACTGCTAATATTATAATAATATAAGTTACTGCTATATGATATGTCTATACATAGGAGTTTCTGCTATACCTTGGGATCTGTATATCATGATATATCCCCTCATGATAGGGTTGTGCGGCCCGTAGGCTGGACTTACTCTAGTCGGCCCTCCAGATAAGTCAATCTCTATCATCCGCCAATTTGTGATGATCTATGTAGATCTTGGCCCACTGCAATCACTTCGGGCTATCGCAAACCTCTGTCATCGTCTAACCGGCTACCTTAACCCAGCATACTATGGAGACTACAAATCTCTCCTAGCACGATTAGACGGAATCCACATGCTATCTAAGTCATGTGGTTGCACATGTCTGAAACTGGCAATGGTACCGTACTCTGCTGTAATTATATCTGTCTGTAATTTTCATAGGGATCTGATATCGTGTAATACTGTATACATATATATATAATATATACTCATTTTGCTGCTTTTAACATGATTTCAAAAACAACCATAAAACTATATTTCTGAGCTATATTATCTAAGATATCTGACTATTTTGTGTATGATATCTGTGTGCTCTGTATATAATATCTATATGCTCTGTATATACTCTCTGTATGCTCTATATATAATTTGTATACTATGCATATCTTCTGTAGCGTCTTGATGCTATCAGTGTATAATCTTTCTGAGTGTTATGGTCTAGAAATCATGTTTTTCTCTGAAAATACTGTAAGTCTCATTCATTTCTAATATTCTGAAATATCTGAATATCTATATATCTGAAATACTATAAAATCTATATATATTTATATATATGATACTGTAATAAACTTATGCCACACATTTGAATAAACATAGTCTCATGCTCAATTCCTGAAATTTCTGCTATAAGGTAATATTCATAAATCTCTGGAAAAATAATCTGATATACATGTTTGAAACACTCATTCATAATATTCTGTATACATAATAAAATTTCTAGCATAACATATTTCCCTTACCTTAATTCTGAAAAGCCCCTATTAAATTTTGGCCCTATACCCACAGGGTTCCTAACTCAACATCCTGAAAATAATATCCCACAGAACAAAATATCAGTATTTCCTTACCTACAACATTTCTCATAATTACAAGGAAGGCATAATCTGAATAAAATATCTTACCCTGTATTTGGGATGAATTTCAAATCGACTCTCCTAACGATCTGCTCCGGTAGACTTGCAAAGAACTTTGCCAGGAGTGTTGTGGTGGCCTCGGATCTTCAATCGGGCGAAAAATGGGGCCAGGATCAAAGAGAGAAGGGGAGGGGGTCATAGGAGAGAGAGAGAGAGAGAGAGAGAGAGAAGAGTTCTGCGCTGAAATTTTGATTAAAAAGCCGAGTTTCAACTATTTATAGGACTGGATTCGTCGACGAGACACGTCACCTTGTCGACGAGTCCTTCAATAATTTCGTCGATGAACTTCCTCCCTCGTCGACGAATTTCAGACTGTCCCAAAACCCTTCTCGGTATCTTCTCGTCGACGAAACTTGTCTTCGTTGACGAGGTCCCCTTATGCCCTCGTCGACGAATCCCTGTGTTTGTCTACGAGACCTTGTGTAAGAATCCCAGGTTATTCCATCCAAAGTGTAATGTCGTCGAAGAATACGAAACGTTAGTCGACGAAGCCTACTACCTTGTTCTGTTCCTGTTTCCATTTTCCTCTCTTTATTATTCAAATACCAATATTTTTTGGATTGTTACAAGACCAATGAGTCATACCCCTTACAATGGCAATATCGCAGTCACCACACTAAGGGTTTCGGATAATACTGGCCTACTCCACCATTGCAAAGAGATCCAATACGCATTGAGACTCATATATGGGTCACCAATGACTCGTTATGATCATCCCTACCAAATGCCTCAAAGGGAAGAGGGCAACTCTTCCTCCCTCTCCGAACAAACGGGCGTTTTCTCCCTTTTTCCGACCCAAGCCGACAACATTACAAGAGGTCAACTCTGCCAAGAAAGAACCTAGGCGGTTAGCAGTGACACCGCTAGCACTTCGATAGATGTTGACGTTGATCTAATGCTCTAAAGGCTAGATTTCGTTTCATTTTTATACATATATTTTTAATTTATAGGACATGTATAATATATATATATATATATATATATATATATAATTATCCTTTTTCACATCTTCTGAATTTCTTTTCCATTTCAACCCCTATTAGATCGATTGTTCACACTTCAATTCCCAAAATAAAATACTTTGCCAAATTGACCCTCAATCTATTTTAAGACTTAATCAAATCGTTAATCAAGTTACTCTTTCAAATAGCGCAACCAATTATACAGTACTTATTTTAAATTAACAAATTTTGAAGATGAAATTTTTATTAAGAGGGAATGTAATGACCCAAAAATATATATACGATTAAAACAACAATAATATTAAAATAATAAAAATAGTCATTAAGTTAATATCAATACAAAAGTGTTTTTCTGCAGGATCCTTGATTCCATGTTTGATGCCGAAGAAAGACCTTGTTTTAGCGAGTGCTCAGAGACCATTGCGGCTCAGTCGCTCCCTGGAGGTTGGCCTAGTCAAAATGGAATTTCATAGGATAAACAGGATAGACACTCTTTGTACACGTAAATAAATACATATACATAAAATAGTGTTTTGACAGACATAATTTGTAAAAATACATAGTAAAATAATAATAATATATGTATCATATGTGGGGCCCACATGAATCCCGAAGTCGTGTGGGATTCACATGAATCCTGGTGTTATGTAGGACTCATAAAACCGTATGAGGACTATTGGAGTTACGTAGGACTCACTTGGGTCTCGAAGTTGTGTGGTGCCCACAAGACCATATGGGGCCCACATGAGTTTTTAAAATTTAAATTTAATACTTTTTTTAAAAATAAAAATAATAAATACTAAAACATAGCTTAAAAGTAATAATAATGATAATAATAATGATTTAAAAAATAAAATAAATAAATAAATAATTAATTAAGTAAGTAATTAATTAAAAATTTATTTAATAGGAATGGTGGCAAGCACTCCCACATGGCTTTCATCCCCGTCTCATACTCAACCCATACCTAGCACATCCCATGCCCATTCTTTAATTTTAATAAAATTATAATTTCACCCCTCTCCCCACACTTTTACAAATTCCACTTCTTCTCCAAAATTTTCCTATAAATAGGAAGCTCTCAACCTTCATTTTTCACAAAAATTTTCAAAAGAAAAGAAAAATTAGTGAGTGAAAGAATTAGTGGTGGAGAAAGAATTTTTGAGTAGGTTCTCACTCACCCACTCTTTTCGATCTCATTTCTTAGAGATAGTCATTGTGTTCGTAGCGCAAGGTAAAAGAAGAGGTAAGTAATTTGATTATGTTAGTTTTTTTTTTTATTTAAAATTCATACCCGAGTTTATTTTGTAAGTAAATTTCAATTATGTTTGTTAGTTCCATAAAATTTCCATGAGTTTATTTTTTTACGCATATTTAATTATACTAGTTCTATCTTTAATATACTTGCATTTATTTTTAAGTTAAGAAATGTTCTAATCCCTTCGGGTAAATTTTCAGTATTTCTTTCTATTAAAAAAAATTATATATATTTTTAACACAAAAATTGTGTGGCATGAGTTCATTTTCACGTTGCATTTTTTCGTGAAAATATGAGTAAAGATGAGATTTTCACGAGATTATTTTAAATTACATAAATTATAATAAGATGGTTTTAAAACCCCTTATGACAAAGGAAGTTCAAAGTTACAGATGCTTGGTACCATAACTTAAAGTTTAAACGGATCAGAGTGCACCCATACTATTTACAAAGTGGTTATTTATGTTAGTGGATTTCTCCTGAATGCACACTTGGTTCCGGACCAAGACTTAATAAGGAAAATCTCACTTAATGTTTACGTACGTTGATTTAGTTTGGTCGGTCAGCCAGTTAAGTCTACTTTTCGGATCGCACAACCTAGTTCGTACGTTGATTTAATTTGGTCGGTCAGCCAGCTAAGTCTACTCTTTGGATCACACAACCTAGTTATGGGGGTAAACATGACTTACGACAAACAGACCTAAAGGTGGTTTTTATAATATATGTTTATACATATTTAATTACGTGTATAGAGTTATCGATGATTTGAAGGAAAATTATATGTTTATGTGAAAAAGGTCATTCTTGTGCCTAAATGACGATCTAAATAAAATGTATAAAGGAAAGTATATATATGTAAATAATTAAGTATTTTTACAGTTTTAAAATTAAAAGTTTAATTTAATAGTCACAGTATATGGTTATTAAATTTTACTGTTATAGTTGATGGTAAAAGTTTTATGCAGAAATTTTTAAATTTACATTTATTTTAGAAGCAGTTTTGAAGTTATAGTATTAAATATTGTTTTATGAAATTTTAAAAGCTCATTTTGGCTACACACTAATAATAATCTTATTTACTTACTGGGTGTCGTCTCACCCTAATCATATTTTACATTTCAGATAACTCTGATAAGATATATCGGAAATCAGGCATAGTAAGCATGCGGATGGGAATAGAATAGAAAAATAAAGTTTGATTAGAAATATTAGTATGATGCCAGATATTTATGCTTATGTAATTTTTCTTTTTTTGAAATAAATGATTGCAATATGGATAATTAGCGCTCTGGTTTAATAATAATTGAGTTTATTTACTTCCACTATAAATCAATGGTAAAAAGTAAATATCTCAGATCCTTTGGGGTTGGGTTGTTACATTGTGAGACTTTGTGAAGAAGTCAACCAACTACATGATAGAGCAAATGAATGGGAGAGAGATGGTACTAAGGCAAAGATGATGACGTGTGAGATGACAATCAATTTCAATATGCTTAGTGCGTTTATGAAAGACAGAATTATGAGCAATTTGAATAGCACTGGTGTTGTCACAATACATATGAGTGAGTTTAGCAAGAAAAACACTCATGTTAGCAAGTAACCAACGTAACCAAACTATTTTAGCAGTAGTTGAAGCCATGACATGATACTCAACCTTAGTAAAAGAACAAGAAACTACAAATTGCTTCTTGTTTTACTAGGAATTGAGAGAGTCACCAAGAAAAATACAAAAACCAATCGTGGACTTATGGTCTATAGGATCTCCAGACCAATCAGCATCAGAATAAGCATGAAGTTCTAAAGTAGATGTAGAAGAAAGCAATATATTCTGATACAATGTCCCTCTGATATAACGTAAGATACAGAGAACAACAGCCCAATGGATTATGGTGGGAAAGGAGACAAATTGACTGACAATATGAACCGCATATGTAATATCAGGTTGAGTGATTGAGAGATAAACCAAAATTCCAACAATAGTACTGTATAGAGTTGGATCCACCAATGGAACCCCATCAGAAGAGGTATAATGAACATTAAGTTCAAGAGGAGTTGCTACAGTTCGAGTATCAATAAGACGGGCTTTTTGAATAGCATCTACTACATATTTAGACTAAGAGAGGAGATAACCTTTAGGAGAATAGGCTACCACAATGCCAAGAAAGTATCTTAGGGGTCCCAAATCTTTCATTTCAAAGTGGTGGTGCAGCTCTGATTTCAACTTTGCAATCTCATCTGTATCATCTCCAGTTAAAATCATATCATATACATAAAGAAGGAGAATAATACGCCTAGCAGATGTAGAACGAGTAAACAAGACACAATCATGATCACTTGATTGGAAGCCAATAATACAAAGCACTTCAGAGAATTTCTTAAACCAAGCCGTGGGAGCTTGTTTAAGACCATACAAAGATCTTCTTAGTCTACACACCTCCCCTGGATGATGAGGAACACCAGGAGGTGGAGGCATATAAACTTCCTCTTTGAGATCCCTGTTTAGGAAGACATTCTTTACATCTAACTATGAGAGGTTCCACTGGTTAATAGAAGCTATTGCAATCAAAATACGTACAGATGTCATCTTAGCAACTGGTGCAAATGTCTCCTCATAATCAAAACCAACTTTTTGAGTAAATCCTTTTGCAACCAAACCGGCCTTATATCTTTCAACAGAACCATCAGACTTAGTTTTGATCTTGTAGACCCAACAACATCCCACTACTATTTTACCAAGAGGAAGAGGTACCAACTCCCATGTGCTGGTC